>NC_133531.1:66613814-67826314 GCF_048544455.1 Silene latifolia
CTTATATGTAATTTTTTAAAGTTATAATGTAACTTTTTGAGATTAAATGTTTAAGTAGAAGAACTCAAAAACTTTATAATAAAACTCAAAAATTTTAAATTAAAACTCAAAAACTTTATCTTAATGCTCAAAAATTATACCATCTGATGTATAATCCACTTACTGTGCAATTAACCACAAAACCCAAACTAGATGAATACAAAATCAACCTGCTAAACGTCGTCGACAAATTACTAAATATCGTCGACAATTTGTAATGACTTTCCTACTCTACCACTCACTCTAAACCTCCCATAGATTACCATCTTTTTTTCAAGTACAACATTTCCGTCATCCCCGCTTCAATTCTGCCGCCAAATTCAAGGAATCGACGACAAGTAATCTAAACTCATTCAATTTTAAAAAAATCTGTAATTAGTTAGTAGATTTAAGTGGTTTAGAATAGAATCCTTATTGTTAGAACGGATTAGCGATTATTGATTACAGCGCCAAAAATTAATCTAAGTCGGAAAATGATTTTTTTTTTCTCAGAAAAAAAAAAATTCCGAATGAAAAATATTTTCGACAAAAAACATTTTTGTCCCGACGGAAAAATTTTCGGCCGGAAAAAAAAAAAATCTCCCGGCCGAATTTTTTGTTCGTCTGGACGAAAAATTTCTTCATCCAGGCCCTTTTGCGACATGTTTTTTTTTTTTAAAAAAAAAATATTAATTTCTGTCTTAAATTAGTTTTGGGCACGGGGATCGATAATCGCTAATCCGTTCTACTCTAATTTGTTCGTCAAATCATAAACTTGAAATGTAAACATATCTCTTGAATATCGTTACTAACTTGATCGTTGTAACCGTCATTAGTTGATATGTTTAAACCGTTTTAATCAAAAAGTTCGTAAATTAAGTTAAGATTTTTTTCTGAAAAACAGTCTTTTTTGTTTTAGAAGGATGAGAGAGAGAGGGGGGGGGGGGGTTAATGGGGGCAATATTGAAAAGATGTGTTAATTGTCGACGATATTTAACACGACCGATAAAAAATAGAGTACTTGTCAGATGAAACTTCAAACCCCACCTTCATTTATCACTCGATCACCCCGTTTCTATTAATAATATCATTCACATATTTTATACAAATTATCTAGTTTTGTAACCCGTGGATACGGGTTTGGTTGTTTTAAAACCCTTATTATGAAAATGGGTGATTGGTGGAAGTTATTTTAGTGGGCATTTTTAGGTAAATAATCACTTTGTTTTACAATAATGTTTAGGGTTTTTTTGTCAAAAACTACCTTTTATTTAGGGTCATTTGTGAACAACTATCTTTCATTTTATTTTTGGCTTTCAACTACCTTTAATTTCTTCTTTTAGCAAAAGACTACCAGAATTCCACTTCCGGCGGAAAAAGTCATCTTTCCGGCGTTGACTTGCCATTTTCATGTTAAATTTAATTTTTTACTTCATAAACCTAATAATCAACGATAAAAATTGATGAAACCCAACATTAATTACCTCAATTTGTCCATCTCTTATCCGATCAAAATCCTAATTCATCAAAACAAACCATCATCGACATTTATCTAAACATGTACGGTAAATTATTCTTCAATAATAATGATCTATTATGGGCAAACAACGCCTAGTGTTAATTATTCGAAAATAATCATGGATTCACTCTTAGGATCACTTGTTTAATATGAGTACTATCTCATTAGTTTTCTTATACCCATCATCTTTGCTATGAAGAGAGAAAGGTGGTACTTTAATATGTCTGAGATGGACATTAGGTTGATGAATCGTGAGTAGTCTATAAGCTAAGGTTGTCGAAATGTAAAGGAGGAGATGAAGATGGCAGTAAACGTGATTTTACGACGGAGATGGAGAGGGAGATTGAGATGGAGGAGACTTTCGATAAGGTGTTGGACATGGAAAAGAGTTTTTTCACATTTTGTAGGGTGAACAAAGGGGAAAATTTGGGTTATATGTGTAAAAGGGGAGAAAAGAGCAAGTCAACACTGAAAAGTTGACTTTTATTCGCCGGAAGTGGAATTCCGGTAGTCTTTTACAAAAAGAAGTAATTAAAGGTAGTTGAAAGTCAAAAATAAAATGAAAGGTAGTTATTCACAAATGACCCTAAATAAAAGGTAGTTTCTGACAAAAAAAAAACCAATGTTTATGTAAAACGGTTTTATATAAGAATTGGTTTTATTGCCCCTTAAAATTCACGGGACCTGCTATGTGTTTATGAAGGAAATGTAGATCTATATACATATTTAACATACTCATATATGTCTAATTAATTTGTCATAAATTAATACGGATCTTATGCATGCAAACAATATAATAAAATAGAGGAGAAATCATGTCCTTACATAGTAGATTTCGGCTATTAGGGCACAAGAGAGATCACCTTTCTCTTCTTGTTCTTGAGCTTTTCCAATGGAAGAACAAAGATCTAAGTGTAAGATCTCTCCCTATGTAATATACCCAAGGCTCCTCTTAATTTAATTAATATTACAAAACTAGTATAATATTAATTATAGAAGAAAATTGAACCAAAAATATTTATAAACACTTAAGTATTTTCGGTTTTGATGAGAGATAAAGAGAGGATTTTATTTCTCTAGAACTTGTATATTTGGATGAGTTGAATGAATGAATAATCTAAAACATTTTAGAGTATTATTAGGTAAAATTATGAGAGAAAAACAATGATCATTTTTCCTTCCCAAAAACCGTGTAAGAGGGGCTTTAGGGTGAGCCAATGCATGGAGAAATTGTTCTTCACAAGGAACAATAGGCTTGCATGGCTAGGTGGCTTTATAATCATTGTGTTTTCCACTAATTACACACAACTTATAATTAGCTAAAACACCTTCTAATTTTCGGCCCTTTGCATAATATGGTGTCCATATTATTTTTGTCAATTGTCTATATGTTACATGTCACATGTCACATATATTTGTTCATGTATTTTTATCATATTAAAAATCAACGTATTAATAAAAATACGTCACATACAAAAATCGACTTAGTAATTTCATAATTACTTGTGCCAAAATATTTTACCATTTATAAATCACAACAGATTGTATTTATAACAATTCATTCAATTTAATTGTTACATTAAACAATTTATTTCATCCGAGTAATGATACAATTCAATTACTCAGACCGTATCATATTTAATCACATTTCAATATGATACGTAAATTTTACTTCCAAAATTGTCCGTCAATTTTCAAGTAATTTAATTAACTCGTAACATTATACGATTAATTAAATAATCAATTAAGAGGGTTGCCCTTTAGGTATGACCTAGGGGGTCAACTGATCACCACCGTCACACGACAGTAATGTCAAACTCTAGTCAGCCAATCATTACCGATATATGTTGACCAGTTGACAGTAACAATATTACTTCCCAATTGTATTCATTTTAATGAGACTTAAACATGTGATCATCATGATCAACAGTCGTGATCGCATTATTGTCGGAGGACACATATTCCAACAATCTCCCACTTGTCCTCGACAAGTGTGCGTCACCAATTCTCTTGTCCTATTACTATCTCCCACTCAATGCAAGGTGTCTTTCAGGTCGTACTTGCAAGTGATCATATCGAGAGTGGTTTCCTTGATGCGGAGAATAACCGATTGACCGGATTTATCCACTCGGATACCATCCGAGCGTGGCCACGCATTTCGATTCATTACTCCTCGAGTGGCCCCGAGATATTATTATAACCACGACTAGGGGTGGACAATTCCTATCGCACTCATTCCCTTCGACTAGCCACAGCCATCATAACCCAAAATATGCCCATTTGACCCCATTTACGAAGGTCGTAGTAACACAAATCAAAGTTAATCTGAAACTGTGCCATCTTAGGTGAATAGTCTTTAGTCAAAAGAATCGACTCATTTGAATACTATAGTAGCTCTCGCCACGACCAGGCTATATAAATTTGCGAGAACTCTATAAGCGGTCATTAGGCCCGACAAAAAGTTCCTAACGATGCCTATGTGATCGACTAGTCATCTCACATGACTCTATGGCCCTTGAACTTGCCATCGATCGCATCACACTCTAGTCACTTCGAGACGTCACCTCATATAAGTAACTATGGGCAAAAACAATGTTAATCCATGTTCACTTTAACGGGGTTCAATTGTCTCCACAACCCGTTTGGATATAACAATGTACCAAGTGAGTTAATAATAACTCAAACGACAAATGTCGACATCACACTCGGGTAGTCAATATCACATTACAACCTTGTGATGTTTATCATAAGTGTAAACACTTATCGATTGCAATAGAAGTTTAACATCCCATGTGTCCATGTGTTCAAACTTCTTGCACTTGCAATTTCCTTCACATTCATGTTCTCATAGCATGAATCTTACCAAGTACACATTAAGGTTCTTGACCTTGGTTTTGGTTCTTTAACTTGAAAGAACTTTCTACTTGCTCATCTCATAACGAACGAATTTGCGATGAATAATACAACTTGTACCGATCAAGTATTCCATCCACACACAATGCACTAGGTATATGTTTTGTAGAATCTTGTAACAATTGACAAGATTATTAGCTTGGTACTTTTCACAAGTCCTAGCTTTATTAGTAAAGATTGTTTTGAATAACCTCTTACTCAACCAAGCATCTTTCCAAAACTTCTCATTTCTCTTTTCTGGGCTTGAAAGATTTGGGATTCTCATAAATCCTCATATGTGTTCGGATTTTCTACAATATGTGCAACCTCTCGACACACAATAGAACATTCCGTCAAACACCGAAATCGCTCATCGGATTCTACTCGAGAATTCATGACGTTTCTGTTATGGCTCACCAACCAATCATCATGCTCTTATGCATACGATTCAAAATTGGACATGTACATGATTATTCTAATGGCGGAAACATTAGTTACTAATAATCATGAGATCAACCGTTCTCAGGTTCAATGAACTACCATGACTGCTAATGGTAATTCCATTTTCATTCATATGAATAACCTATGTATATGTTGATGTGATGTGTATCTCTTAATGCTAATCCAACATCCCTTGATGTAATTGGATTCATCATTGTCCATTTTCATCCAGAATTGAAAACTCGAAAGCTTCTTTATGAAAGAAGGTATTAGCTTCATTCTTTAATGAGTAATGAGTTTTTATACATTCAAGGATGATAGCTCCCACTAAATCCCATGTCTTTACATGAGAATTTCCTAACTCCCACTCAATTCTACATATTTCGAAATTGACTTCTCAATCGAAATTTGTCAAGAATATAAATATAAATCGCTTTGCCAAGTTACTAGGATAAAACCATATATGTTCCCATCATATCCTTTCAAAATGCCTATTTTGAAGTGGTCTCATCTCAACCTTACGGAAAGAGATTTTAAATCTCTAACACACTCATGTCATAATGATGTGTAGCAATGTCATTATTCAAATACAAATAATATTTATAATAGGTCCTTCGGAATACCCTTTCGGAAGGAGGTTTAACCATTTCATAGCGAGGTTAAACAATGACATTTGCGTGGTTAAAACGTTGGCTATTGAAGATATCGGAATATCAATCTTTGCAACTTGATCATAACTAGTATGTTTCTATGATTCATTTAGGCTCTTAAGTAAAACTCATGATTGAAACTATTGGTCAAATGATTCATAACCTTAGTCAAAAGCTTGTTAAGACTTTACATTAGTCATTTTTCTTCCAAAACTTCTTTTGGTCTCCTCGTGTAGTTATCTTGAGAATAAACTCTTATGATTACTTCACTTGGTCTCTTAAGTCATTTAGAACTAACTTGAGACTATAGATCTCATCTATTTGGTATACTATGTAAATAGATATACCTTCATTCAAAACATTCTCTCTTGCGTAGATCTTCATTTACACAAGTACACAATTATCTTGCCTTGTGTGTTGTGTCCTCATTTTTCTCCCACTCTATCTTTAGAATGAATACACTAAGCATTCAAAGATAGCATATGAGACACAAATTAATGATGTTGAAGTATAAGGAGAACTACCTCATAGGTTGACTAATTGTTATTGATTTCATATGTGTACTTGGTGGTTGACATACCTTTAAGAGAGTTCATAGACTCAAAGTCACTTTATAAATGATCATACACAAGCCTTAAGCATGTGGACATATAATGAAACCCGTCATTATAATTGTCTATTAGATCACTTTTAGTGAATAATCTTATGTTTCAAAACGCAAGCATTTAAAGATGAAATTTTAGAACATAAAGGATAAATGATAAAACGGGTGACTTGGGTTGCAAACCAAGTCACTATTATCCAAAATACAAACCATTATCCAAAATACCTTTCCATGTCGTACACGGAAACTTAAAGTTCTAAAAATTCAAAACATGACTTAAAATAAGACAATGAAAAACAAAGCTCCATAAAAGCTATCCTTAGCTTCTTCATGGTTTCTTATGCTTGCTTTTCTTTTCCTTTGTCTTTGCTTGGTGGAGGCCCTATTTACAATAAAAAGGGAGATACATTATCACAACTTTGCATCATAATACCATAGTTGAATTTAGAAACATAAAAGAAGGTTAGTCATTTACCTACTGGAGTGATCTTTCCAGTTTTGATATCACCAAGGTATTTGGAACAATTCCTCTTCCAATGTCCCATGCCATTACAATAATGGCATTTGTCAAGAGGACCCTTCTTGACTTTGGAGGTGCTAGCTTCACAAGACTTAGCTTTGGTGAATGTGGGAGCTTGCTTTTTACCCTTTCTTCCACTCTTCTTGAACTTCCCCTTACTCTTTGCGCTTATATTAAGCACATCCTTGGGAGGGTTCACATTTAACCCCATGTCCCTCTCGGCTTGCACAAGTAACTTGTGCAACTCCTCAAGAGACACATCCTTGTCTTGCATGTTGAAATTCACCCGGAATTGCACATATGCCTTAACTTTAGACAAGGAGTGTAGAATCCTATCTACGATGAGTTCTTTGGGGATTTCAACTTTTTGAATCTTCAAGGTCTCGACAAGCTCCATGAGTTTGAGCACATGAGGGCTAACCTTTTGGCCCTCTTTGAAGTCGAGATCAAAGAATGCCGCGGCCGCCTCATATTGGACGATCCGCGGGGTTTGTGAAAACATGGTCACAATTTTGGAGTAAATCTCATTAGCATTGCCCATTTTGAAGGCTCTCCTTTGGAGCTCCGCCTCCATCGCAAATATTAATACATTTTTCATTGCGGCGGACTCCTTTTGGTAAGCCTCATAGGCTTCCCTAGTGGCCGTGGTGGACCTAGTGGAGGGTTCGGGTGGAGAGGCCTCGGTAAGGTAACGAAGCTTGTCGTCACCTTCGGCGGCTAATTTGAGTTGGGCATCCCACTCGGAGAAATTTGACCCATTCTTTTCAAGTTTACATCGATCCATAAAGGATCGGAGCCATGATGAAGTAGCGAGTGGTGTAACATTAGGAGTTGGTGGTTCCATTTGTTATGAATAAGAAGTGGTCTACAAAACAAAAATAAGGAGTAAAACAAATGTCGTTTTAATTATACTCGTAAAAATGTATGATTTAAACAAGTTATAAGCATTTTTCTAGTGACCTCTACCCAACTAGATAAATGATTCCAAGACCCAAATTCATATCGATTTAGGCACGGTGGGGCCGATACATCCTTCATCAATATAACTCGGTGGATTAACGTTTAATCGATTCTACTTTTAGAACTCTTGGTCGATAATATTACATTAACAATTATCTATAGCCCAAAACACATCGACAAGGGCACGGTGGGGCCGATACATCCCTTATCAAATACTTTTGTTGAGTTCAATCCAAATTTCGAATAAATGTGTCCATGATCCAAACCCACATTAACTTGGGCACGGTGGGGCCGATACATCCCTCATCAACATGAATTCGGTGGATTAACATTCATCACCCACTTCCCCTACGTAACAAGGTTTGTACCCCGGTGTGGCCGAGTGCACTCCCTCACGAAATAGGTTTTCATGGTTTCTACTATTTGGTAAGGCTATGTCTCAATTGATAGTTTTAGCGAGAGGTCATGTCAATTTATTATCTATCACGTTTTAAGTGAACTAAAGCGGTGAACTACGATAATTCTAATTGACACGGTCGAAAAAAACTCGATAAAATGACAATGCATGTTTAGTTATGGCGATTTAGCGATGCATGTGACATAAAATAAAATGCAAGCATAAAAGTAAATAAATCCTAGTATGGCCTTTCCTAAAATAGAAAAACTATTGATCTATTACATATTCGGAAACCAACTCCATTGGTCCCTTGAACTTCGGTTGTGGCACGCATCTCGAGGTAACACCGTCTTTATGTATCGCCATTCTTGAAGAAATCCGTCTTTAGGAACTCCGGAATGAATAAAATTACATAATAAATTACATAATTTCCTATTATACATTTGTAACTAAAATAAAATAAATCTATTAAATATTACAAAACGGTGATACGAGATCACAATAAAAAATTACAACCGAATCGATATTCCCATACATTTCGGGAAATACCAATTAAAATCTAAGGCCATACTAAGTAAAATTACATAATTCAAAAATTACATAAATTAAAATTATGACAATCATAAAGAAAATGCAGCATTATAATATTTATGAACATGCTCAATTTTTATGCTAAATCGCCTTTAAATAGCCAATATCATATATTACTCGGTTTTTACGGATTTGCGTGATTTCAACGTTTTATAATCACAAAAATACATAAACTCATATTTATGCATAAGTTAATTACCCTAACCTCTTAGGACTCAAAATATAGTCTTCACTAATAATTTGACCATAATTAACTTTTATTTACAAAATTGTTCATAAATGGGCCAAAAAATACAAAATTAAGCTATTAAACTTCAAATAAATCCAAAAATTCCAAATAAATTCAAAATTTGAAATTTAAATTCATGAACATTCTGGAAAAATTCCATGACACTCATAATGTTCAAAATCTTAGGTTAAAAATTTCGAAAATTTTCCGGAAAAACAATGTTGCGGTTTATCGATATTTAATAAAATAATCATAAAAACATGGAAAAATTATTTTCATTAAATTTTCAATTTTAGATCTGAAAAATATAATAAAATGCAACATTAGACGTTTTTCCTAAGTCATAGATTATATTTTATTAATTTTCATTAATAATGTCACTATTTATGCCATTTTTCTTCAAAAATTCATAAATCATGCTAAAAGACTTCTTTATAGCCAATTATTTTACACACATCTTGTAAAATTGCATGTGACAACATATAAATTTTCTATGACCAGATTCGAAATTTAACTCATATTAACCTATTTTTCTCTTAAATCCGAATTTAATAATGAAAAATTCATTTTTCGAGCATAACAAGTGAAAAAATTATGAAAATTTACAGGTTATCTCAAAATAATATATGTAACAACATATCCAAAAACCAATTTAAAATTCGAAGTATAGCTAATTTTCGACCAAAAATGACATTTTTACTCATAAAATCACATTTAAATGTCATTATTGTAAATTATGAACAATAAAAATCCGAAAAATTAACCAAAAATCCTAAAACACTTTAGGACCAGAAATATTAACATGCATGTAATTATTTCGTGATATATCATAATAACACAAATTTTACAAGTTTTATTTTGTTATTCATATAACTCGGAAAAACTTTTAACCAATTTGCATGCAAACAACCGTGGCTCTTGATACCGATTGAAGGAAATGTAGATCTATATACATATTTAACATACTCATATATGTCTAATTAATTTGTCATAAATTAATACGGATCTTATGCATGCAAACAATATAATAAAATAGAGGAGAAATCATGTCCTTACATAGTAGATTTCGGCTATTAGGGCACAAGAGAGATCACCTTTCTCTTCTTGTTCTTGAGCTTTTCCAATGGAAGAACAAAGATCTAAGTGTAAGATCTCTCCCTATGTAATATACCCAAGGCTCCTCTTAATTTAATTAATATTACAAAACTAGTATAATATTAATTATAGAAGAAAATTGAACCAAAAATATTTATAAACACTTAAGTATTTTCGGTTTTGATGAGAGATAAAGAGAGGATTTTATTTCTCTAGAACTTGTATATTTGGATGAGTTGAATGAATGAATAATCTAAAACATTTTAGAGTATTATTAGGTAAAATTATGAGAGAAAAACAATGATCATTTTTCCTTCCCAAAAACCGTGTAAGAGGGGCTTTAGGGTGAGCCAATGCATGGAGAAATTGTTCTTCACAAGGAACAATAGGCTTGCATGGCTAGGTGGCTTTATAATCATTGTGTTTTCCACTAATTACACACAACTTATAATTAGCTAAAACACCTTCTAATTTTCGGCCCTTTGCATAATATGGTGTCCATATTATTTTTGTCAATTGTCTATATGTTACATGTCACATGTCACATATATTTGTTCATGTATTTTTATCATATTAAAAATCAACGTATTAATAAAAATACGTCACATACAAAAATCGACTTAGTAATTTCATAATTACTTGTGCCAAAATATTTTACCATTTATAAATCACAACAGATTGTATTTATAACAATTCATTCAATTTAATTGTTACATTAAACAATTTATTTCATCCGAGTAATGATACAATTCAATTACTCAGACCGTATCATATTTAATCACATTTCAATATGATACGTAAATTTTACTTCCAAAATTGTCCGTCAATTTTCAAGTAATTTAATTAACTCGTAACATTATACGATTAATTAAATAATCAATTAAGAGGGTTGCCCTTTAGGTATGACCTAGGGGTCAATGATCACCACCGTCACACTACGTAATGTCAAACTCTAGTCACCCAATCATTACCGATATATGTTGACCGGTTGTGAGAACAATATTACTTCCCAATTGTATTCATTTTAATGAGACTTAAACATGTGATCATCATGATCAACAGTCGTGATCGCATTATTGTCGGAGGACACATATTCCAACAGTTTATGTCTATGTTTTTGCGAAACAATTTCTCTTTGCTAACTTCTTTGTTTTTCTTAGTCATTTGGATCTTTATAATTCTTTTTTTTTCTTCAAGTAATTTGTTGTAATTATTAATGATCATAATATAGGCAAGTAGAAATTTTCGTTAAACTCCTCATGATTTGAAATATATGATGTTTTTCCTGTAACTTTGGCATTTGCTTGAGCTTGTAACTCTGTATATATAACAAAATAGAGCATAACAAATTATTATATGTTTTGTATTTTAGCACGACAATCATTGTGTTCCACCTTGTATTAAATTATCGTTCCATGTAGATCAAATGTTGCAAAAAAAGCATAAACAAATATTATCTCCCACTAAATATTAATTTTTTATTCATATGAAATACAAAAAGGAGTTCATAATCTTTAGAAGCTGAAAATTCAAAATAACCGGTCGACATATACATTACATTAGTAATGGCAAGACCAGTTTGAGAGATTGAATTGAGATAAGGTATACATTTGATACTCAAACTAGTTTTGTGACCCGTGAAATTCACGATATATTTTGTTTTTAGTGTGATGTTTTTAGTATTTTTAGTAATTGGAATTTTATAAAATATCAGAACACATAGTAAAATCTGTAGATACCCAGTATCTGCTGAGACTCCAACAAACACCTGATGATTATCGGACTACAACATGTTTTGGAATCGCGGCGTTTGATCGACAGTTTGTGTACAACTTTACGTCGGAAAACTTAAAACGATTTCGAAAATAAAACATCTCAAAACATTTCAAAAATACCTGGAGTGTTTAATGCACGACGACGGGGTCGCAATGACACTAACTAGAGTCAAAACCGACACCGGACCAAAAACCGACTCAAAAATTCAAATCTCGACTCCAACAACGAGTCAAACCGAGTCAACCACAAAAAAAAAAACATTTCAAACCTTCTACCTTAAGTTTTACCGGATTCATGAATGGTCAAGTACCAAACATGTGACTACAAAACCTAGGATAGAACAAATCATGATTGCGTTTGTTGTGAACGTGACAACACAGCTCGAAGACCAGCGACGTGGCTCGCACCTCTTTGAGCAGCCCAAGTGGCCACGTCGCTCAAAACTCACACAACCACTCATTCTCCTATAAATACCCCTCAAATACCACCCATTTGAGACTTACGCAAGTGTCCGCCCCCTCTTTTCTCCCTTAAAATTCTCGACTCGACTTCTTAAGTCACAACCCGACGCGTATTTACGACCTACCGATCGTAAACATGAGCCTTACACATTGTTTGGTACCGTCATCGTGCATTAAATCACTTGACCGACCACTTCGACCACTACACCATCACTAAACTTTTAAAACACTCTTTTACTTACCAAAACGGTTTTAAACCGAGTTTTTTTCCGATCAAACGAGTTGTTACACTTACGTCGGTCACTCACCATAACCAAACATGTAAGTATGAGGGTGTAAAAATCCTCTTTTATTATGTTTTCATTTGCTTCATGACTCTAACATGCTAAAACATGCATAACATGAACCAAAACATGGAATAAACGAGCCAAAACTGATTTTTGGTCTGAGGCAAAAGCCCCTTAGGTCGCCAACTAGCTCGCGCCTAAATGGGGTATTCAGACTAGAGATCAACCGTGTTTGTTCTCGTCATTTCCCTTTAATCCATCTTCATATTTGTAATCGGTTTTCACCATTTCAAGTATTTTCGAACCCTTTTTTATTTTATTTCACTTGTTTTAACCATAAAACATTTTTCACCCTTGGTTCCTCATACAATGACGGTTAAATCCGTGTTTTGGTGATAATATTTTGTTAACGACATTTAAGAGGTATTTTAAAGCCTTTTATTTCATTTCTTTACATTTTCAAACAAACATATTAGTCACCAACACAAAGTCATCATTGGTTCTACATACCATGCCGGATTTTAACCCGGGTACGATGATGAGTACCGACTAATAACATTCAAATAGACTTAAAACAATTAGTCCATAATCATTTTCAAAACTATTTATGTCAAGTTTGTCAAACCGAACCCGACACCGAATATTATCAAATAATGATGATTATTCGAGTCTAGTTCTTCAAATCAACAAATGCGGTCTACACGACCCCTTCAAATCAAACCGGGTTCAAATACCCAATTTCAACACGTTTTATAACGTTTTCTAAAAGGTCAGAACACGGCACATAAACCGTGGGCTAACCCGCGCCTAAACAGGCTCTCCATTTCTCATTTTCAAAACCAGAAGGAGGCCCCTTACACCGCCGGCTGGCTCGCGCCTCATATAGCCGTCTGGTACAGGGCCTGTTCCCTTCCAGCATTAGTCTAGGACGATCCCGACTCCGGTTAACCCGGATATAGGACGGATTAGATGACTATTCAAACCATATTTGCAAAATGCCTTACTAAGACAAATGGATAATGTTATGCACCTTAAACCTAATACGGTAAATGGATGTTTAATTTCCGTCTTGCATGCAAATCAACCTTTAATCCAACTCGACATCTTATACTTGATACTTGGATTAAATCAACCGACTTAGAAAGCTCTCACATGTTAGGTTTAAATCATTGGATGCGCATTCATGCATTTGAACCGTTTTATCAACTTTTGCATTCAACCAACCAAGATCGATCAGTAGAGGCCGCTAAACGCGGGCGGGATTGGGTGTCTGATTAAAGGGCTTCTGTAACACCCCGTAATTTCGGACCGTTAATATATTTCGAAAGTAATTTATTAATCAAGTAAAATTTGATATTAATGTATTTGAAGTAATAATAATTCAAAGAAATATAATTTTATTATATTTTGAAGAAAAGTATTTATTTTGATAGTTTCGAAACGTTTAAAAATAGTTTAAACCGTGTAAAAATCTTTTAATTCGAAATAAGGGCATATCGGGGAAAAATGACAACTCTTCTGAAAATTGGGTAAACGATTTTGGAAATGGGTCGTATGAGTATTCAATTTTCTTGTAATCTCGTGTTTAAGAACTTTGGTCTTGTCGGAATTTGCGTTTGACAAACGGTTTTAATTATTGTCGAAACGAGCCAAAACCGACTCGTAAAATTCCGTCTCAATTCCGTTCCTCCTCTCCCTTTCACGCGGCACCCTCCCCCTTCCTTTCCTGTTGCTTTTCTTTTCCATCTACTCCAAACAATTCTATCACCAAAGAAACATCATTTTTGTACCAACTAAGCTTTTCAAGCCAAATTTCACCATAACTTCCTCATTTCTTGTCGGATTTTCACAAAATTTATATTTCCGGAATCCTCTCGTCGAGATCTACAACCTAGTGAAGAATTGGAGGACGAGTTTGGGGACTCGTATATTGTCGAAGATAGTGGCTAGTTGCTTGTTAGGGTTTGGTTTTCAAGGTGCTAATTGCTCATTTTCTAGCTTAAGGTAACATATTTCGAGTTACTCGACGAATAATCGTCACATTCTTTGTTGTTTTTGTATGTTTTTGTGATTTTTATTTAAGTAGTTAATTCCCCATGATAATATGGTTGCATGCATGGCTAATTTATGTCTTTTGGTTAGTTTAAGTTAACATATTAGTATGGGAACGATTAATTATGTTTCAGACGGTGTTATACTGAACAAAAATGGAGAAATGGAGGGGTGGGAGTGGCGGCCAGCAGGCCCGGCAGGCCTAGGCAGGCCCACGGCTGCCGTGGGGTTGGCCCGGGTTGGTCCGTCGCTTGTTTCGCGGTTTTTCATGCTTTGTTCATCGTTTTAGGTTCATTAATGTTATAGTTAGAATAAGTAACATATGGTTAAACTTTTGAATTGAATCATATTAGTAGTAAAAATTATGTTAATGGTAAAAATTATGTTTATATTGGTAGTTGCACATGTTAGGGTAGATTATAAAATGAAATTGTAATGATTAGGCTCAAAATGAAATTTTATAGCGATAATTGTAATGTTTTGATGATTGTGTCGAAAACTGAGCCTTAGTCCCTTTGACTGATTCGATGTCAGTTAATTGAGTGATTGGTCAGCCGCAATTTAACCGTGCACTGTCGCGCAGATCGGGGTTGCGGGTAAAAATTCGGTTGGATGAAATTTTATATGAATTGGATAATCGGCCTTTTTCTTGTTTTAGGCCATTTATCAAGTTTTTAGTTCACATGTATAGTTGGTTGAATTTAATAGTTTCTTATATTGTAGAAACGGCCCTAGATTCCCTAAAGCCTTTAATATTGTTAATATTGCTAGAAATGGTATTGGTATTAAATACTTTCTTGCAGGTTGTTGTGTTTGTCATAGATAGGTCTTTATAGTCTTTGACGAGTATATGTTCACTGCTTAATAGCCTTTGTGTTCCTACTTGGTGGGATTATATCCAAGTTGGGGCATGACCTCGTTACTTATTTTGATAGTAAGTGGTCAGCTTAAGTACTAGCCAACCCTTTGGTGGACTCCTTAGGGTACTCACTTTGTTTTAGAAAAATTGTGGGTCTTGGGTGCGGTGGTGTGTATCCGCATGTCTAGGTCTGCGCAGATTTTAGGCTAGGGTTGTGTTGTGTCTTGACCATGTTTTGATAGAACCTCTGAGCCAAGATACCGGTTCGATTACCTTCCCTACCTCGTGGTATAGACTCGAGTTACAGAGTGATTATTGACCGTACTAAGAACTTATGCCTGTCTTTGATATATTGCCCTTTCTTGTATGGTGATTTTATGAATTGTAATAGGTGAGATGTAAGCCGGTTACAATTGATAAAGTTTGGATTACTATTTATTATATGTTTCACATGATAGTTTAATTTGGTCAGTTTAGGGGTCATAGGTTAGAATACTTGATAATTAAATTGTCTATCATATTGTTTACATGTTACACTACATGTTACATTAAATATGACATTTCGTGGCTGGGAAGACTCGAAGTTACTCCCCACTGAATTGTGGCTTTCGTGTTTGTATAAAATGCGATTGACAGGTTGATGATGCTTAGTTGGGGTATACAGACGAGCTAGTGAGCAAAAGAACCTTGGACCTAGTTTGGCTATTTTTATAGTAAACCTTTAGACTTTTGGTTTTGTATATATTTTGAAGGGACATATGTCTCCCTCTTTGATTTTGGTTTGTATCATTATATTTTCTTATCGTTAGCTATGGCATGTAAATTAGTTTATTAGCTTTTGCAGGTTTTTGGCACTCTTAAGTTGGAGATGTTTGTGAATGGTTTAGGAAAATTTTAAAAAATTACAGGTTTTGTCTAGTTGAACCAATTACAAACATATCCTGTCCGTTTTTCTGTAGATTTTACGTGTTTATTTATCGCTAAATTTAAGGGTGTCACAGCTTCCCAATACGTACCTTCACCTCTTATTCAGAAACTTTGGATAGTGGACGACCTTATCCAGGGCGTACGAGAGTCATTCTAGAGATAGGATGCTAAAGAGGGACGATTTCCTTATCTTTAGTACCTATGTCAAACGCTGCTTTGTGCTTCGATTTGACCGAGGTATAAAGTGGAATTCGAACGGGTTCCAGGCAACCCACAAATGCTTGGTGGCGACTCCGAACATCTCTAATCGTTTCGAGACCCTTACCGAGACAAAACCGACCGATCTAAAACGATCCGGTCGAAAGCATTTTTACGCCGCCGAGCGTGGCTTTCAAAAAAGACCGCTATACGTCCGCATATTGGCCTGGCGTGTAAGTGGCTATGTCCACAGATTGGCGACTCCGCTGGGGAAAACTAGGACACTTACGTCTTTGTGATCCCTAGATGGTGAGACTCGAACGAGGTCTTGGTTGGAATGCATTAATTGATATTACGGTCACGGACGGGTTTCCTTGTCCGGGCCCACAACCTAACCCTTTTCGACCAATTGGCTCGTTTCGTCGGCGTGAGTTTTCTCATCCCTGCGTTTCGAATCCTGATTGAGTCAAGCATACCGTTACGTCACACATTTCTGTTTCGTCAAAGAGCTTTCATCACTTTCGAGCACGAGGCTAGGGCACCCTCCTTACACATTTTTGTTTGGATTGGTATCCCTCTCGCAAATCAGGGTTTGATTGCTTGGTGTGTAACCCACCCTTCTAAGCCAAAACCCGTGCCAGCATAATGCATAATATAATGAAACTGTGAGTGCTTATGTGCTACTTGATCTTAAGTCCTTCCGTGTCATTTTCAAACTTTCAAAAACACCCTTTTCGCGCCGTTATAATGGCCATTTCAAACCTCGGTCTTTCGCCGACCGATGCACGCCTTTCTAGGCCGTCGTAATGACGATTTTCAAACCCGGTTTTTTTATAACCATTTCAACACGCCTTTCTAGGCCGTCGTAATGACGATTTTCAAAACTCGGTTTTGTATAACCATTTCAACACGCCTTTTCTAGGCCGTCGTAATGACGATTTTCTAACCTGGTTTTGTATAACCATTTCAAAATCACCTTTTTACGCCGTTATAATCGCCGCGTCTAGACACGGATTTTAACCCGTTTCGCGCCGACAATGGCTTTCTTTCAAAACCCGAGAAAAGCACACACCGTTTTCTCGAGACACTTTCAGGATCCCGAGGACCATGCACCGTTCCCGAGACCTCTTCAAACATTTCAAACTCGATTTTCAAAACATACAATTTTGAATTTCAAAACCGTCTTGGGAAACGATGCACTGTTTTCCGAGCCGACTCAAACTCAAACCGTCTTTTGCAAATAAACTTAAGACAACCCTTTTCAACTGATCGACTTGCGGAGATTTCTATCTTCGGAAGCCGCCCATTAAAAGCGACAAATGAATCTTTTTAAAAATTTCTATTTTCGAAAACTTCGGTCCACCATTCCAATTCCGCCTCGTGTCTATCGAGTCAAAGCAAACGTACTTATGGGTCTTTACTTATGAGTCGTCTCACCACGAGACCCGTCCAATGGCGTCACGCCGTCATGATTGGACCCGTGTCAAAGGTTCGGTCAAACACCGTCACGTCATAAATCGAGTCAGCACCGAGGGACCACACACGGTCGCCCCATCTTGTTGAGTCTGTCTTTGTCTCGTCCTCTGCGTTGTCTGCGTTTATTCTTGGAACCGTGTCGGATTGAGTTATAATGTGAGCCGTTTTTCTGCCTCAGAGCCATGGCCCCGTCTTCAGCTTCGTCCAACAACAACAATGATAACAACAGAGATGTCACAACTGATCAGCTAGCCAGCCTGCTTACCGCTCTTAAGGTCACCCTGGATCGCGTCGAGACCCGTATCGACGCCCTGGAGAACAAGGAAACCGGGGAACATAATACCCCACCTCTGACTGAAACTGAGAAGAGGATGAAACTCTTGGAAGAACAGTTCCTGGCCCGGGGTAACAATATCCATCTTGAGAACAACCGAAGGTTCGAGCCTGTTGGGGACCAGTTACCTGACAACTTCACCCTGACTGATGTGCCTAAGTTCAAGGGAGTGGAGGACCCACTTAACCATATCCGTGCTTTCAAGGACTACATGGCCATTAAGGGGGTCAAACAGGAGCTCTTCACCCGGATCTTCCCATTCTCTTTGGAGCCGATTCCTCGCCAATGGTACTACTCCTTGGACCCGAAAAACCTTACTACTTGGGATGAGATCGCAGTTGAGTTTGCCAAGCAGTATGCCGACAACGTCGAAATCCAGGCCAACAACCGCACTCTCGAGGTGTTAACCCAAAACGACAAGGAAGGGTTCACTGAGTTCCTAACCCGCTGGAGGAGGGTGAGTACCCAATTGGTCGATGGCCGAGTGAATCAACTCGGTGGAAAAGTTTGTCAACAATCTCGCCCGGTTTATGCCAACCTACTGAGGTATCAAAATATCAAAACTTTTTAAGATCTGCAGATTCTGGGGACACGTATTGAGGACGACCTCCGAAAGGGTGTCCTAGCAAAGACCACTGGCAGAGGTTACCAGGGATCCACCTCAATCGGATCTCGCCCTTACGGTCAGACAAACAAGATTGATGAGGTCAACCTCGTCGAACCATCTGCCAAGAAAAATGAGCGCCCCCAGAGAGTGTTCACCAACATAGGGTCGACTTATGCAAGTGCCCTGAAAAGGCTCATGGACTAGAGGAAGCTACAACCGATCGGACCCACCCCGGATCCGACCGACGCCAAGAAGTCCCGATTTTGGAACCCCAACGCCTACTGCCAGTATCATCGAGGGAAAGGGCATGATACCGAAAATTGCTTCAAACTCAAGCACCTCATTCAAGACATGATTGAGAAGGGAGATTTGCCTATACCCCTACCAACTAAGCCGAACAACAAGACGAATCCTTTAGGAATTCACGCCATCTCTTACGATGAGCCGACCCTAGACTGCTCTCACCTCATCTTGCCGATTGACGACGAGGTGAATGTTTTGGAAAAGGATCCTTCAGACGGAGTGTTTGTATTTAGTGCTGCCACCATGCTCACTATTTTTCAACAAGTTGAAGAGGTCATAGCCAGCCTCTCTGAAAGAACCACCCGACTCGACGACACCTACCGTCGACTCGTCTTCAATCCCCCAACATCGCGCCCAAGGGAGAATTCCCCAAGCATTCAAAACTACCCACCCCAGGATGGATTGCTCCCGCGACCATTCTGGCATAGACCTCACGAAAATAACCTTCAAAATAATCACCTTCAAAATAACTACCCTCAAAATAACTACCCCCATAAAAATCGCCCTCACAAAAATATTCCCCACAAGAACTACCCACCGAGGAATACCCCTCCAAGGTATCCTCGAGACTCTGAAATTAACGGCATATGGAGGGATGATGTTGAGGATGTCTATATCCTCCCAGGGAAGGAGAAGCGGACGAAAGAAATCGGACATCTCACCCGATCCGGACGTCCCTATCAAAACCCGAACAATTCAACGGTCGTTCCAACAACGAATGACCGAATCGTCCTAGTGGTGGACACTCAACCAAAGGCCCCCGAGAACTCAATCCTCAAATAGCTCCAGAAAGAAAAAGCTGAATCTCAATTTGGCAACTGATCACAACGTCTTTTGAGCATCGACAGGCCTTGCTGCAGGCCCTGGGAAAATTAACCATGCCCTCCACCTCTTCCCCAGAAGAAATAGTGGCGCACATGACGAGAAGGATACTACCATCTCGGTTGCCCGAGGTACTGAATATCATAAGACAATAAAGAAACGTACTTTTAAAGTAATTATAGATTAAGTGATTACATGTTCAAACCAAAACTAATAAAAGGAATTACAAGGTTCTCATACGGTCTACAGCTAAAACTATCAAAGCTACTAGACTTCGTCGACACAAATGGAAGACTTCTAAGCGCCACGTGATGACTCATCCCGGCTATCTCATACGCGTCATATCATACACCGCTCAATAATCGCTCACCACCCCAAATGGATCACCACAGTTTTTAAAACATTTAAACGGGTCAGTACTAATCACACAATTCAATACATATATCAACAATAAGATAAACAGATGACTTAAATCACACACACACACCAACCAATTCCAATCATCTCCATCATTGATCGTCCACTTTGGACCACCGCCGGTGGGGGACCGCATGTGTTCCCACCTAAGCCCCGCTCATCATATCGAGCGATAACCCTGTCCCATTAATGTGCACATCCCCTTCCGTGGCGGGTTCCACGAAGGGCGAAACTAGGGCGTGAAGTCACTCCCGCAAGTGACCCCACTCAGCCGAGAACGCATCTCGAGAACCATAGACAACCAATCACAATCACAATCACAATCACAATCATCATATCAAACAACTAACTACAAAGACATCACCAATATCCCATTATGGGATAACCGAGTAGGAAATCCTACCCGGAAAGCACAAATGATCAGACGGTATCAACAGCTGTATCAAAAAGTCTCTTCTACGAACCCTCCTCCTATCATATAACACATAGAGGCTACACATCACAAACTACACACAAAACCCCCAATCTCTAAATTAAGGTTTAACCAAACTTAACCAAACATTATAAAAATTATATTAAAAGCTTACCCTCGACGCAGGGAACTCAACGATACAAACAACGACATGAACTGACCGTCTGAACTCCGGGAATTGCTAAGAATGCGATTAGGAAGGTGAACTTGTTGCTTTCTCTCTTAAACAGGGTTTTAGGTTTTGTAAAAGTGATTTAAAACAATGACGACTATGTTTAAATACCTTAATCGCATAATTAACAAAACCCGAGAAAACTCCCCGTAAAACCGGACACTCGATCGAGTACCCAAGGTACTCGATCGAGTACCCCCTACTCGATCGAGTACCCTGACTACTCGATCGAGTACCCAACAGTCAGAAACTATTTTATCTCGCAACTTACCCTTACTCGACAGAGTAAGGGCTACTCGATAGAGTACCCAAAGACTCATAAATACGGAGTATTACAGTCTTCCCTCCTTAAAAGGAACTTCGTCCCCGAAGTTCAACCCATACATAAAAACAACCACACAGACTCGACCAAGACACAACAACTTAGCTAAGGACTCAAGAACTCGACCGAACATAGAACATGAACTCTTAACACTCACTCCACCAACTATGTTTACTTCCACAACATGACTCACTATATCGTATCTACCACATATATATCTCTCACGACACCAACTCCATACATAACCAACTACCATCCTCTAATGCTGCTAGCTCCATAATATCATCAACTATCAAATCCAATACCAAGACACTCATAGACATCAAACGGGATGTTACATTCTACCACCCTTAAAAGGAACTTCGTCCTCGAAGTTTACTCACACTTGTAACCTCATCATCCAACTGTCAACACTAGTGAAATGTTCTCACACTCCTAAACATCACGCTACTACAAGCACGGTCATGACCTTTAATAAAATCACCCACAACACGAATCGATCTTTTATTCTACATCAAGACTCAACTTCCGAATATATTATCATATGTACAACCATCAAAATCTGTTTTATCGCATCCTACTCCTCTTAAGACAAATGTTACGTCCTCGTAACTCACTAATACCAAACCATATCTATATCTCATTACCCTCTGTACCATCACATGTCAAGGATAACTGTCTATAAACCAAACACTCACCATTCTTATATCCAAGGCTCCCATACATAAACATTTCCCATTCCTCAACTCATTCAAAAAGACCTAACCTATACCATAAACTCGTAGCAAATCACCATACCCACTCTTCATTATTACCGCCAAACAACATACCTCTCTACGTAGGGCACTTATCTCCGGAAGCATAACTCACGGTCCGCACTCGTTACGTACACGCACACTAGATCCTCAAGTTCTTTCTTTCATTACCGCAGAATTCATACACCACTTAACATGACACTAATTTCCCCAACACCCTACACTCACTGTCTCAACAAAAGATTATGAACTACCTGCCGCTTTCAGCTCATTACAACACATGTTCCACGAATCATTTTCCATTACCATGTCTACCGATGTCTCATCCAAAACAAGATCAAAATTATCAGAATAACCTCTCACAATCGTGTCCCATCAACTGATTATCACTATCTCATGACAACAACGAAACATATACAACTCTATTTCATATCATACTCTACCTCATTCTCGACTTAACCTGGTAAAGAAACATGAATAAACAAGACAACTGTCTATCAGCACCAACTGAAACTCGCAGAGAGCAACATCAAACAAAACAACAATCTATGTATAACTGGTATGTACTTTCGAAACCCGAATCATAATCATCCCGCCTACTCCACCACATCCGGTGACGGCATCACAACACCGCCACAACAATGACCACACCGTAGTGCGAAAATACCCGCATCACAAAGACTATGTACCGTGCCCGGATCACCACCCGAGGCACCACAACCACACCGATAGACATCACAACTGCATACAATTCCCATAAATACTGACTTAGCATAACCTCTCAGACAAGAAAAACTTACTCAAATCCACTTTATTAAATCACCACGCAACATATTATATGGATAAACAGATAAGCATCTCATGAACACCATCTCTACCATTTCCCGGAATACACATGTGTTATCAATACACATAAAATTATAACTAGCCATGTCAAATCAATCAAATTATTACCTTTTTGGATATCGTTCAATTAAATTACCGTGTCCAACATATATATTACAGAACATTCATAAAACAACTTTATAATTATCACACCATACCACTTCTTGTGAGGTCAGAACCTCACACAAACATTTACACATATCATAGACCCGTAATCACAACCAACTAGTCAATCCTGACCACGTAAGTCACCACTCGAAAAAGGTTACACGCCCGAGTTTAACTCATATGCCCCTCATAACATATTCCCCCAGTCGCACAACCATCATTTCCTGCCAAATATAATCACACCTTCACTATTCAACTAATAGCGTCCGCCGCATCTAACCACATCTTATGCCCTCTCACAATCATATACAACGATCAGGTCCCTACCAAATCAACCTTTTTAGAATTGCTACCTTTCTAATATACCACCATTCTTAACCACTAGTGATACCACCACAATGCCACCGCTGCTTGTATATCAAATCCCTTACACTCATATCAAAATAACATGGTTTTTCTACCATTTTTGGTTAACATTGCAAATAACGAACATCAAACCCATCCACAAAATTACCTCAACATTATTCCCAATGCTATCTTATTTGTATTGTCATCCAACTCTCCACCAAATATCTCGTATCGTGCCAATACTTTACCAACTTCTCACTCCCTTAATTCCTCGAAACCCATTACCAATCATGTTGCCCTGAAACTCCTATATAACCTTTAGCTAACATCCTCGTGATACCATCACATATTTCGATGATTTCTTATCTTTATATCACATAGCTCCGGTGAACATTTTCCTCAGCTTACTTTTATCCTTCTTTTCTCTGTACATTCAATAATACCAATTAATAGTTCAACTCCTTATTCCTTCTAGCTAACTCTTTAGAAATCTGGTTACCCCTTCGTTGCTCCAAAACTTAATTCCATTATTTTCTACCGACATCATCTCACTCTTTCTTACCATGGATCTTCTCTTATTATGCTATCACTCATACTTGCCACTGATCTATCCATAGAACCAACGTTTAATGTTCAAACAATTGCATCTCCCTTTTTACATCTCTAGAAATCAGAATTCATTTAATACCGTTAATTACCCAAGGAACTCACACAGTAGTTTCATCTTTTAATAAACCAAACCTCCCAAACTCACTCACTGTCTACAAATACACCTCACGACATGTCTCCACAAAGTTCACTATATATTACTCTTCTCAACCCCTTTAAACGAACTTTCACTACATAAATCCATAACCCACACGACTCCTAACCATTTCCCTCCTTAACTCTTTACACATCTCAAGCTGCCACTATCCACATTCTTACTTTCAATCTTTTCATTCTCACGTTCATTATACTCACATCATCCCTTGTCTATATTCACTTATTTTTACATTACTCAACACACAATCATATCGCTCATCCCGTCTCGCAAAACGTGCGCCATGCCTCAATAAACAATACCAATCTTCCTTTTCTTTTTCCACCATCTATCATAATCACATATAACTCATGTCCTCCCCACCGCACTCATACTCATCATAGTGCCACTCTTTACATCGTAAGATTGGGTAACTTACGCTTCAGGACCAACACATACGTAAAACAATGCATAAAGAAATAATACAACACCTTTGAATTAAACATAATATGCAACGAATGTCAAAAGACAAACATATGACCCGAAATACGCATATGACCTGCACGGACCCCACTCGATCGAGTACCAGAACCTACTCGATCGAGTTGGTGCTACTCGATCGAGTGCCCAACATGCTCGATCGAGTGCCCCGACTTAACCCAAACGGACCTCATCGATCTCGACTTACTCGACCGAGTAGTCAGGCTACTCGATCGAGTGACCCCATACTCGATCGAGTGCCCGAGGTACTCGATCGAGTGCCCAAAAACACGATTCAGGTCAAAATAACGACAAGTACCCACTCGATCGAATCAAACCCACTCGATCGAGTCATGCAGACTCGCGAATACTATCCGAATGTTATCTCACATACCCTAACGTACTATGCATTCGTTATTATTTCAACATTATGATTACAACTACGCATTCAAATCTGCGCGACTCCTCATGCAATTAACAAAATAATCTACTTCGTGTTATCAAGTGCCACGTTATAAACAACCATCATGCTTTTCATCTAATTCGTTATATAAAACACATATCATTGAACCTCTGTTCTTCATGTTACTACTTACCAAAGCCAAACTTTACCATCTATCATGCTCATATAACATTCAACTTTCAATCCTGTATTACCCGCATGTTTTAAATTTTCATAACTTTTCATAACACAAACCACACCCATACACTAAAAATCCTATTCCCATGTTGCTAACACAACAACATTACAAATCCACTTCATCACACCTCATCATATACGAACTACTTTCTTTTTCTACCATATCATTCATCATTCTCATATACTTTTCCAACGATTCCAACCAACATGTCAACCAACTATCATGCAACATGCTTTCAACAAACCATATACAGCACAATTAACATACACGTCGCACATATACACACGGACTCCACGTTCCCATACCATGTGACTGGCTTAAGTATCATGGGGCCAAGATTTTGAAGTGAGGGCGCCTACTCACCCAAAACCTAGCATCAGCCGGGGCTCCCATTACACATACACCAGGTTCATTTTATTAGACTCCCTATGTTCATTATGTTCATTTGTTACAGGTTCCAAAATCGTCGCTCTGATACCATTTGTAACACCCCATACTCCAAGTGCCTTACCAGGACCACTCGGGTATAAGGATACTACCATCTCGGTTGCCCGAGGTACCGAATATCATAAGACAATAAAGAAACGTACTTTTAAAGTAATTATAGATTAAGTGATTACATGTTCAAACCAAAACTAATAAAAGGAATTACAAGGTTCTCATACGGTCTACTGCTAAAACTATCAAAGCTACTAGACTTCGTCGACACAATGGAAGACTTCTAACCGCCACGTGATGACTCATCCCGGCTATCTCATACGCGTCATATCATACCGCTCACCACCCCGAATGGATCACCACAGTTTTTAAAACATTTAAACGGGTCGAAGACTAATCACACAATTCAATACATATATCAACAATAAGATAAACAGACGACTTAAGCATCACACACACACCTGACCAACCAATTCCAATCATCTCCATCATTGATCGTCCTTTGGACCCACCGCCCGGGGGGACCGCAGCCGTTCCCACCTAAGCCCCGCTCATCATATCGAGCGATAAACCTGTCCCATTAATGTGCACATCCCCTTCCGTGGCGGGTTCCACGAAGGGCGAAACTAGGGCGTGAAGTCACTCCCGCAAGTGACCCCACTCACCCGAGAACGCATCTCGAGAACCATAGACAACCAATCACAATCACAATCACAATCACAATCATCATATCAAACAACTAACTACAAAGACATCACCAATATCCCATTATGGGACTAAATCGAGTAGGAAATCCTACCTGGAAAGCACTGTGATCAGACGGTATCAAATTTGTATCAAAAAGTCTCTTCTACGAACCCTCCTCCTATCATATAACACATAGAGGCTACACATCACAAACTACACACAAAACCCCCAATCTCTAAATTAGGGTTTAACCAAACTTAACAAAACATTATAAAAATTATATTAAAAGCTTACCCTCGACGCAGGGAACTCAACGATACAAACAACGACACGAATCGACCGTCGAACTCGGAATTGCTAAGAATGCGATTAGGAAGGTGAACTTGTTGCTTTCTCTCTTAAACAGGGTTTTAGGTTTTGTAAAAGTGATTTAAAACAATGACGACTATGTTTAAATACCTTAATCGCATAATTAACAAAACCCGAGAAAACTCCCCGTAAAACCGGACACTCGATCGAGTACCCAAGGTACTCGATCGAGTACCCCCTTACTCGATCGAGTACCCCAGCTACTCGATCGAGTACCCAACAGGTCAGAAACTATTTTATCTCGCAACTTACCCTTACTCGACAGAGTAAGGGCTACTCGATAGAGTACCCAAAGACTCATAAATACGGAGTATTACAGACGCCCCTGATCTGAGTAACCCAGTCGTCTTCTCCGACGAGGACATCCCTCCGTTCAGAGCCAATCATAACCTGGCCCTGTACATCACCGTATAATGCCTCCAGAAAAATATACCAATGGTCCTCGTGGATGACGGTTCCGCCGTGAATGTCATTCCTCTCAAAACTGCCCACAGGCTTGGTGTCAAGGAATCTGATTTGATCCCAACGAATCAAGGAGTACGCACCTACGACGGCACTCGTCGCAAGGTCGCTGGGCTAGTCACTTTGACCGTCGCAACCGGACCCTTAGAAAGACAAACCAGTTTTCAAGTGGTCGACATCGACGCGTCCTTCAACATGCTCCTGGGACGTCCCTGGATTCACACCGTCAAGGCGGTCACATCAACGCTCCACCAAAAGATCAGGGTCCCCTTCAACGGGAAAACGATCACGATTCCCGCTTCCCCAATCAAAGCAGTTATGAGAAGGGGATAGCCTCCCAAGCCATTGAGGAGGACGACAATGAAATGTGGGGTTTCCAAGCCGTAAACGCCATAACTAATGAATCGGCGACCTCTGAGTGTGACCCGTTCACCAACCTCACGGTCAACCGTATTATGATGCGCCAGGGTTACTTCTCGGGTTTGCCGCTCAATCCACTAAAGGACTCGTTGCCTCCCTTGAAACAGGCTAAGGTCCCCAACATTCCCTTTGGGCTGGGGTACGAACCTACTAACCAAGATATCCGGGAGATGAACCTCCTGGTCCGAAAACGCAAGAAGCACGGAGTTATCCTCCGTCCCTACCACCTGACCCTCAATGGATACTTTGTCCCCGAGGGAGAGTCCGAGCTCTACCACGGCTTTCCGGAACCGATCTATGACTCTGTGGCGAGGGCTAGGTACCCGGGAGTGGAAGTCTTCCAGGACTGCTACTTTATCCCCGACAACATCGAAGCCGCATCAATCGAGTCTAAGCCGTCACCATGCCTTGACGGACAAGCTGTCACACTCCTCTTCGGGGAAGATAACATCAAGCACCTCGACTATGAGGACATCATCAACATCGCCCTGAAGGACAATCAATTTGATCCAACCGCCTTGATCTCCGATACTGACCCGGAGAAAGCTATCCAAGGCTGGAGGAAGACTGTCAAGTGGACCGATCGCCAAGGCCGCATTCTCAAGATAACAACTGGAGAAGGCCCTATGTTCAAGGAGGGAAATGAAGGAGGATCTGAGTCTGAGTCTGAGTCGGAGTCAGAGTCTGCCATAGCTCCTAACACTCCTAATGTCCCGGTCAAGGTCCCATTCCCACTGTTTTATCACAAAGTCGTGGCTGATTCAGAGGCTGAGTCTACTAGGGTCACCCCCACTCCCATGAAAGGTGATAACTGGAGCACATTCCAGGGGCCACTTCCTCTGTTGTGTCGCCTCTGACTGACCACGAGATGTCTGTCCTTTTCGAGCTTTTCGCTCGTGTCAACTTAATGAACGCTAAGTTTGCTTATGACTCATCTCAGCTTAACTGCAATGCGATTCTGAATGACTATGAGGAATTTGACTTGAGTGACTACCCACCTCACTTAGCCAAAGAACTTGACAAACGGGAAACCAGAACCCCCATCATTGAGGAAACCGAGCCTATTAACGTAGGAACCGACAATACACCTCAAGAACTTAGGATAGGGACAACCCTGGACCCCTCGGAAAGACAACAGTTCATTGACCTCCTCCACGAATACAAGGACGTGTTTGCCTGGTCTTACAGAGATATGCCTGGGATTGACAGAGAAATTGCAGAGCACCGGATACCCATTAAACCCGGAGCTAAACCTGTGAAACAGAAGCTACGTCGGATACGTCCGGAGTGGGCCCTAAAAATCAAGGAAGAAGTGGACAAACAGTTCAAGGTTGGGTTCATCAAAGTGTCTGAATACTCTGACTAGGTGGCCAACATTGTGCCCGTACCAAAGAATGACGGAAGAATTCGGTTTTGCGTCGACTTCAGGGATCTGAACAAGGCAAGTCCAAAAGATGACTTCCCTTTGCCACATGTTGACATTCTGGTGGACAACACCGCCGAGCATGCTCTCCTATCATTCATGGACGGGTATGCCGGGTACAACCAGATTAAAATGGCTGAGGAAGACATGCACAAAACTGCGTTCACTACAAAGTGGGGTACATATTGCTACACGGTCATGTCTTTCGGCCTCATCAACGCCGGAGCAACCTATCAGAGAACCGCTACCACTCTCCTACATGATATGATGCACAAGGAGGTAGAGGTATATGTCGATGACATGATCGTCAAATCAAAAGAACAGGACGACCACATCAGTGCCCTCCGGAAATTCTTCGCTCGTCTGCGGAAATATAACATGAGACTAAATCCTGAGAAGTGTGCATTCGGGGTCACCTCCGGAAAACTCTTGGGATATGTCGTCAGCAAAAGAGGAATTGAGATTGATCCAACCAAAATCAAAGCCCTTCAACAAATGCCTCGACCTAGGAACGAGAAGGAGATTTGGGGATTTCTCGGTCAGGTCCAATACATCAGCCGGTTCATTGCCAAGCTTACTATGATTTGCGAACCAATATTCAAGAAGCTTCGTGCCTCCGATCACACCGATTGGGACGACGACTGTCAGAAGGCGTTCGACAGGATAAAGGAAATCCTATCCAAACCTCCTGTCCTCATGCCACCTCAACCGGGGATTCCTCTATCCCTATACCTGACTGTTACCAAAACAGCCATGGGAGCAATGCTAGCACAAACAGTTGGCAACAAAGAACGAGCCATCTACTACATCAGCAAAAAGTTCATTGATTACGAGACGAGGTATACCCAACTGGAAAAGACATGCCTTGCCCTAGTATGGTCAACAAAGAAGCTGCGACATTACATGCTCAGCTACTCGGTCCACATCTACTCCAAGATGGACCCGGTCAAATATATCTTCGAAAAACCCGTACTAAACGGAAGGCTGTCTAGGTGGACACTCATGCTGTACGAGTTTGACCTCAAATTCGTACCCTTCAAGGTTATCAAGGGAAGAGCAGTTGCCGATTTCCTAGCAGAAAATCCCGTCAACGAGGATCTAACGACCGACACATGGTCACTTCCTGATGAAGACATCCTTTGTGCCGACTCCGACGCATGGGACCTATACTTCGATGGTGCATCTAATCTGAGAGGCTTCGGGGTAGGAATCCTTCTAATATCACCAGAGGGAGAACATGTTCCGATATTGGTCAAGCTAGACTTCGCCGTCACCAACAATGCTGCTGAATATGAAGCGTGTCTCATCGGCCTACAAGTAGCCATCACACTTGGCATCAAGAGATTGAGGGTCCATGGCGATTCCTCGCTCATCATCAATCAGGTGTCCGGATCATGGAAAATCCGATCTGACAGCTTAGCTCCCTACCAAGCGAAGATCAGTCAAGAGGCCGAGTTCTTTGACCGAATCGACTACTTCCACTTGCCACGCGAGGAAAATCAATTTGCTGATGCCCTGGCAAAACTTGCCGCGCTCGTCAACATACCTGATGACATGACGTCAATGCCCCTATGTGTCGAAAGACGGAGCGAGCCAGCTCACATTTGTGCTATTATCGAAGACGAGGAAAGCCATGACGAACCTTGGTACCAAGCCATCCTCAATTACAAAACCAAAAACGAATTCCCTCCCAACTCTGATCAAAGAGGACAAAGAGCCATCCGTTTACTTGCATCACAATTCATGATGAACCAAAATCAACTCTACAAAAGAACACCCCAAGGAATTCTCCTCCTTTGCATTGACCATCACAAAGCCATGAAAGTCATGGGAGAGGTTCACGACGTAGAATGTGGCCCTCACATGAGTGCATTGATGCTTACACGGAAAATCACGCGGCTAGGTTACTACTGGACCACCATGGAAGCCGATTGCCATAACTACGTCAAACATTGCCACAATTGCCAAATCTTCGCCAACATACAACACATACCACCATCCCTTTTGTATACCATGACGTCACCCTGGCCTTTCTCAACCTGGGGCATCGACATCATCGGGAAAGTCAACCCGATAGGCACCAAGGGGCATTGCTTCGTCCTTGTTGCCATCGACTACATTACCAAATGGGTAGAAGCACAGTCGTATGTAGTCTTGACCGCCAAACAAGTGGCCAAGTTCATTCAAAACAACATCATCTGCCGATACGGGGTACCCCATGAAATCATCAGCGATCAAGGCTCTCACTTCCGGGCGGAAACTCAAGCTTTGCTGGATAAATACAAGATCAAGCGACATCGATCATCCCCCTACCGCCCCCAAACCAACGGAGCGGTGGAGGCAGCGAACAAAACTCTTGTCACCATTATCAAGAAAATGCAAGACAACTACCGCGATTGGCCGAGCAAACTCCCATTCGCACTCTGGGGATACCGAACCTCCATTCGAACACCGACAGGCGCCACACCCTTCTACCTAGCATACGGTATGGAGGCGGTTCAACCGGTAGAGTTAGAGGTCCCATCTCTACGAATCCTACTGGAGAGTCAAATCCCTGAGGCGGAATGGACCCGTCGAAGGTACGAACAACTCACTCTTTTAGACGAACGACGACTCAACGCCTTACACAATGTCCAGCTATACCAACGACGTATACAACGGGCATTCAACAAGAAGGTTAAACCCAGAAACGTCCAGGAGGGCGACTTGGTCCTCAAGTCAGTTCGAGCACCATTACCCGTCGATCCGAGGGGAAAATTCAAACCCAACTGAGCCGGGCCATACCTGGTCAAGAAAATACTTTCGGGGGGCACAGTGAGACTGAGTGACCTATATGGGGAGGACTTTACAAACCCGACCAACCTAGACCAACTCAAGAAGTACCACCCTTGAACCCTGGCAACCAATAGCCTAGCCTAGTTTTACAACTAGCAACAACCTCAACCCTCTTCAAGTCAAGTTCCTCAACGTGTTCTGATTTGAAATTGCATGTTTTGTCGAGTCTAAGCTCCGGCACCTTGCCCGTTTCAAATGTCCTTTGATCTGTCAAAGGCAATGTCCATTTGCACTAAAACAACAAACCCCCTGAACTACGAGCATGGTTTGATTTCACCTCTTCAGGTGGATACGTAGGCAGTCCCTCTTATGCCTGAGGGATACAACCACAAAACCCAATCAAATTCACAAAACATTTCGAACTACGATCATGGTTTGATTTCACCTCATCAGGTGAATACGTAGGCAGTCCTTTCTTACACAAGAAGGATACAACAATCCCCGCAATCAAAAACAACCATCCCCACAATCAAAAAAACATCCCCACATACAAAAACATCCCCATCAAAAAAGAGGAAGGGAAACCATTCCCTTTCCCCACAAAAATACAAAAATGAGCCTTTCTCCCTTTCCACAAAATACCACTTTCCCAAGTGCAATTGTTTAGGACGATTCAAATCGAATTGCCTTTACCAAATGGATGGAAGAAACAAGCGTTCACAATTTTCGACACGAGCAATCCTCTTATTTAATTAATAATGGGAGGGATTACAATTTCAACAACAAATAAAGCTCGACGAGTCTACAACTTGTCAAAGCTAAGGTGTCAACTAATACACCTCACAGAATAAGACTAGCACAAAACACACAATAACTAGCTAGTACAACATAATAAAAAACTCACAACAATAATACAACATAATAATAAAGTGGGTAATGGAGGTCTTCACTCTTCCATTCTACCCTTACCTTTTCCCTCGGGGTACACCTTCCCCTTGTTCTTCTTGTTGGCCCTCCTAGCATGGACTTCTTCCTCGGAACGGATCCTAAACGGATCTAAGACGGCGACGGCCTCCGGTCTAGCACAAGACCCCATGTTCGACCCAAAAAGAGCCAATGCACGGCTCACCATATTCTTGGGGCCGGAACTCCTCCTCTTCGGTGGTCTCATCACATCAGGCGTAGCTCCATCAACATACTCCTCAAAGAAGGCACGGTTGGCCTTGCCAACCTCTCGGTACTTCAAGTCGACAACCTCGTCCTTACGGAATTTGGACCTCTCTTCCAAGGACGGAGCTCTTGACCACTTGACATAAGCGGGAGTCACCCATGTCGTGGCAACGGGGTTTGGTACCTCCCAAAGCGGCCGAGTATGTAATACTCCGTATTTATAAGTCTTGGGGTACTCTATCGAGTAGCCCTTACTCTGTCGAGTAAGGGTAAGTTGCGAGATAAAATAGTTTCTGACCTGTTGGGTACTCGATCGAGTAGCTGGGGTACTCGATCGAGTAAGGGGGTACTCGATCGAGTACCCAAAGGTACTCGATCGAGTGTCCGGTTTTACGGGGAGTTTTCTCGGGCTTTGTTAATTATGCGATTAAGGTATTTAAGCTCCGTCGTCATTGTTTTAAATCACTTTTACAAAACCTAAAACCCTGTTTAAGAGAGAAGGCAACCAGTTCATCTTCCTAATCGCATCCTTAGCAATTCACGGAGTTCAGACGGTCTGTTCTTGTCGTTATTCGTATAGTTGAGTTCCCTGCGTCGAGGGTAAGCTTTTAATATAATTTTTATAATGTTTGGTTAAGTTTGGTTAAACCCTAATTTAGAGATTGGGGGTTTTGTGTGTAGTTTGTGATGTGTAGCCTCTATGTGTTATATGATAGGAGGAGGGTTCGTAGAAGAGACTTTTTGATACAGCTGTTGATACCGTCTGACTGTTGTGCTTTCCAGGTAGGATTTCCTACTCAGTATTAGTCCCATAATGGGATATTGGTGATGTGTTGTATTTGGTTGTTTGATATGATGATTGTTGACACGTCTGTCGCGTACCTGTCAAAAATAAAACCTAACGGTCTCAACTAAAAATGTAGTAGAGGCAGTCGAGTATCGAATCCACAGGGAGGAATGCAACTACAGCTATCTATCTCTAATTCTATGGTAACAATTGGGGTTGATTAAATTTTGGTTCTAACTACGGAGTTTAAAAGAAGAGAAATAAGGCAAGAGCAGTAAAGCAAGAAATGAATTAAACTATCAATAAGAGGGAGACATGTCGGGAATTCGGTTCACTACGGTAGTACAACAACTTAGCAGTAAATGACTCAGACGAACTAATGCGAGACGGATATTAGAAGGTCCTTTCGGTCCACTTCCCACCCTAAAATACCACTAACTTAACTTTCGTCCTCATTAGGGTAGTCTACTGTTTATAGCAGGCCTATTTAGTCCAATCTTTCGATCCAGGATTAATTGTAGCCAGATTAATGGGTGACATAGAAGCGTGCACTCAACTAGGTCGAGAATTACAGTTATATTGCTATAGTGACAGAGTCTCTTATGTCAATTCGTCTAATTCATTCACTATGTCGTCATTATTCTACCGTAGATCCCCTAATCCCAACATGAAAGGGTTTAGCTACTCATATTATTAATGAAACTAGCAGCAAACAAGATTCCAGCAGAAGACATGACGAAATAATAATAGAATTTGGTAACGGAAATTAGGGCAGAAAAGATCAATAACATAACAAGAATTAAAACAACAAAAAGGTTAATTATTATTAAGAGTAGAAAGAAGATTACAATCTAAGCGATTAGGCGTAAAGAACTCGAAATCCGATGAAGCAATCCGAAACGAAAGTAAATGTGAGAGGGTTTAAGCAACGTAGCTGGTAATAGTGTCTAATGTGAATGATAATCCAAAGGATAGTGAAAAGAATAAGTTCCGAGATGAAAAGAGAATCCTAATAACCTAGCTAAACAAAGGTTAAATAGCCAAAACCCCTAACTGTTTATGCGGAAATACTAAAACACGGACTGATTAAGCCCACGAAGTCAAAATCCTCTCGATCGAGTAGATTAGACTACTCGATCGACCATCACTCAAGAGAAACTCCTCGATCGACCTTCGGGGGACTCGATCGAGGACGGTCATGTGTGGATCACTCGATCGAGTAAGCGATGAGCTCGATCGAGTCCGGGAGCTTAGGAACCGTCGATCGACCACCAATCAGCTCGATAGACCACTTGGGTCTTCAATTCAGCTCACGTCTTCACCCAAATGCCTCGTAAGGCGTGCAACGACACTTCTAAATGCAACATCTCACTCTGGGACAATCTCGTCTCCTCTAAATGCATGCAAAAAGGACGAAAAGGAGCATGGTTCCGCTACTTCCGCGATTATCCCTACAAAAAGGACAAAATACACCAAAGTAGCCAATTCGGGGCAAAATACTATAAAAACAGTATATAAATGCATAGAAATACGTCTTGAAATAGGCCAAAAGACTATACATTAGGCACGTATCAAATCTCCCCAAACCAAACCTTTACTCGCCCTCGAGTAAACTCAAAACTAAACTAATGGAACGGAAATGATAACTCGTAGCTAGCTTAACTTGTCTACTTGAACCACTTTAATGCAAAGAAATCAACGATTAAAGCTAGGGCGGTCAATACGCAAACGAATTATAAGCTGTTCAGAAATAAAGCTGACCTATCGACCTTGCAAGACCAACAAAACTGGACTCTCACGTGGTCACTCTTCTCTCATGAAGCAAAGGGCAAATGTTATATGTAGAAGAGAGAAGAAAAGACAGTCACTCACCTAACTGCGACCTACATAGCATGCATGCAACAAAAATGAAAGACAATTCAAGTACTAATGCACACACTCCAACCAATAAAGTCCGTCACAGCCGAGGGCTTACAAATAATATGGGAATAGTGAGGTTCAGGTGAGAAAAGGCAAAACAAGTTATGGAAATGTGGAGGTAAAAGCGTCAAGCTAGTTCCTAACAGGACCATAAAAAACCATCCGAATCTCAACTGTCTGAAAGACTAACACAGGTGCCCTTCACTTGGCACAAAACTCACTAGACTGGAAGCACAATCTCCTCAAAAAATATAGAATAAGAGTGGAGGAGCTAGACGGTCACAAAGTTCCCTTTTTTAAACACCGTCTGAGACAACTAACTGAAACAACCAACCCTCTTGTCGATTGTACGTCTTCAAACATCTTCTCAACTCTGACAAGAGGGTCCAACTTTTCACAATTTTTCTTTCTTTTGTTTTTTCGTGAATCTCATCTTTTTTTTTCATATTTTTTTTTTTTTTCTTCTTTCACGCTCATTTTTTTTTTCTTTTTTCAATACATTTTTTTTTCACTTCCTCCTTCCTTAATACAGACACCAACTCCAAACGGGAATTACGGACCAAACTGCAACGGAAAACATACCACAAAAGGACAGACTAACTAGCTTGACTAGGCAGGCTTAGTTTGGAATGTGACTAATGGGTCAAAAAGGCAAGTTTTGGTCAATGTGGAGCTAAATGGGTGAAGGATGTAAAGAAAGGGAAGTTTGCAAGACCCTCCCTGCATGTGACACCAACCGCAGACCCGAATATGTGCATTTGACAAGAAATTGAATGTCATAAATGTGCAAATGAGACGAACATGCTATGCAAGGAGTACTACTCTCAAAATTCCTAATGAACTGGTCATGAATGGCACCAGTTATGGCTCTAAAACTCAGAATTTTTAAGTAGTTTGCCAATTTATCAGGTCAAGTCTAAACGATCGGCTATTATTTGAACAATAAATTCGTAGACTATGCGTATGACAAAGCTAAAAACCATCAATAAAGTGCAAGGCTCAAGTGAATTGACAAGTTAAGTGCAATTTCATCACGGGAATCTACCGTTCCGACTCAACCTAAATGCAAAAATAAACGTGAATTTTTTTTTGAATTTTTAACATTTTCTAATTTGTTTGATGTTTTTGATTTTTGTTGAAAATAAACAACAAATGCAAACTGAAAAATTAAACGTGAATGCAAAACAAATGCAGATGCAGACTCAAAAGGATGCAATACCCTCCCCAAACCAAAACGGACAACGCCCTCGTTGTCCTCCAGCATACACCAGCAGAAAAATGGGGGATGGGGGTATACAACCAATAAAAGAAAAATAAAGGAGACGAAATAAAAAGAGTGAAAGGGCATACAAAACACGAACTTCCCAAACCGGCCCGAAAATCGGGAAGTGAGTAGACCAGATCTTACTCGTCGTCGGCACCGCCGTCTCTCAGTACTCCGACTCAACAAAACGGTCTCCCCAAACCAAGAACAAACAAGGGGGAGACTCGGTCGTCATCTCCGGCCGATCATCCGGACCGCAGTGCGAACGGAGGGTCACTCGCTCCTCTCTGGCGGCTCTCGCGCCGCCTGCTCTGCCCGTAACCGCACCTCTCGTGCTACCTCTGTCTCCTCCGGTTCCGACTCTGAGTCAGAAGGTAGTGGAGGGTACCCGTCCGCTGGGTATCGGTAGAAGGAAGGATGCGGCCACCCCTCTGGAATCGGTCGCCGGGCTCGGATGTGGAACTCGTAGAGTGGGAATACAGCCAAAGCCATATCCCGTCTCATCTCAGTAAGGTACCTGCACAAATCCGGAGACACGGCATCACGACGCCCTTGGTCCATGACCGCGGGCGCCTCTAAAGCAGGAGGGCAGACAAAGTTGGCCGGGAAAACCGAAGGAAGGAGGGTCGAGTGGAGGTGGAGTATGAGTCCGAGTGGGTGTGGGTGTAGGCCGAGGCGTGGGTGTCGGTCCCGACCTGCGAGTCCGAGCCGGGAGCTAGAAGATGCTCCGGCCTCCGCTTCCTCTTCTTCGTAGAGGAAGGAGGGGTGAAGGTAAGGTGGTAGGTAGGTGGAGGTGGCCTCGCTCCCTCAACAGCAGATGAGAGCGGTAAAAGTGGGGGAAGGGTAGAGCACGGCAAGGTAACAGACGTGGAACCACAGATCTTCCACGTCCTCGCACTCCCCTTCGCCTTTGGGAACCAGGTCAATGTTACCATGGCCTCCAGGTCAAGGAGAGCCATCGATCGGGCGGTGAGTCCGGGCTCACGGGGTAAAGGTGGCGGGCAATCCTGGTCACCAGCCCGCCGCATGCACAATGCGGTCTTGACCGAGTCCCAATCCCGTTCAATCCGAGCTACCGGATAGGCAATGTTTAGAACAAACGGGGTACCGTAGTCAATGTTGAGGTACCCAGCGAGAATCGCTAGCTCAGTGTTGGTCACGTTATTGGGCTCGGGTCGCCCAAAAATGGTCTCTCCTAACGAGCACGCAAGTAATAACGGGGCGAGGTAAGTGAACGTGAGCTCCCTTCCGTGTCCGGAAGGGAGTGTGAAAGAGCAGCCCAAAGTGGTGAAGGAGCTCTCGAGGTGGGGCGGTGGGACCGTCACTAACTAGTCCCAAAACCCGCCCAAACCTGGCCAAGGTCCGGTGATGCGACTCGTTACGAGTCGAAAGTGAATGCGCAGAACCGGAGTGGTCGGCAGTGTAAGAGTCGGTGTCAAAGAAATAGAAGCTAAAGAACTCGTACGTAAGAGTACGAATGGTAGCCTCCTGCATGGTAATCAAACCCGACATACCCGTCCCGTTCAACAAACTACAGACCTCCTCGTAAATGCCTAAGGTCTCTAAGTCAGTCCGCGCAAGGAAACGGGTGGAGGAGAGAGGGCAACGAAGTAAAGCGGCTAACCGTTTCCGGTGAGCCTCAGAAGTGAAACGTACCGTGGGCATCTTCGGTAGAGGTGTGAGTGCGCTCTCCTGTAGCAACATGACCTCGAAGGGCGGAACCGACGACTAATCGGCTGGGCGCTCCGGGCTTTGGTGTGGCCTCGGTGGCACCATACCAAGTCGCGGGAAGCGGGGATGAATCCATGATCCAAAGAAAGAGAAAGGCCTGGTGGAAGTAGTGCTAGAAGCAGAATCGTAGTGGTTGCGGGCGAGTGGTGGTGGCGAGGGACCACTAACTCGTTCCCGGACGAGCTGGACGAGCTGGAGGACGTACTAGTAGAAGACAAAGAACTCGCGTCCATCCTGCAAAATATCAAAGGGCACGAATAAGAAATATGCTGCTAACCGTGATTAAAACGACCGCTAACCAACATGTGACATAAAAAAGAATAGCCCTATTAGTCGGAAAATTCGACTTCCAGAATGCAAAACCCAACAATTCCTCAAACCTCGAATTACAGCCTGTGAGTGGTGATAAAGTGACAAAATATGATCGCTAAGAGAGACTGAAATCAGCAAGGAACAGCATGCGGCAACATACAGTCTACTAGCAAGCGAAAAGCACTCACGGAACAAAAGTCCCAATAATTCACAGCGTATACGGGCGTTAGGGGACGGCAACAGCAGTTAACAACAGCAGTAAGTAGGCATGGACTGAAGTTAAGCAAGCAAGGCAACATAGAGGCCGTCTAACAGTCGAAACACTCGACTTACAGGAACCCTAATCGCAGAATTTGCGCAAAATTCGAATTAAACATGTAGACATAGCGAGGAATTGCGAAAAGATCATCAACAAGCAAATTAAGGGCATATAAACACAATCAAATCGAAACAATTCGACTAGACATGGAATTTTCGAGCCCTAATTCAAAATCACCTCAAAAATTCGAATTAAATCAAGAGAAATTGCAAAGAGTGTGATAGAAACACTTACTTGATGATGATTATCCTAAAACAAGCAATTAAACTTCAAAAACAAGCAAGCAAGGCGGATTTTTCGATTGAAAAACCGCAAACCCTAATTTCCCTCAAAAACCGTGAAAACGAACACAAAAGAGGGGAAAAACAAGGGGCTATTGAAGAATTAAGTGCTAGTGATAGAATGTAGGTTGCGGATTTGATGATTTTGGGCAAAAAAAGGGGATTTGGGGAAAATGGGAATCGCAATTAGAGGGGTTAGACGGAAATTATGGACAAATTAGAAATAAAATTAGGGAAATAAAGAGTTTAAGAAAGAAAAACTCCCGTCTCCTGTTCATTCCACTCGATCGAGTGATTTTTAAGTCACTCGATCGAGGACTTTTTGATGTCCCTCTGCTCGATCGAGTAACAATCCTCTCGATCGACCTGTTCCACTTTGGCCTTCCTCGATCGAGTAGCCAGCAGACTTGATCGAACCAATTTCCATTCGATCGAGTACAAAAGTACTCGATCGAGGACTTCCTCGTGTAGACTTCTTTGAATTTCTATCTTTTCTTCCTCGAAATGCGTGACATTTCCCCAAACCTGCATAAAACATATCCCAAATACCAAATACACAGCAACCACAGTCTATAGTCTCGATCTATGCTAAAAAAAAATGTCTAACTAATTGTCCTAATTAAAAACGTAATAAAAGAAATTTAAAAGTAATTCAAACGAATATCTATTACAATTTGTTACACGGGGCATTTCCCCGTTTAATTCCCATTAGCTGTCAGTAGCCCCTTCGTGGGCATTTGGAGGACGTCACTTCAGCGATCTTGTTGTCCTCTTTGACTTCCATGAGCTTGAATTTCTGTTTGCAAGAGGAGGAGGAACATAATTCCAATCTATGTAGGTTCGAACTGCCTTCGTTCTCGCCCCTCTGTCATCCTCTTTGGCATCCTTTGCTCCAGATTGATTGATAATGGCTGTACCACGTCCTTTGACGACTCCTTTCTTGCCTTCATCTGTACCTGCAGTAAGGAAAACAGACGAATGTTCCTCCTTTTTGCTCTCAGTATGAGGCGGAGGGTTAGCAATAATAGCAATATTCTCCAAATTTTCATCTGGAGTGTCAATAATAGGGTCAACAGAAGAAAGGGCATTGCAAGGCTGAGCTTGCATGGGAGCCCTCCGGAACTTGGACTGATGAAAAGTCAGCTCCTCGTCCCCTACCTGGAAGGTCAAAGTCTTCCCCCCGACGTCTATTACTGCACGGGCAGTGGACAAAAATGGTCTCCCTAAAATGATAGGGGTGTGCACATCTTCGGGGATATCTAGGACGACAAAATCGACGGGAATAAAGAACTTCCCGATCCGAACAGGTACGTCTTCTGCTACACCTAGTGGCCGTGATAAACTACGGTCGGCCATCTGGACAGTCATATTGGTGCAACTCAGTTTTGTCACACCAAGTCTCTTAGCTAGAGACAAAGGTAAAACACTTACGCTAGTGCCTAAATCGCATAGCGCATTATCAATCAACTGCATACCTATATGACAAGGGATCGAAAAACTACCCGGGTCTGATTGCTTAAGAGGTAGCTTATTTTGAGACAGGGCTGACCCCATCTCAGTCAAAGCTACAGTCTCATTATCATTTATGGTCCTCTTACGTGCTAAAATTTCTTTCATAAATCGTAAATAAGAGGGTACCTTGGTCAAGAACTCGTTGAATGAACGGCACGGAAACTTCCAAACTCTTCAACAGCTCAACAAATTTGCAAACCGATGATTAATCTTGGTATTCTCTGCAGCCGCCTCGGGAAGGGAACGATGGTGGAATCTCGAGTCCCTTATTTCGCGCCTCCAATGTGTCTTCCGGAGCAAGTTCGGTGTCCTTTGGGCGCTTCTTACCTCTCGAACGAGGCCTTTCTGGTGATTCCTCGCTTAAACGAGCACTAGCAGGCTCTCGAATAAGCTTCCCGTCAGTAATATCACTCGATCGAGCAATGTGTCCACTCGATCGAGCCCTTTCTTCAGCAACTTCAGTCGATCGAGCAACATGCTCACTCGATCGACCACCTTCAACTTCGATTCACTCGATCGAGCGGGGAAGACTACTCGATCGACCGATTCTTCACCATTTCCACTTGATCGAACACCGATTTTGATCGATCGAGTAACTGCTTCGTCGTGAGCCCCTTTTTCTTAACAGAGCACTGTTCATCATCAGTTACAGCTATTTCCAGGTCTGATTTCTTCAATTCTGGTCCTTCATAAGAGAGACCGCTTCTCAACTCTATCAAATGTACCGTCTCATTTGGGTTCTTGTCATTTTGAGTCGGTAAATGACCGGGCTTCCTCGAGGATTGATTCGCGGCGAGTTGGGCAACTTGAGTCTCAAGTGCCTTTATGGTCGCGTCTCGCTGTTGATCACTTGTGCTTCTTTGTTGATCACTCGCATGAAGCTGCTTTGTAATGGCTTGCATCATAGACTTTAACTCGCCCATTTCACTCACCCCACTTGAAGATGAACCGTGGTTAGGGGGGTTAAAAGACGGAGGCTTCTGATAGCCTTGCTGCTTCTGGTGCGGAGGAATATAGGGCTGCTGCTGCTGATTTGGAGGGGCGGTGGGATTGAGTACATTGTTCTGATTACTCCACCTCAAATTGGGGTGGATATTTGGCTCGTACTGAGTGTTGTTTTGCCTATAATGTTGGAAGGCAGCACATTGCTCATAAGGACTAGGACAGAAATCAGAGACATGTCCGTCTACCCCGCACCTCGTACAGACGAAGGGACCGTCTGTCATAGCATTAACCTGGTACATTCCTGGCTTGAGAGCTCCCCCTAGTTCATACTTGTCGAACCTAGCAGTAAGGGCTTCTAATGCGGCCACTGAAGAGGATTCAACAGCTCTCCTTTGGTTTCCTCTTGAATTCCCGTATTCAGCTCTGTGAGTGGCTAAATCATCTATAATTTTCCATCCCTTCGTCGGCCCCAAATTGTGACACCCCGCGATAAAGCGGAAAATATAACTTATAAATTCAGGCGGAAATTAGGAAATTTTTGAAACTTTTAAAATTTAAAGCGCGGGTTCATCAAAATCCAAAACATAAATAAAGAATGCGTAAATAAAGTTTAAATTATACAAACGTGATAGTCAAGGTGAGGGAAAAGATATCCCTCGAATGACAGTACAATAAAAGTGAGTCTAAACAATCCTAATAAATCGACTAAAAGGCCAAAGTGCTCGCTAGCTCACACATGTCTTCACCCATGAATGCACCAACTAATACCTGTCATTCATGTAAACATGAACGCCACAGTCAGTGGGGAGTAACTCAAGGTTATCCCAGCCACAAAATGTCAAAACGAACATAACAAGGAACTAAAACAGGTAAGTCATATAAGATACATACAAAAGATAAGAATATCAAGTTTATATGTAAACATGACAAACAATTGAGATGAAACAAGATAAGCCAACATTAGCTTAATAAAGATTCAATCGATCATATGAGACAACTAGATAATATGAAAGGCATGAATACGGTAATCTATACCAAAGCACACATTTCAAGGAAATACAACATAGATGTGAGATTAGAATCCGAATCATGTGAAGCAGTTAAGTAAGGGATCAACCAATGCAATTTACAAGAATAGAAATTGTAGCCATTACTTGGAAAACCACTTAGCAAACATTGTACGGGACGTGGCTACTAATCTCCCATTCATACTTATAGCTTGCATCTCACCATAAGAACGGATGGGAACATCAATCCCGACGATCATATCGCAACTAGAGGGCTTATAGCTCACCCCTAGTATCCAATAGGACCAAGGCAAACAACAAAAGGCATCACTCTTACCTTAAAAGACAAATACCAATATCTATAACCAAGCAAGACCTTTACTACTCATATATCAAAATATAATTCCCCTGGTAGGACGACAATGGTACTCCCAAGACTCGGTCCTAGTCTAAATCGCCGAGACTCTCGGGGACAAGATGGTTCCGATTCGACATGCGGCGAACAGTCCGCATCCAAGACTCAAGACAGATCGGAAATCGAGAACCCACAATCGGCAGGACGATCCGAAAAGAGGCGGAAAATATGAGCTAAACCCACAATCGGCAGGACAGTCCGAAAGAGGCGTAAAGATAAGTCAAGCAATACGGTATAGTATAAAGGCATTATCAAGAATACGACTCAACCAAGCGATACGAATCAACTTGGAAAGAGACAACTACACGACCCAACCAAGCGATGCGAATCAACTTGGAAAGGGACTACTACACGACTCAACCAAGCGATGCGAATCAACTTGGAAAGAGACTAGTAATGTAATGAGCCGATGGTAATCCAAGTAAGACATATCATGCCAAATCATAATCATAAAAATGAATAAGTAACCCATTTCTTCAATATTTCTCACTTGAATAAAAATGTAAATAAATGGAAATGGACCATTTATAATAATCAAAACAAGAGCTTAATATAAATGGCTAAAATGTAGGCTAAGGCATTTACTAGTCACAAGGCATGAATAATTAATTTAGTCTCATGTTAAACTGAAAACACGTCATTTCATATACAATTGAGATGATTAGATAATGCATTCCACAATTATAAATCATGTGAGGAAAATATATAAATGAGCGATATTTAACGAATTACGTTATGTAAAACACGAGATGAAATGTGACTAACTACAAATGGGTCAATCATAAATCTAAGCCTTGATATTGGGTTGACCCAATAATATGAAGCATACAAGCCCAGTTCACAAAACATGACAAGCCCAATTAGTAAAACATAGTAAACCCAACTAAATACATGTGACAAGTTCAATTAAATAAACATGACAAGTTCGATAGATTGAACATGTTAAGCCCGATAAATAAGGCATAATGAGCCCAGCAACTATACATTAAAAACCACCAGGACAAGGGAGAAGGATAACAAGGAACACAAGCCCTCACCCGTCCATGAAAGGCACCAATTACCCGCCCCAATTGTCCCGAAATCAGCATAAGACCGTCCCCAAAATAGCACCGAAACAGTCCCACAAAACAGCACGAAGTCCGTCTATCACGGCTCCAACAATGACACCCAAACAGTCCATTTCAACCCACTTTAAGACAACACTTGAGGCGAGATTAAGATGGAAATACGAGTGAGATAAGCAAACATAGACAGTCCCAATAGACAACCAGAAACACTCAGAAAACCCGTCCTACAAAACGACATTTTATCGTCCAAAAACCAGCAACAAACAGTCCCAAAACGGCTCACCAGACCCGCCAAGGACAGGCCGAAGTGCAGGCCGTAACAGGGCACACAAACAGACTGTAAACACCCCTTTCTCGGCTGAAAAACAAAGCTAACCCAACGACACTCAAGACCACCAGGGAAACAGGCCAATTTACCCATCATTGAGACGGAAAAACTCGATAAAATCATCAAAACGGACCCTACCCAGGCACCGTGACAGCACAACCACTATCTCGACTACTAGAAATTGTACAACAACAGTCCGCGACCATTATTTCGACGGTCAGAGAAACAGGGGACGATGTCGTTCCATTCTGCATCGGGAACGAGACACATTTACCATACAAACAATAAAAAGGGGAAAGAATTAAACTTTATTAAATAAGAACACAAAAACGACATGTAAGACAGAAATTTCGACATGTTTGTCGAGTAACCTATCACCGTTACCTTTTTATGAGCTCTTAAACGTCCAAGGAACCGTTCAAGGATGACCCTAAACCCCGAATGGAAGAAATTAGCTCCGAAACCGCATCCCTTGTAAGACGGTCGAACTGAAACAGAGTAAAAGCTTGGTTCTTTCTTACCTACAAAGAAGGAGGACGAGAAGAGGAAGCTATTGGTATAAAAATGGTGAAGTTTGGTTGAGAAATGGAGGAGAAAACGGAGGTTGAGGGTCGATGGAAATGGAGGTGGTACGGGTCGTATGTGGTCATTCTTTGTGTTTGTGGTCGTTGTTGTTCCTTCAAAAGAAAAGGGAAGAAGAAAAGGGTATGCAGGGTGGGGGTCACACGGGTTAACAAAATAATATACATATATATAATAATAATAATAATAATAATAATTAAGTTAGAGTGTAAGAGTGAGTGTTGTCGGAATCGGGTTGGTTCGAAAAGAGACCGCTTTATAATAGAAATGCAACGAACTTGCTAGACGGAAGTACACTTATAATTTAAGACGGAAAATTACTATTATTATCCCTATTAATACTATCCGACAAAATATTTATTTTTATATAAATTAAGCCTTGAAATTATAGCTTTAATAAAAATTATGTCTCTAAATGAATTAATTAAATTAAATAATTTAAAAATATAAAATAAATCAATTAAACGGTTAAATAAATTTTAGTTGTCAAAATGAGAAATTCGCGGGTGTTACAATCACCCCATCTTTTAAAAGTTTCGTCCTCGAAACTTGAAAGTAGAAATGAAAGGTTATAAAAGTAAAATTGGACCTTTTGAAATCGGCAACCAAAACATTAAAAGGTTACTTATCGTAAGAATTAAAATTCTTTCAAAAGTTCTAAATAAAATTTTCCGACACAACCAGGTCGAAACGTAAATCATTGTATATAAAAAAAAAAAATCAAAATTTTCGAAAACATTAACGGAGAGTTTTCAAAAGTATAAGTCTCATTCATGGAACGAAATTGCTCTTGTCGTGCACACAAGAACGCTAACTTTCCAAGTCAAAGACAGATTTAAAACAAAATCAATTCGCCGACAAGCGTAGAACAAGTTATCAAACGTCTCCAATAACGAGTTCTAACATCCGATCAACGTCAAAATCGAAAGAAAAAGATAATCTACTCAAACTTTCTTTCGCAAAAGTCAAAATAAAAATGAAGGTTTCACCTTTAAACTCAAAAGGGAGTTAAATTTCTGAAAATGTAACATTAAGACTTGACAAAGAAATCATAAATAGATCAAAATTAATAGAAATTGGATAAAATTTAAGAAATCTCGGGTTTAACAATTAAAATCATGATAAATGAGTTTATATTCAAAGAACAAATAGGGAACTAAATCAAATTTTCATTTTCAAATTTTTTTGAAAATGGGTAAAGTTTTGCAAAGGTAACATAAACTTTTAACAACGAACTAAAACGGGTAACTTGAAAGTTTTAGAAGTTGTACAAAAAGGAAGATAACTTAGATCGCATAAAAACAGGGTACGTTAAGAGAGTTCAAACCTAACTAATCATAAGGGCTATGATGAATTTCATAGGGTAAGGATTGAAGTCAAAACAATAGGAATGTCGAGGGTAGAGTTTTTATAGGTCGCTAGCATCAAACTTAAGGGAGGAGCAAGATGAAGTGAGGAAGAGAGGTATAAACGGTAACGCTTATGGTCAAATAAGAAGATGAATTAGACAACAAGGAAATGCCAGGCACTCAAACCTCAAACTACAACACCATCCTAAACGGTTCTGAAAACTTCCTAACCACAAAACTTATAATCACAACATTCCCAAGAATTTCCTCAAATCACTTATGTTATTTCATCCTAAGTCATACTCTACTATAAGTGTGATCTCACCACTCGAAATCCTCAGACATCCTCAAACAACTTCTACAAGGTCAAAGTCAAAGTTCCCAACAAAGCTACACTCACATCCGACTAGTGTCAACCATAAGTTCTCAAAATAGTAAAACCCTCAATCAAAAATCCCAATACTAAGCTCTAAATTCCAGAAAAGGTTCCTCAAATATTCCACAAGGTTCTCATTTCAAAACAAGGTAGTAACAAGTCAATCCAAAGTTTTCTTTCATGAAAGTCCACTCTACTACCCTCATCTACAACATCATCCCATCATCTCAAGTACTCATTACAACCTCAAAGTTTATAAAACCATAGGACAAATACTTCTCAATACCAAGTCTCTCTCAACTCAAGACCTCTCATGAGTCCACTAATATCAAATCACATCACCAGTCCTTTATGGTCATACACATTATCCAACTCCCATGTCCAAAGTGATTAAGGAAGTCAATCAAAAACTCGACTTACATAGTCGATCCTATATCCTCAAATCCACCATTCAATTCCATCCACCTTAGGTCAAGTACTAAGCTAATCGGTATCCCAAACATAAACAACGAGGCCGGGTTCTATAACCTTAGTGACCAATGCAACTCACACTTGGCACACAAAATCCACCAATCAAATATACTCACCTTATCAAGAATCTAGGTATAAGAACCATCAAGTATGTCTCATCACACTACCTAAGTCTTTCCAACATCAAATCCTCTCGAAACCAGGATTAAGAGTCAAACATAGACAATCTCCTCAAAATTCAAATTTTCCAACCAAGGTTAACATTCCACAAAAGAAAGAGTACCATCAAAAAGGGCGTTAAGTGAGGATAAGTAAGGAACAAAGCACAAGTTGGGAGGGTACAAGAGTAACCTCTAAGGAAAAGGAAAAGAGAGTTTAAGGGAAGAAATAAGCATTAAGAAGCAAAGGATAAGACAAGGTACACAACAAAAGAGAAATATCTTCGAGGAAGAAGAAGCATTCTTCAAAGGTTGAACAATCTTCAATTCTCGGCAAAGGCACCAAGTCCGGATCTTCACGTAGGTAAGCTCACGGTCAATCATCCAAGGGCACAAAAATTATTAAAGGACAATCAACAAACATGTTAGAACCTAACAAAGAGCAAACACACTACAGACTACCACCTTAGGTCCTTAAGTCTACCCATCTCTCATTCATTATTCAAGGTCAAGTTCAAATTTAAATTTTGGGGTACACGTGTGTGCGTCGGGAGCAACATAGGCTCTGATACCAACTGTGACACCCCGCGATAAAGCGGAAAATATAACTTATAAATTCAGGCGGAAATTAGGAAATTTTTGAAACTTTTAAAATTTAAAGCGCGGGTTCATCAAAATCCAAAACATAAATAAAGAATGCGTAAATAAAGTTTAAATTATACAAACGTGATAGTCAAGGTGAGGGAAAAGATATCCCTCGAATGACAGTACAATAAAAGTGAGTCTAAACAATCCTAATAAATCGACTAAAAGGCCAAAGTGCTCGCTAGCTCACACATGTCTTCACCCATGAATGCACCAACTAATACCTGTCATTCATGTAAACATGAACGCATACGATCGGTGGGGAGTAACTCAAGGTTATCCCGACCACAAAATGTCAAAACGAACATAACAAGGAACTAAAACAGGTAAGTCATATAAGATACATACAAAAGATAAGAATATCAAGTTTATATGTAAACATGACAAACAATTGAGATGAAACAAGATAAGCCAACATTAGCTTAATAAAGATTCAACTGATCATATGAGACAACTAGATAATATGAAAGGCATGAATACGGTAATCTATACCAAAGCACACATTTCAAGGAAATACAACATAGATGTGAGATTAGAATCCGAATCATGTGAAGCAGTTAAGTAAGGGATCAACCAATGCAATTTACAAGAATAGAAATTGTAGCCATTACTTGGAAAACCACTTAGCAAACATTGTACGGGACGTGGCTACTAATCTCCCATTCATACTTATAGCTTGCATCTCACCATAAGAACGGATGGGAACATCAATCCCGACGATCATATCGCAACTAGAGGGCTTATAGCTCACCCCTAGTATCCAATAGGACCAAGGCAAACAACAAAAGGCATCACTCTTACCTTAAAAGACAAATACCAATATCTATAACCAAGCAAGACCTTTACTACTCATATATCAAAATATAATTCCCCTGGTAGGACGACAATGGTACTCCCAAGACTCAGTCCTAGTCTAAATCTGGCCAGACTCTCGGGACAGTACAGTTCCCGATTCGACATGCGGCAGAACAGTCCGCATCCAAGACTCAAGACAGATCGGAAATCGAGAACCCACAATCGGCGGGACGATCGAAAGAGGCGGAAAATATGAGCTAAACCCACAATCGGCAGACGGTCGAAAGAGGCGTAAAGATAAGTCAAGCAATACGGTATAGTATAAAGGCATTATCAAGAATACGACTCAACCAAGCGATACGAATCAACTTGGAAAGAGACAACTACACGACCCAACCAAGCGATGCGAATCAACTTGGAAAGGGACTACTACACGACTCAACCAAGCGATGCGAATCAACTTGGAAAGAGACTAGTAATGTAATGAGCCGATGGTAATCCAAGTAAGACATATCATGCCAAATCATAATCATAAAAATGAATAAGTAACCCATTTCTTCAATATTTCTCACTTGAATAAAAATGTAAATAAATGGAAATGGACCATTTATAATAATCAAAACAAGAGCTTAATATAAATGGCTAAAATGTAGGCTAAGGCATTTACTAGTCACAAGGCATGAATAATTAATTTAGTCTCATGTTAAACTGAAAACACGTCATTTCATATACAATTGAGATGATTAGATAATGCATTCCACAATTATAAATCATGTGAGGAAAATATATAAATGAGCGATATTTAACGAATTACGTTATGTAAAACACGAGATGAAATGTGACTAACTACAAATGGGTCAATCATAAATCTAAGCCTTGATATTGGGTTGACCCAATAATATGAAGCATACAAGCCAGATTCACAAAACATGACAAGCCCAATTAGTAAAACATAGTAAACCCAACTAAATACATGTGACAAGTTCAATTAAATAAACATGACAAGTTCGATAGATTGAACATGTTAAGCCCGATAAATAAGGCATAATGAGCCCAGCAACTATACATTAAAAACCACCAGGACAAGGGAGAAGGATAACAAGGAACACAAGCCCTCACCCGTCCATGAAAGGCACCAATTACCCGCCCCAATTGTCCCGAAATCAGCATAAGACCGTCCCCAAAATAGCACCGAAACAGTCCCACAAAAATAAAGACGAAGTCCGTCTATCACGGCTCCAACAATGACACCCAAACAGTCCATTTCAACCCACTTTAAGACAACACTTGAGGCGAGATTAAGATGGAAATACGAGTGAGATAAGCAAACATAGACAGTCCCAATAGACAACCAGAAACACTCAGAAAACCCGTCCTACAAAACGACATTTTATCGTCCAAAAACCAGCAACAAACAGTCCCAAAACGGCTCACCAGACCCGCCAAGGACAGGCCGAAGTGCAGGCCGTAACAGGGCACACAAACAGACTGTAAACACCCCTTTCTCGGCTGAAAAACAAAGCTAACCCAACGACACTCAAGACCACCAGGGAAACAGGCCAATTTACCCATCATTGAGACGGAAAAACTCAGATAAAATCATCAAAACGGACCCTACCCAGGCATCGTGACAGCACAACCACTATCTCGACTACTAGAAATTGTACAACAACGATCCGCGACCATTATTTCGACGGTCGAGAAACAGGGGACGATGTCGTTCCATTCAGGCATCGGAACGAGACACATTTACCATACAAACAATAAAAAGGGGAAAGAATTAAACTTTATTAAATAAGAACACAAAAACGACATGTAAGATGTAAATTTCGACATGTTTGTCGAGTAACCTATCACCGTTACCTTTTTATGAGCTCTTAAACGTCCAAGGAACCGTTCAAGGATGACCCTAAACCCCGAATGGAAGAAATTAGCTCCGAAACCGCATCCCTTGTAAGACGGTCGAACTGAAACAGAGTAAAAGCTTGGTTCTTTCTTACCTACAAAGAAGGAGGACGAGAAGAGGAAGCTATTGGTATAAAAATGGTGAAGTTTGGTTGAGAAATGGAGGAGAAAACGGAGGTTGAGGGTCGATGGAAATGGAGGTGGTACGGGTCGTATGTGGCTGCTGTGTTTGTGGTCGTTGTTGTTCCTTCAAAAGAAAAGGGAAGAAGAAAAGGGTATGCAGGGTGGGGGTCACACGGGTTAACAAAATAATATACATATATATAATAATAATAATAATAATAATAATAATTAAGTTAGAGTGTAAGAGTGAGTGTTGTCGGAATCGGGTTGGTTCGAAAAGAGACCGCTTTATAATAGAAATGCAACGAACTTGCTAGACGGAAGTACACTTATAATTTAAGACGGAAAATTACTATTATTATCCCTATTAATACTATCCGACAAAATATTTATTTTTATATAAATTAAGCCTTGAAATTATAGCTTTAATAAAAATTATGTCTCTAAATGAATTAATTAAATTAAATAATTTAAAAATATAAAATAAATCAATTAAACGGTTAAATAAATTTTAGTTGTCAAAATGAGAAATTCGCGGGTGTTACACAAATTGTCAGAAAATCGACCGTTGGCTGCTGCATCTAGTATAGCCCTCTGATCATCATATAAACCATTGTAAAAATGGTTACACAGGCTCCACTTTTCGAAACCGTGATGCGGTATGGTCCGCACCAGTTTCTTAAACCGAAGCCATGCCTCGTGGAAATTCTCGTCGGGCCCTTGTTTGAAACTGGTTATCTGAGCTTTGATGGCTATGGTTCTCGAAGCAGAGAAATACTTCTTATAAAACGCCAATGCTAGCGAATTCCAATCTACTATGCCGTGAGCAGCTCGGTCCAAATCCCTGTACCACTCCCTTGCAGCATCGCGGAGTGAAAAGATGAACATAGTTTCTTTGATCCGGTCATTTGTCACGCCCGGTGGGAGGGGGTATGGAAGCAGCGATAATCAATGAAGGTCTCCATATTTGAGTGCATCTTCCTTCGCAGCTCCCGAACCGATTTTTCTCGACCATGCCGATGTAAGAAGGCTTCGGTTCGAACTTCCTAGCATCTCCTGGTAATTCGAACCCTTTATAAAGATTGTCAGCTGTGGGCTCGGAGTGACTAGCAATGGTTGCTTCCTCAGCCATTTCGGGAAATTCTGGGAAAGTGATAGACTCAAGTGATAAATCGGAAGCTGGAGAAGACGGCGGATTGTTTTCGAAAAGCTCGTTCTCGTAAAAATTGCCGCGAGAACTAGGCTCTTCCTCTGCCTGTTGCTCTTGAAATAGTAGTCTCCTTTTTACGTGCAGAGATCTCTCAATCTCGGGATCTAAAGGCAGTAGTGGACCACCTTGCGACTGCGCATAAGACGAAACTACAGACAAGATATGAGAATAGTCTAAGGAACGATGTTCCTTAAACTACAAAAAGAATTAAAAACAAACGACTAGTAATTTAAACAATTGCCTCCCCCAAGAACGGCGCCAAAATTTGACACGTACGTCGCGTACTGTCAAAAATAAAACCTAACGGTCTCAACTAAAAATGTAGTAGAGGCAGTCGAGTATCGAATCCACAGGGAGGAATGCAACTACAGCTATCTATTTCTAATTCTATGGTAACAATTGGGTTTGATTGAATTTTTGGTTCTAACTATGGAGTTGAAAGAAGAGAAATAAGGCGAGAGCAGTAAAGTAAGAAAATGAATTAAACTATCAATAAGAGGGAGACATGTCGGGAATTCGGTTCACTACGGTAGTACAACAACTTAGCGATAAATGACTCGGATTTAACTAATGCGAGACGGATATTAGAAGGTCCTTTCGGTCCACTTCCCACCCTAAAATACCACTAACTTAACTTTCGTCCTCATTAGGGTAGTCTACTGTTTATAGCAGGCCTATTTAGTCCAATCTTTCGATCCAGGATTAATTGTAGCCAGATTAATGGGTGACATAGAAGCGTGCACTCAACTAGGTCGAGAATTACAGTTATATTGCTATAGTGACAGAGTCTCTTATGTCAATTCGTCTAATTCATTCACTATGTCGTCATTATTCTACCGCAGATCCCCTAATCCCAACATGAAAGGGTTTAGCTACTCATATTATTAATGAAACTAGCAGCAAACAAGATTCCAGCAGAAGACATGACGAAATAATAATAGAATTTGGTAACGGAAATTAGGGCAGAAAAGATCAATAACATAACAAGAATTAAAACAACAAAAAGGTTAATTATTATTAAGAGTAGAAAGAAGATTACAATCTAAGCGATTCCGGCGTAAAGAACTCGAAATCCGATGAAGCAATCCGAAAACGAAAGTAACAGTAGAGGGTTTAAGCAACGTAGCTGGTAATAGTGACTAATGTGAATGATAATCCAAAGGATAGTGAAAAGAATAAGTTCCGAGATGAAAAGAGAATCCTAATAACCTAGCTAAACAAAGGTTAAATAGCCAAAACCCCTAAGTGTTTATGCGGAAATACTAAAACACGGACTGATTAAGCCCACGAAGTCAAAATCCTCTCGATCGAGTAGATTAGACTACTCGATCGACCATCAGCTCAGCAGAAACTCCTCGATCGACCTTCAGGGGACTCGATCGAGGACTGGTCATGTGTGGATCACTCGATCGAGTAAGCAGTAGCTCGATCGAGTCCTGGGGAGCTTAGGAACCAGTCGATCGACCACCAATCAGCTCGATAGACCACTTGGGTCTTCAATTCAGCTCACGTCTTCACCCAAATGCCTCGTAAGGCGTGCAACGACACTTCTAAATGCAACATCTCACTCTGGGACAATCTCGTCTCCTCTAAATGCATGCAAAAAGGACGAAAAGGAGCATGGTTCCGCTACTTCCGCGATTATCCCTACAAAAAGGACAAAATACACCAAAGTAGCCAATTCGGGGCAAAATACTATAAAAACAGTATATAAATGCATAGAAATACGTGCTGAAATAGGCCAAAAAGACTATACATTAGGCACGTATCAATTGTATTGTGTTTGTGGTTGTGATTGCTGTTGATGGTTCTCGAGATGCGTTCTCGGCTGAGTGGGGTCACTTGCGGGAGTGACTTCACGCCCTAGTTTCGCCCTTCGTGGAACCCGCCACGGAAGGGGATGTGCACATTAATGGACAGGGTTATCGCTCGGTATGATGAGCGGGGCTTAGGTGGGAACGGCTGCGGTCCCCCCTTTGGCGGTGGTCGGTGGAGGATCAATGATGGAGATGATTGGAATTGGTTGGGTGTGTGTGTGTGTGATTAAGTCGTCTGTTTATCTTATTGTTGATGTATGTATTGAATTGTGTGATTATCGACCCCGTTTAAATGTTTTAAAAGCGTGGTGATCCATTCGGGGTGGTGAGCGAGTTATTGAGCGAGTGTGATATGACGCGTATGAGATAGCCGGGATGAGTCATCACGTGGCAGTTAGAAGTCTTCCTTTGTGTCGACGAAGTCTAGTAGCTTTGATAGTTTTAGCTGTAGACCGTATGAGAACCTTGTAATTCCTTTTATTAGTTTTGGTTTGAACATGTAATCACTTAATCTATAATTACTTTAAAAGTACGTTTCTTTATTGTCTTATGATATTCAGTACCTCGGGCAACCGAGATGGTAGTATCCTTATACCTGAGTGGTCCTGGTAAGGCACTTGGAGTATGGGGGTGTTACAAATGGTATCAGAGCGACGATTTTGGAACCTGTAACAAATGAACATAATGAACATAGGGAGTCTAATAAAATGAACCTGGTGTATGTGTAATGGGAGCCCCGGCTGATGCTAGGTTTTGGGTGAGTAGGCGCCCTCACTTCAAAATCTTGGCCCCATGATACTTAAGCCAGTCACATGGTATGGGAACGTGGAGTCCGTGTGTATATGTGCAACGTGTATGTTAATTGTGCTGTATATGGTTTGTTGAAAGCATGTTGCATGATAGTTGGTTGACATGTTGGTTGGAATCGTTGGAAAAGTATATGAGAATGATGAATGATATGGTAGAAAAAAAAAAAGTAGTTCGTATATGATGATGTGTGATGAAGTGGATTTGTAATGTTGTTGTATTAGCAACATGGAAATAGGATTTGTAGTGTAGGGGTGTGGTTTGTGTTATGAAAAGTTATGAAAATTTAAAACATGCGGGTAATACATGGTTGAAAGTTGAATGTTATATGAGCATGATAGATGGTAATGTTTGACTTTTGGTAAGTAGTAACATGAAGAATAGAGGTTCAATGATATGTGTTTTATATAACGAATTGGATGAAAAGCATGATGGTTGTTTATAACGTGGCACTTGATAACACGAAGTAGATTATCTTGTTGATTGCATGAGGAGTCGCGCAGATTTGAATGCGTAGTTGTAATCATAATGTTGAAATAATAACGAATGCATAGTACGTTAGGGTATGTGAGATAACATTCGGGTAGTATTCACGAGTCTGCATGACTCGATCGAGTGGGTTTGATTCGATCGAGTGGGTATTTGTCGTTATGTTGACTAGAATCGTGTTTTTGGGCACTCGATCGAGTACCTCGGGCACTCGATCGAGTATGGGGTCACTCGATCGAGTAGCCGGGCTACTCGGTCGAGTAAGTCGAAGATCAGAAGGTCTGTTTGGGTTCTGGAGTCGGGGCACTCGATCGAGCATGTTGGGCACTCGATCGAGTAGCCTCAACTCGATCGAGTAGGTTCTGGTACTCGATCGAGTGGGGTCTGTGCAGGTCATATGCGTATTTCGGGTCATATGTTTGTCTTTTGACATTCGTTGCATATTATGTTTAATTCAAAGGTGTTGTATTATTTCTTTATGCATTGTTTTACGCATGTGTTGGTCCTGAAGCGTAAGTTACCCAATCTTATGATGTAAAGAGTGGCACTATGATGAGTATGAGTTCGGTGGGGAGGACATGAGTTATATGTGATTATGATAGATGGTGGAAAAAGAAAAGGAAGATTGGTATAGTTTATTGAGGCATGGCGCACGTTTTGTGAGACGGGATGAGTGATATGATTGTGTGTTGAGTAATGTAAAAATAAGTGAATTTAGGCAAGGGATGATGTGAGTATAATGAACGTGAGAATGAAAAGATTGAAAGTAAGAATGTGGATAGTGACAGCTTGAGATGTGTAAAGAGTTATGGAGGGAAATGGTTAGGAGTCGTGTGGGTTATGGATTTATGTAGTGAAAGTTCGTTTAAAAGGGGGTTGAGAAGAGTAATATATAGCGAACTTTGTGGAGACATGTCGCGAAGTGTATTTGTAGATAGTGAGTGAGTTTGGGAGGTTTGGTTTATTAAAAGATGAAACTACTGTGTGATTCCCTTGGGTAATTAACGGTATTAAATGAATTCTGATTTCTAGAGATGTAAAAAGGGAGATGCAATTGTTTGAACATTAAACGTTGGTTCTTAGATAGATTAGTGGCAAGTATGAGTGATAGCATAATAAGAGAAGATCCATGGCAAGAAAGAGCGAGATGATGTCGGTAGAAAATAATGGAATTAAGTTTTGGAGCAACGAAGGGGTAACCAGATTTCTAAAGAGTTAGCTAGAAGGAATAAGGAGTCGAACTATTAATTGGTATTATTGAGTGTAAAGAGAAAAGAAGGATAAAAGTAAGCTGAGGAAAATGTTCACCGGAGCTATGTGATATAAAGATAAGAAATCATCGAAATATGTGATGGTATCACGAGGATGTTAGCTAAAGGTTATATAGGAGTTTCAGGGCAACATGATTGGTAATGAGTTTCGAGGAATTAAGGGAGTAAGAAGTTGGTGGAGTATTGGCACGATACGAGATATTTGGTGGAGAGTTGGATGATAATACAAATAAGATAGCATTGGGAATGATGTTGAGGTAATTTGTGGATGGGTTTGATGTTCGTTATTTGCAATGTTAACCAAAAATGGTAGAAAAACCATGTTATTTTGATATGAGTGTAAGAGATTTGATATACGAGCAGCGGTGGCATTGTGGTGTTATCACTAATGGCTAAGAGTGATGGAATATTAGAAAGGTAGCAATTCTAAAGAGGTTGATTTGGTAGGGACCTGATTGTTGTGTATGAGTATAAGAGGGTATAAGATGTGGTTAGATGAGGCGGACGCTATTAGTTGAATAGTGAAGGTGTGATTATATTTGGCAGGAAATGATGGTTGTGCGACTGGGGGAATATGTTATGAGGGGCATATGAGTTAAACTCGGGGCGGCAGTAACCTTTTTCGAGTGGTGACTTACGTGGTCGGGATTGAGTGGTTGGTTGTGATTACGGGTCTATGATATGTGTAAATGTTTGTGTGAGGTTCGGACCTCACAAGAAGTGGTATGGTGTGATAATTATAAAGTTGTTTTATGAATGTTCGATAATATATATGTTGGACACGGTAATTTAATTGAATGATATCCAAAAAGGTAATAATTTGATTGATTTGACATGGCTAGTTATAATTTTATGTGTATTGATAACACATGTGTATTCCGGGAAATGGTAGAGATGGTGTTCATGAGATGCTTATCTGTTTATCCATATAATATGTTGCGTGGTGATTTAATAAAGTGGATTTGAGTAAGTTTTCTTGTCTGAGAAGTTATGCTAAGTCAGTATTTATGGGAATTGTATGCAGTTGTGATGTCTATCGGTGTGGTTGTGGTGCCTCGGGTGGTGATCCGGGCACGGTACATAGTCTTTGTGATGCGGGTATTTTCGCATTTGCGGTGTGTGGCTGTTGGTGGCGGTGTTGTGATGCCGTCACCGGTTGTGGTGGAGTAGGCGGGATGATTATGATTCGGGTTTCGAAAGTACATACCAGTTATACATAGATTGTTGTTTTGTTTGATGTTGCTCTCTGCGAGTTTCAGTTGGTGCTGATAGACAGTTGTCTTGTTTATTCATGTTTTCTTTACCAGGTTAAGTCGAGAATGAGGTAGGGTATGATATGAAATAGAGTTGTATATGTTTCGTTGTTGTCATGAGATAGTGATAATCTGTTGATGGGACACGATGGTGAGAGGTTGTTACAGTAATTTTGATCTTGTTTTCAGATGAGACATCGGTAGACATGGTAATGGAAAATGATTCGTGGAACATGTGTGGTAATGATCTGAAAGCGGCAGGTAGTTCATAATATTTTGTGAGACAGTGAGTGTAGGGTGTTGGGGGAATTAGTGTCATGATTAAGTTGTGTATGAGTTTTGCGGTAATGAAAGAAAGAACTTGAGGATCTAGTGTGCGTGTACGTAACGAGTGCGGACCGTGAGTTATGCTTCTGGGAGATAAGTGCCTTACGTAGAGAGGTATGTTGTTTGGCAGTAATAATGAAGAGTGGGTATGGTGATTTGCTACGAGTTTATAGTATAGGTTAGGTCTTGTTTGCCGAATGAGTTGAGGAATGGGAAATGTTTAGGTATGGGAGCCTTGGATATAAGAATGGTGAGTGTTTGGTTTATAGACGGTTATCTTTGACATGTGGTGGTACAGAGGGTAATGAGATATAGATATGGTTTGGTATTAGTGAGTTACGAGGACGTAACATTTGTCTTAAGAGGAGTAGGATGCGATAAAACAAATTTTGATGGTTGTACATATGATAATATATTCGGAAGTTGAGTCTTGATGTAGAATAAAAGATCGATTCGTGTTGTGGGTGATTTTATTAAAGGTCATGACCGTGCTTGTAGTAGCGTGATGTTTAGGAGTGTGAGAACATTTCACTAGTGTTGACAGTTGGATGATGAGGTTACAAGTGTGAGTAAACTTCGAGGACGAAGTTCCTTTTAAGGGTGGTAGAATGTAACATCCCGTTTGATGTCTATGAGTGTCTTGGTATTGGATTTGATAGTTGATGATATTATGGAGCTAGCAACATTAGAGGATGGTAGTTGGTTATGTATGGAGTTGGTGTCGTGAGAGATATATATGTGGTAGATACAATATAGTGAGTCATGTTGTGGAAGTAAACAGAGTTGGTGGAGTGGGTGTTAAGAGTTCATGCTCTATGTTCGGTCGAGTTCTTGAGTCCTTAGCTAAGTTGTTGTGTCTTGGTCGAGTCTGTATGGTTGTTTTTATGTATGGGTTGAACTTCGGGGACGAAGTTCCTTTTAAGGAGGGAAGACTGTAATACTCCGTATTTATAAGTCTTGGGGTACTCTATCGAGTAGCCCTTACTCTGTCGAGTAAGGGTAAGTTGCGAGATAAAATAGTTTCTGACCTGTTGGGTACTCGATCGAGTAGCTGGGGTACTCGATCGAGTAAGGGGGTACTCGATCGAGTACCCAAAGGTACTCGATCGAGTGTCCGGTTTTACGGGGAGTTTTCTCGGGCTTTGTTAATTATGCGATTAAGGTATTTAAGCTCCGTCGTCATTGTTTTAAATCACTTTTACAAAACCTAAAACCCTGTTTAAGAGAGAAGGCAACCAGTTCATCTTCCTAATCGCATCCTTAGCAATTCTCGGAGTTCAGACGGTCTGTTCTTGTCGTTATTCGTATAGTTGAGTTCCCTGCGTCGAGGGTAAGCTTTTAATATAATTTTTATAATGTTTTGTTAAGTTTGGTTAAACCCTAATTTAGAGATTGGGGGTTTTGTGTGTAGTTTGTGATGTGTAGCCTCTATGTGTTATATGATAGGAGGAGGGTTCGTAGAAGTGTAGACACCTCGTTTCTGCACCTCTCGCAAACACCCGGTGATGATTGGGCCGCATGTTTGATTCGCGGAACGATTTGTGACAATTCGTAAGATTATCGTCAAGTGATTGCTCAAATATTAATGTCAACCTCTTAGTTGTCATCTACGTCCTGATACGGTCATTTTGACAGTAATTAGAGTGCATTCGGAGTCCGGGTCAAAAACCGTCTCCATTTTTCGATAATTGTTAAATCCCGAGTCGAATGTTCGGAATGTTAGGATAATTCTATTCCATATTCCTCAAATTTTATCTTTTGGCAAATAATATCCCGTAATATTTACGTAAGATATTAAGGATAATCGAATCAATTCCGTCCTACCATAACTAAAACGCGGAAATCTTTCTTAAACAGGAGGAAACCTCCTGGGAATAGACGCAGCAGGTGCTGCGCCTCTTCCAAGAGACGCGATGCTGCTGCGCCTCTTCCCGAGGCCCTTCTTTGCATGATTTACGTATCTTTTTTGTATATCTTTCCGAGATTCACTTCCAAAGAGTCTCCGAAACCCTAAACCTCCGTGTGATTAGTATAAATAGGAGCTTTCGTTCCTCATATTTCTCACGCGAGTGTCCGCCCTTCTCTTCTCCCTTTGCATTCTAGACTTTGTTCTTACTAATTGGCGCCTACGTGCTTGGACTTCCGACCACGTAAGCTCGGATCTTTCCGGTTGACCTCTCCGTTGCATGACCGACCAATTTGACCACTACACTCAATCAATCTAATTAATCAACTTGTTAAATCGTTTTCCTCTCACGAGGGCATTCTTTCCTTGCATTCGCGTCGAGCATTCACTAATCGATCTTCTTAGTTCATCTCGTTTCGTCAACATGTAAGTCTGAGGGTGTAATAATCTCTCTTTTATTTATTGTTATTTATTTTATCGTATCCTCGTTGTAAGGTTTATGTCGAAAACATCTAATTAAAACCGATTTCTAAAACCGTCTTTAAAACCCTTTTTTTACGGATTTCCAGTAGACAGACGTCGAGAAAAGACGCAGCAACTGCTGCGCCTCTTGAAGGAGAGCGCAGCACTGCCGCGCCTCTTCGTGAGGGCTGCCATGATTCTCGCTTCTTTTCTTCTTCCTCCGTCCTCGTAATTCGTATCAAAATATTTCTTTTGTTTTGCTTCGTCATTAATTCGTTCATCATGATAGTATATTATTCACATGTATATTGTATATTATTCATTCACATGTTTTAATAATCATAAATCCGACTTAAATCCCTTATAATCCAATATTCGCGGGTTTTCGTCATTAAATTCAATTCGAGTTTTAGAAGTTCAATTTCATCATATTGAGTTTCTGGGATTTATTTGCATTCTGTTTAGTTATTAATTCGTCATTCATCATGTTATGTTTAATTAATTAGTTCGTTTAGTTAGTTTAATTAATCATTCATTAACATCGTCCCTTCATAATTAATTCGTTTATTTAGTCTCATTCATGTTTTTGTTTTTATGACACCATCATATGTAAATAATACATTAAATCACTTTCATCCGAGTCAATTGTCGTAATCAGTCATTAAAATTAACAATTAACATTAACGGTTTGCGATTAAACTTACGGCCGAGAACTCACCCTTGAACAGACGCAAGCAGAAGCTGCTTTGCGCCTCTTCCAAAGGCGCGCTCTGCTGCGCATTGTTCGGATGAGTTCGTCACGAACTCCTTTTACGCCTTGACGTAGTTTAATTAGTTTACGTATTAATTCACTAATATTCGTATTATCACCTTCTGATCTGTCGTGCTTTATTCTTTTATTTCTTTTTCTCAAATAATCCGTTTTAAAGGTATTTTCGACATAAATCGCCTTATCCTTTGTAATTGATGTAATTTCCATCGTTGTAATTTTCTTTTATTGTATTTCTTTTATTGCTTGTATGCTTTCACATGTCAATCAACATTAAATCCAACTTCGACCCAATTGTGTGCTAACTTAATTGTTCACCGACTTAGTTAAATTCTCACATGCTAGGATTAATCTATGGATGTTGCATTGCATGCATATAGCCGACGATATATCAAGTACGAATAAACTCCCTAATCATTAGTAGAGGCCGCTATCGAGGCGGGCGGGATTAGGTGTTCGATCAAAAGAGCTTCCTAATACGTACCCTCACCCCTTACTCCAGATCTCCGTGAGCACCCGTGTTCATTGGCATCCACGAGAGTCATTCTAGACATAGAATGCTAAGGGTAACGATTGCTTAGTGTTCATGTCACTACTTTGTGTCTTGACATGACACGAGGTATTCGAACGGTTCCAATTTCCCATAAAAATTGGTGGCGACTCCTTACAAAATGCAAACGCTTGTCCCTCGTTTCTCAACCAAGCGCCCCGTGCGGCCCCGCTGTCCCACGGTTTGGCGACTCATTTGGGAAATACACTTACGTGTAGCTAGGGTGAAACTTGAACAAGGTTAGGGAATAAGTTTGTACAAGACAATTGTCGGTTTTCATAACTCGGTCTTCCTAGACCGTTTAAATCGGCCTTCCTAGGCCCAACCCAACCCATTCGACCAATCGTCCCGTCTAAACGGTCCTAATTCTTATTTGGGCCTAAGGATGGATAGCGATTGACGTCATCCATACCATGATGCTTACTCTTGTTTGTATCAAGGGCCTTCACTACTTGAGGAAATGGACTAGGAATCGGCCTTACTCTTGTTTGGCACAAGCCTCTCCACAGACTTCGGGTTTGATGGTTCGGTATGGCAACCCACCCTTTAAACCAAAACCCTTCTAAATGCACTCAGCATCCCGTTATAATGCTTGTATAAGTATGTAAACCTTACGTGATCACCATTTCAAAACAAATCATGACAAATTTTCAAAAAAATCAAAACCCAATTTCAATCAAGAATTTCGAAAAAAGGGGCCTTTAATTAGCACAAAATCCGGTCAAAACTCCGTCCGTTTGTCGTGTCAAAATTCGGGCCACAAGCCCATTTCAAACCTCACCTCGAGTCCACTCCTACAACTACACTACAGTTGGCTAGGACACACATTTGCAAAGACTTTGTCTTTTTTCAAAACTCACTCAACACAAGTGGCACACACCCACTTCACGAGTCAAAACTTTTCCTCTTTTAGCAAGTGTGATAGAATGGTCGATCGTGTTTTGATTCGTCGTCGATCTCTTATCCAGTTTCCAAGATGCCTGGGTCAAGTGATGAAACAAACCTCCAGCAACTTCAAGAAAATAGTGATCGAATCCTAGCCGCGATAGCCCAAATGCAAATCACTCAAGAACAAACCTATGACCGCCTCGAACTTATCGAAGGCCGCATCTTTGATGTAGAGGGAAAGTTACCTTCTCCTGAAAAAGAAGTACTACAGTTTTCTGATGACGAGTCTAAAGATGAGAATCCTCTCCAAGGGACAACTACAGCTGAGAAAAGACTCCAATACCTAGAGGAGCAATTGATGTACCTTAAGGGGAATGACATTTACAGGGAGAACAATCGTAAGTATGAAGCCATCAATTCCAAATTGCCCACTAACTTTAGCATGACGGATATCCCTAAGTTTAAAGGACAAGAGAATCCTTTGAACCACATCCGCGCCTTCAAGGACTACATGTCTATCAAAGGCATCAAACCCGAGATGTTCTTAAGGATCTTTCCTTCATCTCTTGACACCATCCCAAAGCAATGGTTCTACACTTTAGATCACAAAAATGTCGCTACTTGGGAAGACGCCGCGATCGAGTTCTCGAAACAATACGCGGATAATGCCGAGATCCAAGTCAACATGCGTACTCTAGAGGTTCTTACCCAAAATGACAAAGAAGGATTCACCGACTTCCTAAGTAGGTGGAGGAAGACTAGTACCCAACTAGTTGAACGCCCGGACGAGGCTACTCTCGTGGAAAAGTTTGTGGATAATCTCAAGCCCATATATGCCAACCATTTGAGATATCAAAACATCAAGACCTTCAAGGACTTAACTGTATTAGGAACACGAATTGAAGACGACATCCGTAAAGGACTCTTGTCCAAAACGGTAGGTCGAGGATACCAAGGGTCCACAAGTCGTTCATACGGCTCTACTAGCAAGACCGACGAAGTTAACCTTCTCGAGCCATCCAAGAAAACTAGCCCACCAAGGAAGTTCACAAACCTTGGAGATACATATTCCAACGCTCTAAAAAGACTAATGAAGCAAGGTAAACTCCAACCTATTGGGCCTACTCCCGAACCTGAAAGGAAGTCCAAATTCTGGGATGAAAGTTCCTACTGTGAATACCATAGGGGCAAGGGGCACGATACAGAAAAATGCTACAAGTTGAAACACGTGCTTCAAGACATGATTGAAGACGGTCGACTTCCAATCCCACCAGGAGGTAAACCCAACAACACTCAGAATCCTCTTGGAGTTCTAGTGATTACAAGTGACGAATCTACCTTAGATTGCTCACATCTCATTTCTCCCACCGAAAATGAAATTCATGCAATTGAGAAAGAAAGACTCTACTCTACCATCTCCCCTACCATTTCCGACTTCATCGCATGGGCAAGGAGTGTAGATAGACAAGTATGGGAACTAGAAAATATGGTAACAAACTTACGCGATCCCAAGGCAACACCTAAAGAACGCGTACCATTGACCTTCTCTCAAAACGCCACTATGCAAGAAATAGTCGCCGTGGTCGACAAGCTAGTCAATCAAATCATACAACTAGAAAGTGACATCATGAGGATGAAGGAACTAGCTGCAATCAATGGGGTTTGGGCCGATGACGACGAAGACGAGTATCTCATCAAGAACTCCTTAGTCAAAGAAATAGTCCAAAATGGCGAAGACCAAGATGTGGATCACCTAACTCGCTCGGGTCGTCCATACCAAAACACCACTCAAAACGGTCCAACCAATGTCATCACACCAAATGACAACGAAGATGACCCCACTGATCATTTGCTCAAGCAACTACAGAAAACCAAGGCTGATCTTTCAGTCTGTCAACTAGTGGCAAGCTCGTTTCCACATCGCCAAGCTTTACTGCAAGCTTTGGCCAAACTGAATGTAGCGCATAACTCTACTCCCGAGGATGTAGTCAACTTGGTCTTCCAAGAATCACCGAAGTTAAGTAATCCTATTACTTTCTCAGATGAAGACTTGCCACCTTTCGGCGCTAGTCACAACCTTGCTCTATACATCACTGTCATCTGTCTAAAGAAGAATGTGCCAATGACTTTGGTAGATGATGGCTCCGCGGTCAACGTCATACCCCTCAAAACGGCATATAAACTAGGCATGAAAGAGTCGGATTGGACTCCCACCAATCAAGGTGTACGTGCATACGACGGTACACGACGAAAAGTGGTTGGACTTGCTAGCCTAACCATAGCCGTGGGACCAATCGAGCGAAAGGTCAACTTCCAAATAGTGGACATCGAAGCTTCATTCAACATACTTCTGGGAAGGCCTTGGATTCATGCTTCCAAAGCAGTAACATCCACCCTTCACCAAAAGATCAAGATCCCACTCAATGGCAAAGTTGTGACGATCACTTCGTCGCCTATCAAGGCAATAATTGAGAAGCAATCAAATAATCAAGTCCTTGCAGATCCCATATACGAACTTGGGGGCTTCCAAAGTGTAAATGTCATAGAAAGTGAGTTGGCACCCTTATACTATAATCCCTACTCTAACTTGGTAGTCAACCACATACTCAAAAATCAGGGATACTTCCCTGGAATGCCTTTGAACCCGATTCGGAAGAACACCTTCGCGCCATACAAGAAAGGCAACTCATCGAGAATACCACTTGGACTAGGGTACAAACCCACAGCTGAAGAAGTTCTCGAAATGCTCGCTCAAGTCCAAAATCGCAAGTATGTAGGGGTCCAAATGAAGCCATATCTCCCCACCTTAAATGGATACTTCGTTCAAGAAGGAAGTTCAGAACTCTTTCACGGGTTTCCCGAACCTTGGCATTACCTCGAGAGGAAGTTAGCCGGAATCGAGATCTTTCACGATTGCTACTTCATTCCTCCCGAAACGGTTCCTACCGTCAAAACCCGTCAAGCACCTTGCTTAGACAAACAAGCTGTTAGCCTCCTGTTTGGAGAGGACCGATTCATTAGGGCCGCGCAGGATGAGATCATTACTACAATACTTCAAGACGATCGTTTCAACCCCACCGCGTTGATCACAGAAATCGACACAAAAAAGCGAGAAAGGATGGAGGAAATCCATCAAATGGACCAACAATCAAGGAAGACTCTTCAAGCTCCTCTTCGGAGAAGGAGAGATGTTCAAAGAAGAACCGAGAAGACGACGAGTTCGAGTCGGAGTCGGAGTCAGTGAGAGTCTAGAGAAGTCATTAGAGAGTCTACTCTGTTGTCATCCCCACTCCCTTTGTTTCTCCTAGCCTAGCATCGAGTAGTCACGGTAGTTCGGGAAATGCCCCATTATTGTTCCTTTACCGCCACCGACCATGGATCGGTTGGCTTCTTTGTTTCAACTTTACTCAAATTTTAATATGAATAAATCAGGTTCTGCTTACTCTTTGCGTTATCTTGAGTGCAATTCTGTTTATGATGATACTGAGGATGACCAAGACCCAGACTTGACCGAAATACCTCCCTACGTAGCCAAAGAAATACTACAGGAAGGGGAAGGGGGACTAGTAATTGAGGACACCGAACCTATCAATGTAGGAACTGAACTAGAACCCAAAGAACTTAGGATAGGGACTACCTTGAGCTCTACCGAACGGGCCGACCTCATAGACCTCCTAAATGAATTCAAAGACGTCTTCGCTTGGTCCTACAAAGACATGCCAGGGATCGACAGGGATATTGCCGAACATAGAATTCCGATTAAGCCAGGTTTCAAGCCTGTGAAACAGAAGCTCCGACGAATGAGAACAGAGTGGGCTCTAAAGATTAAAGAAGAAGTGGATAAGCAATTCAAAACCGGGTTCATCAAAGTTTCCGAGTATTCTGACTGGGTAGCTAACATAGTACCCGTACCCAAAAAGGATGGGAGAATCCGAGTTTGCGTTGACTTTAGGGATTTGAACAAAGCGAGTCCAAAAGATGACTTCCCTCTGCCTCACATCGACATATTGGTGGACAATACTGCAGACCACGCATTACTATCCTTCATGGATGGGTATGCAGGTTATAACCAAATCAAGATGGCCATAGAAGATATGCATAAAACCGCGTTCGTCACCCAATGGGGAACCTATTGCTATACAGTAATGCCGTTCGGATTGATCAACGCCGGAGCTACATACCAACGTACCGCAACTACACTCTTACACGACATGATGCACAAAGAAGTTGAAGTATATGTAGATGACATGATCGTCAAGTCCAAAGAGAGAGAGGGACATATTGCGAACCTTCGCAAGTTCTTCGCAAGGCTACGGAAGTACAACATGAGACTCAATCCTCAGAAATGCACATTTGGGGTAACGTCTGGCAAACTCCTAGGATACGTCGTTAGCCAACGAGGTATAGAGATAGATCCTTCCAAAATCAAAGCTCTGATTGAAATGCCACAACCCCAAACAGAAAAAGAAGTCAGAGGATTCCTGGGAAAAGTTCAATACATAAGTCGATTCATATCGAAACTTACGATGATTTGCGAGCCTATCTTCAAGAAACTCAAGAAAACAGACCACACCATGTGGGATGATGATTGTCAAAAGGCGTTCGACCGAATCAAGGAGATATTGGCTAAACCACCAGTGCTCATGCCACCACAACAAGATCAACCTCTTGGTTTGTATCTCACGGTAACTGAAACCGCCATGGGCGCTATGCTAGCTCAAACCGTAGGAAGTGAAGAAAGAGCTATTTACTATCTAAGTAAGAAGTTCTTGGAATACGAGTGCAAATACTCACAACTCGAAAAGACATGCCTCGCTCTTGTGTGGGCAACAAAGAAGCTACGTCACTACATGCTTAGCTACTCCGTCAAGATATTCTCCAAAATGGATCCAGTCAAATACCTCTTCGAGAAACCCGTCCTCAACGGACGCCTGGCAAGATGGACCATGATGCTCTCGGAATTTGACCTCAAATACGTGCCACTGAAAGTAATAAAGGGTCGCGCTGTCGCCGAATTCTTCGCAGAAAATCCCATCAACGACGCACAAACCATAGATACTTGGTCATTTCCCGACGAGGATATACTTCAAACAGATGTAGACTCCTGGGACCTATACTTTGACGGAGCATCAAACCTAAGAGGATTTGGAATAGGAGTGTTGCTCATTTCTCCTGAAGGTGAGCATACACCGATTCTTTGTCAAACTCGACTTCGAGGTGACAAACAACGCCGCATGAGTATGAGGCTTGTCGATTGGACTACAAGCGGCAGTAAGCTTAGGCATCAAAAACCTCCGAGTGCATGGAGACTCGTCACTGATCATCAACCAAGTTACGGGATCCTGGAAAATCCGAAGTGAAAGCCTAGCACCCTATCAGGCTAGGATAGACCAAGTCGCTCAATTCTTTGATCACGTAACCTACTTACACCTACCTCGAGAAGAAAATCAATTTGCAGACGCTCTTGCGAAACTTGCATCTTTGATAAACATGCCAGACTACATGATGGAAATGCCCTTGTGTATCGAACGACGGTCGGAGCCGGCTTATGTCCATCAAATTACCGATGAAGAAGAAGTCGCACAGGAACCCTGGTTCCAAGCAATCCTGAACTTCAAGCTTAATGGTACCTATCCACCAGATATGGACAAGAGGGGACAACGAGCTATACGCCTATTGTCTTCACAATACATTCTTATGCAAGGAGAATTATACAAAAGAACACCTCTTGGTGTAGTCCTACGTTGCCTTGATCATTCACAGGCACGAAAGGTGATGGAAGAAGTCCACGACGGAGAATGCGGTCCTCATATGAGTGGACCTATGATGGCAAAGAAAATCACACGTCTAGGGTACTATTGGACCACAATGGAATCCAATTGCATCAAATATGTAAGACATTGCCACAATTGCCAAATTTTCGGGAATGTACAACATGTCCCTCCTTCGTTGCTCTACACGATGACATCTCCTTGGCCATTCTCCGCATGGGGAATCGACATAATTGGGAAAATAACCCCAACCGGAACAGGAGGTCACTGTTTCATCCTAGTAGCAATTGACTACTTCACCAAGTGGGTAGAAGCGGCTTCCTACACCGCTCTTACGGCCAAAAATGTAGCCAAATTCATACAAAATAACATCATCTGTCGATATGGTTGCCCACATGAGATCATCAGTGATAATGGGTCCCACTTCCAAGCCGAAACCAAACAATTGCTAGCCAAATACAAAATCAAGCATCACCACTCTTCGCCCTATAGACCACAGACTAACGGCGCGGTAGAAGCGGCTAACAAGAATGTCGTCACAATCCTCAAGAAAATGACTGACAATTATAGAGATTGGCCAAGCAAAATACCCTTCGCTTTGTGGGGGTATCGAACATCAGTTAGGACGCCCACTGGGGCTACTCCTTTCTATTTGACTTACGGCATGGAAGCCGTACAACCAGTCGAGCTAGAAATACCATCCTTGCGTATTCTACTGGAAAGTCAAATCCCTGAAGCCGATTGGAAGAGGGATAGATACGAAGAACTCATCCTCCTGGATGAACGTAGGCTTTGTGCCTTACATAATGTCCAAACATATCAAGCACGTATCAAACGAGCTTTCAACAAAAGGGTTAGGCCAAGAAACATCAAAGAAGGAGATTTAGTTCTCAAATCGGTCAGAGCTCTTTTACCTGTCGACCCAAGGGGAAAATTCAAACCTAATTGGGCCGGACCATATCTGGTCAAATCAATACTCCCAGGGGGTGCGGTTAGAATCACGGACCTAGACGGGAATGAGTTCTCAAACCCCACAAATCTCGACCAACTGAAACGATACTATGCCTAGAATAGGGACAAAAACGCGCCTCGCGTAAACCTACGTGTCGCTCTTGTGGCACTAAATAAACGGCCCCTGGCCCATTTGAATGTCACTATGCTCGTGCATCTTGGCAAACTTGTCATCCTCATATCATCAAACAAACTAAATTCGCACCTCCCGAGTAAGCAAAGGCTCATGCTTATTTTCTATGTTCATTACAAGCTCTTGCTTCGAACAATTATTCTTTTACATTTACTCGAACTACGCGCAAGGGTTTGATTTCGCTTTTTTAAAGTGAATACGTAGGCAATCCTTCACGGGATTCAACCCACCATTATATTTAAAATGTAAATAGAAGGACATTTGCATTGCATTTAAAATTCGACAAGAATAATTAAAGAAAATCACAACGGTTTCATAACCACTTAACCTTTTTATTCCATTCTAATAATAATAATACGGCAAATAATAAAAATAGACTAGGCTAGGATTCTAAAAATCCCTCCTTTCTTATTACAACAATAATAATAATAATCAAATAATAAATAAGACTTGGGCTATTCCTCCATCTTTCCCTTGCCCTTGTCGTTCTTGTCATATTTCTTGTCACGACCTCGAGCCGGGCGCTCTTGCACCACTTCAGACCTAATTACCAACGGTCTTTCTCGAGGCCTGACTTTTCCATTCTTGCCAACCACCATCTCTGTGACAGGAGTAGTCTTCGATTTCTTCGAAGGATGAATGACCTGGAATCCGGCTTCTTCTTCCCCTTCAGTCAGATGCTTCTCCTTCTCTTTCTCTCCTCGCGCACCTTGTAGTCAACTGTGCTCGCGCTTCCTCAGTCTTTCGCGCTCTTCCGAAGTTGAAGCCTTCCTCCACATCAGATAAGAGTCCGACACCCACAAGGCATTGGAGGAGAAATTCAAGAACCACATGTTTCTTTGGGCCCACTTCATAGCCCACTCTCTTCGGCTCTCCGTAGTAAGTGCCATAGCGATCATGGAACGGTGTCAAGCCTAGGAATCATCCGCTTCAACCCGACTTGCCTCATCAATCTCTCGGGAAAGATGCATACCATAAACTCCAATCCGGGAATGCGCACGGACCTAGTAGGATCCAAAGAAGACACTCCAGTGATGAGACTTGAGGTGCCACAACGGAACGACCCATCGATCGGCGGGCCATCATCATTCTTGACTTGTTCTTCCAATAATCGCAGACCGGGTGAAGTCCACCATGTCTGCCGTGTCCTCATCGAAATCATACGGGCATGATAGGAAAGTGCATGAACTGGGGGCTCGAGCAATCGGAGCCGTTCCATAAGCCAAACCTACCAAAAACAGGTATTAGACACCCAAACAAAAAAAAAAAAAAAAAAAACAACAAAAAAAAAAAACAAACGAAAAAAAAAAAACGAAAACGAAAAAAAAAAAGAAGAAAAAGAAAGGTGTCTTTTACCTGTAGGATAACGGGACTCCCCAAAAATGGAAGATCGCGGTTGGATTTCCTATTATCCAAACCCAAGATGATCTCCCCCAAACATAGACAAGCTGGGCTCCTGCGCAGCTCCATTTGCTCAATAAGGCCCAATAGACGGGGATCACCTCTCAAATCTTCATCAACATGTCCCTGAAAGACATAAACATGAAGCAAACAGAAGCCAAATGCTCTCCTCCTAGCAACATAAGAGACGGTAGGGTCGGCCCTGTTGATGAATCGGTCTATAAAATCTAGCATCCTCACGCCCTTCGGAGTAACAAGGCGATCTACCTCAAGTCTAGTAAGTCCAAGCAAATCTCTAAACTTGCTCTTATACCCCTGAGCAGTAGAAGGGATGGCAGGTAAATGTTCGGGGTCCCACCCGCCAATAGCAACAATTTCCTCAGGAGGAAAAGGACAAATATCACCTCCCGGGAACGCAAAAACATGGTAATTTGGGTCCCAATAATCAAAACAAGCATCCAAGAACGGTTTTACAACCTTAATGAGTTTCAAACTCAGCAAAGATCCAAGGTTATAAGCACCCATGTCATGTTTCTCAATGTTCGAAAACTCATTAGTCCATTCCTTCAAGCGAATCTCTAGGGCATTCATGATGATAATTTTCTCTTGAAAATTTATTGGGAGTTTTTATGTGTGAATCGACGAAGAAGAGACGGAAGAATTATATGATTTAAAGCTTCGTCGACGCTTCTATTTATACTAATTCTTTGTTTCCAAAATCCGTCGAACAGGCACTGGCAGGAACAGGCGCGGCACTTCTTTGCGCCTCTTCAAAGGGACGCAGCTCATGCTGCGCCTCTTTGACCTTATTCTGTGATTTCGCGTTTGGATCTTTCCTAATTCTATATGCGAATAATTTCCTATTCCTACGGGATTTTATTTTGGTAAATCCGAGTAATTTACCATGCTTCAGGTTTCCTTAATCCACAAGCGCGCGTTTCGAGGCGACATCGACATTTTCCGCCATTTTCTCACACTTTTATATTTAGTTTCCATTTTAGTTTCTTTTTTATTTTTAATCATTTCATTTTCTTAATTTCTACTTTTTTTTTCCATTTTCTAACTTATAGATTTCTCTTTTTCTTTTTTTTCGGGGGTAACCCTCCCTACCGTCCGGTCATTCCCGACAAAATTTTTTTTTTTTTGCATTATCACATCCTTTCGAGTCTCATTTTGCACTAATTAAAGGCCTTATGTGTATATAAAATGTATGTCTTACGTGATTTGTCTATGTAAATTTCGGCAGCATGACGGTGTAAACCGTTGTCTACCAAACTTGTCCAAAAGCTAACCTGCAGGTACAAGCAACGCAACCCAGCAACAAAAGGCACTCAGGTAGTCGTATATACAACAAAAAGCAAATATACAAGCAACGGGGGCTTCGCCCCAAACAAGTTCAAATGTGCAGTAATCGGGCTTCGCCCCAAACAAGTCAAATCTAATCGGGGCTTGCGCCCAAACAAATCCAAAAATGTTCAAAATCAAAACCACGCAGACTCATCTGCTGGGCACCCTCCAACTCGGCAACCCTCGCCATAAGAGCGGCGATCTCGGCATCCCGAAACTCGAGCTCCCTCGACAAACGAGCCGTCTCCTCCCGAGACTGGGTCAACTCTCGCTCCAGCTCACGCTCGGCCTGTGGCCAACAAGAAATTGGCTCATGTCAATCATTTCAAACAAAACTGAAAAACCAAAGATCAAGGAAAAACAAATGAGGTTCATACCTGACGACCTCGACCACCGACGAGTGCCTCAATGGCCGTAGCTCGTAGCCGGTTGGCCACCCTCCATAGGGCCACGAACCGAGATGGCGCGACCTGCATTTCAAAAGAATTTTCAGTAAACTGAACAAGTTCAATCAAATATGTTCTTACACGAAAACTGCGCAAAATAGGAACTCACCCTCGAATCGAGATCGCCCGATCATCTAAGCCAAAGATCCGTCACAGCTACGTCAAAGTCACGCAGCTCGGAGATCGTCGTCCTCCCAGTCGCGTCAGTGTACTCAAGGGTCTCGGGGTACACTGGGGGCTCGATGCCCGCCGCCTCAACCTCCTGCAAAGACAAATGGCTCTCATTAATCGACGACCTTTCATCGTGATTCCCGAAGTCAAATCAAAAATAAAGGATACTCACCACCACTGGCCAGTACGCCAACCTCCCGTAAAGGAACGCCGAGTAGTCCTCACCAGGCAGAAGAAGGTCATCGCCGCTGGCGCCAGCCAAGTCCGCCTCCCTCTCAGCCTCAGAAGGCTCCCTGAACATCATCCTAGGAGGATCGACGGGAACCGTCAACGCGCCCCGAAAGCACTGACGGGCTAAACGCTCGCCTAAGTACCACACGGGACCCATCGACGTCCCACAAGAATAAAGACTCGGGCTCCTAGGTCGAAGGACCTCAGCGACAAAAGGAGGCGCTCCAGCGTACTCCGCCCAAGGTCTGGGCACCCACTGCGATGACATGAAGGCAAAGGTCATTCCTATGATCAATTTAAAACAAAAGTATGAGAAGAATAAGTGCATACAAATGGGATACTCACATTTGCTCACCAAGAGCGTTCACATCTCGCCGGTAGACATTGTGAGAAGAACGCTTGCTCTTCGTCAAACACATGACCCAGTCCCTCACCACGGGTAGGCCCTCTCCGGTGGCTCCGTCCTCTTGGGCGCGAGGCCCGGAAAGTAAGAGTACACCCATACTGCGAAGCATAAATAGTCAATGACGATCTTTCGATCTTTGATACAAAGAAGAAAGGAATTTATTTTGGTCTAAAGGAAGGTTCATACCTCCAACGGTAGCCAGTCCGAGTCCAGCGGCACGGGAGAAGTCCCCTTCTCCATCAACTCCGGACGAACCATGGCCCTCATAAAGCGGATGAGGACCGCAAAACCAGTGATGACCCGGTCCCAACGCCCTAGGGAACTCAAGTCGAAAGAAAGGGGAGAAGCTTCGTCGACCTCTCGCCCTTATCTCCGAGGTAAATCAAGACAAGAACCACCAAAGCCAAAGACGAGGCCCTGCCTGCAGAGGAGGAGGAGCGAGTCTCCCTCCCATCAATCACCACCGTCGGGGTCTTCCCCGCAAAGTAGTCTCGAACGTAGGAGTGCGGGTACCAAACCCGCACGCGACGGCCTTCGGCGACGGGTTCCATCCGATCAACCTCCTCGCCTCGGCCGAATCCGCCCTCATGCCAGTCTCCGGCCACACCATCTCCTCGATCCGCACGCGGACGAGAAATCATGCCGTAGTCCTCCAAGGTGACTCCCACCTCACCAAAAGGCAGGTGAAACGTGGAAGTCGTATCCCAAAATCGATCCAAGAAAGCGCGAACCAGGCTAAGGTTGGCCCGCAACTTCCTCTTCACGATATCCCTCCAAACCTGAACCAGAAGACCGAACGCTCCACGCTCGATCATGGCTCTCTCCTCCGCCGACAGCCGCTCGTAGTGCTCCATCGCCGTCGTGTACCCCGAGAACGACCTGATGTTCCCAGCCTCCTATTATGATTCGAAATAAAGCTATCTTTAGTTTTGAGTAAATTTGAAAGTAAAATTTGAACAAAATAGAAAGGGATAGGCAATGAGTTAGGGAATTCCTATTTACCAAGCTCTTCACTGTCCTGTAGGACAAGTGACCCTCTGCAGCCCACACAAGGTGCCTACTCTCCCAAGTCTCAGCCCACGCGGGAGCCCCTCTCAGCTGACGACCCCCTCGTCCGAGGTGGGCCCGTCTCGGAATCTCCTCCTCCTCGGCAGCCTCCTCCTCGGGAATCTCGTCCGCAGCAGCCATCACCGCAGCATTGAAGGCCTGCTCCAAAGCCTCCTCCACAACAGCAGCATCTACATCCATGGGAGTCCTCCCAGAAGTAGAAGCATCGTCACCTGCAACATTAAAGTGAGTTCAGGCCGCGTCACATAACGGCGAGCCTTTGTTAAGAAGTTTTTCGAGCCTCCGGAGCCCTGAAAACTGTCTTTTTTGGCCATCCTTGGCCATATTCCCGCCAACCCAATCACTCATGTGATAAATTGGGTCAAGTCAAGTCTAAGTCAAAGCCTAGTCCCGGGTCCAAGTCGAAAATTCGGCAGCATTTCGCTATAATGGCGGTTATGCCCTAAAAAGGTGCCCTGCAAAAGTTGTCACCAACCAAAATTCCGAAATGACGGGAAGTTTACCCATCATCCAAGGGTTCCAAATATCAAATTTCATCACAAATGGGCAATCCTAAGGCCATTTTCGAAGCAATTTACGATCTAGCTGTGAAACCGTCTCAAAATTCGCTCAAAGGCTCAAAACTCGATGAAAATTCAAAGCAAATACATGGTTATGTTCCTAACATTACCTACTATCCATTCCTAGCATCAATTTGGCAAGACAAATCCATTTGGGGGAAAAGCCCCAAATTTTCGATCAAATAGGGTCGAAAACCCTAGATATTGCGGCTCAAAATTCGACAAATACGGATGATTAATGCAAGATTAAGACACATACCTCGATTAGTCATATTTAAAGCAAGCTTTTGAATCCAACCTTGACGGAAATGGTGAAGATTTGAGAGAGAATGGAGTGATTTATGTTTCGAATAAAATGAACAATAAACCTTCTGATTTCGCGTTTTTACGCAAGAATTGCCAAATTGGGAAAAGAAAAGTAGGGCGCTGCGCCTCTTCCAAGAGACGCAGCTCTTGCTGCGCCTCTTCCTTTTGTTCCCTCCATACGAATTTTCAAAAATTCGTTACGAGTTCGTTATTTGCGGGCCCATCTTTGGTGCGCCTTTTCTACAAATGCCATTTTGGTCCGTTTCGACGATTTTCTTTCGTCCCGACCCGCGTTTTATCCAGCGCGACAATATTTTGCAGTATTGTCCAAACCCATTTTATCCCGCGCAGCAGTATTTTGCAGTATTGCTCAATTTATTTTGTCCGGCGCAGTAGTATTTTGCAGTACTGCTCACTCGAAGTTTCTCCCATGATGATCAAGATGTTCCTAGTCGTCAAAATAATCACCTAACGAGAGTTTGCTTGAGGACAGAGACAAGCAGATTCCCCAAAGTCATCAATATGATCACCCAGCCAGAGTTTGTTTGAGACCAACGCAAGCAGATTCAGCCTCTATATTTCGCCAGAGTTCGCTTGAGACCGACGCAAGCGGATTCCCCAGCAGTTTCTACCGACGTCCTGCTGCTTTCAATATTTCTTGTTTCCCCGCGAAGTTCGATTAAGTCTCAGGTATGGTTTCTTCTTGTGGCTGGCGAGCTTCCTTACGTAGTCTAATGGACTTTAAACGACCCTCCCCGATAGTCGACAGACTCTAAAATGTTCCCGACGATAGGTCCTTGGCTCAGACCCCTTGAGCCGCCTCGCGTCGCCATAGTCGTCAGGTTGTAATCTTCGATTGACCTGATGGCTATACTTTGACTTTCGCCTTGTCCAAGCCTCAGTCAAAGTGGGGGGCTCAGAGACACCTCGTTTCGCACCTCTCGCAAACCACCCGGTGATGATTGGGCCGCATGTTTGATTCGCGGAACGATTTGTGACAATTCGTAAGATTATCGTCAAGTGATTGCTCAAATATTAATGTCAACCTCTTAGTTGTCATCTACGTCCTGATACGGTCGTTTTGACATAATTAGAGTGCATTGAGTCCGGGTCAAAAACCGTCTCCATTTTTCGATAAGCTTGTTAAATCCCGAGTCAGAATGTTCTGGAATGTTCCGGATAATTCTATTCCATATTCCTCAAATTTTATCTTTTGGCAAATAATATCCCGTAATATTTACGTAAGATATTAAGGATAATCGAATCAATTCTGTCCTACCATAACTAAAACGCGGAAATCTTTCTTAAACAGGAGGAAACCTCCACGGGAATAGACGCAAGAGCCCAGTCTTTGCGCCTCTTCCAAGAGACGCAGGGCTCGCGCGCCTCTTCCCGGCCCTTCTTTGCATGATTTACGTATCTTTTTTTATATCTTTCCGAGATTCACTTCCAAAGAGTCTCCGAAACCCTAAACCTCCGTGTGATTAGTATAAATAGGAGCTTTCGTTCCTCATATTTCTCACGCGAGTGTCCGCCCTTCTCTTCTCCCTTTGCATTCTAGACTTTGTTCTTACTAATTGGCGCCTACGTGCTTGGACTTCCGACCACGTAAGCTCGGATCTTTCCGGGTACCAGCCTCTCCGTTGCATGACCGACCAATTTGACCACTACACTCAATCAATCTAATTAATCAACTTGTTAAATCGTTTTCCTCTCACGAGGGCATTCTTTCCTTGCATTCGCGTCGAGCATTCACTAATCGATCTTCTTAGTTCATCTCGTTTCGTCAACATGTAAGTCTGAGGGTGTAATAATCTCTCTTTTATTTATTGTTATTTATTTTATCGTATCCTCGTTGTAAGGTTTATGTCGAAAACATCTAATTAAAACCGATTTCTAAAACCGTCTTTAAAACCTGTTTTTACGGATTTCCAGTAGATAGACGTCGAGAAAAGACGCAGCAACTGCTGCGCCTCTTCGAAGGAGCGCAGCACCTGCCGCGCCTCTTCGTGAGGGCCGCATTCTCGCTTCTTTTCTTCTTCCTCAAATCCTCTCGTAATTCGTATCAAAATATTTCTTTTGTTTTGCTTCGTCTGTTAATTCGTTCATCATGATAGTATATTATTCACATGTATATTGTATATTATTCATTCACATGTTTTAATAATCATAAATCCGACTTAAATCCCTTATAATCCAATATTCGCGGGTTTTCGTCATTAAATTCAATTCGAGTTTTAGAAGTTCAATTTCATCATATTGAGTTTCTGGGATTTATTTGCATTCTGTTTAGTTATTAATTCGTCATTCATCATGTTATGTTTAATTAATTAGTTCGTTTAGTTAGTTTAATTAATCATTCATTAACATCGTCCCTTCATAATTAATTCGTTTATTTCCGTCTCATTCATGTTTTACTGTTTTTATGACACCATCATATGTAAATAATACATTAAATCACTTTCATCCGAGTCAATTGTCGTAATCAATCATTAAAATTAACAATTAACATTAACGGTTTGCGATTAAAGCTTCCACGGCGACAGAACTCACCCTTGGAACAGACGCAAAGAATCGCCGCGCCTCTTCAAAGGGCGCAGACTCCCGCCGCGCTGTTCAGATGAGTTCTGTCCCTGAACTCCTTTTCTGCCTTGACGTAGTTTAATTAGTTTACGTATTAATTCACTAATATTCGTATTATCACCTTCTGATCTGTCGTGCTTTATTCTTTTATTTCTTTTTCTCAAATAATCCGTTTTAAAGGTATTTTCGACATAAATCGCCTTATCCTTTGTAATTGATGTAATTTCCATCGTTGTAATTTTCTTTTATTGTATTTCTTTTATTGCTTGTATGCTTTCACATGTCAATCAACATTAAATCCAACTTCGACCCAATTGTGTGCTAACTTAATTGTTCACCGACTTAGTTAAATTCTCACATGCTAGGATTAATCTATGGATGTTGCATTGCATGCATATAGCCGACGATATATCAAGTACGAATAAACTCCCTAATCATTAGTAGAGGCCGCTATCGAGGCGGGCGGGATTAGGTGTTCGATCAAAAGAGCTTCCTAATACGTACCCTCACCCCTTACTCCAGATCTCCGTGAGCACCCGTGTTCATTGGCATCCACGAGAGTCATTCTAGACATAGAATGCTAAGGGTAACGATTGCTTAGTGTTCATGTCACTACTTTGTGTCTTGACATGACACGAGGTATTCGAACGGTTCCAATTTCCCATAAAAATTGGTGGCGACTCCTTACAAAATGCAAACGCTTGTCCCTCGTTTCTCAACCAAGCGCCCCCGTGGGCGGCCCGCTGTCCACAAGAAGAGACTTTTTGATACAGCTGTTGATACCGTCTGACTGTTGTGCTTTCCAGGTAGGATTTCCTACTCAGTATTAGTCCCATAATGGGATATTGGTGATGTGTTGTATTTGGTTGTTTGATATGATGATTGTATTGTGTTTGTGGTTGTGATTGCTGTTGATGGTTCTCGAGATGCGTTCTCGGCTGAGTGGGGTCACTTGCGGGAGTGACTTCACGCCCTAGTTTCTCCCTTTGTGGAACCCGCCACGGAAGGGGATGTGCACATTAATGGACAGGGTTATCGCTCGGTATGATGAGCGGGGCTTAGGTGGGAACGGCTGCGGTCCCCCACTGGCAGGGCTGGTCCAGTGGACAGTCAATGATGGAGATGATTGGAATTGGTTGGTTGTGTGTGTGTGTGTGATTAAGTCTGTCTGTTTATCTTATTGTTGATGTATGTATTGAATTGTGTGATTAGTATCGACCCCGTTTAAATGTTTTAAAATGTGGTGATCCATTCGGGGTGGTGAGCGGTTATTGAGCAGGTGTGATATGACGCGTATAAGATAGCCTGGGATGAGTCATCACGTGGCGGTTAGAAGTCTTCCATTTGTGCTGCGAAGTCTAGTAGCTTTGATAGTTTTAGCTGTAGACCGTATGAGAACCTTGTAATTCCTTTTATTAGTTTTGGTTTGAACATGTAATCACTTAATCTATAATTACTTTAAAAGTACGTTTCTTTATTGTCTTATGATATTCAGTACCTCGGGCAACCGAGATGGTAGTATCCTTATACCTGAGTGGTCCTGGTAAGGCACTTGGAGTATGGGGGTGTTACAGAGTGGCCCACCATATTTTGAAGAACTCCACAAGTTCGGAATTCCGGAAAACATTCTCTTGAACAAGAGTATCTTGAGCGGGCACCTTTTGTTGACGCCCCATTTGCCTCATGAGCCTTTCGGGATATATGAAGGAAAAAACTTTCAAGCCCACCACCATCAAAGAACGAGGACTAGCACCCTAAGCGGGCAACTCCGTGAAGGACCTCAAGTGCCACCACGGCACCACCCAACGGATATAAGGACCACCCTCCTCCGCCAATCTTGCGGCCCAATAGGCCTCGGTGGAAGCAAAACTATCCGGGTACAACTTCTTCCTCATAGTGAGGTGACGGAAGGAGTAAGAAGAAGGATTAACCGGAGGCTCTACATACCTTAGCCTCTCCAATAGCCACACTTGGAGGATCCTTGGGGATCCGAAAGAGGGAGCTTCTCCACAAGAGCCTTCCTTGTCCAAAGCTTGGATAATCTCCCCAAGCACCAACCATGATGGATCTCTACCATTGTAAGACCCCGGTTTATGAAGGAGCCTTTAGCAAGACATTCCCTAATAAACCGGACTGTTACCATCTCGGTTTCCCGAGGTAGTGAATAACAAATTAAACTCCAAGGCAAAATTATATAATTACTTTAACTTAATTATTACAAAACCTCTTTTACGTCAAATTACAAAGAACTAACATAAATAAAAGTGAAAGTCTTCTAGATGATGATCTAGCTACTAAGTCTTCTGATCCAGTGTCTCACGCCCACCAAGCTCCCGTTCTATCTCTTAAACCTGTCAAGTCTGCTCGCCAATATTTGGGTCATCACAGGTGTTCACGAATACACAGGGTCAACCACGAGGTTGAGTAGGGAAAACAATGAAAAAAAAAAAAAAATGATATGCATGCTCCTCCGTCACCTCCATCTCCATCTCAACTCATATCTCATAACCAGTCTCATAACTCATAACCCGGAACGCCCAGCCATACCGATCCCCGGTAGACTATATATATCGACCGTAGCCGATCCGCACTCGCTACCGGTTGAGGACACCAGGGCAAGTCCTGCAGAACCCGCCTGGGCCTTATCACAACATCATCATCACCACACCACATCACCACCACATCCTCCATCTCCAATGCATATGAATGCTCAAAGAAATTAATGCACCACAATATATATAAATCACTAAACTGATAAATCATAAAATCATGCCGGTTACCCGATGTTGTGATATCATACTCAATACGATCAATTCAGTCAATCACCTTCCCGTATATGAAACATAATGTAAATCAATAACCATGAATTAAGTCAACACAATTCAACAACAATGATAATAGGTCAAGTGTAATTCCCTACCTCAGTACTGCAGTCAAATGGTCGGGTGTCCCGTAATATTTCACGACAATTCGCCCTCTGAAAGATAATTAAATGATAAACAATTACTTAACTATTCCCGTTCCCAAAATAGAAGTTACTAAAAATAGAATTTCCTAAAATGGACTTTCCCGATATAGTAGCTTTTCTATTAAACCCGTCTCTGATTAATTAATTATCATTAATTAGTATTTTATCTTAAATAACTCGGAACTAAAACCAAAACGATAATTAAAGGATTAAACGAATTATGCGATTAAGAAAACCCGAATTAATTAATTTGAACAACTCAACAACCCGACTCAAAAACCCGACTTTAATTATTTAAATAACTCGGGAATTAAATTAATTAATTAAGAATACGACCAAATAACGAATTATAACGATTAAACTATGAAAAACCCGTTTCAAAACTAAAAACAGCCCGTCATCAACCACCGTCCCTTCACACGCACCCCCACACTCCCACGCGCCACCACTAGGCCGTGTCAGCCACCAGCCCAAACCCCCACTCTGACCCAGCCACCAACGACCACCCCCACTAGGGTCGACTCTCGCCGGCGAGTCAAACCAGTGCCGCCATTTGGCCTGGTTCACCACCACGCCTCACCAAACACCTCTAATACTCAACCTACAACCACCGCAACCATTACCTAACCCCTGCCAAACCACCACGACCTTGATCGCCGTCGAACAGCGTACCCAGGTGTCGTGGCGCCGCCGGTTCGACCTCCCCCGAGTCCACGGTGGCGCCACCCAAAACCTAGCATTCTATACCCACCTGAAAACCCGTAACCAAACTCGTTTTGCCACACCCTGTCGCTGCCGCCCTTTTACCGTCACTATCACCACCCAAAACCACCATAACCACCACCACTACACTCGTCACTAACCACCCTACCCATATACTCCGTCAACAACCACCAGAAACGCCTCTAGCAGACACGCAACCACCAACAAAACAGCTAGAAATTCGAAAATAGGGGAAATGGGTTGACTCATACCTTTTTCTGCCGCCTCTACCGCCACCAGGGCCACCCACGGTCGTCGTCAATCGCCCCTAGCTCTTCCTTGCTGTGCCGTCAACCCCCCATGGCCACTCTCTCTCTCTCTCTCTCTATGTGTGAAAGCTGATGATTGGTGTTGATGAAGGAGGGAGGCGGGTTGAGGGAGTAAGGAATGAGGGAGGCGGGTTAGGGTAGGTACTATTAGGGTTAGGGTTATTAGGGTTAATTGGGCTGGACATGTTATTGGGCCAGCTCAATTGGGTCGAGGGTAAATTGTTTAGCTCACATTTCGAATTCCATATAAACCCGCCTCAATTAACTTAGATCGATACAACGCGAGTCAAGTAAAATAATTAACGTAATTATCGACTCAACAATTAACCCGACTCAATTAGTAATATATAAAATGTATAATAATTAATATATATTAATATCCGTTTAATTGATTATATATAAAATACGGGGTATTACAGTCTTCCCCCCTTAAAATGAACTTCGTCCCGAAGTTCGCTCCCGTACTTAAACAACATAAGGGTATTGTATATCGTACATACGGACGTCACGCATTTCCAACACGGTTAACACACACTTTTGACACATCAATTAACATAACAAACACGAAATGTTACATTCTTCCCTTCTAAAATAAACTTCGTCCCGAAGTTTAACTCGTCTTTACTTAACCCAACTAACCACGACTAATAACTACCTGAGAATACCAATGCATAACAACTAAATATTCATCTGAGAACACCGTCATCTTCCATCTAAATTCCGATCTCAGACTCAAGTAACTCAATAACCATGGTCTCACTGGACCGTAAACGTAACTCGGCACAAAGGCCCCACAACTCATAACTCAATACCGGTAGTTTAACTACACTCTCCTTTTACACATCAACCAACTAACAGTAAGGAGGAATAAAACATATAGAACTCATTTGCATAGGTACCCCACAACGAAACATCTACTTGATCAAAACTACCATCTACAAACAAGTGCAATATAAACATTAAGATTTTACAATCCTACCCGACTAGAAACATGGTTACGTCCTCGTAACCTCTTTTCAATTTTCATATACATATGCAACAAAATCATTATCAACCACATGTGACAGGAAAGAACATATGATAAAAGATTGCGCATTAACATTAAGGTCGAAACAAGGTTTTATTATGGAATTAGCGATTGTCAACAGGTAACATTTATTACTAGCTCATGCTTAACTTAAAAACACAACATCAAACTAAAGAACAACAAGAAAGGAACCAAGGTTTACACGGTTTCACCACTAAACAAATTTGATGATCAATTATAGACTATGAACGAGCGAGAGCAAAATCAACAAAACAATTTAAGAACTTCTCACATTGCAAACATATCACAGAAAATAGATCTACCACTACCATCCATCACACTCACAGGATCTTATTGACATGTCCGTACAACCATTTACTCACTCACTGGTTTAGGTCACGAATTGGGTCGATGAATTTAAGCAATCAACAACATACTCATAATTCATATTTTAAATTATAAAAATTGTTTGCACGATATCAATTCTGAAAACATATTTCCCAATAAAAGTAACTACATATGATCTATGACAACAACAACATCACTTTCATATCCCACATATGTTTCACATTTTAGCAATCATATCTTTCAATTGTGTCTAGCAACTTAGTATACTCATTTTCAGCAAAACAAAAGATATCGTATAAATAACTTAGACATATACATTTGCCATCATATACTTTGTAGAACACTAGCTATGATAAAAGATTAACAACTTGAACAACTTCTCTGATTTGTACGGTTTGAATAATTAGGCAACTCGTAGGCTTAATTAAACGTAACTATAACGACTATCATTTAAACCAATGCATATCATGTGAATCATCAAAGGGTTATCCTATTATAATTGTCAACATAGTTATCATAACAATATTTATTATAATATAATTGATAGTAACGACTCGAGAATATAGATATGCCAATTGTCGTGTTATATCAAACAGTTTCCTTTATATCACACCCATACAATTGCAAGAATCACTTTAGCATTTTATGACATTGTAATAACGAACATATTCAATAAGGAATAACAACACTGTTTATTATCATGTTATAGGTGTAGGTCCAACTGAAATAATTTAATGCGATGAAGGTAATAAATATAACTATGGGCACACAACTCATATGAAAGACATTAGAACTCAGATGCATCCTACATGTGTGAACATTTAGACATACTCATTACTACCATCCATGTGTAAACATTTAGACATAATTATTATAATCATTCATGCGTGTATATTAGAACAATCAATTAACTTTTAACGCCATCAACTTACCAAGATATGACAATATAGTTTTATATTTATATATATCCGACCACTATGCAAATATGATGCACACACCAGAGACATTACAACATGCCAAATGTATATAAAGTATGCAAACAACTGGACTCGTATAAACATTTCACCCTCGATTAAGAATCAAATTAAGCTATCCAATTTTACTCATGCTATCATGCCAACAATGTTATCAACTAAGTTTTAATTTTATCACTTGTTAAGATACATAACTACTGAACATGCGTGCTACTATCGTCATATAAAGCATTATAAATTCACATTACTAAGGCTCATGAATTAATCAAACAACTGTATGAAACTCAACCTAGAACACACATTTTACAAGTCATGTTTCACGTTGTAACTTTCAAAGATCACGAATAAATAACCGTTCGATTAAAACTTGATTCATATTATTTTTATAAAACACGGAGAGTTAAAAAAACACAGGGGAAAAAGAATTAGGTCTAAAGCACAAGAATTTCATTTTTAAAGAATTTTACAACTCAGTTGGTCCAAACAAACATGTGACAGCAGTTGGTCCAAAACTTGGGTCAGTTTGCAAAACCTACCGTTTAATATAGAGACATCAAGAATTTTCGTGGCTTATCAATTTGAAAACCTATGCGACTCTTTTGATCGATGGAGTTGGGATTATGCAAAAATTTATTAATATCAAACATCACTGCACAGGAACTTCCTAACCACAGCTCACTAAAATATTTATTACTCCTAATCCGTATATCATATAAGCATGAAACCAACGCCAAATGAATACTAACTCCCAAGGCTATCTCTCATAAAATTTTCATCCATAGGCAATAAACAGAAAAGAAATGGCAGTAAGGTCAATTAAAGAGTACAATCAAACAAAACAAGTTTCAGCACTAAGTCGTTCATTTTCTATGTCCCAAACTCTTACAACCATACTATCGATACTAACTCATCCTAACTTAAATCTCACACTGTGTATTTCGTAACATCTACCCCACAGAACCCTTTCGCATCTCGATCTACTCCTTACATCTAAATCACGATTGCTATGACTATAAACATGCAATTCAATAGTGTTTCTAATTACTATCACAATACTATACTAGCGTGGCTTCGGGATTACATAACCGCATATTACTAGACATAGTAGTACTATCAACACATCATTCAACATCCACCCAGATGTATATCATCAATTTGCAATTATTTTCACGCTCACGACTACCACAACACTTCATTGATTATTAACCTGAACTCGAAAATTTATTTCTCATCTCCACAACATCATATGATCACGTCATCATTCATACAAAATACTTACCGTAGCGTTGTCCTGCAGAATGGTTAGAATATATGGATCTCAAGGTATACATCAACTCTTTTATGCAATAATCAATGTATCAATCAGTTAACACTTAGGCAACGATATAGGAATTTCATGCTCAACCTCATGCAACTTTTCTACCCTTTCTCTCATATACATTCAGGGTTTCCGGGTCAAACTGAGAGGGCCGCTGGTTCGGTGTGAGGGGGCCCCTAACTCATATCTTACCTTAGTGTGCTCCTAACAGTTCTAACCCGGGGTTCATTTTATTTAGACTCTTCCTATGTTCATTGGGTTCATTGGTTTAGGCCTGAGGATCGTTCGCTCTGATACCACTTTGTAACACCCCGGTTTATGAAGGAGCCTTTAGCAAGACATTCCCTAATAAACCGGACTGTTACCATCTCGGTTTCCCGAGGTAGTGAATAACAAATTAAACTCCAAGACAAAATTATATAATTACTTTAACTTAATTATTACAAAACCTCTTTTACGTCAAATTACAAAGAACTAACATAAATAAAAGTGAAAGTCTTCTAGATGATGATCTAGCTACTAAGTCTTCTGATCCAGTGTCTCACGCCCACCAAGCTCCCGTTCTATCTCTTAAACCTGTCAAGTCTGCTCGCCAATATTTGGGTCATCACAGGTGTTCACGAATACACAGGGTCAACCACGAGGTTGAGTAGGGAAAACAATGAAACAACAAAAAAAATATGATATGCATGCTCCTCCGTCACCTCCATCTCCATCTCAACTCATATCTCATAACCAGTCTCATAACTCATAACCCGGAACGCCCAGCCATACCGATCCCCGGTAGACTATATATATCGACCGTAGCCGATCCGCGGACTCGCTTGTTGAGGACACCAGGGCAAGTCCTGCAGAACCCGCCTGGGCCTTATCACAACATCATCATCACCACACCACATCACCACCACATCCTCCATCTCCAATGCATATGAATGCTCAAAGAAATTAATGCACCACAATATATATAAATCACTGAACTGATAAATCATAAAATCATGCCGGTTACCCGATGTTGTGATATCATACTCAATACGATCAATTCAAATAATCACCTTCCCGTATATGAAACATAACGTAAATCAATAACCATGAATTAAGTCAACACAATTCAACAACAATGATAATAGGTCAAGTGTAATTCCCTACCTCGATCTTTATGATCAAATGGTCGGGTGTCCCGTAATATTTCACGACAATTCGCCTTCTGAAAGATAATTAAATGATAAACAATTACTTAACTATTCCCGTTCCCAAAATAGAAGTTACTAAAAATAGAATTTCCTAAAATGGACTTTCCCGATATAGTAAATTTTCTATTAAACCCGTCTCTGATTAATTAATTATCATTAATTAGTATTTTATCTTAAATAACTCGGAACTAAAACCAAAACGATAATTAAAGGATTAAACGAATTATGCGATTAAGAAAACCCGAATTAATTAATTTGAACAACTCAACAACCCGACTCAAAAACCCGACTTTAATTATTTAAATAACTCGGGAATTAAATTAATTAATTAAGAATACGACCAAATAACGAATTATAACGATTAAACTATGAAAAACCCGTTTCAAAACTAAAAACAGCCCGTCATCAACCACCGTCCCTTCACACGCACCCCCACACTCCCACGCGCCACCACTAGGCCGTGTCACCACAAACCCAAACCCCCACTCGACCCACCCACCAACGACCACCCCCACTAGGGTCGACTCTCGCCGCGAGTCAAACCGATCCGCCATTTGGCCTGGTTCACCACCACGCCTCACCAAACACCTCTAATACTCAACCTACAACCACCGCAACCATTACCTAACCCTTGCCAAACCACCACGACCTTGCTCGCCGTCGAACAACGTACCCAGGTGTCGTGGCGCCGCCGGTTCGACCTCCCCCGAGTCCACGGTGGAACCACCCAAAACCTAGCATTCTAAACCCACCTGAAAACCCGTAACCAAACCCGTTTTGCCACACCCTATCGCTGCCGCCCTTTTACCGTCACTATCACCACCCAAAACCACCATAACCACCACCACTACACTCATCACTAACCACCCTACCCATATACTCTGTCAACAACCACCAGAAACGCCTCTAGCAGACACGCAACCACCAACAAAATAGCTAGAAATTCGAAAACAGGGGAAAGGGGTTGACTCATACCTTTTTCTCGCCTACTGACCACCGGGGCCACCCACGGTCGTCGTCAATCGCCCTAGCTCTTCCTTCTTTGTGCCGTCAACCCCCATGGCCACTCTCTCTCTCTCTATGCGTGAAAGCTGATGATTGGTGTTGATGAAGGAGGGAGGCGGGTTGAGGGAGTAAGGAATGAGGGAGGCGGGTTAGGGTAGGTACTATTAGGGTTAGGGTTATTAGGGTTAATTGGGCTGGACATGTTATTGGGCCAGCTCAATTGGGTCGAGGGTAAATTGTTTAGCTCACATTTCGAATTCCATATAAATTCGCCTCAATTAACTTAGATCGATACAACGCGAGTCAAGTAAAATAATTAACGTAATTATCGACTCAACAATTAACCCGACTCAATTAGTAATATATAAAATGTATAATAATTAATATATATTAATATCCGTTTCATTGATTATATATAAAATACGGGGTATTACAACCATGCTCCATTTGCTCAATCACATGGATAAGGGTCATGCTACCATGACATCTTGGCCTCTCCTTCTTCTAGACATCAACAAAGAGGTATACATGGACAAGGCAAAATGCAAGAGCCCTTCTCCTAGCCACCTCCGAGACATTAGCATCTAGTCGGTTTGAAAAGATGTTGATAAGAGCCAACATATCCACACCATGTGGAGCAAGAAGAAAGTTGATTTGGCTTGTTGATAAGCCCAACATGGAACGGAATTTCTCCTTGTAGCACAACCGAGTCGGAGGAAGCACCGGAGCACAACCCGGCCACCCACCAATGGCTCCAACTTCTCCGGCAAGAGGACAAAGCTCACCTTTCGGGAAAACGAAAACATGATGTTTCGAATCCCAAAACCGAGAACATGCTTCAAGAAACGAAGGTTGCACCTTGACTTGACGAAGCACCAACAATTGACCAACTCCCATGCAAGCGAGTTGATACTTTTCGGGAGGCGACAAATCCCGGCACCATTGTCGCAATGCGTTCTCAAAAGCATCCATGAAATATTTTTGTGGAAGAAGAAGAGGTTTTGTAGAGATGTTTTTGTGTTTCAGATGATGAAACAATGAAGCACAAACGTCCCTATTTATACAAAAGCGATCAGCGCGTTTTTCAGAAAAAGGGGAGAGCTGACTTCCATCGCCAGGCCGCTCGCGCCTCTTTGAGGCTTCTCCAGGATTCCCGCTGTTGACTTGTCTATTTCAACTTGTGCTTTCTCCTGACACCTCAAACCTCCCGCCAGGAACCTCGCACCTCTTCGGGATAATCCAGAACATTTTGTGTTTCCTAACACTCACATTTCCTTGTTTTCGCGTTGTACGAAATCCGACACGGTTTCCATGACGCAGCTTTGAACATACGGATTTTTATTTCTTTTTTAAAGGGGGGAAGGGCTAGTCGCCCCGATCCGCGATGGATCGTTTCCATGTCAGTCGAAATTCCGAAAATTTTTCGCTTTTTCGCAGTTTTCCATCAAAAATCAAAACTGAAGATTGATAACACGACATCAATTTTCCTCAAAAATTCAAGCACTCACAAATTCGAGTCTTGACCTCAAAAATCAAATATACTCGCAAAAATCCTTTTCTAAAATTCTTTCCCTGACGGTTTGAGTTTGAATTTTTCGAGTCAATTTCAATAATTTCGATGCAATTTAATTTATGACACGAGTTAATTGCTCAAATTTTCAAATCAATTCCTTTTGAATTCCGAACATGACGACTTGTCACGGAATTTTCAAAATTCATTTCAAAATTTCAAATTTTAACTTCAAGTCATCTTGGTTAATTTTGGTTTTCAATCAAATGCTTTTACGTGTTTACATTTATGCCTATGTGCTATCTGTTGCTTGTTTTCTACACTAACGATGCAGGAACTAGTGCAAAGCAAAAGGAGAATCAACAGCCGACAACGCTTCTCCGAAACACAACACAAAAAAGCCAAAAATCACAAAATAAACCACAGTCCAAAAACACATATATACAAACCGCCTCACGCAAAATGTAAATATGTACAGACAAGAGTCCAAGACACGGACAAGCTACAAAAACTACTCGACGTCTCCCGTCGGACCAGTCCTGGTCTCACTAGGGGTCGCCGCCAACGCAGACACCACCACCTGCTCAGGCTCCCTCTCCGGAGAACTCTCCAGCGTCTCCTCCTCCATCATGACGCGAACCTCCTCCGCCACAGCCAACTGATCCCTGAGGGAGGCAATCTCTGCGTCTCGACTCCGCAGCTCGTCATCACGACGCCTCAACTCCTGGTCCCGACGAGTGATTCCCAACCCCTGGGCCTCGATTATCGACCTAGCTGCCTCCAACTCAGCACGGACCCGAGCAAGCTCCGCCGGATCCGCAGTGCTTTGCAAAACACAATAACAGATCCTCAAGATCTAAAAACGTGAAATACAACACCAAATACACAAAAACAGCACACAAAACGTACCTGAGAAAGCCGAGCCTCCCTCGTAGCCAGGTCACCAGCAAGCGCCTTCCAGCGGTTAGCCATCCGCCACAAGTTCTGGTGACTAACAGTCGTCACCTACAAAACAAAAATGTCCTTCAATACAATGTAAGGCAAAGTATAATCGGAGAAAGTGTTCAAGCCAGGAACTCACCCTCATAATGATCAACCCCCATTCCATGCCGGCATCGGTCACCTCAGCCGCCGCGGGCTCCGATAAGCGCAACTGAAGCTCTTCACCACCCGGCCCCTGAAAAGTGGTCTCCGTCGGGAAAGCTGGGGGCTGAGTCCTCATCAGCGGGTCGAATCCCTACCATTTGGATCCACATCAAAGATGACAAACCCTCCTATCAAGGGGGAAATGAAAATAAAAGAAAGGAGGAAAACATACCTCAATCAGGTACCAAGCAAGCCTCGACAACCGGAAGGTGTCGTAGTTGGCGTCCCGCAGCAACAGCTCCTCACCTCCCCGACCGTGAAGGTGCTCCTCAACCTCATCAGGAGTCGACTCCTGGAACAACACCCTAGGCGGGTCAACCGACACGACGAAAGTCTCGGTAAAGCACTGGCGAACTAAACGCTCACCCAAGTACCAAACCGGCTCAATCGCCGTCTCCAAGTACAGACGCAGGGAGCTGCGAGGCCGCAAACGCTCCCTGATGGCAGCCGGTACACCCGCGTAGTGCTCCCAAGGCCGCCCAACAAACTGCATTCAAAGCAAAGCTATTTAGCTAACTGGGGGCTTCATGAGCTACCTAATCATCATATCTCTATCTATTTCTATAAAGGAGAAGGGACAGAAAGCGGAAACTTACGTCAGCAACCCGAAGCTTGTTCACGCGACGCCTGCAGTCCTCGTAAGTCGACTTAGTCGACTTCTTCCGAGCCACCGTCCAACCCCTCACAGCAGGGTAAGCCGAGAGAACACCGTCTGTAGTCCCCGGACACAGAGGAGTGAACTAAGCATACAACCAAGCCTGTAATCAAACACAGCAAACACAAATCAACCAATTTCTCAAAAATTGCCAAAGTCAAAATCAAAATCAAACTAAAAAAAACTACCACGAAAAAACTCGTACTTCAAAGATGAGGCCGGGACCAACCAAAGCAGGAGCACTACCCGCTCCCACTATCTCCGGACGCACCACCGCGTGCAAGTACCGGGTGAAACTCGCCAAAGCCGGCGTAACCCAGTCAAACCGACCCAAAGTGTCAAGGTCGGTGAGGAGAGGAAGCACCTTGGTCGACAAGCGCTCATCCTTGTCACCAAAGTACGTGGCACCCAAGAAGTACCACAACCACAGCTGCGCCTCCTTCGCATCGGCCTCAACCTTTGCCTCCGGGCTTGCCAACGGCGCCGGAGCAACACCTGCCACCCTCTCAGTGAAGTGGTCCTTCACGTACGAACTCGCGATCAAGTACGGAGTGACGTCGGAAGGCTCCGACAAAGCAGTACCGATCAAAGCAGTGACCGCAGGAGAGGACACCCTCTCCGGCGTCTCGGTAAACTCAATGGGCAACTCGCCACAGGGAAGGCCGGATACCATGGAAAAATCCTCTAAGGTCACGCCAACCTCCCCAAACTCCATGTGGAACGACGATGTCGTATCCCAATACCAATCCAACATAGCGCGGATCAAACACAGGTTCGCCCTAATCGAAGACCTGTGAATGTTCCGCCAAGCGGCCACCAACGACCCAAAACTCGACCTCTCTATCAACGCCCTCGACCCGGCTCGGAGAATGTCGTAGAGACCCAAGCAGGTAGAAAAGCCCGAGAAAGTCCTCATGGTGCCAATCTCCTGAACAAAAACAAAAAACGTCAGAATGCCTATTTAGGCCCGACACTTCAAAAATGACAAAATTCAACCAGGGAATACGACTCACCATGCCCTCGTGAGCACGGTAGGAAAGGTGTCGATCCAGTCGAAGCAACAACTGGCTACCATCAAAACCCTCGGCCCACTCAGGCACCGCCCGTAAAAGCTACCCCCGCGGGGCCGTAACTCGCCTGGCTCTCCAGCTCGCGACGTCAGCATCGTCCTCGGCCGTCTCCATTCTCCATCTCTTATGGCCACGAGACTCAACGTGGTGGGTAGGGCCCAACTTAACGACCCTGTTGACGTCCCGCAACGACCGCCTAGTCGCCCGAGGACGTCGCTCCCTCGAAGAAACCCTCCTCCCGGAGGTACTCGCCTCAGCCCCAGTCTGAGCTCTCCCAGTGCTAACAGCCCCAACAACGGGCTCCTCACGCTCCTCGACGGCCCCTGAGGCCGTAACAGTCTGCTCAAGAGGTCTCTCCTCCTCAGTGACGTCCTCCACAACCACGACAGGCGTGCTAACCGGAGTGCTAACCGGGCCTGACCCGAACAACTCCTCAAGAGTCGCAGCCATGAACTCGGCCTGCCCCGAACACTCTCCTACAAACAAAAAACGTCAGCCGAAATTTCGGCATTACGACGGCATGAAATGGATAAATCCAAAAACAAAAAAATAATCTGCAATGCAAAACAAGGGCAATCCCGCCCAAAATCCAACCAAACAAAACGGTTCACAAAAAAACACAAAAACGACTCGCCCCTCTTTTCAAGCAAAAGACGAGTCAAAATCACAAAAACAGCATGTCAAGACCCCTACAAGGTCCGCCAACAACCCAAAATACATTCCCGACACAATGGGGATTTTTCTACGGTTCGAAAAGGCAATTCATACGCTAATTTGAGCCCACACCGGTCAAAAATTCGAAAACGACCACAAAAGGCAAACGTGATTTTATCACGCCTCCAAACGACCTAAAATACCAATGAGGTCTATTTCAAGGCAAACTGACTCAATTCAAGCCCAAACAGGCGCTTATTTTGTCAGACGTAAGACCGTCACGAAGGGCAAAAATCCAATTTTGCCCACAAACATCCAACGAAGGTCCTTAAATGGCAAATACGGGTTTTCCCAACTACAATGCAACCTAGTGGGACCCACTACCAAAGCAAATAAACTTGGCATTGCAAAATGAGACGGTTTCTCGCCTCACTCACGTTTTTCGAGCATAGGGAGCGGGAACGGGGACCAAAATGCAAACTAAAAGCACCCCTATACTCCTAAACAGGTTTCTAACCTAATACAAGCATCAATTTCACTCGAAATGGGCTCAATCAAAAACGCCCAATTCGATTTTTAGGGCAAATTTCGCCCTAATTCAATCAAGCTAAAGATCAACAAATTTGAATGGATTCAAGAGGAAATACTTACGTTGAGATGACATTGTTGATGAAGGCAAGAATTCGAACAAGCTAGAAGGTCCAACAATGGTGGATTTAGCTTTGTTTTGTCGAAGAGAAGGAAGACGAGGTTATGAATGATATGCGGCCTGACCTCGCGTCTTTTACAGAAAATAGGGGAGCCCCTTTGGTTCGCCAGATGGCTCGCGCCTAAAGCAGGCCTCCCCCTTGCTCTTTCAGCGGATTTTGGGCTTTAGCCCAATTTCCCGTGACAAACTTCAAATTTTCATTTGGCGATATCAAAGGTCGTCATTTTTCTCAAAAACAAATAGTGAAAATTCACTATTTTCGAAAGCTTTAAACGACGGCACATAAACCGTCCTTCCAATCGAATAGTGAAAATTTAAATTCACTATTTTCGGGAATTTTCAAGCAAACGGCGATCAAAACCGCCAATTTCAAAAATAATGGTGAAATCAAAATTCACCATTGCCCTTCAAAATTTCAAAAATAATGGCGAAAATTCAAAAACCGCTATTTCTCCAAATTTTAAGCGACGACAATTAAAATCGTCATTTTCAAAATAATAGTTGGAATTTGAATTCCATTATTTTCACCACACATGTCAACGGCGGCATATAAACCGTCACTTCAATTAATAGTGAAGATTCCAAATTCACTATTTCCATCAAATGTCAACGGCGGCATATAAACCGTCACTTCAAACACAATATCAAACTCAAAATTTGTTATTTTCCTTCAAAACTAAAACAAACGGCGATCAAAACCGCCACTTCAAGTTCAAAGAAGAACGACGAATGGTGAAGATGCCAAATTCACTATTCTTTCAAATACCAGCAGGGGGCTTCCTCGCGGAACCCGCTCATTCCAAAAACAGTGATAGTGAAAATTCATACTCACTATTCCCGCAGCGGCATCACGAGTTCGCTACTTTCAAAACAAGCCCATTTGACGCGGCTATTCCCATGGTCCATTAATCGACCGCCTCTTTGGCTGGCGAGCCTTTGTCCGCAAACCTTTCAAGGACAGATCCCGAAGATGCCTCGGGTACATTTCCTTATCATGGCTGGCGAGCCTTTGTCCGCAACCTTTCAAGGACAGATCCCGAAGATGCCTTGGGTACATTTCCTTACCTTCGGCTGGCCTTGTCCGCAACCATTCAAGGACAGATCTTGAAGATTCCTCGGGTACATTTCCTTATCATGGCTAGCGAGCCTTTGTCCGCAAGCATTCAAGGACACATCCCGAAGATGCCTCGGGTACATTTCCTTACCATTGGCTGGCGAGCCTTTGTTCGCAAACCTTTCAAGGATACATCCCGAAGATGCCTCGGATACATTTCCTTACCACAGCTGGCGAGCCTTTGTACGCAAACATGTAAGGACATATCCGAAGATGCCTCAGGTATGACTCATTCCTATGGCTGGCGAGCCTTTGTACGTAATCTAATGGACTCTAAACGACCCACACGGATAGTCGACAGACTCTAAACTGTTCCCGACGACAGGTCCTTGACTCGTACCCTCGAGTCGCCTTGGCGTCGCCCTTCCCGACGGCAGGTCCTTGGCCCGAATCCTTTTGAGCCGCCTCGACGTCGCTTGGGTCTCCAGGTTGTAATCTTCGATTGACCTGGGGGCTCTACTTTGACTTTCGCCCGTCCAAGCCTCGTCAAAGTGGGGGCTCAGAGATATCCAAGATCTGCACGAGACTCCAACAAACACCCGATGATTATCGGACTACAACATGTTTTGGAATCGCGGCGTTTGATCGACAGTTTGTGTACAACTTTACGTCGGAAAACTTAAAACGATTTCGAAAATAAAACATCTTAAAACATTTCAAAAATACCTGGAGTGTTTAATGCACGACGACGGGGTCGCTATGACACTAACTAGAGTCAAAACCGACACCGGACCAAAAACCGACTCAAAAATTCAAATCCCGACTCCAACAACGAGTCAAACCGAGTCAACCACCAAAAACAAACATTTCAAACCTTCTACCTTAAGTTTTCCCGGATTCACGAAAACATATGACTACAAAACCTAGGATAGAACAAATCATGATTTCGTTTGTTGTGAAAGTGACAACACAGCTCGAAGACCCGCGACGTGGCTCGCGCCTCTTTGAGTAGCCCAAGTGGCCACGTCGCTCAAAACTCACACAACCACTCATTCACCTATAAATACCCCTCAAATGCCACCCATTTGAGACTTACGCGAGTGTCCGCCCCCTCTTTTCTCCCTTAAAATTCTCGACTCGACTTCTTAAGTCACAACCCGACGCGTATTTACGACCTATCGATCGTAAACACGAGCCTTACACATTGTTTGGTACCGTTATCGTGCATTAAATCACTTGACCGACCACTTCGACCACTACACCATCACTAAACTTTTAAAACACTCTTTTACTTACCAAAACGGTTTTAAACCGAGTTTTTTTCCGATCAAACGAGTTGTTACACTTACGTCAGTCACTCGCCATAACCAAACATGTAAGTATGAGGGTGTAAAAATCCTCTTTTATTATGTTTTCATTTGCTTCATGACTCTAACATGCTAAAACATGCATAACATGAACCAAAACATGGAATAAACGAGCCAAAACTGATTTTTGGTCTGAGGCAGAAGCCCCTTAGGTCGCCAACTAGCTCGCACCTAAATGGGGTATTCAGACCAGAGATCAACCGTTTTTGTTCTCGTCATTTCCCTTTAATCCATCTTCATATTTGTAATCGGTTTTCACCATTTCAAGTATTTTCGAACCCTTTTTAATTTTATTTCACTTGTTTTAACCATAAAACATTTTTCACCCTTGGTTCCTCATACCATGACGGTTAAATCCGTGTTTCGGTGATAATATTTGGTTAACGACATTTAAAAGGTATTTTAAAGCCTTTTATTTCATTTCTTTACATTTTCAAACAAACATATTAGTCACCAACACAAAGTCATCCTTGGTTCTACATACCATGCCGGATTTTAACCCGGGTACGATGATGAGTACCGACTAATAACATTCAAATGGACTTAAAACAATTATTCCATAATCATTTTCAAAACTATTCATGTCAAGTTTGTCAAACCGAACCCGACACCGAATATTATCAAATAATGATGATTATTTGAGTCTAGTTCTTCAAATCAACAAATGCGGTCTACACGACCCCTTCAAATCAAACTGGGTTCAAATACCCATTTTCAACACGTTTTATAATGTTTTCTAAAAGGTAAGAACACGGCACATAAACCGTGGACTAACCCGCGCCTAAACAGGCTCTCCATTTCTCATTTTCAAAACCAGAGGGAGGCCCCTTACACCGCCGACTGGCTCGCGCCTCATATAGCCGTCTGGTACAGGGCCTGCTCTCTTCTAGCATTAGTCTAAGATGATCCCGACTCCGGTTAACCCGGATATAGGACAGATTAGATGACTATTCAAACCATATTTGCAAAATGCCTTACTAAGACAAATGGATCATGTTATGCACCCTAAACCTAATACGGTAAATGGATGTTTAATTTCCGTCTTGCATGCAAATCAACCTTTAATCCAACTCGACATCTTATACTTGATACTTGGATTAAATCAACCGACTTAGAAAGCTCTCACATGTTAGGTTTAAATCATTGGATGCGCATTCATGCATTTAAACCGTTTTATCAACTTTTGCATTCAACCAACCAAGATCGATCAGTAGAGGCCGCTAAACGCGAGCGGGATTGGGTGTCTGATTAAAGGGCTTCCCAATACATACCTTCACCTCTTACTCAGAAACTTTGGATAGTGGACGACCTTATCCAGGGCGTACGAGAGTCATTCTGGAGATAGGATGCTAAAGAGGGACGATTTCCTTATCTTTAGTACCTATGTCAAACGCTGCTTTGTGCTTCGATTTGACCGAGGTATAAAGTGGAATTCGAACGGGTTCCAGGCATCCCACAAATGCTTGGTGGCGACTCCGAACATCTCTAATCGTTTCGAGACCCTTACCGAGACGAAACCGACCGATCTAAAACGATCCGGTCGAAAGCATTTTTAAGCCGCCGAGCGTGGCTTTCAAAAAAGACTGCTATACGTCCGCAGATTGGCCTGGCGTGTAGGTGGCTATGTCCACAAAATCACCTCATGAGTAATTCATGACATATTGCGTACTAAAATTACATGCATTTATATGTTAACATAAAAATCAAAGTCGATAAATTAAATAAGCCAAGTAGGTGAAGATTGCTATGTTTTCGAAGTAAAATGATGAAAAAAAACCAACAAATACAAAAATAAAACAAACATTTGAAAAAAAATATTAGGGGTTGTTTGGTTGCCTTCCAAATTCACAGGAATTGGAAAATCATGGAAAGTAGGTAAATGAAGGTTTGTTTGGTTGCCCAATTCCTGGGAAGTAGAACTTCCTATGGAACTCCAATTCCTACATAATGTAGGAAGTCACTTACCTAGCCCCCCTAGGTAAGTGGGAGTTCCCACATGAATTCAAGTTCCTACATCCAACCAAACAAGATTTCTACAATTCACATGATTTTCAACTTCATATGAATTTAATCTTCCCGGGAATTCTATCTTCTCATGGTGAACCAAACGACTCCTTAGTCATTCATGTTGATGCCGTAAATTTGTAGTTAGTCTCTAATATATAGTTATTTAAGCAATCCTAATATTTTTACTTCTTCAAATAGTCTTCTTTTTTCAACGAATCGTCCCTATAATAAAAAAAATAACTCAGTAATTAGCCTGAATTAACCAACAAAATAGTGAAATTTATTTTATGCAATATTATCGTTATTAACTAAGTTTCCTTTTAAATAGGGAAAGAAAAAGGGAATGAAAATGAAGTCGTTGAGATGTAAGTATATTAACCTTTGAATAACTCAACACCACAAATCTTGATAGCCCCTAAATGAGAACAAAACAAACACAAACGATAAAGTTGAAATATGATTAACACTTCATAACCAATAGAACTTACATAAAAAATAAATGAATTAGTTAATAATTTAAAAACCTTAATACAATTAGTTTGATGTGAATAGAATGATAGGAAAGTTTAATAACACATTTAGTTTTACCGATGGTAGGGATAATAAAAATTATGGCTTACAAATTTTATCTTCGATAAAAAATATATAAACAATTGAGGATGCATTTTGTGACTTTTGAGAATCTTTTTTTTTTCCATTATTATCAAATTTAATATATGTATAAATATGAATCAAGGGTCATGACTTTTGAACATCATTTTTTCATTATTATGAAATTTAATATAAACATAAATAAGTAATAAATAGAATTGGAATGTATAAGGTTTGCTTGATTATTTTTTTTTTTTTAAAATCCACTTTACATGAGTTTGGTTTAAGATGTTATCTTATGTAATTAAAATAAGTTTTGGAGCCCGTGAAAATCACGGAATCGTTAATAATTTATTGTTTTAATCAACTTAAAGATTATGGACTATGAATGTTTATCTTCCAACAAATATTTAGGCGTTATTTTAAGTGCTCTTTATTTCCTTAATGAATTAGAGTGTTTAGACCGACAAAATAAAATCTCAAAGGTGTTTAAGGGAGACAAGTAGAGATATTGTGATAATACAAGAGATGATAACCGTAGACAAAAATATGGCAATGTGTATAAGTAGTATAAATGAGGAGGGAAGCCAAAAATTCATCATAGAAAAAAGTGATTTGTTAAATTAGTAGAATATATTAATTATTAATAGGTATAAAGATGAGAGGAAACTAAAAAGTTTATTACATTTACATTCTTTTGTCACATTAAAATTTGTCATTTTAGGTACCATTTAATTAAATTGTATAGATTTATTTATAGCTGAGTGAATGAAATCAATGTCATGTAACTATAAATTGATAATCCACGCCACATTAAAATTTCCATGTTACATTTAATTAAATTTGTCATTTTAAGTACCCTTTTAGTTAGATTGTATAGATTATAGATGGGGTTTTATGGCCGCCGCATGAAACTTCATAGTGAAAAGAGTTGCATATTCAACTAATAAAAAGTTGCTTAAGGTAATATTTTTAAATTATGTGAGTATATATCATCCTCCTGCAATTTGAAAACACAAAAATAATAAAAAATAAGATTCTAATTAATTCAATATAAAATAAAGAAAAAAAGTAAAAACATATTATAGTTATCTATGTAAACTTTACATACCAATTTTTGGAATAAAATGGAATTTTTGATTGTTATATAATGGTGAGGGGAAAGCAAAAAGATCATCATTAAATAAAAGTAATAAAGTTAAATAAATATGGTAAATTGATGACTAAAGTTAAGAGAGGGAGACAAAAAGTTTGAATCAATTTTTTTTAATTTATTTTGTATGTTTGAGACTTTATATTTTTTAAGTTTTTTAACTAATAAGTATGTGACACATGATAATAAAAAATGATTTTTTATGACACATAGCTTAGTGAGATGACTTAGTGAAATATTTAGTCTTGTCTTTTTATAATATTGTACTTTACATACCAATTTTTTGAATAACATGGAAATTATGATTATTGTTATATAATGGTGAGGGGAAAGCAAAAAGATCATCAGTAAGAAGATAATAAAGTTATATAAAATTAATTTTAAAATTTGTTTTTTATTTAAAATATTAAAAAGATTTTTTTTATTATTTCAAATAAAATATAAAAAAGTAAATATTTTAATAATATTATTGATTTATCTTTGACCCATTGAACGAGTCTGGTCTGGTTTTGACCCTAAAATAACGGCTTATTTCGGGTCGCGGGTTAAAATTTACAGGTCCTTGACGGGCTTGACCATTAAATACGGGGTGGGGTCGGGTTTACGGGTCAAGTCAAGCTTTAACAGGTTTAAATGGACATAATAATGCAATGAGCAGTCCCACATAGGCATATACCATTTATGGCAATTATTATATTTAAGAAAATAAATTGTGCGATTGTAAATAATATTGAATACGGAGTTTTTTCATAAAGTTATAACTATCCATCTAATTTAAATAACAACTACTACATTACACATATCCAACAACTTTAATTCGTAACTCTTACATCTCCAATGATTATTTATATAAATGATAATTACATACTAATTTTTGAAATTTATACAAACATGTTCTATATAAACAAATTAAATTATAATTCAGTGAATTTCACGAGTCTGCTTTTAGAATTTTAGATGCATATTGACATATGGTATGAAGATTGTACATGTAACCATTCTAATTTGTTCCATTTTATATTTATAAGAATTATTTTAGCGATTATAATTCTTTTTTTAGTGGTAATATATATTAGCTGATTATATTGTCTGACTATAAAACAGCCCGTGAAATTCACGGGTTTAAAACTAGTTATTATTATTATTAGAACTTAATTACACATGAAATATTATAGCATATTAGGAGGTTTTTGAGAGTTGTCACATAACAATTAATTACTACTCAAGTTAGTCTTTTAATGGTATTTTATAGATGATTTAGCTAGTCATTTAACTATATTGTATAGATAGAAATATATTTGAACGCGGACATCGGCAATCCAAAGGCATTTTGGCAAAAATTTTTGGGGAAGATGATATTTTGAAAATTGTATATGTAGTTGATTCATATGTGGGTGGAGTAAAGGAACATGGATTAGTAATCCGATTTTGGTTTTTTTATTTTTTTTTATTTTATTTTATTTTATTTTATTTTAAAGAAGGAAAAAAGAGTGGATTAAAAAATAATTTATTGCTAGGTGGTTTTTAGTCGATATCTACGTGACATTTATAATCCTATGTGGCTTTTAGTCAATGTCTACGTGACATTTAATAGGTGTTTCAAGTAGTCTTTTAATAAAATTTTATAGATTAGAGTGACACACGGATTAAGATGTGGCATTGCAAATGCATACGTGTGTGGACACGGGGGGCCCACGGGGGCGCTTGGGAAAACAAGCGTTTGCATTTGTGGAGTCGCCACCAATTTATTGTGGAAAATTGGAAACCGTTCGAATACTTCGCGTCATGTCAAGACACAAAGTAGTGACATAGACACTAAGAACTCGTTACCCTTAGCATTCTATGTCTAGAATGACTCTCGTGGATGCCAATGAACACGGATGTTCACAGAGATCTGGAGTAAGGGGTGAGGGTACGTATTAGGAAGCTCTTTTGATCGAACACCTAATCTCGCCCGCCTCGATAGCGGCCTCTACTAATGATTATGGAAATTATCTATACTTGACATGTTGGCGATTATATGCATGCAATGCAAACTCCATCGTTTTAAACCTAGCATGTGAGAATTAACTAAGTCGGTGAACATTAATTTAGCATACATTAGGGTCGAAATAGGGATTTAAGGTTGATTACATGTGAAAGCAAACAAACGATAATAACGAGTATAATAAATAAAACGAGGCAGAACAGTGCCAGGCAGCCCCATTAGGGTCGCGAGCCTATTGGCGAGGGGAAGAGCTCTGCCAGGTTTTTAGATAAGAAAGCAGACGGCCTCTTGGGGCGCGAGCAATGAGTCGACCCAAGGGGGCGTCTCCTGGTACTTGAAAAGGCTATTTAAAACCGTATTTATGATGAAAGATTTGCAAATGTTGTTTGCATGACTCGGAATAATTACTATTGTGTTAGTAAAATTCGTTGTCGGATTTGCATGTTTGAAAAGTATAGTTTACAAATAAAAATGTAAAATGTTTGATTTGAACTAATCATGTTAAGTTCATTTCTTTGTAATTAGTCAAGTTAATCATCGTACCTGGATTAACCGTCATGGTATAAACAACCAAGGATGATTATGAATTATGACTAATATATTTACAAATGTAAATAAATGAGAAAAATGGTAAATAACATAAAAGTTAAAATACCCATTAAAATGTAATTAACCAATAATATCATCGAGTCACGGAATAAACCGTCATGGTATAAAGAATCAAGGATGATTTTTGTAGTGGTCAAAATATGTTTATCATAAAAATGAATTAAAATGGTAAATTAAAGAAAAGAATTTCTTTTAAAATGTAATTAACCAATTAATATCACCGAGTCACGGATTAAACCGTCATGGTATATGGAACCAAGGGTGATTATAATTTATGGCTAAAACGTTTGTCATAAAAATGATTTGAAACATTTGAAATGGTAAAAATCTATTGCAAATAAGAAATGAAATAAAGAGGAAAGACGAGAACGAACACATTTGAGTCTGACCTAGACACCCACAAGAGGCGCGAGCCTCCCTGCATAGCAAGAAGCTCCTGTCTCAGGCCAAAACTCGGTTTTGGCTCGTCTAACCTATATTTGAATCGTGTTATGCATTGTACATGCATATAAACTCATAAAAAACAGTAGTGACATGAAATAAGTGAGATATTTACACCCTCAAACTTACGTGTATTGATGTTTGCGACGTAGACGACTTTAGAGACGGTTTTCTCGTAGCGACTACTCACGATCAAAGAAGTTTAAAAGAGTGCCTTAAAAAAGGATTTATTTTTGAAAATGAGTTGAAAATATGTTAATTAAAACATGTTGATTGATGAATTGAGTTGGTCAAATGGGTCGGTTTAATGCACGACGATGGTACCAAACAAAATGTGTAAGGTGTTGGAATATATGTCCTCCGACAATAATGCGATCACAATTGTCGATCATGATGATCACATATTTAAATCCCATTTTAAGAATACATGTGGGATGTAATATTTTACAGTCAACTGGTCCACACATATCGGTAATGATTGGCTGACTAGAGTTTGACATTACTGTCGTGCGACAGTGGTGATCAGTTGATCCCCTTAGGTCATACCTATAGGGAAATACTCTTAATTGATTATTTAATTAATCGTATACCGATACGAGTTAATTAAATTGCTTAAAATTGACGGATGATTTTGTGAGTATAATTAACGTATCTTATTGTAATATGATTAAATGAGACACGGTCTAAGTAATCGAATTGTTTTATTACTTAAATGAAATTATTGTTTACAGAAACAATTGAAACAGAATGAATAAATTATTATAAATACAGAATGTTGTAGTTTATAATTTGGAGACACTTTTGGTACGAGTAATTACGAATTACTAGTCGATTTTGTAAATGACATATTTTATGAGTATGTTGATTTTTAATATGATAAAAATACATTGCATTGTAACATGTCATGTAACATGTGACACATGACAAAATTGACAAATGACAAAGATAATGTGGACTACCATTTTACATGGTAACCGAAAATAAGAAGGGCATTAAGGGTTTGTGTTGTTTAATTTATTTTATTGAAAAACACAATGATAACCCTAGAGTTGCATGCCTAGCCTCTTGTGAAGAGCAAAAATGAAATGCATTGGGCATGCTACCCAAGGCATTTTTTCGGCCATCCCACAAGAAACGAGAAAAGAGTTTTTCTCTTCCATCACATTATTCATTTTCTTTTCACCTAATATTTTTCCTAGTGTAAGAAAGAGATACTCTCTACAATATGTAATTTTTCTAGAGAAATAAACTCACAAATACACTACCTCTTGAACCGAAATTTCAAGAGCCAAATTAATATTTTGTGTCAATTTTTAAGTAGACTAATCTTAATACTAGATCATATTATATTAGTCTTTAAGATGTATTCCTTGGGTATATGCTTTTGGGAGGGATTCTATACTTGAATCTTGTTCATCCATAAGGAAAACTCAAGAACTAAGTAAGGTAGGTGACCTTACTAGTGCCCAAATATCCGAAACATGCAATGTAAGGAACCGATTTCTTCTCTTAACTATTGATGTTTGCATGCATAAGATCTAGAATTTATTTTATGACTAAATAAATTTGAAACATATAAGAATATGTTAAGTAATGAGATATAGATTTCCAACAAGTGGTATCATAGCACAAGGTTGTTTGCATGCAAATCGGTTATTGTTTTTCCGAGTTATATGATTAACAAACAAAACTTATAAATTTGTGTTTATTATGAAATATCACGAAATTTATTATGCATGTTAAAGTTTCTGGTCCTAAAATGTTTTAGGATACTTTGGTTTAATTTATGGATTTTATTGTTCATTTTATATAATATTGGCATTAAAATGTGATTTTTATGATAAAAATGTCATTTTTGGACGACAATTAGCTAAACTTAGAATTTTCCAGTGGTTTTTGGATATGTTTTCACATATATTATTTTTAGTTGATCTGGAAATTTTCATAATTTTTGGAGTTATTATGCTCGAAAAATGGATTTTTCATGATAAAAATCGAATTTAAATGAAAAATAGGTTAATATGAGAAATATTTCGAATATAGTCATAGAAATTTAGTATGTTGTCACATGCAATTTTACAAGATGTGTGTAAAATAATAGGCTATAATGAAGTCTTCATGCATGATTTATGGATTTTTGATGAAAAATAGCATAAATAGTGACTTAATTAGTGAATAATTGCTAAAACATACTTCATGACTAAGGAAAAACTTCACATGTTGCATTTTATTATCTTTTTCAGATCTAAAATCGAAAATTTGATGAATATAATTTTTCTCATGTTTTAATGATTATAATTGATAAATCCGATAAACCGCAACATTGTTTTTCCCGATAAATTTCGAAATTTTTAACCTAAGTTTTTGAACATTATGAGTGTCATGGTATTTTTCCAGAATGTTCATGAGTTTAAATTTCAAATTTTGAATTTATTTAAAATTTTTGTGATTTATTTGGAGTTTATAGCATTTTATTATAATTTTAGGTCCATTAATGAACAATTTTAGAAATATGAGTTAATTATGGTCAAATAGTTAGTGGAGACTAATTTTGAGTCCTAAGAAGTTAGGGTAATTAACTTGTGCATAAATATGAATTTATGTAATTATTGTGATTTTAAAAGGTTGAATCACGCAAATCCGTAAAAACCGATTAATATACGATATTGGCTCCTTAAAGGCAATTTAGCATAAAATTGGGCATGTTCATACATATTATAATGCTGCATTTTATTTATGATTGTCATAATTTTATTTTATGTAATTTTTGAATTATGTAATTTTACTTAGTATGGCCTTAGTTTTTTAATTGGTATTACCCGAAATGTATGGGAATATCGATTTAGTTGTAATTTATTGTGATCTCGTATCACCGTTTTATAATTTAATAGATTTATTTTATTTTAATTACAAATGTATAATAGGAAATTATGTAATTTGTTATGTAATTTATTTATTATTCCGGAGTTCCATAAAGACGGAGTCTTTCAAGAAGGCGATACATAAAGACGGTGTTATCTCGAGATGCGTGCCTCAACTGAAGTTCAAGGGACCAATGGAGTTGGTTTCCGAATATGTAATAGTTAAATAGTTTTTCTATTTTAGGAAGGCCATACTAGGATTTATTTTTATGCTTTGCATTTTATTTATATGTCGCATGCATCGCTAAATCGCCATAACTAAAACATGCATCATCTTTTAATCGAGTTTATCGACCGTGTCAATTAAAATTATCGTAGTTAACCGCTTTAGTTCACTTAAAACGTGATAGATAATAAATTGACACGACCTCTCGCTAAAATAAACAATTGAGACATAGCCTTACCAAAGAGTAGAAACCATGAAAACCTATTTCGTGAGGGAGTGCACTCGGCCACACTGGGGTACAAACCTTGTTACGTAGGGGAAGTGGGTGATAAATGTCTATCCACCGAATTCATGTTGATGATGGTTTTATCGGCCACACCGTGCCCAAGTTAATGTGGGTTTGGATCATGGACACATTTATTCGAAATTTGGATTGAACTCAACAAAAGTTTTTCGATAAGGGTTTTATCGGCCACACCGTGCCCCTGTTGAATGTGTTTTGGGCTAAAGATAAATGTTAATGTAATATTATCGACCAAGAGTTCTAAAAGTAGAATCGATTAAAGAGTTAATCCACCGAGTTATATTGATAAGGGTTTTATCGGCCACACCGTGCCCGAGTTAATATGAATTTGGGTCTTGGAATCATTTATAATAGTTGGGTAGAGGTCACTATATAAATGCTCATATCTTGTTAATCTTTTTACAAGTATTAATAAAACGATAAATGTTAAGTTTTCCACTATTCCGTTATCATATTGTTCTATTTCTTTACCCAATTCATATACGATATCATTTCGATTTTTGGTTCAAATCTCCATTAAAACATCGTAACTAAAGACAATATGAATTTGCTTCGAAAACCTCAAATGAACCATTGCTAAGGATCTCTTGTAAAGAGTATAGATTAAAGTTATTTATTATCAAACAGGTTTTTGATTCTTGACTAACATATCTACTTACAATGAATTGTTTCTCATATGCTTAATTAAATTAAGTACCTTGAAACGATAAATTGTTTTGGTGATTAGATTTGTCAGAATTCGTAATTGACCAAAATAACGCAACCACTTCAATGAAAGTTTTAAGACTAAAACAATTGAATTGAAGAGCAGTCTTCATAGGATTCAACTTTGCTTCTCAAGATTCTTTGAAATGAGTGGGAGCATTCTCTTAAACCGTTAAGAAAAGGACGAGGTTCAAGAAGTAAAATTAGAATGAAATTGATACAAGGTAATGTTAAAAGTAACGTTATTGAGAATGACGATACTAAACCTATCAATCCCGACCGATAAAGTTTCCACTGTCTTAAATGTTGGACACTAGAAAGGAAACTACCCCAAATTATTGAAGAATCAACAAGTTAGTTGTGGGACATCTAATGGGACCTTCTTCTTTAAATGTTTTTTTGATTAAACATAAATTTTGCTAGTACTACTTCGTCAATATTAAAAACCGGTGGTGGTTTTCATCATTATGTTTGATACATAGGATGATTAGAATATGACGACTAGCAACAATGAAGTCGAGAGATAGAGTCATTGTGTACTAAATCTAGTTTTCGGGTTTGGAGTTGTACTTAATTGTGACTATTAAGTACATAAACTCTAAATAAGAATACAAACTTGTTAAAATACAAAAGAGGTTTCACTTTTGTGACCCTATACACCACGATTTGATGTATGGGTAGCCCATTATCAAGGTGATTATATTCTAAACCAAACTAGAATGATATATCATGAAGATGATGCAAGACTCAAATTGGTAACCCAAGATTAAACCTTAAATTCTGGAATGATTAACGCAAAGAGTTATCGAGTACTCTTGAAACCATTAGATCGTATGGTATATGCGTATCTTGTATTCAAAGCAAGATGTCTCGTGCCTTTTGGTTAAAAAGGAGATCGAGGTTGTAAATCATTGATTCAAAAGAGGTTGATCATTTTCTTTTACCAAAGATTTAGGTTGACACTAATGTGTTCACTTAATAATGTAAATAGAGAAATCTTTGAAGAAATTCAAAGAGTTTAAGGGATCACGATTTAATCGTGATGGGATTATCAAAGTAAAGACTTTGATATAAGCCAAAGGAAATGTGATATAGTATCACAAGTTAATCTCTCTTAACACACATTATGGGATAATATGTGGTTGGATAAGAAATCAAACGCTATTCGATATGGTTTGGATTTCAATCAAGTTACTTTGAGTTACTTGATCCTTTTTGGGATTTTATCATTTTGTCTAAATTATTTTTCCACTAAATCTAAAGCAAATCATATGAGATATGAAATGGTAAGGTACCATGTTTGTAAGTTTTCACAAGAAACAAATGCTCATTTTTCCCTTGAAATGATCACGAGTACGACGGGTTTGCGGCTCGTGAAGCTGTCTTTCTAAAATACAAGTTTATTTCTAGAAGACAGAGTGGGAGAAATTATTCAAGAGCCACAAAGAAAGTTATGTCGCAGGAAACTCGTCTTTCTTGGCTACATGAGATGTTTTGTGTAAGAAGTTGTTTCTTCAAAACCTAGGAGGTTAAATTCGTCACTTGTTAAAGATGATGAATTCATGCTACTTTTAAGAAAGTAAAGAGCTTATAACTTACAAAAGAAATTGTTTGATTCAAGTTGATTACTTCTGGAAAGTAATCAACAAATGACTTACATAAGAGTGTTTAAGTCACAACTCAATACAAGGCTTAGAGCCATGAAAATCCGAAATAAAAGGCTTGATTAGTGACAAAGGGTTTTGCACTAATAAAGACAGATTTCAAAGCAAGATTGGTTGCAAAGGGTTTTGCACTAATTGAAATGCTTAAGTCTATTTGGATCTTCTTAGGGATTGTGTTTCATTATGAGGATATGCATACAGCAAGTGAATCTAAAACCCACTTCTTCAAAAGAAGGAATGTATTCAATACATGTCATGAGTTTTATAGATTCTTACAATCCTAAGATAATGTGAAACTTAAGAGAGGATCTTAAGTAGGACATCAATGAGTTGGAATCAATGTTTTGATCATGTTATAAAACTTTTCTCGATAAGTCGAGAAGTTGTGTTTATACATGGAGTTTAGTGGGAGTTACGGAAATTTTAATTAGTCTTATATGTGGATGACATATTGATCATTACGAATGATTTAAGACTTTTGGAGTAATATAATACATCTTTAATATCTAGATTTATGTAGATAAATCCACATGATATTAGCGTCAATAAGAAGTCTTATGTTGATAAGATTCATGACTAGTTCAATTAAATTGAACATATTTGATTGATTCCATTTGCTTCCGCTGCCGAATCAATTAAATAGGAAATGATGTATAACACTTCATATACTTTGAGTATGATGAATTGTTTTCAAAATCGAATTTAAGTAATCTTTACCAAGTAAGCCATAAAGATTACCCTTAAGTGTGCTTGAAGCATTAAGGAAGTAAAGCAAAGTGTTTATGATGCAATTTTGTGTAAGGGTGTTACACAAATGACAATTGACAATTGAGATTGCGCATGGTTTCCGACAAAACCATAATCAAAACACATCAGGATGGTTAAGATACCATTGTGGTTATGTTATTTAAAAAATAGATTTTCTGGAATCGTTCTAGGCAATAAAGAACAATGAGAAATGTTTACAACGGAAATTGAGTACACTTGCAATCATGGGATGTGCAAGAGAGATGGGTCCCGCACACTGTGAAAACAGTGGGAGCTATTCTAAGGCTAGAGGGCCTATGTCTTGATTGGATCTCGACACGTACTCAGAAAGTTTTGTAATGCAAATGTATACATTACAAAGGAAAACGAGTATGTAGTAAGGTTGAGTAAGGTACAAGAAGTTGATAAAACCTACTAACCAAAGTGAAGAAACCCAATTTGATTAAGATTGTGTTGATGATGCCTTAAGACAAATTAATCTCATTTGTTATTTAATTGTGTGCCTCTTAAGTTTAACCATGTAGCATGAAGCTCCAATTGTCAATTCAAGGTTATCAAGAATGTCATCATGAAGATCAAAGATGAAGATAGTCATTAGTGCTAATGTCATGTGTTGTAAGGTGATCGTTTAACACGAATTTACGTTTAGGTGCAAAAACAACAGTTGAGTCAACAATTAATTAAGGCTCGTCTTTGAAAGAAATATTTCGAAAATATTTGAATCTTTGTTAAAGTGCTTTTAACTTTCACAAATGTTTTCTGGAAATACTTTGAAGTCTTTTAAAGAATATAGAGCTTTCAATGACTTGCTAAGGAGTTTGCTTGCACAATAAGACACTTACTATAAATGGGTTGCTTGCTTTTACATTTATGGAAATGTTTATGGTTCCCATAAACACAACCATTTATGCTTGTTTCTTGTTGAAAAACCCAGCCTATTTTTGTATGTGTGCACAACCTGGTTTCTTGCAATCTTAGGCACCGATTTCTTGAGGAAGAATACTCGGTTTCTTGGAGAGCATTTCGGTTGGCTTTGCATGTTGCCCAAGCAAACTACTTACATTATTTTAATCACTTGTGCTTATGAGTGTAAGATATTTTAATGTAAAGTATACTACTTGAACATTATAAATAGCTTGCTTAATTCATTTTTACAAGTGTGCAACAAACGAGTTTTAAACTGAAAAAGACTTAAGCTTTCAATCGAGTAAATTAACTTTGCAAAATCGTTTATCATTTCAAAATCTTTGAATCTTTTGCAAGTTTGTTTATTTATCTTTTGAGTCTTTTACTTGAGTTTGTTGTTGCACCTAGTCGTTTTAGTCGTGTTCAAGGATCCCGTGTTTTGTACTTAAACTTTATCTCCTCCGTTCAATTGAGTGAACAATATTGAGATAAGTGGTCTTGTAACAAACGGGTAGAACCAAAAGTCTTAGGATAGAGTTATCCTTAAGCATGAAGTCTTCGAAGCGGAGTAGCTTTTGAGCGTGAAGTCTTTCGGCGGAGTAGCCCAAAGCAAGAGTCTTATTGCGGAGTAGCTTTAAGCAAGGAGTCTTTCGGCGGAGTAGCCCAAAGCAAAAGTCTTGGAAGCGGAGTAGCTTTTAAGCATTAGCAACCGGAGTAGGTTGGGGAGTTGTTTTATTATTCGGGGTGGTCTTAGTTTGTATGAGTTTACTTCGATCTAAGACGTTTAATAAAATAGCGCTGGACGTAGGTCGCGGAGTAGTGACCGAACCAGTTTTTAAAAACATCGTTAGTCGTGTCTATTTCGTTTTATTTCCGCCGCACACTCTACTCACGTCTTTATCTACAAAATCAATCGTTGAGTACATCAGTAACTTCGCTTGCTGAATCGTTGTTGAATACTTTTAACTCTCTAGTTCTAAGTATCGACTTCTCCTTTCATCTAAGCATTGTTTAAAGTGTTTAAGAGTTTTTTAAAGAAGCTTTCATTAAGCTTAAATTTTAAATAGACACCTAATTCACCCCTCCCCCTCTTAGGTGCCCTCGTCCTCGACTCTTCAATTGGTATCAGAGCCTTGTGCTCTTGATAATCGGTTAACTACCAAAGTGAGTTGATCCTATAGTCATCGACGGGAAACATACTAAGTACCCTATCTTCAAAGGGGATAACTACTCCTGGTGGAAGCACCGTATAGAACACTACGTCAAAAGTACGGATTATGAGTGTTGGGTCATTATTCAAAAGGGTCCCCTTGCTATAAGTTCTAACATCGACTCGATGGGAAAAGTGCCGTGAAAAGCGAGGAAAGTTATGTCGAGGCTGACTATCGTAAAGTCGAGAAAAATTCTAAAGCCATGTCCATTCTTCAATATGGCATCAGTGAACAAGATATCAATCGCATCTCCGGATGTACCTCGGCTAAAGAGATTTGGGACACGTTAAATCTTGCTTATGAAGGAACGTCCCAAGTCAAGAAGCATCGTATTGACCTTCTCATGCAACAATATGAGATGTTCAATATGATGAAAGATGAGTTAATCAATTGTCTTTCTTCTCGCTTTTCTAGTATTGTTAATGAACTTAAAGGTCTAGGTAGAGAGTTTGATTCCAAGGATATAGTCCGAAAGATCCTTCGTAGCCTAAGTGATAAATGGCAACCAAAGGTGACGACTATTGAGGAGGCCAAAGATCTGTCCAAATTGTCCCTCAATGAGCTAATGGGCTCACTCATGGCACACGAGTTAAGTCTCGCAAGGCGCTCGGGTGAAAGCTCCAAAGCTAGAGGTTTCGCTCTCAAATCAACCTCAAGTGATGAGGAAGATGATGGAGATGACGAGCAAGCTATGTACTCACGTAACATGGCGGATATGATCAATAGTCACATCCTAAGAAGTTCAACAATGCTAACAAAAAACGTTTTCAAAAGAAGAGATCTTATTCCACGGTGGCTTGTTTCAAATGTGGTGAGAAAGGTCACCTTATCAAAGATTGCCCCAAGTGGAATGAGTTCAAATCTAGAGAAAAACGAGATTTTGCAAAGAAAGATTTTAAGCATAAAGTCATGTCTGCAATATGGGGTGTATCTGATTCCGATGAGGATGATGTCCTTGAGGAAGAATTAGATGCCAAAGTTTGTATGACAACTCGTCTTGATCTTGACGGACCCAAGTCTTCAAAGAAAGAATCCGCACTCTGTCTTATGGCGCACTCCGACGACTCCAGCGATGACTCCGACACCGAGGTAATGAATCTCAAGAACAAGGTAAGAACTCTTTCTAAGGATAAGCTTTGTTTGATGTTTGATGATGTACTTGAGAAGAGTCTTGCTAAAAACGATAAACTCTATGACTTGCAAACTCAAATTGAGGAAATTGCTGAAGAAAATGTTGGTCTTAGAGAGTGTCTAGATGAGATAAAAGAAAGTAACATCATTCCATCACTCAGAAAAGAAATTAAAAAATTGAGGAAAGAAAACCTTGTTCTCACGAATATTGCTAGCTCGTCAAAATCAACAGTTGCCTCAACTGTTGTTTCTGATGTTGAAAAAGAAAACGAGTCTTTAATTATTCAAGTTGATATTTTGATTAAAGAACGAGACTCACTGCTAGCTGACCTTACCTCGTGTCGACATGATAATAAACAACTTGAAGAAATTGATATGTTGCTTAGTGATGAATGTAGTCATGCTAAATCCGCTTTCGATAAAGTAGGCAAACTAAATCTTGACCATCTTGCTAAAATTGAAACATTGACCAAAGAGTTGCATGATGCTAAAGAGTTTTACAGGAAATGGGAAGGTAGCCAAAACATTTTAGACTCCCTCATAAATCAGTCCCAAAAATCTGAAGAGAAAGCTGGACTTGGTTTCCAAAGTATGTGATTCATGAATCGTAACTTCGTAAACTGTGAACCAAGCAAGACCGATTTTCGAAGGAGAAAATATGCAGGCCTTCCTGAGTATATTGTTTGCAACTTTTGTGGTAAGACTGGTCATGACTTTAATGGTTGTCCTAATCGACTAAACGACTTAAATAAGAACATCAAGGTTGCTAAAAAGGAGTGGGTTCGCAAAGATTTGATTAACAATACAACTCACAAAAAGGGATCCAAATTCGTTTGGATTCCTAAACTAACCTCTTGATTTCTTATAGGCATTAGTGAGAGGCAGCAGCAATTGTTACTTGGACAGTGGATGTTCACGTCATATGACGGGAAGTAGAAACCAATTTCTCTCACTAGAAGCCTACAATGGTGGCACCGTGACGTTTGGTGACAATAAGAAAGTGTTGGGAAATGTGTCCTCAACAATAGTGCGATCACATGATTTAAATATCATTATTAAATCTCATTTTAAGAATACATATGGGATGTAATATTTTACAGTCAACTGGTCCACACATATCGGTAATGGTTGGCTGACTAGAGTTTGACATTACTGTCGTGCGACGGTGGTGATCAGTTGATCCCCTTAGGTCATACCTATAGGGAAATACTCTTAATTGATTATTTAATTAATCGTATACCGATACGAGTTAATTAAATTGCTTAAAATTGACGGATGATTTCGTGAGTATAATTTACGTATCTTATTGTAAATATGATTAAATGAGACACGGTCTAAGTAATCGAATTATTTTATTACTTAGATGAAATTATTGTTTAAAGAAACAATTGAAACGGAATGAATAAATTATTATAAATAGTAATGTTGTAGTTTATAATTTGGAAACATTTTTGGTACAAGTAATTACGAATTACTAGTCGATTTTGTAAATGACATATTTTATGAGTATGTTGATTTTTAATATGTTAAAAATACATTACATTGTGACATGTCATGTAACATGTTACATGTGACAAATTTGACAAATTACAAAATAAAATGGATTCTCCATTTTATGCTTAAAAACCGAAAATGAGGAGGTAGTGTAAGATATGTATTGTGTTTTTATCTTGAGTGGAAAACACAATCATGATATCTAAGTACTAGCCTTGCAAGCCTAAGCTTTTGAGAAGAGCAAAAACAAAAGGCATTGGGCATACTACCCAATGCTCTCTTTTTCGGCCTCCCATAAGAAAGAGAGGAGAGCTCTTCTCTTTAATATCATTATTCATTCTTCCCATCTTTTCTAGTGTAAGAAAATCCTCTAAAACTCTCTACAATTTATGATAATTCTAGAGAAATAAAATCTCACAAAACATCACCTCTTGACCGAAATTTTCAAGAGCCAAAATACAATTTATTTTGTGTCATTTTTATGGTAAAACTAATATTATTACTAGATCTAAATAGTATTGGTTTATTAAGATGTATTCCTTGGGTATATGCTTTTGGGAGGGATTCTACCCTTGAGTCCTTGTTCTTCCATTTGGAGAGCTCAAGAACAAGTGAGTAGGTGAACTCACTTGTGCCCATAAATCCGATTTTATGGTGAGAAAATTATTTTTCTTCCTTATATTGTTTATTAGTTTGCATGCATAAGACCTTTTTAATCTTATGACAAATTAATTTTAAAATATATGATTATGTTAGTATGTATATAGATCTACATTTCCTTCAATCGGTATCAAGAGCCACGGTTGTTTGCATGCAAATCGGTTAAAAGTTTTTCCGAGTTATAAGAATAACAAATAAAATTTGTAAAATTTGTGTTATTATGAGATATCACGAAATTAATCCATGCATGTTAATATTTCTGGTCCTAAAATGTTTTAGGATATTTTGGTTAATTTTTCGGATTTTTATTGTTCATATTATACAATAATGGCATTTAAATATGATTTTATGAGTAAAAATGTCATTTTTGGTCTAAAATTATCTATACTTCGAATTTTCAGTTGATTTTTGGATATGTTGTCACATATATTATTTGGAGATAACCTGTAAATTTTCATAATTTTTGGACTTGTTATGCTCGAAAAATGAATTTTTCATTATTAAATTCGGATTTAGGTGAAAAATAGGTTAATATGAGTTAAATTTCGAATCTGGTCATAGAAAATTAATATGTTGTCACATGCAATTTTACAAGATGTGTGTAAAATAATTGGCTATAAAGAAGTCTTTTTGCATGATTTATGGATTTTTGAAGAAAAATAGCATAAAAAGTGACATTATTAGTGGAAAATTAATAAAACATAATCTATGACTTAGGAAAAACGTATAATGTTGCATTTTATTATCTTTTTCAGATCTAAAATTGAAAAGTTAATGAAAATAATTTTTTCCATGTTTTTATGATTATTTTAGTTAAAATCGATAAACCGCAACATTGTTTTTCCGGGAAAATTTCGAAATTTTTTAACCTAAGATTTTGAACATTATGAGTGTCATGGTATTTTTCCAGAATGTTCATGAATTTAAATTTCAAATTTTGAATTTATTTGAAATTTTGTGATTTATTTGAAGTTTAATAGCTTATTTTTGTAATTTTGGACCATTTATGAACAATTTTATAAAATATGGGTTAATTATGGTCAAATTATTAGTGAAGACTAAATTTTGAGTCCTAAGAGGTTAGGGTAATTAACTTATGCATAAATATGAGTTTATGTATTTTTGTGATTGTAAAATGTTGAAATCACGCAAACCAAAAAAAAACCGAGTAATATACGATATTGGCTAATTAAAGGCGATTTAGCATAAAATTGAGCATGTTCATACATATTATAATGCTGCATTTTTCTTTATGATTGTCATAATTTTAATTTATGTAATTTTTACTTAGTATGGCCTTAGATTTTAATTGATATTGCCCGAAATGTATGGGAATATCGATTCGGTTGTAATTTTATTGTGATCTCGTATCACCGTTTTGTAATTTAATAGATTTATTTTATTTTAGTTACAAATGTATAATAGGAAATTATGTAATTTATTATGTAATTTTATTCATTCCGGAGTTCCCAAAGACGGATTTCTTCAAGAATGGCGATACATAAAGACGGTGTTACCTCGAGATGCGTGCCACAACCGAAGTTCAAGGGACCAATGGAGTTGGTTTCCGAATTTGTAATAGTTAAATAGTTTTTCTATTTTAGGAAAGGCCATACTAGGATTTATTTATCTTTATGCTTGCATTTTATTTTATGTCACCTGCATCGCTAAATCGCCATAACTAAACATGCATCCTTATTTCATCGAGTTTATCGACCGTTTCAATTATAATTATCGTAGTTCACCGCTTTAGTTCACTTAAAACGTGATAGATAATAAATTGACATGACCTCTCGCTAAAACAATCAATTGAGACATAGCCTTACCAAATAGTAGAAACCATGAAAACCTATTTCGCGAGGGAGTGCGCTCGGCCCCACCGGGGTACAAACCTTGTTACGTAGGGGAAGTGGGTGATGAATGTTAATCTACCGAATTCATGTTGATAAGGGATGTATCGGCCACACCGTGCCCAAGTTAATGTGGGTTTGGATCATGGACACATTTATTCGAAATTTGGATTGAACTCAACAAAAGTATTTGATAAGGGATGTATCGGCCCCACCGTGCCCTTGTCGATGTGTTTTGGGCTAAAGATAATTGTTAATGTAATATTATCGACCAAGAGTTCTAAAACTAGAATCGATTAAACGTTAATCCACCGAGTTATATTGATGAAGGATGTATCGGCCCCACCGTGCCTAAGTCAATATGAATTTGGGTCTTGAAATCATTTATCATAGTTGGGTAGAGGTCATTATGTAAATGCTATACTTGTTTACAAGTATTATTATAACGATAAATGTTAAGTTTTCCTCTATTCCGTTGTCATATTGTTCTATTTCTTTACCACAATTCATATACGATATCATTTCGATTTTTCAAAATCTCCATTAAAACATCGTAACTAAAGACAAAATATGAATTTGCTTCTAAAACCTCAATTGAACCATTGCTAAGGATCTCTTGCGAGGAGTATAGATTAATGTTATTCATTATCAAATAGGTTTTTGATTCTAGACTAACACATCTACTTACAATGGATTGTTTTTCATATACTTAAATGAATTAAGTATCTTGAAGCGATAAATTGTTTTGGTGATTAGATTTTCTGAATTCGTAATTGACCAAAATAACGCAACCACTTCAATGAAAGTTTTAAATATAAAACGAACAAATGAAGAGTAATCTTCATGAATTCAATTTTGCTTCTTAAAGCAAAGACTCATTGAAATGAGTGGGAGCATTTTCTTAAACCGTTAAGATGGGACGAGGTTCAAGGAAGTAAAGATTATAATGGAATTGATACAAGGTAATGTTAAAAGTAAAGTTGTTGAGAATAGCGATACTAAACCTATCAATCCCGACCGATAAAGTTTCCATTGTCTTAAATGTTAGACACGAGAAAGGAAACTACCCCAAATTATTGAAGAATCAACAAGTTAGTTGTGGGACATCTAATGGGACCTTCTTCGTTAAATGTTTATTTGATTAAACATAAATTTTGCTAGTATTACTTCGTCAATATTAGAAACCGGTGGTCGTTTTCATCATTATGTTTGATACATAGGATGATTAGAATATGACGACTAGCAATAATAATGTCGAGAGATAGAGTAATTGTGTACTCAATCTAGTTTTTGGATTTAAAGTTGTACTTAATTGTGACTATTAAGTGCATAAACTCTAAATAAGAATATAAACTTGTTAAGATACAAAAAGGGTTTTCACCTTTGTGACCCTATACACCACGATTTGATGTATGGCTAGCCCATTATCAAGGTGATTATATTCTAAAACAAACTAGAATGATATATCATGTAGATGATGTACGATTCAAATTGGTAACCCAAGATTAAACCTTAATTTTTGGAATGATGAACGTAAAGAGTTATCGAGTACTCTTGAAACCATTAGATTGTTAATGGTATATGCGTATCTTGTATTCAAAGCAAGATGTCTCATACCTTTTGGTTGAAAAGGAGATCGAGGTTGTAAATCATCTATCCAAAATAGGTTAATCATTATCTTTTACCAACGATTTAAGTTGACACTAATATGTTCACTTAATAAGGTAAATAGAGAAATCTTTGAAGAATTTCAAAGAGTTCAAGGAATCACGATTTAGTCGTGATGGGATTATCAAAGTGAAGACTTTGATATAAGCCAAATGAATTGTGATATAGTATCACAAATTAATCTCTCTTAACATGCATTATGGGATAATGTATGATTGGATAAGAATTCAAACGCTATTCGATAAGGTTTGAACTTCAATCAAGTTACTTTGAGTTACTTGATCCTTTTGGGGATTTTATCATTTTTGTCTAAATTATTTTTTCACTAAATCGAATCATATGAGATATGAAATGGTAAGGGTACCATGGTTGTAAGTTTTCACAAGAAAGAAATGCTCATTTTTCCCCTTTTCAATTATCACGAGCACGACGGGTTTGCGGCTCATGAAGCTGTCTTTCTAAAATACAAGTTTATTTCTAGAAGACAGAGTGGGAGAAATTATTCAAGAGCCACAAAGAATGCCACAAAGAACGTTATGTCGCGAGAAACTGGTCTTTCTTGGCTACATGAGACGTTTTGTGTAAGACATTGTTTCTTCAAAACCTAGGAGGTTAAATTCGTCACTTGTTAAAAATGATGAATTCATGCTACTTTTAAGAAAGTAAAGAGCTTATAACTCACAAAAGAAATTGTTTGATTCAAGTTAATTACTTCTAGAAAGTAATGAACGAATGACTTACATAAGAATGTTTAAGTCACAACTCAATACAAGGCTTAGAGCCATGAGAATCCGAAATAAAGGGCTTGATTAGTGACAAAGGGTTTTGCACTAATAAAGAGATATTTCAAAGCAAAATTGGTTGCAAAGGGTTTTGCACTAATTGAAATGATTAAGTCTATTTGGATCTTCTTAGGGATTGTGTTTCATTATGAGGTTATGAAATACATAACAAATGAATCTAAAACCCACTTCTTCAATAGAAGGAATGTATTCAATACATGTCTTGAGTTTAGTAGATTCTTGCAACCCTAAGATAATGTGAAACTTGAGAGAGGGTCTTAAGTAGGACATCAATGAGTTAGAATCAACATTTTGATCATGTGATAAAACATTTCTCGATAAGTCGAGAAGTTGTGTTTATACATGGAGTTTAGTGGGAGTTACGGAAATTTTTAATTAGTCCGATATGTGGATGACATATTGATCATTGCGAATGATTTAAGACTTTTGGAGTATTATAATACATCTTGAATATCCGGATTTATGAAGATAAATCAACATGATATTAGCGTCAGTAAGAAGTCTTATGTTGATAAGATTCATGACTAGTTCAATTAAATTGAACATATTTGATTGATTTCATTTGCTTCCGCTGCCGAATCAATTAAAAAGAAATGATGTATAACACTTCATATGCTTTGAGTATGATGAATTGTTTTCAAAAATCGAATTTAAGTAATCTTTACCAAGTAAGCTATAAAGATTACCCTTAAGTGCTTGCAGAAGCATTAAGGAAGTAAAGGAAAGTGTTTATGATGCAATATTGTGTAAGGGTGTTACACAAGTGACAATTGACAATTGAGATTGCGCATGGTTTCCGACAAAACCATAATCAAAACACACTAGGATGGTTAAGATACCATTGTGGCAATGTTAATTAAGAAGTAGATTTTCTAGAATCGTTCTAGGTAATAAAGAACAATGAGAGATATTTATAACGGAAATTGAGTACACTTGCGATCATGAGATGTGCAAGAAAGATGAGTCCCGCACACTGTGAAAACAGTGGGAGTTATTCTTAGGCTAGAGGGCCTATGTCTTGATTGGATCTCGACACGTACTCAGAAAGTTTTGTAATGCAAATGTATACATTACAAAGGAAAACGAGTATGTAGTGAGGTTGAGTAAGGTACAAGAAATTGATAAAACCTACTAACCAAAGCCTTCTCAAAGGCTAAACATGATGAGTCATGTCATTTCAATTAAATTGAAATGAACAACTATGTACAAGATCAAATTAGATTATAGAACATGAAATAGTAATCAGGCATTGACTATTCATATGTGATAATCGCATTTGTCGTTCGAGTTTTACTTTAAAACTCTTTTATTATACTTTGTTACATCCAAACGGGTTGTAGAGACAATCGAACCCCGTTAAAGTGAACGCGGATTAGCATTGTATTCGCCCATAGTCACTTGTATGAGGTGACGTCTCGAAGTGACTAGAGTGTGATGCGATTGATGGCAAGTTCAAGTACCATACAGTCATGTGAGATGACTAGTCGATCACATAGGCAGATTGTTAGGAACACTTTGTCGGGCCTTATGACCGCTTATAGAGTTCTGGCAAATTTATATAGCCTGGTCGTGGCGAGAGCTGCTATAGTATTCAAATGAGTCGATTCTTTTGACTAAAGACTATTCACCTAAGATGGCTCAGTTTCAGATTAACTTTGATTTGTGTTACTACGACCTTCGTAAATGGGGTCAAATGGGCATATTTTGGGTTATGATGGGCGTGGCTAGTCGAAGGGAATGAGTGCGATAGGAATTGTCCATCCCCTTGTCAGGGTTAAAACAATATCTCAGGGCCACTCGAGGAGTAATGAACTGGAAATGCGTGGCCACGCTCGGAAGGTATCCAGAGTGGATAAATCCGGTCAATCAGTTATTCTCCAGATCGAGGAAACCACTCTCGATATGATCACTTGCAAGTACGACCTGAAAGACACCTTGCATTGAGTGGGAGATAGTAATAGGACAAGAGAATTGGTGACGCACACTTGTCGAGGACAAGTGGGAGATTGTTGGGAAATGTGTCCTCAACAATAGTTCGATCACATGATTTAAATATCATTATTAAATCTCATTTTAAGAATACATATGGGATGTAATATTTTACATCAACCGGTCCACACATATCGGTAATGGTTGGTGACTAGAGTTTGACATTACGTCGTGCGACGGTGGTGATCGATTGATCCCCTTAGGTCATACCTATAGGGAAATACTCTTAATTGATTATTTAATTAATCGTATACCGATACGAGTTAATTAAATTGCTTAAAATTGACGGATGATTTCGTGAGTATAATTTACGTATCTTATTGTAAATATGATTAAATGAGACACGGTCTAAGTAATCGAATTATTTTATTACTTAGATGAAATTATTGTTTAAAGAAACAATTGAAACGGAATGAATAAATTATTATAAATACAGAATGTTGTAGTTTATAATTTGGAAACATTTTTGGTACAAGTAATTACGAATTACTAGTCGATTTTGTAAATGACATATTTTATGAGTATGTTGATTTTTAATATGTTAAAAATACATTACATTGTGACATGTCATGTAACATGTTACATGTGACAAATTTGACAAATTACAAAATAAAATGGATTCTCCATTTTATGCTTAAAAACCAAAAATGAGGAGGTAGTGTAAGATATGTATTGTGTTTTTATCTTGAGTGGAAAACACAATCATGATATCTAAGTACTAGCCTTGCAAGCCTAAGCTTTTGAGAAGAGCAAAAACAAAAGGCATTGGGCATACTACCCAATGCTCTCTTTTTCGGCCTCCCATAAGAAAGAGAGGAGAGCTCTTCTCTTTAATATCATTATTCATTCTTCCCATCTTTTCTAGTGTAAGAAAATCCTCTAAAACTCTCTACAATTTATGATAATTCTAGAGAAATAAAATCTCACAAAACATCACCTCTTGACCGAAATTTTCAAGAGCCAAAATACAATTTATTTTGTGTCATTTTTATGGTAAAACTAATATTATTACTAGATCTAAATAGTATTGGTTTATTAAGATGTATTCCTTGGGTATATGCTTTTGGGAGGGATTCTACCCTTGAGTCCTTGTTCTTCCATTTGGAGAGCTCAAGAACAAGTGAGTAGGTGAACTCACTTGTGCCCATAAATCCGATTTTATGGTGAGAAAATTATTTTTCTTCCTTATATTGTTTATTAGTTTGCATGCATAAGACCTTTTTTAATTTTATGACAAATTAATTTTAACATATATGAGTATGTTAGTATGTATATAGATCTACATTTCCTTCAGAAAGGTGAAATTATTGCAATCGGGAAGGTTGGTAAGTCATCGTCACAATGTGTCGACAAAGTGTTGCTTGTCAAAGGTTTAAAGCATAATCTCCTTAGCATATCTCAAATGTGTGATAATGGTAATATCGTTGAATTTTGTGCTAGTGAATGTCGTGTTTTAGATGGTAATACAAGAGAAGTTGTTCTAGAAGGAAAACGTGTTAAAGATGTTTACTTGACTAATCTTTTTGGTTTGTCTAGTCGTACCATGTCTTGTATGAGTGCTTTGAAAAAGAACGACCCATGGCTTTGGCATAAGAGATTAGGTCACGTAAATGCTAGAACATTGAACACCCTTAAGCGACTTGACTTATTTGATGGCATTCCTAATATGAAATTTGACTTTAATAGTTTGTGTGATGATTGTGCTAAGGGGAAGCAAGTAAGAAGCTCCTTTAAATCCAAAAAGTTCGTTAGTACATCTAAACCTCTTGAGTTACTTCATATTGATCTATGTGGTCCAATGCGTGTTAGAAGTAAAGGAGGTAGTCGTTTATTATGTGTGATTGTTGACGATTTCTCACGATTTGTTTGGCTTCTCTATTTGAGTTCTAAAGATGAAGTATTTGATGAATTTTTAATTTGGTTGAAAAAGGTCCAAAACAAGTTTGATAAAAAGCTCATATCTTTGAGATCCGACCATGGAACCGAATTTGAAAATTCCTCATTTATTACTTATTGTGATGAGCACGGTATTAGCCATAACTTTTCCGCGCGTGCTACACCTCAACAAAACGGGGTTGTAGAGCGTATGAACCGTACACTTGAAAACATGGCTAGGACTATTCTCATTAGTAGTAAGTTGCCAAAGAAGTTTTGGGCCGAAGCCGTCAACACATCATGTCACATTTATAATCGTGTTATGATCCGAAAAATGCTTAACAAAACACCCTACGAGTTGCTTAAAGGAAGAAAGCCTAATTTATCCTATTTGAAATGCTTTGGAAGCAAATGTTTTGTTCACAACAATGGAAAGGATAATTTGGGTAAATTCGATGCTCGTAGTGATGAGGCCGTATTTGTCGGTTATTCGGATCGTAGCAAGGCTTATAAAGTGTATAATAAACGAACCATGAAAATGGAAGAAAGTGTGCATGTCATATTTGATGAGTCTAGTCTTTTTCATTCTAATACACAGGAAGAGGATGATGAAGATGATGAGGACTATAAGCTTGGAATGATTCGACATGACATGGATGATGTACACGAGGAAAACGAACAAAAGGAGCAGAATCAACAGTCGGATCAACTATTGACTGAAGGAACTGGCCAAGAGACAGGGGGAACAGAAACACTTGAACCACAAAATGAGGCTACGACATCCAGGGGGAATGAGGGTACACTTGAACAAAATGAACAAACAGAAACAAACCCTCAAACACAAAATGAACCAAAACCAACAGTTGAGCGAACTGTTGAGTCAGAACCCCAAGAAGCCTCACCATCCTTAATCGTACCAAAGAAGTGGAAACACCAAAAATCTCACCCCCTTTCTAACTTGACCAGTGACTTGAATTCGGGAAGGAAAACAAGATCATCCCTCAATGATTTCTTTGCATCTCATGCGTTCCTCTCACAAATTGAACCAACGAACATCACCATGGAACTTGAAGATCCGAGTTAGGTGATGGAAATGCAAGAGGAACTAAATCAATTCAGAAGGAATGAGGTATGGCATCTTGTCCCTAGACCTACTGGGTGTACCGTGATTGGTACCAAATAGGTCTTTTGCAATAAGCTAGATGATTCGGGCAATATCGTAAGGAATAAAGCTAGACTAGTGGTGCAAGGATTTAAACAACAAGAAGGCATTGATTATAATGAAACCTTCGCACCAGTAGCTAGGCTTGAAGCCATACGTATGCTCATAGCTTTTGCAGCTCACAAAGGCATCAAACTGTTTCAAATGGATGTCAAAACGGCTTTTCTAAATGGTTATTTAGAAGAAGAGGTCTTTGTGGAGCAACCACCGGGTTTTATGAACAATGAATTTCCAAACCATGTTTTTAAATTGGACAAGGCGCTTTATGGTTTAAAACAGGCTCCAAGAGCTTGGTATGATCGCTTGTCAAAATTTCTTTTGGAAAATGGTTTTGTGCGTGGATCGGTGGATAAGACATTGTTCATAAAGTCACAAAGTGTGGTGAATGTTGATTATACAGATTTATGTCGATGACATAATATTTGGTGCAACGAATGAACTCCTTTATTTGTACTTTTCGGAACTAATGAAATCTGAGTTTGAGATGAGTATGATGGGAGAACTAGGTTTCTTCCTTGGGCTTCAAATCAAGCAAACTCAAGATGGTGTGATGATTCATCAACAAAAGTACATAAAGGAGATGCTATGTAAGTTCGGTATGACTAATTCTAAACCCTTCTCTACACCTATGGTTTCATCCACAAAGCTTGACAAAGATGAGAATGGTAAGAAAGTTGATGAAACGATGTATCGAGGTATGATCGGTTCATTACTTTATTTAACCGCTAGTCGACCGGATATTTTATATAGTGTATGTCTATGTGCTCGTTTCCAAGCTAGTCCTAGACAATCGCATTTCATTGCCGTTAAACGTATTCTTAGGTACTTGGTTGGAACGTCTAATTTGTATCTTTGGTATCCCTCACATTGTCCTTTTGAGCTTTTAGGATACTCGAATGCAGATTATGCCGGAAGCGTTGTTGATCGAAAGAGTACATCCGGGATGGCTACTTTCTTAGGTCCGTGTTTGATCTCATGGGCGTCTAAGAAACAAAACACCGTTGCTCTTTCCACCGCTGAAAGCGAGTACGTAAGTGCCGCATTGTGTTGCGCGCAAGTTCTTTGGGTTCGACAACAACTAAGGGACTATGGTATTATCTTTGATTCAACTCCTATCTTTTGTAATAATACTAGTGCCATTAACATTTCAAAGAACCCTATACAACACTCAAGGACTAAGCATATTGACATAAGACATCATTTTTTACGTGATCATGTGGAAAAAGGTCAAATTCGTCTTAAATTTTGTAGAACGGAAGATCAAATAGCCGACATTTTTACAAAACCGCTTGAAAGAGAACAATTCGTAAAACTTCAGTTGGAAATTGGTTTGTTGGATTCCGCGTAAAATTTTATGACGACTTGCCCTCAATGATTGACTAGAGTAGATGTTACACTTGTTTTTATAAGTGATTATGTGTTAGTATTACTCAATGAATTAGATGATTAATTTGCATGTAAATCCAATGGGTAAAGATATTATTCACATGGAGCCACTCAACCATCATCTAACCATCAAATCTCCTTTCCCCATTACCCATGTCCTAGCCGCCTAAACCCCACCTAACCGGCTACACCCACCTTCCTCTCAACCAATCAAATAAAAAAGCCTAAAACACTATTCACCTCATTTACTACATGTCCAAATTTTCAACTCTTAAATCATGACCTCCTTACTCACTTTCAAAATATTCAAAAAATTACACCTTCCCCAAATATTCTCCAAAACCGTCAGAAGCATACCTCTCCCAACTGTCACTTTTACTTTCACTATAAGAATCATGCCTCCAAAATCAACTAAGAAACTCTTGAATGCAATCCGAGACTCCTACAAACCGAAAGTACCAACGGTTGAACCACAAATCGAAAGTCTTGGATCAAAAAGTGCCCAAAATCAAAAACCACCAAAGAAACCTAGAGTCTTTGTGCCGAAAACCCCAATGACAAGGAAGAAATCAGTTGCTAATCGTCCTAAAACAGCTGCCGAGGCTAGGAGATTCTCAAGTCGGGTGTTCAATCAAAAATTCGATTTGAATATGCCGCATGCAACCGAAACCGAGGGTGAAGAAGGAAGCTCACGGGTTGTTGGTGAGATTGATGATGATGGAAATCCAATCATTCAAGAAGTTGAGGGAGTTGATGTTGGTGTTGGTAAGGAAAGTAACAATGATGAGGAGATTGTTGATGAGGATGCCGAGAAGGAAGGAGAGAAAAACAGTGAGGAAAAGAAAAATGAAAGTGAAGAGGAGAATGAGGAAAACATTGAAAAAGAAAAAGAAAAGAGTGTTGAAAAATCAATTGAAAAAAGTGAGGAAAAAGAAAAGAGTGTTGAGAATGTTGTTGAGGAATCCGGTGAGAAGAGTAATGGGAAATCGAAATCGAAATCAAAATCGAAATCGAAGGGAAGTGTTGGTGATGATGAGATGTTGAAAGATTTGGTTGGAAATAAAAGGAGAAAAAGGAGAGGCAAAACCGTGAGTGAGGCAACGATTGTGGAAACGGAAATTGACACGGAAAAATTGAATGCCGTCTTCAATAATGACGAGTTATTCAAGGAGGAAACCGTTCCCAAACCGAAAGGCAACGCAAGGAGAATGTCCACTCGGGTTATCTCAAAGAAAAGGAAAGTGGAGGAAATGGCAAAGGAAGCCGATGAATCGAATAGTGCTATGATTTCTATTGAGCAACCTCTTGATGAGAACAAGTCCAAGGCACTTGAAATTCTTCATGGGTATCGCTTTCCAAAGGATATATTTGATTGTTGTAAGCATGTCATCCAAGGGAACTTTAAATCGGGCCATCGCTATGAACTCGAATGGTATGATTCGTCCCCTGCTTTTAAATTCTTTAAAGATGCAATTCATGCACAAAAGTGGGAGAGTCTTCTTAATCTCTATAACCGAGTTTACTTAGCGGAGATTGTTCAATTTTATACTACGGTCAAAGTCGATGTCCAATCGGGTAGTCTTACCGCCGTTATCAATAACAAACCCTTGTGTCTCAATGTTGACATTGTTGGGAAATTGCTCGGTATTCCTACAACCGGGTTATCCTCATTTCCCAAGGGTGGTTGGCCGACTATTGATGGTAGAAGTTCCTTGACCGTAACAAAGTTTCTAAGTCCCAAAGCTACGTCCCCTATCACACTAAAACCGCGAGAAATCAAAATAAACCACCGGTTCTTTTTCAATTTCATTTTTAGAACCTTGATTCCTTGTAATGAGAGCCGTGGTGTGTGTGGTGTGCTAGACATGTGGTTGATTTATTATCTTGCTAAACACCTTCAAATTAACCTACCCGCTTTGATGTTCTTTCACATTGATCATCTTGCTAAGATTTTTGAGAAGCGTAAGGTTGATAGTTCCACCGTGTTAGCATATGGGATGCGGTTATCGGTCATTTTCGAGAAAATGGATATTGTGGACTCGACTAGTTTCGGTGTGGATCACATGTGTGACACTATGACCTCGGGAGTTTTATCACAAATGTACTTGAAAATTGATGGTGATAAACTTGCTCGTATTTGGTCGGGTATGAAGGCTACTGATGTCGCCTCCTCCTCTATGCAATCGTCTTCTATGACACGTCTCACTAAGGATGTTAAAGCCTTGTTGGATCTCCAACATGCTCAAATGAGTGAGATTGCGGGTCTTCGTTTGGAAGTGTCGGGTTTGCGTGAGGAACTCAAGGAGGTTAAGGGTCAAAATGAAGAGCTCTTAGAGATGGTTCACGGGTTGGTTGGAGAAGATGAAACAGAAGAAACCGATGATTGATCTCTTGCTCCTAGCCGTGCCTAGCCTATGCCGTATGTCGTACCAAGCCTTTTGCCATAACCATGCCTATTGCCTAATCAAAACAAAAGCCTTTCTAATCCCTTTTTACCTTGGCTTTGTGTTTGTGATAATTTACTAATATTGGTTATGTTGTTAGTTGTTGAACAATTTGTTTTGTATAACTCTAATCCTTATTTAGACTTGTGTTCTTCCTACTTGATGATGTCAAGAGGGGGAAGTTGTTTAAAATTGCAGGTGGTGATTCAATGACTCTTAGGCTTGCGTACACCGTAACTATGTTTACTTGGCGATAATATGTTCTACCTAGGCTAACGAAAAATTTGACTAATTTTCAATGACCATGTATTTATGCATCTTATTTTGATCATGTTTCGACTTGTTAACCTTCACCATGGATTAAGGGGGAATTGCACACTGAATTTTATTTGTCTTGCCATCATCAAAGGGGGAAATTGAAGAAACCCAATTTGATTAAGATTGTGTTGATGATGCCTTAAGACAAATTAATCTCATTTGTTATTTAATTGTGTGCCTCTTAAGTTTAACCATGTAGCATGAAGCTCCAATTGTCAATTCAAGGTTATCAAGAATGTCATCATGAAGATCAAAGATGAAGATAGTCATTAGTGCTAATGTCATGTGTTGTAAGGTGATCGTTTAACACGAATTTACGTTTAGGTGCAAAAACAACAGTTGAGTCAACAGTTAATTAAGGCTCGTCTTTGAAAGAAATATTTCGAAAATATTTGAATCTTTGTTAAAGTGCTTTTAACTTTCACAAATGTTTTCTGGAAATACTTTGAAGTCTTTTAAAGAATATAGAGCTTTCAATGACTTGCTAAGGAGTTTGCTTGCACAATAAGACACTTACTATAAATGGGTTGCTTGCTTTTACATTTATGGAAATGTTTATGGTTCCCATAAACACAACCATTTATGCTTGTTTCTTGTTGAAAAACCCAGCCTATTTTTGTATGTGTGCACAACCCGGTTTCTTGCAATCTTAGGCACCGATTTCTTGAGGAAGAATACTCGGTTTCTTGGAGAGCATTTCGGTTGGCTTTGCATGTTGCCCAAGCAAACTACTTACATTATTTTAATCACTTGTGCTTATGAGTGTAAGATATTTTAATGTAAAGTATACTACTTGAACATTATAAATAGCTTGCTTAATTCATTTTTACAAGTGGGCAACAAACGAGTTTTAAACTGAAAAAGACTTAAGCTTTCAATCGAGTAAATTAACTTTGCAAAACCGTTTATCATTTCAAAATCTTTGAATCTTTTGCAAGTTTGTTTATTTATCTTTTGAGTCTTTTACTTGAGTTTGTTGTTGCACCTAGTCGTTTTAGTCGTGTTCAAGGATCCCGTGTTTTGTACTTAAACTTTATCTCCTCCGTTCAATTGAGTGAACAACATTGAGATAAGTGGTCTTGTAACAAACGGGTAGAACCAAAAGTCTTAGGATAGAGTTATCCTTAAGCATGAAGTTTTCGAAGCGGAGTAGCTTTTGAGCGTGAAGTCTTTCGGCGGAGTAGCCCAAAGCAAGAGTCTTATTGCGGAGTAGCTTTAAGCAAGGAGTCTTTCGGCGGAGTAGCCCAAAGCAAAAGTCTTGGAAGCGGAGTAGCTTTTAAGCATTAGCAACCGGAGTAGGTTGGGGAGTTGTTTTATTATTCGGGGTGGACTTAGTTTGTATGAGTTTACTTCTGAGACGTTTAATAAAATAGCGCTGGACGTAGGTCGCGGAGTAGTGACCGAACCAGTTTTTAAAAACATCGTTAGTCGTGTCTATTTCGTTTTATTTCCGCTGCACACTCTACTCACGTCTTTATCTACGTAATCAATCGTTGAGTACATCAGTAACTTCTCGCTTCAATCGTTGTTGAATACTTTTAACTCTCTAGTTCTAAGTATCGACTTCTCCTTTCATCTAAGCATTGTTTAAAGTGTTTAAGAGTTTTTTAAAGAAGCTTTCATTAAGCTTAAATTTTAAATAGACATCTAATTCACCCCCTCCCCCTCTTAGGTGCCCTCGTCCTCGACTCTTCACAAAGCCTTCTCATAGGCTTAACATGATGAGTCATGTCATTTCAATTAAATTGAGATGAATAACTACATAAAAGATCAAATTAGATTATGGAATATGAAATAGTAATCAAGCATTAACTATTCATATGTGATAATCGCATTTGTCGTTTGAGTTTTACTCTAAAACTCTTCTTTTATACTTTGTTATATCCAAACGGGTTGTAGAGACAACATTGAACCCCGTTAAAGTGAACACAGATTAGCATTGTATTCGCCCATAGTTACTTACATGAGGTGACGTCTCGAAGTGACTAGAGTGTGATGCGATTGATGGCAAGTTTAAGTGCCATAGAGTCATGTGAGATGACTAGTCGATCACATAGGCAGATTGTTAGGAACACCTTGTCGGGCCTTATGACCGCTTATAGAGTTCTGGCAAATTTATATAGCCTGGTCGTGGCGAGAGCTGCTATAGTATTCTAATGAGTCGATTCTTTTGACTAAAGACTGTTCGCCTAAGATGACACAATTTCAGATTAACTTTGATTTGTGTTACTACGACCTTCGTAAATGGGGTTAAATGTGCATATTTTGGGTTATGATGGCTGTGGCTAGTCGAAGGGAATAAGTGCGATAGGAATTGTCCACCCCTTTGTCAGGGTTAAAACAATATCTCAGGGCCACTCGAGGAGCAATGAACTGGAAATGCGTGGCCACGCTCGGAAGGTATCTATGATAGATAAATCCGGTCAATCAGTTATTCTCCAGATCGAGGAAACCACTCTCGATATGATCACTTGCAAGTACGACCCGAAAGACACCTTGCATTGAGTGGGAGATAGTAATAGGACAAGAGAATTGGTGACGCACACTTGTCGACGACAAGTGGGAGATTGTTGGAATATATGTCCTCCGACAATAATGCGATCACAATTGTCGATCATGATGATCACATATTTAAATCTCATTTTAAGAATACATGTGGGATGTAATATTTTACAGTCAACTGGTCCACACATATCGGTAATGATTAGATGACTAGAGTTTGACATTACTGTCGTGCGACGGTGGTGATCAGTTGATCCCCTTAGGTCATACCTATAGGGAAATACTCTTAATTGATTATTTAATTAATCGTATACCGATACGAGTTAATTAAATTGCTTAAAATTGACGGATGATTTTGTGAGTATAATTAACGTATCTTATTGTAATATGATTAAATGAGACACGGTCTAAGTAATCGAATTGTTTTATTACTTAGATGAAATTATTGTTTACAGAAACAATTGAAACGGAATGAATAAATTATTATAAATACAGAATGTTGTAGTTTATAATTTGGAGACACTTTTGGTACGAGTAATTACGAATTACTAGTCGATTTTGTAAATGACATATTTTATGAGTATGTTGATTTTTAATATGATAAAAATACATTGCATTGTAACATGTCATGTAACATGTGACACATGACAAAATTGACAAATGACAAAGATAATGTGGCCTACCATTTTACATGGTAACCGAAAATAAGAAGGGCATTAAGGGTTTGTGTTGTTTAATTTATTTTATTCAAAAACACAATGATAACCCTAGAGTTGCATGCCTAGCCTCTTGTGAAGAGCAAAAATGAAATGCATTGGGCATGCTACCCAAGGCATTTTTTCGGCCATCCCACAAGAAAAGAGAAAAGAGTTTTTCTCTTCCATCACATTATTCATTTTCTTTTCACCTAATATTTTTCCTAGTGTAAGAAAGAGATACTCTCTACAATATGTGATTTTTCTAGAGAAATAAACTCACAAATACACTACCTCTTGAACCGAAATTTCAAGAGCCAAATTAATATTTTGTGTCAATTTTTAAGTAGACTAATCTTAATACTAGATCATATTATATTAGTCTTTAAGATGTATTCCTTGGGTATATGCTTTTGGGAGGGATTCTATACTTGAATCTTGTTCATCCATAAGGAAAGCTCAAGAACTAAGTAAGGTAGGTGACCTTACTAGTGCCCAAATATCCGAAACATGCAATGTAAGGAACCGATTTCTTCTCTTAACTATTGATGTTTGCATGCATAAGATCTAGAATTTATTTTATGACTAAATAAATTTGAAACATATAAGAATATGTTAAGTAATGAGATATAAATTTCCAACATAAGGCGTGTTTACGATCGGTAGGTCGTAAACACGTGTCAATTTTGTGACTTAGGAAGTCGGGTCTAGAATTTTAAGGGAGATGTGAGGGGGCGGACTCTCGCGTGAGGATTGTGTTGTGTGATGGTGGGTATTTATAGAGAAATGTAGGGAGGTAGGTCGGATTATTTTTCTTAGAGGCTAAGCAGATGGCCTAAAGAGGCGCGAGCCACCTCGTGATGGAAAGAGGTGTATTGTCCCTTTCAATTTGGACGTGACCAATTCTCCATCCATTGTTGATATGTGGCATTCATATAAGATATCGTGTAACAATATGACCATCTAATAAGATGATTTTGGGTGTTACTTGTTTTGTGTGCTTGACTCGGGTTTGACCCGTGTGAGTCGGGATTTGAATTTGGAGTCGGTTTTTGGCCCGGTGTCAGTTTTGACTCTAATTAGGGTCATTTTAATGGAAATTTCATGATAAAGACATTCATGGCATTATTTTTGACATTCGGGATTTAGGTTGACTCGGGTTGACTCAGGTTGACTCGAGTTGCGGGTTTCTGAGTCGGTTTTGGGTCCGAAGACGGTTTTGACTCTAATTAGGGTCATTTTAATGGAAATGACATGATAAAGACATTCATGGCATTATTTTTGACATTCGAGGTTTGGGTTGACTCGGGTTGACTCAGGTTGACTCGAGTTGCGGGTTTCTGAGTCGATTTTGGGTCCGAAGACGGTTTTAACTCTAAATAGTGTTATTTTAATGCAAATGAAGTTAGTAAACCATTTTTGAAATCATTTTTCATATTCGCGTAGTGCATTAAACCGTCTCATGTATATCCAATCCACGCACGCATATCAAAAACACGTTACAGTCCGATCATCATCGGGTGGTTTTTGGGAGGTGCAGATACCGGGTATCTACAGTTAATATAACTCACAACATATTGTAATTATAATTAACCATTCATTCTTATCTCAATTGTTTCATAAAAAATAATTAATTTTAGTAATAAAATCTTTTAATTACTAAAATAAATCTTATTTAATCAAATACAATAAGATATAAAATTCTCACTCACAAATGAATTGTTCAAATTTAAGGAATTGATTAACTTGTATCGTCATCCAATTAATCAACTTATCTATTAAGGGAATTTTCCTATAGGTGTGACCTTAAGGGATCAACTGATCATCACCGTCAAACGACAGTAATGTCAAGTTCTAGTTAGCCAATCGTTACCGATTAATGTTGATCAGTTGACTTATAATGAATCATCCCTTACGTATTCTTAATTTGAGATTTAAACATGTGATCGCACTATTGTTGAGGACACATACTCCAACAATCTCCCACTTGTCTGAGACAAGTGTGCGTCACCAATTCTCTTGTCCTATTACAATTTCCCACTCAATGCAAGATGTCTTGCAGGTCGTACTTGCATTTGATCATATCTTGAGGGGTTGCCTCGATCTGGAGAGTAACTGTCTGACCGGAATTATCTACCGTAGATACCTTCCGAGCGTGGCCACGCATTTTTAGTTCACTACTCCTCAAGTGACCCTGAGATTTTAAACAACCCTGACAAGGGGGTGGACAATTCCTATCGCACTATTCCCTTTGTATAGCCACAGTTCATCATGACCCAAAATATACTCATTTGACTTCAGTTACGACAGTCATAGAGTATAAATCAAAGCCAATCAGAAACTTGTGCCAACTTAGGCGAATAGTCTCTAGCCAAAAGAACTGACTCATAAGAATACTATAGTAGCTCTTGCCACGACCAGGCTTTTATGAATTTCCAGAACTCTATAAGCGGTCACTGCCCGACAGAGTGTCCCATAAAGTCTGTCTATGTGATCGACTAGTCATCCCATATGACCCTATGACACTTGAACTTGTCATCAATCGCATCACACTCTAGTCACTTCGAGACGTCACCTCCTATAAGTAACTTGGGGCGCATACTATGTCAATCCAGTTCACTTCAATGGTTCAATATTGTCTCAACAACCCATTTGGATATAACATAGTAATAAATAACTGAGTTTGCATAAAGAAACTCAAACGATAAATGCGATTATCTTATATAAATCAAAGACCAAGTTTTTCATTTCATATCTGTGGCACCCTTGATATTTAGCGTTATCTAATTACTTAAATGCGTAAATTATACAGAAAAACTGGTAGGATATGTTTGTAAATGGTTTAACTAGTCCAAAAACCTGCAATTTCAAAAATTTTCTAACTAAACCATTCACAACCAATTCCAACTCAAGAAGAGTGTCAAAAACCCTGCAACAACAGATAAACTAATTTACATACATAACTAAAGACGTGGAAATATAAGGATACAAACCAAAAAAACAGAAAAGGGAGACATATATCCCTTTAAATAATATACAAACCAAAAGTGTAAAAGGTTTACTAATAGAATAGCCAAAACTAGGTCCAAGGTTCCTTGCTCACTAGCCGTCTGTGACCCCAACTAAGCATCAACAACCTGTCAATCGCATTTTATACAAACACGAAAGCCACAATTCAGTGGGGAGTAACTTCGAGTCCTCCCAGCCACGAATCGTCAAAATTAATGTAACATGTAATGTAACATGTAAACAATTTGATAAACCATTTACTTATCATGTATTCTAGCAAATGACCCCTAAACTGACCAAACTAAACTATCATGTGAATCAGATAACATATAGTAATCCAAACTTTATCAACTGTAACCGGCTTACATCTCACCTATTACAGTTCATAAAATCACCATACAAGAAAGGGCAATATATCAAAGACAGGCATAAGTTCTTAGCACGGTCAATAGTCACTTTGTAACTCGAGTCTATACCACGAGGTAGGGAAGATAATCGAACCGGTATCTTGGCTCAGCGGTTACTATTAAGAAAACATGGCCAAGAGACAACACAACCCTAGCCTAAAATTTGCGCAGACCTAGACATGCGGATACACACCACCGCACCCAAGACCCACAACTTTTTTTAAAACAAAGTGAAGTGAGTACCCTAAGGAAGAAAGACCGAAGGGTTGGCTAGTACTTAAGCCGACCCCATACTATCAAAATAAGTACCGAGGTCATGCCCCAACTTGGATATAAATCCACTAGTCAGAAACACAAAGGCTATCAAGCAGTGAACATATACTCGTCAAGACTATAAAGACCTATCTATGATGAAGGCCGAAGTACTCACCTAGGACCTAGTCACGCCTAGTCCCGGCTTGAATATTTTAGCCCACACCACCCAAGACTCACCACACAAGTCAAGTAAGACACCCACTTAACCTTAAGAGGGCAAAAAGTCCTACTTACCAACCTAAATGCTAACATTCTATCATGTGAAAGGCTTATAATGTCTATTTACAGCATACAATCCCAACAGAATCCTCAATAAGTATTCAATACTAATTTCTAATTCTAACAATAGTAACCATATTAAAGGCTTCAGGGGAAACTAGGGCCATTTTTACAATACAAGTCACTATTAAATTCAATAAGCTATACATGTGAACAAAAGCTTGATAAATGGCCTAAAACAAGAAAAAGGCCGATTATCTAAATCATTCAACCGAATTTTTACCCGCAACCTGACCCGCGACAGTGCACGGGTCAAATTGCGGTCGACCAATCACTCAATTAAGCGACATCGCATCATCAAAGGGACTAAGGCTCGATTTTGGCACAATCAACAAAACATTACAATTATAGCTATAAAATTCATTTTGAGCCTATTAATTACAATTTCCTTTTGTAAACTACCCTAACATGTGATAACTATTAATATAAGCACAATTTTACTAATAACATAATTTTTGTTACTAGTATGCTTCAATTCAACTTACTACCCTTTTGTTACTTATACTATTCTAATATTAATTAACCCGAAAAGACCAAGATTGTACGAAAACCCGCGAGACAAGCACGGACCAACCCGGGCCAACCCCAAGACCGGCCGGGGCTGCCGTGGGCTTTGCCTTCTGCTCGGGCCCATTTGCCGCACCATTTCTCCTCTTTTTTTTTTTCATTTTTATACATTATAAGACCAAATCGAACATTAATTAATCGTCCCAAATTCAATTTTGATAATTTAAACTAACAAAAGGCATAATTTAAGCTAACAATTGACATGCATGCAACCATTCTAAACATGTGAAAATTTCTACACCAACAAAAATCACCAAACATACAAAAATCAAAAACATGTGACGATCTTTCGTCGAGTAACTCGAAATATGTTACCTTAAGCTAGAAAATGAGCAATTAGCACCTCAAAACCGAAACCCTAACCACAACTAGCCGCTATCCTCTACAATATACGAGTCCCCGAACTCGTCTTCCAATCCTTCACCTAATTAAACAATAAAAACACAAAACCGAAATCACCGAAATTTGGTCTTAAAATAACTTAATGAAAATTGAAATTAGAACATACTAAGTTGTAGATCGTGGCGAGGGGATTCCGGAAAGGTAAATTTCGTGAAAAACGGACTAGTAACGAATGAGTTGTGACGATTTTGAGCTTGATTTTGTGTATGTTAATGGTGTTTGGTCTTTTATGAGGTGTTGATGACATAAAAAAAATCAGAAATGAAAGGTAAATGGGAAGGGTGGTGCGCGTGAAAGGAGAAAGGAAAGGAGAAAAGGAAAGTGCGGGATTTTTAGTCGGGATTTTTACGAGTCGGTTTTGACTCGTTTCAATAATAATTAAATCCGTAAGTCAAACGCAAATTCCGTCAAGTCCAATGTCTTTAAACACGAGATTACAATAAAATTGAGTATTCATACGACCCATTTCCAAATTCGTTTACCCAACGTTCAAACGAATTGTCATTTTCCCCCCGATACGCCCTTATTTCGAAATAAAAGATTTTACACGGTTTAAACTATTTTTAAACATTTCAAAACTATCAAAATAAATACTTTTCTTCAAAATATAATAAAATTATATTTCTTCGAATTATTTTTACTTTAAATACATTATTGTCAAATTTTACTTGATTAATTAATTATTTTCGAAACATATTAACGGTCCGAAATTTACGGGGCGTTACAATATCTCATAATCTAGTACAAACTTGGCATGCGTTTCAGACCCATGGAAATAACATGTTGGTCATGCTTAGCCTGCGATAAAGACTTGGTTAAAGGATCAACAATGTTCTCATCCGTCCCAACCTTACAAATCGCTATTTCCTTCTTTTCAATAAAATCTCTAATTACATGAAATTTTCTAAGAACGTGTCTAGACTTGTTACTAGACTTGGGCTCTTTAGCTTAAAAGATTGCCCCACTATTATCACAGAAGATCGTGATAGGATCTTTGGCGGTAGGAACTATCCTTAGCCCCTCCAAAAATTGCCTAATCCACATGGCTTCCTTGGCAGCTTCAGGCGCTGCAATGTACTCAGCCTCTGTAGTAGAATCAGCAATGACCGACTCTTTGAAGCTCCTCCAGCTAACCGCCCCACCATTAATCATGAAAACAAAACCATCATGGGATTTCAAATCATCCCTATCAGTTTGAAAGCTTGAGTTAGTGTAACCCTTCACACTTTGCTCGGAATCTCCTCCAAACACCAAGAATGAATCCTTAGTTCTTCTCATGTACTTAAGGATATTCTTGACGGCTATCCACTGACTCTCACCTGGTATGTCTTGATATCTACTTGTCATGCTCAAAGCATACGATACATCGGGATGAGTGCATATCATGGCATACATGATTGATCCCACGACGGAAGCATAAGGAATCAATTTCATGCGTTCAACATCTTCAGGTTCTGTGGGTGACTGAGACTTGCTCAATGTGACCCCACTACCCATTGGAATAAAACCTCCCTTGGATTTGTCCATGTTGAAACGTCGAAGAACCTTATCAATATAAGACTCTTGACTGAGTGCCAATATCCTCTTAGATCTATCTCTATAGATCCGGATACCCAATATGCGTTGTGCCTCTCCTAAATCTTTCATTTGGAAATGATTCCCTATCCACCCCTTAACAGAGGTAAGCATTGGTATATCATTGCCAATGAGAAGTATGTCGTCTACACACATAATCAGAAAGATGAATTTGCTCCCACTAAACTTCATGTATAAACATGGTTCTTCGACACTTCGAGTGAAACCACTCTCTTTTATAACAAGATCAAAACGATGATTCCAACTTCCTGATGCTTGCTTAAGACTATAGATGGATCTCTTAAGTTTGCATACCATGTTAGGATTTTTAGGATGTACAAAACCCTCAGGTTGTACCATGTAAACTTCCTCCTCTAAATACCCATTTAGAAAGGCGGTTTTGACATCCATTTGCCATATTTTATAATCATGAAATGCGGAAATCGCTAACATAATCCGAATTGATCTAAGCATGGCTACGGGGGCAAAGGTTTCATCATAGTGTAAACCATGAACTTGGGTGAAACCTTTTGCAACTAGCCTCGCTTTATAGACATTATAATGTCCTTCTATACCATTCTTTACCTTAAATATCCATTTGCATTGAAGGGGTCTCACACCTTTAGGCAAATCAACCAAGTCCCATTTGGTTCTCATGCATAGATTTTATTTCGGATTTCATGGCCTCTTGCCATAAAGTTGAATTTGGACTAGAAATTGCAGCTTTGTAGGTTGCGGGTTCGTCACTTTCCAAAAGTAAGACGTCCAATTTGTCATCCAACTCGATGATGCCTACGTATCGATCGGGTTGGCGACTAACCCTACCTGACCTCCTAGGTTTGGAAGGAACAATAACTTGATTAGACGATGAAGGAACATCTTCTTGCACCTCTTCTCGAGTTTGTGGTTCTTGAACTTCATCAAGTTCAAATTTTCTCCCACTTTGTCTTCTAGAAATGTAATCGAATTCTAGAAAGACAGCCTCATAAGCCAAAAACACTTTAATCTCATAACGGTTGTAGAAGTAATACCCACGAGTATTCTTTGGATAACCTACAAAGTAACACTTGTCAGATTTAGGTGCTAGCTTGCCGGTAGACTTGTTCTTTACATAAGCTTCACAACCCCAAATTTTCATATATGACAAGTTTGGGACTTTTCCCTTCCATATCTAATATGGAGTCTTATCTGCAGCCTTGGTTGGACATTGGTTTAATGATTTCATGGCCGTTAGAATTGCAAAACCCGAAAACGAATCCGGTAGATCCGTTTGACTCATCATAGATCGAACCATATTCAGTAGGGTTCGATTCCTCCTTTCGGCAACACCATTGAATTGAGGTGTGCCTGGTGGAGTGAGTTGTGATACAATATCACAATCTTTTAAGTGAGAATCGAATTCATTGCTAAGATATTCTCCACCACGATCGGATCGTAGTGCTTTAATCCTTTTGTTCAATTGGTTCTCTACTTCCTTTTGAAATTCTTTAAATTTCTCAAAAGCTTCACTTTTATATTTGATTAAGTAAACATACCCATATATACTTAAATCGTCGGTAAAAGTGACGAAGTAGTCATAATTTCCTCTAGCGGTGATACTCATTGGACCACATACATCGGTATGTATTAGTCCCAACAAATCACTTGCTCGTGTCCCTTTACCACTAAAGGGAGCACGAATCATTTTGCCAAGGAGACAAGATTCGCAGGTTCCATATGATTGAAAATCAAATGGCCCAATAATTCCAGTCGACACTAGTCCTTTGATGCGTTTCTCATTTATGTGACCTAATCGACAATGCCAAATGTACGATTCATTTGGTTCACTTGTTTTGAGTCTTTTGGATTGTATGTTATAGATATCTTTGAGTCAAAAATCTCAAGAACATAAATGCCATTAATTGAAGTGCCTTGGCCTATGGCCAAGTTATTCCTAGAGATTTCACAACCATTATTCTTAATAGCAAAAGAAAATCCATCCATGTCTAACATGGCAACGGAAACAATGTTCTTAGATAAAGAAGTTACAAAATAACAATTATGTAAGTACAACTCAAAGCCATTAGCTAAAACAAGTACATAAGTTCCTCTTGAAGTGGCGGCTACCCTAGCTCCATTTCCTAGTCGGAGATCTACATCATCCTTGTTTAGCTTTTCCACGTTTCTAAGCCCCTGTATATTTAGGAAATATCGGTATACTTCCTCTAGAAATTCTAGGATTATAACGAAATTATAGTTATGAAAAACTAGTCATAAACGAATTTACATAAACAAAAAGAGTAGAGATTAAGAATTAACCTTTAGTCCTAGCAAATTTGGCCTAAGAACAAATATCGAATTGATATTCTCCTAATCGTTGCACCCAAAATATTTTGTGAAATGCCTCTCAATTTGCTAGAATGAGATTCCCAATTTTGTGAATTTTTAGGGTTTATGTGTGATGTGATGAGAGAAAATTAGGTAAAAAAGAATTAGGAGAAATGATCTCCCCTTTCTCTCTTTCAAACCGTCCAAGAGGGAGTAAAATGGGAAGATATTTATTTTCTTCTTTTTACTCCCTTTGACCGAGTAACCAACCCAAAATAAGGAGAGGAATCTTCTTATTTTTGGTAGTTATCCTAATGTATAAAAATGTGTATAATTATCAATTATCATTTATGTCGTCATGTTATAATAAGTCTACATACAACAGTTTGTAGTCGATTTATTAATACCGGTCTGTCAACATTTATAATGATAATTTTGTATAAAATATAAATTAACTATAAATATCGCATATTTATAATTTGCTAATTAAATATAACTGGTTACGTTTAATTACGAATTAACATCTTAATTCGTTTAAGCTAACATTATATACATTAATTAAATATAACAGTTTATATTCAATTTTACGAGTGTGACTAATTCGTCTCATCTAATATTATTTAATTGAATTAAATAATCGTCTCATCATCACATTGACTAACTGTTTAGTCAAATACATGGACTAAACTTTTAGTCAGGCATCAATGTGATTATATTTTCATAAAATCACATCTCTCAAACACATCCTTTAGGTGTGACTTTTAGGGACCAGTTGATCACCGCCATCAGTATGATAATAACGTCAAACTTCTAGCAAGCCAACCGTTATTAAGTAAACGTTAATCAACTGATAAAATACAAAGTATACCCTTGTGAACCTATAAGAGATTTATATACATTATCACACTAACTGTGGAGGACACAAGCTCCAACAATCTCTCACTTGTCCTCACAAGTGTATGTGCGATAACCGATTCTCATAGCCTAAAATTTCTCCCACTCAATGTAAAACAATTTGCAAAATCCGTATTCAGAAAGGTCGTATTTTATAAGTGATCAATATCAAGAGTGGTTTTCCCGACTAGAGAGTAACTTAACTTATAAACGAATCATCATTTGAGCATGGCCATGCATTTCAGTTACAACTCCTCGAGTGGCCATGAGAAATAACTAAACCTGATAATGGTTGGATATTTTCTTCAACTCGAATCCTGCAGATATAAGCACAGTATGAAATGACCCAGAAAAATCTGCTTAGCCCCCAGTTACGGTCGACCATGAGAAAGAAACCAAAGTCACCCAAAAACTGCCTTAATCTCAAGAGACAGTCGATAGTCAAAAGAATCGACTCTAGGAACACAATGGACGTCCAATCCACGACCTGACACCGAATATTTTTAAACATTTAGGACTCCATTACGTTGTCACAATTTGTCCTACGAGGTATCGTTATAACTCGCATCGGTGATCGATCAGCCAACCGTTTGACTTATGGCTCGTTGAACCCACCATCAATCGACTTCACAAAATAATAGCCAGAGTTATCAGCTCATGTAGGCGATTACGGACCAAAACAAATATAATGTAATTCCGTTCACTTTGTGGCGTTCAATGTTGTCGTACAATCCACATGAAAAACAAAATATTATAATAAAACGATGAAGTTATAAATAGCATATGTAAAGGAAAAATGTATCGAATTCATAATCAACTACTACAACTCAGGAACACGCTTAATTCCCATGGAAATAACGTGCCCTTCATGCTTATCATATTTCAACGGTTTAGTGAGAGGATCCACGATGTTGTCATCCGAAGCTATCTTGTCAATCACTATCTCCTCTTGCTCCACGTAATCACGGATCAGGTGAGCCTTCCGATGTACATGTCTAGACTTGTTGCTAGACTTAGGCTCCTTAGCCTGGAAGATGGCACCCCTATTGTCACAATAGATGGTGATCGGGTCATTCGAACTAGGAACTATGGTTAGTCCTTGTAAGAATTGACGCATCCATATTGCTTCGTTTGCTGCTTCCAAACCGGCATAGTACTCGGATTCAGTAGTAGAATCTGCTACAACTTCCTGTTTGGAACTTTTCCAGCTGACCGCAGCACCATTAAGAGTAAAGACGAACCCGGACTGAGATTTTGAATCATATCGATCCGTTTGGAAGCTAGCATCTGCGTAACCGATTGCACATAGCTTAGTATCTCCTCCATAAGTCAATACCCAATCCTTAGTCCTCTGTAGGTACTTAAGGATGTTTTTAACAGCTATCCAGTGTGTTTCACCTAGATTCTTTTGGTACCGACTCGTCATACTCAATGCATATGCCATGTCTGGACGTGTGCATATCATGGCATACATGATTGATCCTATGGCTGATGCATAAGGAACACGACTCATGCGTTCAACCCCTTCAGGTGTCGTGAGTGACTGAGACTTGCTCAAATGCATCCTAGACGTAATTGGAAGGTTCCCCTTCTTGGAGTTGGTCATGCTGAACCTTTCAAGAATCTTATCTAAATAAGACTCCTGACTCTGTGATAACATCCGTCGTGATCAATCTCGATAGATACGGATTCCCAATATGCGTTGTGCCTCACCCAGATCTTTCATCTAAAAATGGTTCTTCAACCATCCTTTTACCGAAGATAAGAGAGGAATGTCATTCCCAATCAAGAGTATGTCATCGACATACAATATCAAGAAAGCAATCTTACTCCCACTCGACTTGACATATAAGCATGGTTCCTCGACCGATCGAGTGAAACCATACTCTTTTATCACCTGGTCGAAACGATGATTCCAACTCCGAGAAGCTTGCTTAAGTCCATAAATGGAACGCTTAAGCTTGCACACTTTCTTAGGATTTTCAGGATCTATGAAACCTTCGGGTTGTACCATGTACAACTCCTCCTCCAACTAACCATTTAAGAAGGCGGTTTTCACATCCGTTTACCAAATTTCATAGTCATGAAAAGCGCAATCGCTAAGATTATCCGAATGGAACGCAACATAACTACGGGTGCAAAAATTTCATCATAATGCAATCCGTGCACTTGAGTGAAACCTTTATTTTGTAAAGCCATTTGCACTGAAGAGGTCGTACCTTGTTAGGTAAATCAACAAGATCTCATACGTCATTCTCATACATGGAGTCCATCTCGGATTGCATGGCTTCAAGCCATAGCTTAGAGTCGGAACAGGTTATGGCACCTTTATAGGTAGCGGGTTCATTACTCTCTAGGAGCAAAATGTCATTTTCCTCGACCATACCAATGTATCTTTCTGGAGGATTAAAGACTCTACCCGACCTCCTAGATTCCCGAGGAATATTAACCATTTCATCAGTTGAAGGAACAACTTCCTCCATCTGTTCCTCGGTTGTTGGTTCTTGAATCTCCGATGGCTCGAAGGTTCTATTACTTGACTTGTTCTCAAGAAATTCTTTCTCTAATAACTTTGCACTAGCCGCAACAAAAACTCGATGTTCGGTAGGCGAATAGAAGTAATGACCAAACATTCCTTTTGGATAACCAATAAAGTATGTCTTGACCGATCGCGGGCCGAGCTTATCCTCGTGTCTCCACTTGACATAAGCCTCGCAGCCCCAAACCCGAATAAAGGACAAGTTAGGGACCGTTCCCTTCCACATTTCATATGGAGTCTTGTCGACAGCTTTAGACGGACTTCGGTTAAGTATAAGAGCAGCTGACAAAAGAGCAAAACCCCATAATGAATCAGGTACTACCGTGTGACACATCATGGATCGAACCATATCAAGTAATGTTCGATTTCTCCGTTCGGACACACCATTTAATTGAGGTGTTTTGGTGGAGTTAAGCGTAAAACTATTCCACGAGTCTTTAAGGTGTTGATCAAACTCATTTGAAAGATATTCGCCACCCCGATCTGAACAGAGTGCTTTAACCTTTCTTCCCAGTTGGTTCTCAACCTTATTCTGGTATTCCTTGAATTTTTCAAAGGACTCACTTTTATGCTTCATTAAGTAGACATATCCGTATCTACTCAAATCGTCCGTGAAAGTGATAAAATATCTATAGCCATCTCTACCGGTGGTTGACATAGGTCCACATACATCAGTATGTATGAGTCCTAATAGGTCACTAGCGCGCATTCCAACACCTTTGAAGGAAATTCGAGTCATTTTGCCGATAAGACATGATTCACATGTGCCAAATGTAGAAAAATCGAATGCGGGAATAGTCCTATTCTCGATGAGTTTCTTTACACGTTTTTCATTTATGTGTCCCATTCGACAATGCCATAGATAAGTTTGATCTTTGTCACCAACCTTTAATTTCTTATTATTCACATGTAATATATCTGTGGTTTGATCTAAGATGTAAATTCCATTCATGGAAACTGCTTTGCCATAAACCATTTCATTAAAAGAGAAAATACATCTATTGTCCTTTATTGAAAATGAAAAACCGTCTTTATCAAGTACGGAAACAGACATAATGTTCTTAGATAAACTGGGTACATAGTAACAATTATATAAATATAACTCAAACCCACTAGGGAGCTAGATTACGTATGTTCCCTTTGAGACTGCAACAACTCGTGCTCCATTCCCGACTCGCAGGTCCACATCACCCTTTGCGAGAGGTGTGATGTTTTTTAGGCCCTGCAAATGATTACACAGATGAGAACCACAACCAGTATCAAGTACCCAAGTTCCGAAACTTGCATGGTTAATCTCAATCATATGAATATAAGATGACATACCAACAGGAGTGACGCGGCCTGCTTTTATGTCCTCACGGTACACGGGACAGTTCCTCCTCCAATGTCCAGTCTTGTGACAATGGTGGCATTCAACGTTACCGTCCTTGCTCGTTGCCTTGCCTTGTGAGCCACTAGTCTCACAGGCCCACTCTTACCGTTTCCTGATTTTTTAAACTTTGGCTTTCCTACAGTTAGGTCGCCGTGAGCTTTGCCCTTACCCTTATTCTTGTTGGAAATCATGAGAACATCTTGCTTCATGCTCCCACTCAATTTCATATCCTTCTCGGTCTGTACGAGAAGTGAGTGTAGCTCATGAGGACTTTTCTTTATGTCATTCATGTAGTAATTTGCCCTGAAGAGGGCAAAACCATCATGAAGTGAATGAAGCATAAAGTCAATGACTATTCTCTCACTGATTTTGCAATCAAGTGCCTCCAATTTCTCGACATTCTCAATCATGTTAAGAATGTGTGGGCTAACCGGTTGGCCCTTCTGGAGTTTCGCATCAAAGAAGCGACAGGTATGCTCATAAGTAACGATTCTCAGTGCTTTTTAGAACTCATTAGTGAGCGTGGTGAAAATCTTGTTTGCACCTTGGGCAATGAAGCGTCTTTGCAAATTGGTTTCCATTGCAAAAATGAGTACGCTCTTTATCGCACCCGCTTCCATAAGGAAGTCACTATAAGCAATTGACTCGTTAGCTCTTGCATTGGGGCCAAGGTTTGGCGGTACTGGCTCAGTTAAGTACTTGAGCTTACCGTCAGCAATGGCAGCATTCCGTAATGATGCCTCCCAGTCCGCAAAGTTGGACCCGTCATTCTTCAGTCGTGTGAATTGATTCATGTGGTCCATGAAAGCTTTTAGCCAGGATTCGCGTCCAAGTGTGGCACTTGGCATAGGGATTTCGTTATTTCCAGCCATTTGTTGTAACAGTATTATCAATATAAACGAATTCTACACTGCGAAAGAGAAGAATAAAAATAATAAGCATACTCATCGTTATGATTTAAGTCTAATGCAATACTGTTATAACGCGAAGACTCAAGTATTTATACAATTGACCTTCCTCAAGAATTATATAAATGATCCCAAGACTCAATTATCTGTAAATTGATAAGCCAACCTCTTGGCTAATTCTACTACTAGAATTCTTGGTCGATAAATTTTTGTAAATTCTATCTTTAGTCCATCATAATCACGAGAAACTCTTCGGATTATAATGTTGAGGTAAACTAAGTCAACACAAACTACTTACCCAACGTAGAAGGGGTCATATGGAGAGTAAGATCCTATATGCCTACCGACAAAGAAGGGATTCATAGCTGTTTGGCCTATAAAGACTAGTCTCAATTTCAGGTTTTAGAGGAAGATCCCATCAACTTTATTTTAATTCATTTTAAGTGAACTAATATCTAGCATGCGAGAATGAATAAACTAAGGTGATGGCTTAAAATTGTGTGACATCTGTATGTCTATGAAAACTAACATCCATTGTTGTTAGAATCCCGATTCGATCCAACGATTATACGATTTTACGATCCAAAAATGCTTGACCGATCCTGAATCCTACGATTCCATCATAGTTGTAGAATCTTACGATCCTGTTAATTTGAAAATTTCTAGAGATGGAATAATAATACGATCCTACGATTTTACGATCCTACGATCCGATTCCATAATAAAAAAATTAATATATATTTTTATATAATGACATCGTAAACTCAAATTTCGTGTAATTTGTAGAAACATGTTCATACAATGACACTAAAATCATTCCTTACCAACATTTTATGAATAAATATTAATAAATAAGTGTTTTAATTTTCAATTATATGTTTTTACCAAATAAAAAATTATATTTAGGGAGTTTGTAGAATCTTGCGATTCTACGATCCGATTCTACCGATTCGATCCTACTCTCCCCATCGATAAAAAGTAGAATCCCGATCCTGACAACATTGCTAACATCCAAACTATATGAGTCAATTTTCATGCATTTTAGTAGTAGGTGGTTTGGTTTAGGCGGAATATGATGCACTAATTATCATGTGAAGAAATGCAATAAGAATGAAAAACGTAAAACAAAAACAAAGTCCTAGTGTGGCCTATCTACCAAAATGAACATAAATACAACATTGGAATCCTTCCTAGGACCCGAGAAGCTTGTCTTGATGTTCCATCTTGGTCCATGTAGCGGGAGTGAGCAATCCAATCTCCATCTTTAGTCTTCTCAAAATTACAATTAAAAATTACATAATAAACCTATTTACATTCTAATTTCAAAACCATAATATAAAAGAAAACCAAAGGAGATACGAGATCTCAAAATTACATTAAAATTATGTTTCCATCATTACGAAAACATAATTAACTAAGGCCACACTAGGTATTACAAATTACAACCGATTGCAAAAATACGTAAATAAAACATTCAACAAAACATTCAACTAAATAAAAATGCATCAACTATAAATTAATCATTCAAGACATAATTCCTTAATTATGTAGAGTAATTTATCCAAACCACCTATTTAAATGATCAAATTATGTGACAATTCCTCAATTACTCACAATAATTTCAATCTTAATTCACATTAACCTATAATATGAATTAATCTAACATTATTTTAAACTTCTTTAAAATAATTTGGGTATCTCAAATTTGTGAACCTTTTCACAACAAACAATTATACATTATAAATAATGTATAAAGATTATTGGCCAAAAATGAACAATTTTTTATTTTTTTTATTAATGCTCTCGGCAAAACAAAAAAAAAACAGAATTTTTTTTCCTTTTCAATGCTCACGACATTGTGCAAAAACGAAAAAAACAGATTTCTTTTTCTTTTCTCTCGGCAATTCCAAAAATAAAAAAAACCAGATTTTTTTTTTATTAAAATTGCCCTAGGCAATCCTACAAAAACGAAAAAAAAAAACAGATTTTTTTTTTCTTAATCGAAAACAACCACTTTTATATGAACAATTTGTTTAAAGTTGCTAGTAGAACAAGATTGGCATAATCAACATCTTATTAATTTAAACATATATTCAAACTAGATGATTCAATTTAACCTCTTAAAATGAATATCTAAATCATGATTAAATCGATTATCCGGATATATGATTCATCACAATTGATTTGAACATTATTAAATTTAATGAATCATGATTATAAATATCAATTTAAAACCATGTATGCCAAAAACTATATAGCAAAACAAATGAACATCATATATCAAAACAATTTCCATTTACATTTTAATTTAATTCTTATTAAATCAAAACATCTACAAATTTATCATATTATCATCTTAACATATTAAAACAACAATATGAATAAATCAAATGGAAACAAAACATCAAAAATCAAAATTCATTTCGGCAAAAATAAAAAAAACCTCACGGCCGAAATTTTTTTCGATTCTCCAAATTTTTTTTGTTTTTGTTTAAATCCATTTATGAAAATCATACAAAATAATTTCATGGTCTATGCTCTGATACCACTTGTAGGAAATATCGGTATACCTCCTCTAGAAATTCTCGGATTATAACGAAATTATAGTTATGAAAAACTAGTCATAAACGAATTTACATAAACAAAAAGAGTAGAGATTAAGAATTAACCTTTAGTCCTAGCAAATTTGGCCTAAGAACAAATATCGAATTGATATTCTCCTAATCGTTGCACCCAAAATGTTTTGTGAAATGCGTCTCAATTTGCTAGAATGAGATCCCCAATTTTGTGAATTTTTAGGGTTTATGTGTGATGTGATGAGAGAAAGTTAGGTAAAAAAGAATTAGGAGAAATGATCTCCCCTTTCTCTCTTTCAAACCGTCCAAGAGGGAGTAAAATGGGAAGATATTCATTTTCTTCTTTTTACTCCCTTTGACCGAGTAACCAATCCAAAATAAGGAGAAGAATCTTCTTATTTTTGGTAGTTATCCTAATGTATAAAAATGTGTATATAATTATCAATTATCATTTATGTCGTCATGTATTAATAAGTCTACATACAACAGTTTGTAGTCGATTTATTAATACCGGTCTGTCAACATTTATAATGATAATTTTGTATAAAATATACATTAACTATAAATATCGCATATTTATAATTTGCTAATTAAATATAACTGGTTACGTTTAATTACGTATTAACATCTTAATTCGTTTAAGCTAACATTATATACATCAATTAAATATAACAGTTGTTTTGTCCATATTTTGCGCAAGGCTGGAAATACGACCGGGGTAGAATAGTATGGGGGTAACTAGTATTATCCTGTTTCGATATTATCGTAATCATGCCTAGGCAGGGTTGATAAAAAGCAATGCAAATAAATTAAATAATAAGACAAAGGAATTTGTACGTGGAAAACCCTTGAATGGGAAAAAACCACGGGCACCAAGCCAGGAGAGGATTTCACTATGTAATTGGGAGAATATAAGTATGATAATGACAATGTTTGTAATATTTCTTTAAGTGTTGTGTGGCTTGTAATATTGTAGAGCATATGTTGTGTACGTTAAAGTGTGTCCCTTCCCCAAATGATCTTCAAATGCTTCTTATATAGGCAGGCTGAATGGCTGCCAAATCTTTGTACTTAATGCTGAATATTTCTCCTTAATTGCAGTCTTTATTGCGCATTAATGCCTATTAATGCTCCTTATTTATGACAGAATCTTCATAATCAATATGCTCTTAATTACCATATTAATGTGGTAATAATCCTATATAATTATCCTTGACTTGGTCAATTGTTGACCTTACACTTGACCGTTGTTCTCTCCGGCCTGGTGCCTGTCTCCTGATACCCTGATAGCCTGACACCCTGATGGCCTGACGTCCTGATACCCTGATGGCTTGACGTCCTGACACCCTGGTGGCCTGATGTCCTGACACCCTGAAGATGATGTGGGAGTCTAGGCTTATCAACTGGTGCCAAACTTGGACTACCCTGACGGACCTGCCCTGATCGTCAGGCCAGGGTAGAATTCTATCCTGTCAGTAGTGCGAAATTCCAGGCCCAACAATTGCCCCTTATCTCGTTACTATCGCTGGGTCAGGCTAGAAATAAGGAGATAACCTTATCTTTTCATCTTTAGACGACTTCTTCAGGACGATTCAGCGTGGTTCATCATTAAGAAACGGCTAGTTGCAGTAAATCCCAAACTTTACAGTCTATAAATAATTTCTTCACTTCATACTTTATTATCCACCAAAACTTGATCAATTCCTCTATAATTCTCCCAATCTTTCTTTGATCTTTGTCTTCAACCTTCGTCTATTTTCCTTGAAATTACCAGAAAAACTAACCATGGTTGTAAAAAGATAATCAACCAGGGTTGCTGTTGCTCTTGGCACACCTTTCGTCTCAAACTCTGAAAATATTTCTGAAAATAAGCCTGAATCTTCTGGAAATTAACCCATCACTTTTGGAGATGCATCCCCTGCTCTAGCTGTTGATAATGTCACCATCTTCTAAAAAAAATTTGAGCCGATGAAGGTTCTCGATGAACAACACTTTTTCCTCAATCGTCTCAAACCTAAGTTTGAGAAAATTTGGAAGGATGAAGGCATCATTCCTGCTGATTCTGGCGTATGGATTCCTGAAAATTCTCCCATTTGGGTGGACTGGTCATATGTATCAGGGCCAACTTGGTTGGGCCTGACCTGACGTATCTTAATTTCGATGCATGCGTTGGTGGTGAGTACCCTTCGATTTTTGTTTGCCCCGCACAAATTCTCGTTAGTACAAAGGAAAGCGGGAAAGTTCACGTGGTGGTTGCTTTGTCTTGATCTGGAGCTGATCTTGATAAGCTAATTGATCTGAATGATGCCCCTGCCATTCCTACTTGGTATATTCAGTATGTTACCCTGTACGTATGATTCAGTCATGTAGCCTACGTACAGTTGACCTGGCTTATCTTTGCCCCACCATATGAATCAGTAATGTTTGCTTTTTTATCAAGTGTATTCGCGGAGTGTTTGAGTCAATGTTCATTGCTGCCACAAGGCAGGGTAAGACAAAGATTATATTGAAAAAGTATTCTGAGCCGATGAAGGCTAGTATGTTTCTTGAGAAAGAGGAATTATGGCGCTCGGTCAGGCGAGGAATAATTTATGATCGGTGTTATCATCTAGCCCTGACAAGAGGGATGTCATTCGCAGAAATGTCAATCAATGGTTTTTTGCCCAACCAAGGAGAATATCCTTGGTAGAATCATTAATCATTTTGTACATTTTCCCTGGGGGAATGTCCTTGTAAAGACAATTTTATATTTTGTAGGTCCTAGTCAGGGAGATTATCCCTGATAGGATGGATATACATTTTGCTATCTTTGCTCCAGAGGGTAAGGGTTTTATTAATGATATATGTAATACCCGCCCTTTTTAGAGACCCTTTGACCAGCATTGACTGACCTTGGGAGCGGGATTAGTCTTAGAATAGTGTGCCAAAACCATCTTGGGTTGCGTGTCATGAGTGGTACTCGATAGAGTATAGGCTACTCGATCGAGTATCTAGGTTACTCGATCGAGTAGGGGCTCACTCGATCGAGTATGTTGGGTACTCGATCGAGTACCGAGTTTTCAGCGAGGGTTTTATATCGCGTTTTGTTAAATCCGCAAATCACTTCCGCCACTTTCCTCCTATCCTTCAGTCGCCTCTTTCTTTTCCCTTCACCTCAAAACCTCCATGGAAGCCTTTTTGAAGATCCTTGAGCCTTAGGAGGGCGTCACTTGAGTCGGGTAGCGGTCTTTTGCTGAGTTTCTCCCTATAGGTATGTCATAATCATCATCCGTGTCCTTGTTCTTCGCGATTAGGGTTTGCTTGGTGGTAATAGATGATTGTGTTGTGCTTATAGGCTTTGCTTGATTGCTGGATATGTCATATGCTGGCATGGATTGGTTGCAGTTGCTTAAAGGTAGGTTCGCCTACTCAGTTTCTGTAGATGGTCTAGCGTGTCGGTCGTTGTGATTATTTTGTGATCGCTTAGTATCGTAATTGTTTGGTGACGATTGTGATGGTGATTGTGGTTGTGGTCTTAGGTTCTCGAGATGCGTTCTCGGCCGAGTGGAGTCACTTGCGGGAGTGGCTTCACGCCCTAGTTTCGCCCTTCGTGGAACCCGCCACGGAAGGGGATGTGCACATTAAAGGGCAGGGTTGTCGCTCGATACGATGAGCGGGGATTTGGTGGGAACGGCTGCGGTCCTCCACTGCCAGGACTGGTCCAGTGGACAGTCAGTGATAGAGTTGAGTTGGTTATCGTGACTGTGTTTGAGATTGATAGCATTGTATCGAGTTAATGTTAGTAGTTGCTGTTGTCGTGTCTTATCTCGGTACTGACCTTGTGTGGTGTTTGTTTGTTATGTGTCTGGCGTGATCCCTTATGGTGAGCAGTTGGTCTTAGCAGGTGTTGATATTGTTGATTGCTGAAGTCCGGGCAGGGATGAGTCTTCACGAGATATGATGGTCATAACGAGTAGTCTTTGAGTTGTATCTTTTATACCGTTTGTTGGTTTAAATCACTTGTAATATAACTTAATAGTTCTTTTATCGACATTTGATTATTACTAACCTCGGGCAACCGAGATGGTAACGCCCTTATATGCTAAGGAAGGCCTAGTTAAGGCTCATCTGAATATGGGGGTGTTACAAAGTGGTATCAGAGCGACGATTGTGGAACCTGTAACAAATGAACATAATGAACGTAGGGAGTCTAATAAAATGAACCTGGTGTATGTGTAATGGGAGCCCCAGCTGATGCTAGATTTTGGGTGAGTAGGCGCCCTCATTTCAAAATCTTGACCCCATGACACTTAAGCCAGTCACATGGTATGGGAATGTGGAGTCCGTGTGTCTATGTGTGATATGTATGTTAATTGTGCCGGAGCTACCTCCGGTTAAGTCTTTGTTAGAATTAATAGGGATGTGATAGTGGTACCTGGGCCGCGTATAGTAATCGTTGGTGAAATTAGTGGAGTTTTTGGAATGATTAGTGAGTTTATACGATGGTTATGAGATATGTGACGGAAGTTTATATAATAGAGATGCGTGAAAATGTGGAATTGAATGTGGTGACATGAAGAGTGAACATGTAGGTGTTTGCTATAAGTTAATGATGACGGGAGTCATATACGAGTTTATAAATCCTACAGTAATTACAATGATGATAGTTATAGTATGGTTGAGTTATAATTCGAGTCATAGCATATAGTAATGCATTTATGCCTTATTCGTTGGTTGGAATTTTTCCGCTGCGTAATATTTGATTCGTGCAAGATGAATTGCTTATGATAGAATGTAAGACATGATTGAATAAGTTGTTTGAAAAGTATGTAATTATGTGATAAGTGAAAGAAAGAATTGATGTTAATTATATGCTTTAAATTGAAGTGAACACGAGTTTAGTAGTAACAAGTAAAGTAAGTTTAAGTGTAATATGATGGCATGATTATGTTTATAAATAATTCGGTGGCAGGTAAACCGAGTTGGGTAACTTGTATAGTGTAATGTGACGTGTATCTTATTTGTTGAAGAATTGCATTTTGCGCGATAATGGTTGTAATACGTGATGGAGTATGACAATTCGTGCCAAATTCCGAACTAAGTTTGGAATCGACACACAATGTTGTTTTGCAGGAATCTTCAAGTTACTTCGTATTTCTAACCGAGTACTTAACCATACTTGACCGAGTGCGAGTGCTTACTAGACCGAGTAGACCTCACTCGATCTAGTTAGGAAGCTATGACGTCGGGATGTGGGGAAAATTCCTGCAGATACTCGATGAATTAGCTCCTACTCGATCGAGTAGGGTGGTACTCGATCGAGTACCCTAGGCACTCGATCGAGTAGGTTATTGTACAGTGAATCCTACGGGTTTCATAAAACCCCTATTCTTTTTATTTCTCCCCATTCATCCTCTATATTTCGAACCCTAGAGCCTTGTTTCCTCTCTAAATCTCTCATACTCTTTGGTTAGTGGTGATTCTTGGGGTTGATTTCTTTGCTTAATTTCGTTTCTTTACTTTGCTACTCAATCAAGGTATGCTATTCTTCTTAATGTACATGGTTTACTGATTTGAATGTGTTAGAGAAGTGAAACAATCTGAGATTTTCGATTATTATGATCAATTTGGTGCTTTTAATTGTTGAAATATGATTCACATGCCTCCTTTCCATGTTTGCTTGTGATTAATTGCTGTAAATTAGACTAGAAATTGCAAATATTGAACCCGAAATTTCTAGGGTTTCCAAAATTGAAATCGATTTTTGGTTGTTTTACAATGGTTAGATGGTAGAATTGAGCCCTATGTGTTGTTTACATCATGTTGAAGGATGGATTTGATGATTTCCACCTTAAAAAGTTGCCTTAAAACTCCGTCTTAAAAGTGCCTCAAATGGGAATTCGCGATTTATAATTGGAATTTGGTGTTGTGAATGACATTATAAGTATAAGTTGAACTTCAATATGATAATAGAAACGATAATTGATGAAAATATGCCAAAATTATCACAGCTGTAAAGACCGTCTGAAAATTCTAAGTGAATTGTTGTTCATAATATTGAAGGGTGATAATGATATGTTCCAAGTTATTCTTTTCCATGAACTAGTAAGAATGCCTCACATGTGATTAGAAGTGTGTTTGGAATAACCTTAGAATCATGCTAGGATATTAGAATTTGCTGAGCATATGTAATCACCATGATAATTTCTTTCACAACTATGGCCTATGAGTAGTAGTAATCTGAGCTTGTATGTCAAATTTTGGAAACTGTTGGTGAATGTGTGTACATAGCTTAATATTCAAGGTTAATGGCATGACTTATGTGCTTCACATGTTGAAATTTGTTGGTGAATTGGTCTACCTAACTGAATGAGTTAAGTTCAAGTTACATGAAGTAAATGCTTTACGTGTTTGTGCAAGTTGCTTAAGTCATATGCTGAAACAGATGCCTTGACTGAACATAGGAACCCGCCAAAGTAAACGGGGGAGGGGTAATCCACCTGAGATGGGGGAAGGGAGTGGACCTGTGGTACCCGCAGTTCTAGAGTACCCTTCTGTTGTTTTTGTTGATTTCAAGCAAAGAGAGCGTTTTGTAGCTTTACAAAAACGCAAAATGAGACCTACAAGGTGTATAGACACTACTTTGTTGGAGGAGTTGGAGATAGAGACGGATGTCCGTCACATATTTGAGACTTTGGGTCTTCTTGGGTTGTATAGGCTGAGGAAACACACTTATCCTTTTCTCACCTTGGAGTTTATGAGCTCCTTTATCTATGACCTCGTTGGCCAGACCGTTGAGTTTCGGTTGATGAACACTAGTTTCTTGCTTTCTATGGACCAATTTGCTTCTCACCTTGGGTTGGCCAAGCCTCCCAAGGACTCCATCACCGACATCCCTGCTGAGTGCGGTGTATGCCGCCTAATGCCTTGTCGACCGGAAACCGGCTCCTACCTCGAGTAACATGCGATTAATGACGTTGCATGTCACATTGAGGATCTTTCTCTGTTCTCTCTCGAACCTTCTTTATGACAGAAAGGATATCAGTAAGCTGAACAACCATGAGGTGTTACTTCTGATGTCTTACTTGAACCCGGAGCGGACCCGAAAAGTGGTCTTTAATGCTCCTTCCATGGTTTGTGCCGCCCTTGCCTTGATGGCTACTGCCTCTTCCTGATACTTGAGTTGTGGCGCCATCGCCACTCGGTTAGCTGAAAAGCTAACCTCTTTCGAGGCTTCTTCGGAGTACGTGCCTCTAGTTACCCCGGTGCCCACCATGGACCGTGACTACTATCTCGACCTGAAATGGTTGAGGACTTTGGCTGACGGTAGCCTAGCTTGGAGGGTGTGGGGCATGAGTTGGATGAAGATTCCAGCTCCTGAGCACCTCCCACCCACGGAGCCCTTGGAGCCGACGGTAGTGACGGTGGACTCCGATGATGAGGAGGAGGAGGAGGATGATGATAGACCCCGCCATCTGCAGACCTACCTCATCGACGACACCATTCTCGAGGTGATGCCGGAGCCGACAAAGGGCGAGAATGCGTCGGTCGTGGCGGTGGAGAGACCTAGGTTGGGGAGAGGACCCCGTCGAGTGAGGGAGAAGACCTCGGAGACTAGGCCACGGCCGGTGGCACCACAGCAGCAGCAGCCTTTTCCGTGCTACCCTTACCTCGACACCCCGGAGACGCGATCCAGCTACTTGGCAGAGAGAGTGTCATCTACCTTGACACTCCGGAACATGCACGAGATGGCGTACGTTCAGGGGATAGGGACCGAGGGACCGCATCCGGTGTGGTGGAGTGGAGTTGGGAACTACACAGGGGTTTTCCATTCCTACGGGGTGGATCAGTCGACGTGGGGGACACCTCAGTCCTTTGCCTATGGTGGCTTGACTCCATGGTATGTGGGTCCGGGAGCAGGAGCAGGAGGGGACGCGGGGATTGGGTCATCGGGAGCAGGTGCTTCTGGCGGTGGTGGTGATGATGAGGTGATGGAGGAGCAGCAACAGCAGCAGCTGGAGGAGTGATACTCCTTGTTTTATCTTTGTTGATGGTAGTTGGTGTTAGTGGTTAGTAGTGTTGTTAGACTTTAGTAGTTTTTTTTGTTGCGACTTTGATTTTGGGACTTGTATTGTTGGCCATAAGGCCGGATTTGATATTTTAACTTGTTGCAGGATGTTAGAAGTCGGGGAGTCGTCCTGACTCGATTTATATGACAAATATATGCATGTATGTTGCCTTATGACATGTTGTATAGAGGAACTTGGCCTGTAGGTACTCGACAGAGTACCCCGTACTCTATCGAGTAGCTGCAGGAAGGTGGGATAAAAAGCATTCTGACCTGTAGGCTACTTGATCGAGTAGCCAAGGCACTCGATCGAGTAGCATGGCACTCGATCGAGTACCGCTACATACTCGATCGAGTAGCACTATTACAGGAGGTTTTCAAAAATTAAAAATGTTCAATTGTTTTATAATTGCAAGTTTGATGTTTAAGGTAGTTATTACTGCATAGTAACACCTTTGAACCGTTAATTTCATATGTTGGAAGTCGTGTTTGAAGTTTTATAAGCGTATTTGTCACAATTAGTGAAGCGGTAATAGTTTCTTGTTACTTTAATGTTGCATACGACCTATTACGAGCTATTTATTGGAGTTATAACTTCTTGTACACTTGTGCATACCATATTAACATGTGTTGTCGACGGTGACTATACATTCTGGAGGTTTGTGTATGAATTCTAATTTAACGAGTATATAGTTAGTGAGTAATGTCCATGACAAATAACATGGTTTTCTTTAATGTTATGATGCAAATAATAGGTAATATGTGTTGTAATTTTGGTGGTGAACTTCGGGGACGAAGTTCCTTTTTAGAGGGGAAGAGTAATGTCGCGAAAATTATCGCGAAATAAAAGGCTGATATCGAAATTATGTTTTGTTTGCCTATAATGTTTTGTTGTTTAATTGCAAAATTTTCTAGTACCATTGGTTACTTTACTTGTATGAGGTGTATTTGGTTACCTCGGTTTGTGGAGTAATTCATGCGTTGAAGTGAAAATGATAGAATGAATTGTAAAGGACCGTCATAAAGAGTCTTATCTCGGCGCGATGCGTCGTAATTGAATGAATTGAGTAACACGGTAGTGTTAATTTTGCAGTATGAGGTTGATATGAGATACGTTTCGGGTTGATAAATTGTTGTCACGTGATGAGAGATGGTTGTTTGTGTTGGCTCATATGGCAAAGTCGATGTTTGATACATAGTCATTAGTAAGAATTGATGCATACATGTAGAGTGACAATTAACGGTGATAATGCTTGCATGATAGTGGTAAGAGTCGATAGGTATAAAGTGTAGACGGTGATGATGATGACATGGGGGGGGGATGGTATTTCCAAGGAGTAATGGTTTGAGCGGGAAGATGGGTGAGGTCGTGTTGTTTCCGTGTCTTAAGCGGGAGATAGGTGAGTTGAACTTCGGGGACGAAGTTCTTTTTAAGGGGGGAAGACTGTAATACCCGCCCTTTTTAGAGACCCTTTGACCAGCATTGACTGACCTTGGGAGCGGGATTAGTCTTAGAATAGTGTGCCAAAACCATCTTGGGTTGCGTGTCATGAGTGGTACTCGATAGAGTAGAGGCTACTCGATCGAGTATCTAGGTTACTCGATCGAGTAGGGGGTCACTAGATCGAGTATGTTGGGTACTCGATCGAGTACCGAGTTTTCAGCGAGGGTTTTATATCGCGTTTTGTTAAATCCGCAAATCACTTCCGCCACTTTCCTCCTATCCTTCAGTCGCCTCTTTCCTTTCCCTTCACCTCAAAACCTCCATGGAAGCCTTTTTGAAGATCCTTGAGCCTTAGGAGGGCGTCACTTGAGTCGGGTAGCGGTCTTTTGCTGAGTTTCTCCCTATAGGTATGTCATAATCATCATCCGTGTCCTTGTTCTTCGCGATTAGGGTTTGCTTGGTGGTAATAGATGATTGTGTTGTGCTTATAGGCTTTGCTTGATTGCAGGATATGTCATATGCTGGCATGGATTGGTTGCAGTTGCTTAAAGGTAGGTTCGCCTACTCAGTTTCTGTAGATGGTCTAGCGTGTCGGTCGTTGTGATTGTTTTGTGATCGCTTAGTATCGTAATTGTTTGGTGACGATTGATATGGTGATTATGGTTGTGGTCTCTGGTTCTCGAGATGCGTTCTCGGCTGAGTGGAGTCACTTGCGGGAGTGGCTTCACGCCCTAGTTTCGCCCTTCGTAGAACCCGCCACGGAAGGGGATGTGCACATTAAAGGACAGGGTTGTCGCTCGATACGATGAGCGGGGATTTGGTGGGAACGGCTGCGGTCCCCCACTGGCAGGACTGGTCCAGTGGACAGTCAGTGATAGAGTTGAGTTGGTTATCGTGACTGTGTTTGAGATTGATAGCATTGTATCGAGTTAATGTTAGTAGTTCGTTGTTGTTGTGTCTTATCTAAGTGCATCGACCTTGTGTGGTGTTTGTTTGTTATGTGTCCGCCGTGATCCCTTATGGTGGCTTGGTTGGTCTTAGCAAGTGTTGATATTGTTGATAGTCAAGTCAAGGCGGGGATGAGTCTTCACGAGATATGATGGTCATAACGAGTAGTCTTTGAGTTGTATCTTTTATACCGTTTGTTGGTTTAAATCACTTGTAATATAACTTAATAGTTCTTTTATCGACATTTGATTATTACTAACCTCGGGCAACCGAGATGGTAACGCCCTTATATGCTAAGGAAGGCCTAGTTAAGGCTCCTCTGAATATGAGGGTGTTACAATATAAGCTTCGTCTTTTAGGCTTGCTTTGTTCAATCCTGTCATTCTTTAAACTTGTTAACCTGTCAAACCTGTTAACCTGTTTTCTTCAAATCTGTTAACCTGTTTTCTTCAAACCTGTGAACTTTGTTTTTCCAGTCCTGTGGACCTGTCAAAATCTTTACTTTGTTAACCTGTAAGACATTTTTGAACTTGTCCTGTCATTTGAGCTATCGTGAGTAATTCAACCATGTATGGTTTTTGCCATAATGGTTGAAGGGGTGGGAAAACCGGCCTGTCAGGAGGGCTTATGTCCCCTGCTTGGCTGGAGGGCTTGGTATTCGGCCTGTCGAGAGGGCATTTTAGACTGATGGTCGGGATAAAACACCCTTGCACCGTCTTGCTGCGTCCAGTCGATTGTTATCCGTGGCAGTAAACCTAGTCAGGTCAGGCAATTATTTCAACCTGATTGGTCCTGACTCTTTACTGTATCCGGTGGTGGTTACCAACTCGTTAGGCACTGTTAAGTGCAAAATTTTTGTTTCAGGAATATATAGTAGAGTAGCCCTCAATCCTGAATATTTATGCATATAAACATTTATCATGTATAATTGTTCAGGATTCAAGTAAAACAAATTTGGTTAGAACATCCAGCATGTGAAATGCAAACACGTAGGCATGAAGAGAATGCACATTGTCACGTAACATGTTCAGGAAAGGCACGGCATAGCACACATTCAGATGAATAAGTTTGGAATTTTTACCTAGAACATGCAGGGCAGAAGTTACCACAAGTATGATTGTGCTTTTAGGTGGATGACATTCCAAGATATTGAAATCATGTCTCCTTGCAGTGTTAGTGGCATGTAAGGTTCTTCAATCTGTTGGGTTCAGGCTGATTGGCCAGGTTGGCAATTTTTTTTTTTTTTTTTTGACGACCACCTTTTCATTTGATTCAGCTTGACCATTTGCTTTAGGTTAGCCATGCCCCACTTCACAAATGACTAGGGTGTAGGGATTGGATGTAATAACTTAGATGGTTGATGAATAGTCGAAGTATGCTCATGGCAGGCTTCGCGTTTTGGAGAGTATTCCAGACAGTCAGCCCTCAGTGTAGGCCAGTAGTAGCCTGTCCTGAGAACTTTGCTTGTCAGGCTCTTTCCTCCTTTGTGGTTGCCACAGTGTCCATCGCGTTTTTCTTGAAGTACTAGTTTGGCTTCGTCAGGCTCCAAGCATCTCAGGTAGGGTCCAGCCTTGAGTCCTACTCATTTCAGCATCTAGTAGACTTTTACTTACATCGTAGACATGATGTTGTTGACCTTCCTGTACTTTAACTAGGCACTGACAGTATTGTCAATGAGAGAGGGATAAACCGACAGGGGGTTTTCCTTTTCCTGGCTTGGCCAGTAAAAATGGAGACGAAAATATAGCTTCTAATCCTTGGATAATGTTGCCTCGTCAGGAGTTTTTTTACTTCCTCATAGATGTTTATATTTTTTTTCAGGGGCGGATTTGTGTTGTTTCTGTCGCACAGACTTCATAGATGTGTCAATATTGAGCCTATAGGTAATGAGGTTTAGCATATACTTCAATTGTATAAAAATGAGATCAAGCAAAGCTATATAATTAATTTTTTTTTTGAAACTTGCTAATTCAGGCCTGACAGAATCAGGGGAGTGAGATCTTATTAATATATGCATGTCAGGGTACTCATACATGATCTATTTTTATGTAGGGTGATGCTACACATGTGCCTCTGACTGGATACGGTAATTGCTAGGTGAGGAACTTACCTGACTCGGAAGGCTTTAAGGTTTCAAAATAACAGTCCAGGGCTGATTTTTGTTCAGGTCGGAATCCAGCCTGTCAGTTTGGATGTCTCTGACTGGTTTTGGTAATTGGAACTCTAGTATTGCTTTAGTCCGTTCAGGACTGACTGTAACGTCTCCTTTGGTCACCATGTAACTCATAAACTTACCACATGTCACATAAAGTTGTACTTGGCAGGACCGAAATATCTTACAAGGATATCACAAGTAGGTTATAAATGATACACATGACTTACAAATCACAACAATGTTAACTAGCAGGCCAGGATAGATTATGTCTCCAAACGTTCGTGTTGTATAATGTGTGTAACATGTTAATATTAAAAATTCTATTGATCAAAGGTTCTAATCTCATGTTAGACATGCTTGATATATAATACTGAAAAGCTAATGAGTAATCACGTAAGGATTCATAACAGTAGCGTGATAAAAGATCTAAGCATATCAAGCCAGGCTAGTCATGACAGGTTAATTCATCCTTCAAAAAGACAATCAGGTCAGGCTTGGTCGATTTATTTTTCCATGATCCGCCAGGTCAGGATAGGGTTGACTGACCCTGGCATATCAGGACTGCCCAAAAACTATCATATGTAATATGGTCACTAAAAAATATTTAATTCATATCTACCTTGGAGTATGTACTATGATGACATATTTATTTACAAGTTATGCAAAGAATAACAACGTACCATTGCAGGAATACTTGAATACCTTTATGATTCATTTTTGCGCTATGGCGGTAGAAGGACTGGCCTGTCCTTATCAGATCTTAAGAATAATCAGGCTTTGGTATAACCGTTCAGGGTTGTACTGGATGTTCAGGCTTGAAATGATGATCAGGCCTGCACTGATACTATTCATAACTGACTTGGAAGCCTGTTCTGGTCAGGACTAAGTTTTCCAGCCAGGCTCGAATTCTTGTAAGTTTAAGGTTACATTTCCTAAAAACATCAAATTACTATAATTAGGAATATTCACCGTAGATTAAAAGCAAGTGCCAAAATTTTAAGATATATTTCTTATACTTTGTAAAAAATGTATTAGGTATAGGAAAAACTTATCTTTGAATTTCTTTGGTGACAAATATGCCCTTGAATTCTCCTTAGGCAACACCGGAGGTTGTAACACTTATGATTGTTGGAAGGACTTTTGACTTGTTTTAGTAATATTTCCGTCGGATCTAGCACTTCTTCATTCCAAACGAGGGTTATAAAAAATCATTGTACCAATTTTTCTCAAGGCTCTCAAACTTGTGACAAGAAAAAATCTTGTGAATATTTTTGTAGGATTAATAAACTAGTTTCCCCACAGACGGCGCCAATTGTTTTGTCCATATTTTGCGCAAGGCTGGAAATACGACCAGGGTAGAATAGTATGGGGGTTAACTAGTATTATCCTGTTTCGATATTATCGTAATCATGCCTAGGCAGGGTTGATAAAAAGCAATGCAAATAAAGTAAATAATAAGACAAAGGAATTTGTTCGTGGAAAACCCTTGAATGGGAAAAAAACCACGGGCACCAAGCCAGGAGAGGATTTCACTATGTAATTGGGAGAATATAAGTATGATAATGACAATGTTTGTAATATTTCTCTAAGTGTTGTGTGGCTTGTAATCTTGTAGAGCATATGTTGTGTACGTTGAAGTGTGTCCCTTCCCCAAATGATCTTCAAATGCTTCTTATATAGGCAGGCTGAATGACTGCCAAATCTTTGTACTTAATGCTGAATATTTCTCCTTAATTGCAGTCTTTATTGCGCATTAATGCCTATTAATGCTCCTTATTTATGACAGAATCTTCATCATCAATATGCTTTTAATTACCATATTAATGTGGTAATAATCCTATATAATTATCCTTGACTTGGTCAAATGTTGACCTTACACTTGACCGTTGTTCTCTCCGGCCTGGTGCCTGTCTCCTGATACCCTGATAGCCTGACACCCTGATGGCATGACGTCCTGATACCCTGATGGCTTGACGTCCTGACACCCTGGTGGCCTGATGTCCTGACACCCTGAAGATGATGTGGGAGTCTAGGCTTATCAACTGGTGCCAAACTTGGACTACCCTGACGGACCTGCCCTGATCGTTAGGCCAGGGTAGAATTCTATCCTGTCAGTAGTGCGAAATTCCAGGCCCAACAACAGTTTATATTCAATTTTACGAATTAACAGCTAATTCGTCTCATCTAATATTATTTCATTGAATTAAATAATTGTCTCATCATCACATTGACTAACTGTTTAGTCAAATACATGGACTAACCTTTTAGTCAGGCATCAATGTGATTATATTTTCATACAATCATATCTCTCAAACACATCCTTTAGGTGTGACTTTTAGGGACCAGTTGATCACCGCCATCAGTATGATAATAATGTCAAACTTATAGCAAGCCAACCGTTATTAAGTAAATGTTAATCAACTGATAAAATACAAAGTATACCCTTGTGAACCTATAAGAGATTTATATACGTTATCACACTAACGGTGGAGGACACAAGCTCCAACAGTATATGATTAAAAAGGTGAGAACCACAACCGCTATCCAATACCCACGTTGAGGTGGAAGTATAATTTATATCAATAACAAAGATTTTAGAAGAAATATTACCAAGTGGATCGTCAAGTCCATCATTGATATCTCCCAAAAAGATGGGGCAATTCCTCACCCAATGGCTCATGCCATGACAATAAAGGCATGCATTATTGGTAGTCCCACTAGCCAATAAATCCCTATGGTATGAATTAGACCTCTTACTTCTCTTCATCTTCTTGAACTTTTTCTTCTTGATGGCAAGCCTTTTGCGAAAACTCCCAATAGCTTTATTATTTCTCCTTGCTTCCAAAGACAAGGATCTGTGGATACCCAGTATCTACTGAGACTCCAATAAACACCCGATGATTTTCAGACTATAACATGCTTTGGAATCGCGGCGTTTGATCGACAATTTGTGTACAACTTTACGTCGGAAAAACTAAAACGATTTCGAAAATAAAACATTTCAAAACTTTTCAAAAGTACCTGGAGTGTTTAATGCACGACGACGGGGTCGTAATGACACTAACTAGAGATAAAACCGACACCGGACCAAAAACGACTCAAAAATTCAAATCCCGACTCCAACAACGAGTCAAACCGAGTCAACCACCAAAAACAAAACATTCAAAGCCTTCTATACAAAGATTTTCCGGATTCATGAATGGTCAAGTACCAAACATGTGACTACAAATCCTAGGATAGAACAAATCATGATTGCACTTGTGTGAAAGTGACAGGACAACTCGAAGACCCGCGACGTGGCTCGCGCCTCTTTGAGCAGCCCAGGTGGCCACGTCGCTCAAAACTCACACAACCACTTATTTTCCTATAAATACCTCTCAAATGCCCTAATTTGAGAACTTACGCGAGTGTCCGCCCCCTCTTTTCTCCCTTAAAATTCTCGACTCGACTTCTTAAGTCACAATCCGACGCGTATTTACGACCTACCGATCGTAAATACAAGCCTTACACATTGTTTTGTACCGTCATCATGCATTAAATAACTTGACCGACCACTTCGACCCCTACACCGTCACTAATTTTAATAAACACTCTTTTTACTTACCAAAACGGTTTTAAACCGAGTCTTTTTCCGACCAAACGAGTTGTTACAGTTACGTCAGTTTCTCGCCATAACCAAACATTGTAGACACCTCATTTCTGCACCTCCCACAAACCACCCGGTGATGATTGGGCCGCATGTTTGGTACGCAGAACGATTTGTGACAGTTCGTAAGTTTATCATTAAGTTATTGCTCAAACACTGGTGTCTACCTCTTAATTGTCATCTACGCGCCGATACGGTCGTTTTGACAGTAATTAGAGTACATTTGGAGTCCGGGTCTAAAACCGTCATCATTTTCTGATAACCGCTAAGATCCCGAGTCAGAATGTTCTGGAGTGTTCCGGATATTTCTATTCCATATTTCACAACCTTTTAATCTTTGGTAAAGAATTTCCCGTAATATTCATACAAAATATTAAGGAAAATAAGATTAATCCGTTATTCCATAAATTAAACACGGAAATCTTTCTTTCGCAGGAGGAAACCACTTGGGAACAGACGCAGCAGGTGCTGCGCCTCTTCCAAGGGACGCAGTCACTGCTGCGCCTCTTCCCAAGTCCTTTTCTGCGTATTTTTCGTATATTTTCATATCTTTTCGAGATTCACTTCCAAAGTTTCTCCGAAAACCCTAATTCCTTCACGTGATTAGTATAAATAGGAGCCTTCGCTCCTCATATTTCTCACGCAAGTGTCCGCCCTTCTCTTCTCCCTTTGCATTCTAGACCACGTTCTTACTTTTTGGCGCCTACGTGCTTGAACATTCGACCACGTAAGCTCGGATCTTTCTAAGTACCAGCCTCGTTTTGGATGACCGACCAATTTGACCAACTCCACCATAATCAACTTTAATTAATCTTAGTCGTTTTCCTCCTAGAGGGCACTTTTGTTACATTCGAGTCGAGCATCACTAAAACATAAACTTAGTTCATCTCGTTTCGTCAAACATGTAAGTCTGAGGGTGTAAATCCTTCTTTTATTTATTGTTATTTACTTTTTGTAATCATCATGTAAGATTTATGTCGAAAATACAATTAAAACCGATTTCTAAAACCCTTTGTTTAATCCTTTTTTACGGATTAACAGAAGACACTCGTCGAGAAGGGACGCAGCAACTATTGCGCCTCTTGGAAAGGACGCAGCACTTGCTGCGCCTCTTCCTGAGGTTGCCGCCGTTCCTGATTCTCTTCTTCTTCCTTCGTCCTCTGTTAGTTTCGTTTCTTTGTTTTCTTTCGTCATCATTTGTTCTTGTTTCGTTCACATAATAGTTTTGCATATTATTAATCACTGTTAGTATATAATTCATCGTTAAATCCCGACTTAAATCCCTTATAACCAATATTTGCGGGTTTTCGTCATTAAAATCAATCCGGGTTGTAGAGATTCGATTCATTCATATTGAGTTTCTGGAATTCGATCTTTGATATATTTCCATCTGTTTATCCGTCATTAGCTCTTCATTAATTCTTCATATTTAACCTAATTAGTTCACCCATGTCACTAATCAATCTTTCATTCATGTAATTAATTCGTTTACATTCGTTTCATCCATGTTTTATCGTTTTTATGACTCATTCACATGTAATTAATGTATTAAATCACTTTAATCCGAGTCGAATATCGTAATCAATCATTAAATTCACCCGCGAATACTAACGATTTGCAGTTCCGGCTTCACAGCCAGAACTCAGCCTTGGAACAGACGCAACAACTGCTGCGCCTCTTCCAGAGGGCGCAGTCCTGCTGCGCCTGTTCCAGGTTGATTTTTGTCTCTGAACTTCCGTTCTGCCTTGACCTAGTTTAATTAGTTTACATATTCAATTAATTGCCATTCGTATTATCGTTAATAATCTGTTCGTTTATTTATTCTTTCTCAAATTATCCGTTTTAAAAGTATTTTCGTCATAAATTAATGAAATCGATGTAATTATTGTAATTTTCATTATTGTATTATTGTATTTCTTTTATCGCATTGTTTGTATGCCTTCACATGTAAATGAATCTAAATCCCTACTTCGACTCAATTGTATGTTAAATTACCTGTTCACCGACTTAGTTAATTCTCACATACTAGGATCAATTTATTGGATGTTGCATTGCATGCATATAGATCGACGATATATCAAGTATAGATGATTTTCCCTAATCATTAGTAGAGGCCGCTATCGAGACGGGCGGGATTAGGTGTTCGATCAAAAGAGCTTCCTAATACGTACCCTCACCCCTTACTCCAGATCTCTGTGAACATCCGTGTTCATTGGCATCCACGAGAGTCATTCTAGACATAGAATGCTAAGGGTAACGAGTTCTTTGTTTTCATGTCGCTACTTTGTGTCTTGACATGACACGAGGTATTCGAACGGTTTCCAATTTTCCACAATAAATTGGTGGCGACTCCACAAATGCAAACGCTTGTTTCCCAAGCGCCCCCGTGGCCCGTGTCCACAGTTTGGCGACTCCGCTGGGGATAATACACTTACGTGTAGCCAAAAGGGTAAAACTCGAACAAGGTTAGCGAATAGTTTGTACAAGGCAATTGTCGATTTTCATAACTCGGTCTTCCTAGATCGTTTTATTTGGCCTTCCTCGGCCCAACCCAACCTGTTCGACCAATCGTCCCGTCTAAACGGTCCTAATTCTTATTTGGGCCTAAGGATGGATAACGATTGACGTCATCCATACCATGGTACTTACTCTTGTTTGTATCAAGGACTTCACTACTTGAGGAAATGGACTAGGAATCGGTCTTACTCTTGTTTGGTACGAGCCTCTCCACAGACTTCGAGTTTGATTGTTCGGTATGGCAACCCACCCTTTAAACTAAAACCTTTTTAAATGCACTCAGCATCCCGTTATAATGCTTGTATAAATGTTTGTATCTTACGTGATCACCATTTCTAAACGAAACCATGACGATTTTTGTAAAATCAAAATCCCTTTAAGATGTAAATTTCGAAAAAGCCAATGATTAGCGCAAAACCGAGTCAAAACTCTGTCCATTTGTCGAGTCAAAATTCCGGGCCCAATCCCATTTCAAAACCTCACTTCGAGTCCACTCCTACAACTACACTACAATTGACTAGGACCCACATTTTCAAACTTCATCATTTCTGCAAAACTCACTCGACACAAGTGGCACACACCCACTTCATAAGTCAAAACATTTCTCTCTTAGTAAGTTTGTTAGAATGGTCGATCGTGTTTTGATTCGTCGTCGATCTCTTATCCAGTTTCCAAGATGCCTGAAACAAGCGACGTAAGCACCGACCAACCCCAGAATGGTAATGATCAACTCCTAACCGCGCTAGCTCGCCTCCAAGTTACTCAAGATCAAGTGCACGACCGCCTCGATACAATCGAAGGCCGAATTTATACCGTAGAAATAAGGTTGCCTCCTTGGGAAAGTGAAGTAGATGATGGCTTTGTGAACAACTTCGGGGAAGAAAACCCTCCCATAGGAATGACTGCAGCTGAGAAACAACTCCAATATTTGGAGGAACAATTGATGTATCTCAAAGGGGATGACATTTATAGGGAAAATAACCGTAAGTATGAGGCCGTGAGTTCCAAGTTGCCAACCAACTTCAACATGACGGATATCCCTAGATTCAAGGGGCACGAAAACCCTTTGAATCACATCCATGCTTTCAAGGACTACATGTCTATCAAAGGTATCAAACCCGAGATGTTCTTAAGGATCTTTCCTTCATCTCTTGACACCATACCAAAGCAATGGTTCTACTCTCTAGAACATAAGAAGATCAATACTTGGGAAGATGCCGCGATTGAGTTTGCTAAGCAATATGCGGATAATGCTGAGATCCAAGTTAACATGCGCACTTTAGAGGTTCTTTCCCAAAATGACAAAGAAGGTTTCACCGACTTCCTAAGTAGGTGGAGGAAGACTAGTACCCAACTAGTTGAACGCCCAGACGAAGCTATCCTCGTAGAGAAGTTCGTGGACAACGTAAAACCCATCTATGCGAGTCATTTGAGGTACCAAAACATCAAAACTTTCAAAGACTTAACCGTACTAGGAACAAGGATCGAAGATGACATCCGTAAAGGGCTCTTGTCCAAGACGGTAGGCCGAGGATATCAAGGCTCAACAAGTCGTTCTTACGGCTCCACTAGCAAGACCGATGAAGTTAATCTCCTCGAGCCATCTAAGAAGAGTACCCCACCGAGGAAAGTTACAAATATTGGGGACACTTACTCCAATGCTCTAAAAAGGTTAATGAAACAAGGCAAACTCCAACCCATAGGCCCTACACCCGAACCGGAAAAGAAATTCAAGTTCTGGGACGAGAATTCATACTGCGAATATCATAGGGGTAAGGGACATGACACAGAAAAATGTTACAAATTGAAAAATGTGCTTCAAGACATGATTGAGGATGGTCGACTACCAATACCGCCGGGAGGTAAGCCCAACAACACTCAGAATCCTCTTGGAATTCTAGTGATCACAAGTGAAGAATCTACCTTAGATTGTTCACACCTCATTTCTCCAGTCGAAGATGAAATCCACACGATCGAGAATGAAGGGTTCTACTCTACCATTTCCCCTACCATTACCGACTTCATCGCATGGGCAAGGAGTGTGGATAGGCAAGTTTCGGAATTGGAAAATGTGGTGACAACTTTACATGACCCCAATGCAACACCTAAAGAACATGCGCCACTAATTTTCTCCCAAAATGCTACTATGCAAGAAGTAGTCGCCGTGGTTGATAAACTAATCGACCAAATTACACAATTGGAAGACGAGATCATGAGATTGAGGGAACTAGCTACAGTCAATGGAGTATGGGCCGATGATGATGAAGACGAGTACCTCATTGAACACTCCTTAGTCAAGGAAATAGTCCAAAATGGTGAAGACCAAGATGTAGACCACCTAACTCGTTCGGGGCGTCCATATCAAAATACTACTCAAAGTGGTCCAACCAACGTTATCGCACCTAATGATAACGAAGATGACTCTACTGATCATTTGCTAAAGCAATTACAGAAGACAAAGGCTGATCTTTCAGTCTGGCAACTAGTAGCAAGCTCATTCCCACATCGCCAAGCTTTACTACAAGCTTTGGCCAAAATAAACGTAGCACATAACTCACTCCACACCCGACGATGTAGTCAACTTGGTCTTCCAAGAATCACCGAAGCTAAGTAATCCTATTACTTTCTCAGATGAAGATTTGCCGCCCTTTGGTGCTAGTCACAACTCGGCTCTTTACATCACTGTCGTTTGCTTAAAGAAGAATGTGCCAATGACCTTGGTGGATGATGGCTCCGCGGTCAACGTCACACCCTTGAAAACGACATACAAACTAGGCATGAAAGAGTCGGATTGGACCCCTACCAATCAAGGTGTCCGCGCATATGATGGAACACGACGAAAGGTAGTAGGACTCATTAACCTAACAATAGTCACCGGGCCAATTGAGCGAAAGGTTAACTTCCAAATAGTGGACATTGAAGCTTCCTTCAACATACTTCTGGGAAGACCTTGGATTTACGCTTCCAAAGCGGTAACATCCACCCTTCACCAAAAGATCAAAATCCCACTAAATGGCAAAGTGGTGACGATCACTTCGTCGCCCATCAAGGCAATAATCGAAAAGAAGTCAAATAATCAAGTCCTTGCGGATCCAGTATATGAAGTTGGGGGCTTTCAAAGCATAAGTGTGATAGAAAGTGAGTTGGCACCCCTATACTACGATCCCTACTCCAACTTGGTGGTCAACCACATACTCAAATCCAAGGGATACTTCCCGGGAATGCCTTTGAACCCTGCCCGAAGAAACATCTTCGCACCCTACAAGGAAGGCAACTCAAAAAGAATACCACTTGGACTAGGATAAAAAACCACTAAAGAGGAAGTTCTCGAGATGCTCGCTTAAGTTCAAAGCCGTAAGCACGTAGGAGTCCAAATGCGACCATATCTCCCTACCCTAAATGGATTCTTTGTTAGGGAAGGAAGTCAAGAACTCTTTCACGGATTTCCCGAACCTTGGCACTACCTCGGAAGGAAGCTAGCCGGAATCGAGATCTTTCACGATTGCTACTTCATTCCTCCAGAAACGGTTCCTACCGTCAAGGCTCGTCAAGCACCTTGCTTAGACGAACAAGATGTTAGTCTACTATTTGGAGAAGATATATTTGTTAGAGCCGTGCAGGATGAGATCATTACCATGATACTTCAAGACGATCACTTCAACCCTACCGCATTAACCACAGAAACAAATGCGAACCAGCAGAAAGGATGGAGAAAATCAATCAAGTGGACCAACAATCAAGGAAGACTCTTCAAGCTCACCACTGGAGAAGGAGAGATGTTCAAGGGAGAACCATAAGACGATGAATTCGAGTCAGAGTCAGAGTCGGAGTCAGAGTCGGAGTCTAGAGAAGTTACTAGGGAGTATCCTCCTGTCGTCGTCCCCATTCGCTTTGTTTCTCCAAGCTTAGCCTCAAATAGTAACGATAGCTCGGGAAATGTCCCAACAACTGTCCCTTTACCGCCGCTGATAACAGATTAGATGGCTTCATTGTTTCAACTTTTCTCAAACTTTAATATGAATAAATCAGGTTCTGCTTACTCTTTGTGCTATCTTGAATGCAATTCTGTTTACGATGATACTGAGGATGACCCAGACCCAGATTCAATTGAGATACCTCCCTACATAGCCAAGGAAATACTACAAGAGGGGGAAGGGGGACCAGTAATAGAGAACAACGAACCCATCAATGTAGGAACCGAAATAGAACCCCAAGAACTTAGGATAGGAACGACCTTGAGCCCTACTGAAAGGGCCAGTTTCATAGACCTCCTGCACGAGTTCCAAGACGTTTTCGCTTGGTCCTACAAAGATATGCCAGGGATTGACAGGGATATCGCCGAACATAGAATCCCAATTAAGCCAGGTTTCAAGCCCGTGAAACAGAAGCTTCGTCGAATGAGGACAGAATGGGCTCTCAAGATTAAGGAAGAAGTCGATAAGCAATTCAAAGTCGGGTTCATCAAAGTTTCCGAGCATCAGAATCGGGTAGCCAACATAGTACCCGTACCCAAAAAGGATGGGAGAATCCGTGTTTGTGTTGATTTTAGAGACTTAAACAAAGCAAGTTCTAAAGATGACTTTCCTCTACCACATATCGACATATTGGTGGATAATACCACAGATCACGCGTTACTATCCTTCATAGATGGGTACGCGGGTTACAACCAAATCAAGATGGCCATAGAAGACATGCATAAGACCGCCTTTGTCACTCAATGGGGAACCTATTGCTACACGGTCATGCCGTTTGGGTTAATCAACGCCGGAGCTACATATCAACGCACCGCAACTACACTCCTACATGACATGATGCATAAAGAAGTTGAGGTATACGTAGACGACATGATTGTCAAGTCCAAGGATAGAGAGGGGCATATTGCGAACCTTCGCAAATTCTTCTCAAGGCTACGAAAGTACTACATGAGGCTCAATCCTCAGAAGTGCGCATTTGGAGTAACATCTTTAAAGCTCCTGGGATACGTCGTTAGCCAACGAGGTATAGAAATAGACCCTTCCAAGATCAAAGCTCTGATCGAAATGCCACAACCTCAAACAGAAAAAGAAGTCAGAGGATTCCTGGGAAAAGTACAATATATAAGTCGATTCATATCGAAACTCACCATGATCTGTGAACCTATCTTCTAAAAGCTCAAGAAAACAGATCACACCATGTGGGATGATGACTGTCAAAAGGCATTCGACCGAATCAAGGAGATATTAGCTAAACCACAAGTGCTCATGCCACCTCAACGAGATCAACCTCTTGGTTTATATCTCACAGTAACCGAAACAGCCATGGGCGCCATGCTAGCTCAAACCGTAGGAAAGGAAGAAAGGGCTATCTACTACCTTAGTAAGAAGTTCCTGGAGTACGAGTGCAAATACTCACAACTCGAAAAGACATGCCTCGCTCTTGTGTGGGCAACGAAGAAGCTACGTCATTACATGCTTAGCTACTCCGTCAAAATATACTCCAAAATGGACCCTGTCAAATACCTCTTCGAGAAACCCGTCCTCAACGGACGCCTAACGAGATGGACCTTGATGCTCTCAGAGTTCGATCTCAAATACGTGCCTCTGAAAGTTATAAAAAGGCGCGCCGTTGCGGAATTCTTTGCAGAAAATCCCATCAATGATGCACAAACAATAGATACTTGGTCATTTCCAGACGAGGATATACTCCAAACCGATGTAGACTCCTGGGACCTTTACTTTGATGGAGCATCAAACTTAAGAGGATTTGGAATAGGAGTGTTGCTCATTTCTCCTGAAGGCGAGCATACACCGATCTCTGTCAAACTCGACTTCGAGGTGACAAATAATGCTGCAGAATACGAAGCTTGTCTCATTGGACTACAAGCGGCAGTGAGCTTAGGCATTAAAAACCTCCGAGTGCATGGGGATTCGTCCCTGATCATCAATCTAGTTACAGGATCTTGGAAAATCCGAAGCGAAAGCTTAGCACCTTATCAAGCCAGAATAGACCAAGTTGCCCAATTCTTTGATCATGTGACCTATCTACACCTACCTCGAGAAGAAAATCACCTCGAGAAGAAAATCAATTTGCAGATGCTCTTACAAAACTTGCATCTCTGATTAATATGCCAGATGACATGGTGGAAATGCCTTTATGTATCGAACGACGATCAGAGCCAGCTTATGTCCACCAAATCATCGATGAAGAGGAAATCACAGAGGAACCTTGGTTCCAAGCAATCCTAAATTTCAAGCTCAACGGTACCTATCCACCGGATATGGACAAAAGGGGACAACGTGCTATACGCCTACTAGCTTCCCAATACGTTCTCATGCAAGGAGAGTTATACAAAAGAACACCTCTTGGTGTAATCCTACGTTGCCTTGATCATTCACAGGCGCGGAAAGTGATGGAAGAGGTCCATGATGGAGAATGCGGTCCTCACATGAGTGGGCCCATGATGGCAAAGAAAATTACACGTTTGGGGTGTTATTGGACAACAATGGAATCCGATTGCATCAAATACGTAAGACATTGCCACAACTGCCAAATCTTCGGGAATGTACAGCATGTCCCTCCTTCATTGCCCTATACGATGACATCTCCTTGGCCATTTTCTGCCTGGGGAATTGATATAATCGGGAATATAACTCCAGCCGGAACAGGAGGTCACTGTTTCATCCTAGTGGCAATTGACTATTTCACCAAATGGGTAGAAGCGGCTTCCTACACTAGTCTCACGGCTAAAAATGTAGTAAAGTTCATACAAAACAACATCATCTGTCGATACGGTTGCCCACATGAGATCATTAGTGATAATGGATCACATTTCCAAGCTGAGACTGAGCAATTTCTAGCCAAGTACAAAATTAGGCATCACCACTCTTCGCCATATAGACCACAGACTAATGGCACGGTAGAGGCGACAAACAAAAACGTTGTCACAATTCTCAAGAAAATGATTGACAATTATCGAGATTGGCCAAGCAAGATACCCTTTGCTTTGAGGGGATATCGTACATCTGTTAGGACGCCCACTGGGGCCACCCCTTTCTATTTGACCTACGGAATGGAAGTCAGACATCGACCCGGTCGAGTTAGAAATACCATCATTGCGTATCTTACTCGAAAGTCAAATCCCAGAAGCCGATTGGAAGAGGGATAGATATGAAGAACTCATCCTCCTGGATGAACGTAGGCTACGCGCATTACATAATGTCCAAACATATCAAGCACGTATCAAACGAGCCTTCAATAAAAGGGTCAAGCCAAGGAACATCGAGGAAGGAGACTTAGTACTCAAGTCGATTAGAGCTCCTTTACCTGTCGATCCACGAGGAAAATTCAAACCTAATTGGGCTGGGCCATTTCTAGTCAAGTCCATACTTCCAGGGGGTGCGGTTAGAATCACAGACCTAGATGGGAATAAATTTGCCAACCCAACAAACCTTGACCAACTAAAGCGGTATTATGCCTAGAATAGGAACAAAAACGCGCCTCGCGCAACCTCATATGTCGCTCTTGTGGCACTAAATAAACGGCCCTTGGCCTAAAATAAGCTAATATCACCCTGCTCTTGCATTCTGACAATTTTTAATCCTCATATCGTCAAAGAAACTAAATTGCACCTTAAGAGTAAGTAAAAAGCTCATGCTTATCTTCTAAGTTCATCACAAGCTCTTGCTTGAAACAATTATTCTTTTACATTTACTCGAATTACGCGCAAGGGTTTGATTTCATTTTTTTAATGAATACGTAGGCAATCCTTCGCAGGATACAACCCATTAATTTTAAAATGTAAATAGAAGGACATTTGCAGTCGCATTTGGAATTCGACAAGAATAATAAATAGAAAATCACAACGGTTTCATAACCAATTAACCTCCTTTATTTCATTCATTTTCTAATAATAATAATAATAATACATTACATAATAATAATAACGCTAAAGAAAAAAGAATAAAATAGGCTAGGATTCTAAAAAATCCACCTTCTTATTACAATCATAATAATAAATAATAATAAAGACTTGGGCTATTCCACCATTTTCCCTTTGCCCTTGTCATTTTTGTCATATTTCTTGTCACGACCTCGAGTCGGACGCTTCTGCGCCACTTCGGACCTAATCACCAACGGTCTTTCTCGTGGTCTAGCCTTCCCATTCTTGTCAATCACTTTGTCCACGGCAGGAGAGGTCTTCGGTTTCTTCGAAGGATGAACAACTCGAAACCCGGCTTCTTCCTCTCCCTCAGTCAGATGCTTCTCTTTCTCCTTTTCCACCTCGCGCACCTTGTAGTCAACGGGCTCGCGCTTCCTCAATCTCGCACGCTCCTCCGGAGTAGTAGCTTTCCTCCACTGCAGATAGGAGTCCGACACCCATAAGGCACTAACAGAAGAGTTCAAGAACCATACGTTTCTTTGAGCCCATTTAATGGCCCACTCCCTTCAACTCTCAGTAGTAAACGCCATGGCAGTCTGCGGGACAGTGTCAAGCTTCGGGATTGTCTGCTACAGTCCAACATGTCTCATCAGCCTCTCCGAGAAGATGCATACCATGAATTCCAAGCCAGGAATGCGCACATATTGGGTAGGATCAAGGAAGATACTCCAGTGACAGATTTGAAATGCCACCATGGTACGACCCATTAAATCAAGGGGCCATCATCACTCTTCAATTTGTTTTCCCAATAATTGCAGACTCGAGTGAAGTCCACCAGGTAGAGCCTAGTCCTCATAGTAATTGAGCGAGCATGATAGGCAGGAACATTAACTGGGGGCTCGATAAATCGAAGACGCTCCATAAGCCAAACCTACCAAAAAGCAGGTGTTAAAAAAAACGAAAAAAAAACAAAAAAAAAAAACGAAAAAAAAAACGAAAAAAAAACAAGAAAAAAAGAAGAGAAGAAATTCTTTATTCTTTTACCTGCAAGATAATGGGACTTCCCAAATAAGGTAGGTCACGATTGGCTTTCCTGTTATCTAAACCCAATAGGATCTCTCCTAAACATAAACAGGCTGGGCTCCTGCGCAGTTCCATTTGCTCAACTAGGCTCAGAAAACGGGGATCACCTCTCAAATCCTCATCAACATGCCCTTGAAGTACATATACATGTAACAAGGAAAATCCGAATGCCCTTCGCCTAGCAACATAAGAGATGGTGGGGTCGGCCTTGTTAATGAATCGGTCAATAAAGTCCAACATTCGCACTCCTTTCGAGGTCACTAGACGGACCACCTCAATTCTTGTCAACCCAAGCAAGTCTCTAAATTTGTTCTTATACCCTTGTGAAGTAGAAGGAATAACAGGAAAGTGTTCTGGGTCCCACCCACGGATCGCAGCAATTTCTTCAGGAAATGGGCAAATGTCACCTCCGGGGAAAGCAAAAACGTGATAATGCGGGTCCCAATAATCAAGACAAGCATCTAGGAATGGTTTGACCACCTTGATAAGCTTAAAACTCAACAACGATCCAAGATTATAAGCACCCATGTCGTGTTTCTCCACGTTGGAAAACTCATTTGTCCACTCTTTTAGACGAATCTCTAAAGTATTCATGATGAATGATTATTTTGAGAGTTTTATGTAATAAGACGAAGGAAGAGACGGAAGAATTGTGTGAATAAAACCTCTATCGACGTTTCTATTTATACTAAAATTTGTTTCCTAAAATCCGCCAGGACGGATACACGGGGAACAAAAGCACGCGGCCTGCGCCTCTTCAAAGGGACGCAGCTCTGCCGCGCCTCTTCCTCAGCAACGTCTCTGTGATTTTCCGCGTTGGATCTTTCCTAAATTCCTTAGCGAATAATTTCCAATTCATACGGGTTATTATTTTGGTAAATACGTCAAAGTTACCATAGTTCGCGTTTCTTAATTCCACGGGCACGCATTTCGAGGCAATATCAGCATTTTCGTCATTTTAGCACACTTATATATTTCTTTCTATTTTTCTTTTTTCGGGGAATCATTTCTCCAATTTAATGTAATTTATTTCAAACTTATATATTTATTTTTTCCTTTTTTGGGAAATCATTCCACTCCTGTCCTACATTACATTTCTAACTTATAGGTTTCTATTTTCATTTTTTTGAGGGTAATCCTCCCTACCGTCCGGTCATTTCCGGTAATTTTTTTGCATTTTTGCATTTTTGCATTTTTGCACTTTTGAGTCATTCGTTTTGCGCTAATTTAGGCCATATGTAAAAATGTATGTTTTACGTGAATTTCTATGTAAATTTCGGCAGCATGACGGCGTAAACCGTCATCTACCAAACCTGTTCAAAGCTAACCTGCATGTACAAACAACGCAACCCAGCAGCAAAGGCAACCAGGCCATCATATATACAACCAAAAGAGGGACATGTACAATAAACTGGGGGCTCGAGCCCCAAGCAAAATCCAAAATATCCAAAATGTGGGTCCTAAAATGTACAAATGTGCAAGATACAACCAACAACAAACAAACAACAACAAAAGCTACTGCCGGTCGCCGACTAACTCCGCAACTCTCGCCTCGAGAGCAGCAACCTCGGCGTCGCGGACCTCGAGCTCCCTCAGCAAACGAGCTGTCTCCTCCCGAGACTGAGCCAGCCCTCGCTCCAGCTCGCGCTCCCTCTGCAAACGCAACAACTGACTCATGTCAATCATTTCACGCAATCATAAGAAAAGTTAGAAAGTTCAAAAGTGAAGTAAACGAACGGTTCATACCTGACGACCTTGACCGCCGACAAGTGCCTCGACGGTAGTAGTTCGCAGCCGGTTGGCCACCCTCCATAGCGCCACAAACCGAGACGGCGCAACCTGCATTTTCAAATAAGAAGTTCTCAATAATTGGATAAGTTCAATCAAATGTGTTCTTACACAAAAATCATACAAATTAGAGGCTCACCCTCCGAATCAGATGCTGCCAATCGTCCAAGCCAGCATCCGTCACAGCCACGTTAAAGTCACGCAGCTCGGAGATCGTCGTCCTCTCGGTCGCGTCAGTGTACTCGAGGGTCTCGGGGTACTCTGGGGTCTAAATGCCCGCCGCCTCAACCTCCTGCAAAGAAAAAGGATTGCCATTAAATAGATGATCATTCATCATACTTTCGAAATGGTCATAAAGAGAGTAAATTCTCACCACAATCGGCCAGTACGCCAACCTCCCGTAGAGGAACGCCGAGTAGTCCTCATCCGGAAGCAGAAGGGCGTCACCACCAACACCAGCCAAGTCAGTCTCCCTCTCAGCCTCAGAAGGCTCCCTAAACATCGTCCGAGGAGGAACGATGGGAACCGTCAAGACATCCCGAGAGCACTGACGAGCCAAGCGCTCTCCCAAATACCACACAGGACCCATCGACGTCCTCAACAGCAATCGGCTCGAGCTCCTAGGTCAAAGGACCTCAGCCACAAAAGGAGGAGCGTCGGCGTACTCCGCCCAAGGCCTGGGCACCCACTAGGAAAAGACAAGCAAGAAATCATTCTTATGATCGGTTGAAAAGTAATAAAGAAGCAAAACGAATATAAGTGAGATGCTCACGCTATCCAGCTGAAGAGCGTTCACGTCCTGCCGGTAGACACCATGTGAGGAACGCTTGCTCCTCGTGCGACACATCACCCAATCCCTCACAACGGGATATGCCTTCTCCAGCGGCTCCATCCTCTTTGGTGAGAGGCTCGGAAAGTAGGAGTACACCCACGCCTGTGAAGCAAGATAGTCAATAACGATCTTTCGTAATTCGATAAGGAAAAGAAGTGATGAAGGTTCATACCTCCAACAGTAGTCCAGGGCCGACAACACCAGGAGAAGTCCCCTTCTCAATCAACTCTGGACAAACCATGGCCCTCAAAAAGCGGATGAGGACCACAAAACTAGCAGTGACCCAGTCCCAACGTCCTAGGGAGCTCAGGTCAGAAAGAAAGGGAAGAAGCTTCATCGACAGCCTCTCTCCCTTGTCTCCGAGGTAGATCGAAGACAAGAACCACCAGAGCCACAAGCGGGCCCTCTGCTTAGCTGTACAGGGAGGAGGAGCCGTCTCCCTCCCGTCAATCACCACCAGCGTTAGGGTCTTCCCCGTAAAGTAGTCTCGGATGTAAGAACTAGGCACCAAACCAGGCACTGCAGCAGCCTTCGGCGCCAAGTTCCAGCCGATCAACCTCCTAGCCTCGGCCGAGTCCACCCTCATGGCAGTCTCCGGCCACTCCACAGCCTTGGTCTCACACCGAAGACCAGAGATCATGCCGTAGTCCTCCAACGTGACTCCCCCCTCACCAAAAGGCATGTGAAAAGTGGAAGTCGTGTCCCAGAATCGGCCTAAGAAAGTGCGGACCAGGCTAAGGTTATCCCGCAGCTTCCTCTTCGCGATATGCCTCCAAGCCTGCACCAGGGCGCCAAATTCTCCTCGCTCGATCATGGCTCGCTCCTCCGCCGACAGCCTCTCGTAGCAGGGCATCACCGTCGTGTAGCCCGAGAACGATCTGATGTTCCCGGCCTCCTATTGTGATTTGAAACAAAAGTTATCTTTAGTTTGAATGAAGTTGGAAAAAATATGAGCAAATGAAATGAAAGAAGATGAGTGATGAGTAATGAATCCAAGATTACCAAGCTCTTCACCGTCCTATAGGACAGGTGACCCTCCGCAGCCCAACGAAAGTGCCTGTTGTCCTGTGTCTCCCCACGCAGTGCTCCCCCCGACGACCACCTCGCCCAACGTTGGCCCGCCTCGGGGCCTCCTCCTCCTCCTCCTCCTCGAGGACCTCGTCCTCAGCGACCTCAGCAGCTGCCCCAACAGCAGTGAAAGCCTCCTCGAGAGCACGAGAAGCGTCAACCGCTGTGTCTATGTCTATGGGAGCTCTCCCCAAGTAGAAGCCCTCACACCGCAACGTTAAAGTAATTTTAGGCCGCGTCAAGTGACGACGAACCTTGATTAGGGGATTTCCGAGTCTTAGAAGCCCCGAAGTTGCTCTTTTCTCGCCATCTTTGGCCGTATTCCCACAAACCCGATCACTCATGTGGTAATTTGGGTTAAGTCAAGCCTAAGTTAAAGCCTAGTCATGGGTCCGAGTCGAAATTTCGACAGCATTTCGTTATAACGACGATTATGCCCTAGAAAAGTGTCCTGAAAAAGCCATCAAAAACCAAATTCCGAGATGGTAGGAAGTTTAACCATCATACAAGGATTCCGAATATCAAGTTTCATCGCAAATGGGCAATCCTAAGGCTATGTTCGAAGCAATTTACGGTTTAGCTGTGAAACCGTCACAATTTCACTCAAATGCCCAACACTCAACGAAAATTCGGAACAAATACATGGTTATGATCCTTATACTACCAATTAGCCATTTACAAGGTTAATTTTACAAGGCAAGATCATTTGGGGGAAAAGCTCCAAATTTTTGACATTTTAGGGTTGAAAACCCTAAATTTTGTCGATCCAATTCGTCCATTATAGAAGATTAATGCAAGAATGTGTAGACATGGCCCACCTGCGTATGCCCAGCCGATCTATGGACAATGGCAGCGGTCTTTTTGAAAGCCACGCTCGGCGGCGTAAAGGTGCTTTCGACCGGATTGTTTTAGATCGGTCGGTTTCGTCTCGGTAAGGGTCTCGAAACGATTAGAGATGTTCGGAGTCGCCAGCCAAACATTTGTGGGATGCCTGGAACCCGTTCGAATTCTACTTTATACCTCGGTCAAATCGAAGCACAAAGCAGCGTTTTGACATAGGTAATAAAGATAAAGAAATCGTCCCTCTTTAGCATCCTATCTCTAGAATGACTCTCGTACGCCCTGGATAAGGTCGTCCACTATCCAAAGTTTCTGAGTAAGAGGTGAAGGTACGTATTGGGAAGCCCTTTAATCAGACACCCAATCCCGCTCGCGTTTAGCGGCCTCTACTGATCGATCTTGGTTGGTTGAATGCAAAAGTTGATAAAACGGTTTAAATGCATGAATGCGCATCCAATATTTAAACCTAACATGTGAGAGCTTTCTAAGTCGATTGATTTAATCCAAGTATCAAGTATAAGATGTCGAGTTGGATTAATGATTGATTTGCATGAAAGACGGAAATTAAACATCCATTTACCGTATTAGGTTTAGGGTGCATGACATGATCCATTTGTCTTAGTAAGGCATTTTGCAAATGTGGGTTGAATAGTCATCTGATCCGTCCTATATCCGGGTTAGCCGGAGTCGGGATCGTCCTAGACTAATCTTTGGAAGGTAACAGCCTTGTACTGACGGCTATCGAGGAGGCGAGCGGCCGGCGGTGTAAGGGGCCTCCCTCTGGTTTTGAAAATGAGAAAGAAAAGGCCTGCTTGAGGCACGGGTTAGCCAACGGCTGTATGCCATGTTCTGACTGTTTAGAAAACGTTATGAAACGTGTTGAAAATGGGTATTTGAACCCGGTTTGATTTTGAAAGGGTCGTGTATACCGCATTTGTTGATTTGGAGAACTAGACTCGAATAATCATCATTGTTTGATAATATTCGATGTCGGGTTCGATTTGACAAGCTTGACATGAATAGTTTTGAAAATGATTATGGACTAATTGTTTTAAGTCCATTTTGAATGTAATTAGTCGGTACTCATCATCGTACCCGGGTTAAAATCCGGCATGGTATATAGAACCAAGGATGATTTCGTGTTGGTGACTAATATGTTTGTTTGAAAATGTAAAGAAATGAAATAAAAGGCTTTAAAATACCTCTTAAATGTCATTAACCAAATATTATCACCGAAACACGGATTTAACCGTCATGGTATGAAGAACCAAGGGTGAAAAATGCTTTATGGTTAAAACATGTGAAACGAAACAAAAGGTTTCGAAAATACTTGTAATGGTAAAAAACCGATTACAAATATGAAAAATGGATTAAGGGAAATGACGAGAACAAACACGGTTGATCTCTGGTCTGAGCACCCCATTTAGGCGCGAGCCAGTTGGCGACCTAAGGGGCTTCTGCCTCAGACCAAAAATCAGTTTTGGCTCATTTATTCCAAGTTTTGGTTCATGTTATGCATGTTTTAGCATGTTAAAGTCATGAAACAAATGAAAACATAATAAAAAAGGATTTTTACACCCTCATACTTACATGTTTGGTTGTGGCGAGTGACCGGCGTAACTGTAACAACTTGTTTGATCGGAAAAAACTCGGTTTAAAACCGTTTTGGTAAGTAAAAGAGTGTTTTAAAAGTTTAGTGATGGTGTAGTGATCAAAGTGGTCGGACAAGTGGTTTAATGCACGATGACGGTACCAAACAATGTGTAAGGCTCGTGTTTACGATCGGTAGGTCGTAAACACGCGTTGGATTGTGACTTTAGAAGTCGAGTCGAGAATTTTAAGGGAGAAAAGAGGGGGCGGACACTCGCGTAAATCTCAAATGGGCGATATTTGAGGGGTATTTATAGGAGAATGAGTGGTTGTGTGAGTTTTGAGCGACGTGGCCACCTGGGCTGCTCAAAGAGGCGCGAGCCACGTCGCGACACTTCGAGTTGTGTTGTCACTATCACAACAAACGCAATCATGATTTGTTCTATCCTAGGTTTTGTAGTCACATGTTTGGTACTTGACCATTCATGAATCCGGGAAAACTTAGTATAGAAGGCTTGAGATATTTTGTTTTTGTGGTTGACTCGGTTTGACTCGTTGTTGGAGTCGGGATTTGAATTTTCGAGTCGGCTTTTGGTCCGGTGTCGGTTTTGACGCTAGTTAGTGTCATCGCGACCCCGTCGCCGTGCATTAAACACTTCAGGTATTTTTGAAATGTTTTGAAATATTTTGTTTTCGAAATTGTTTTAAGTTTTCCGACGTAAAGTTGTACACAAACTGTCGATCAAACGCTGCGATCCCAAAACATGTTGTAGTCCGATAATCATCGGGTGTTTGTTGGAGTCTCAGCAGATACTGGGTATCTACAGAGCCCCCACTTTGACTGAGGCTTGGATAGGGCGAAAGTCAAAGTAGAGTCCCCAGGTCAATCGAAGATTACAACCTGAAGACCCAAGCGACGTCGAGGCGGCACGAAAGGATTCGGGCCAAGGACCTGTCGTCGGGAAGGGCGACGCCAAGGCGACTCGAGGGTACGAGTCAAGGACCTGTCGTCGGGAATAGTTTAGAGTCTGTCGACTAACCGTGCGGGTCGTTTAAAGTCCGTTAGACTACGTACAAAGGCTCGCCAGCCATAAGAAGGAGTCATACATGAGGCATCTTCGGATATGTCCTTGAAGGGGTGCGGACAAATGCTCGCCAGCCGTGGTGCGTTGTAAAGCTCGCCAGCCGCGACAAGGAAATGTACCCGAGGCATCTTCGGGATGTGTCCTTGAGAAGGTAAGGAAATGTACCCGAGGCATCTTCGGGATGTGTCCTTGAAAAGGTAAGGAAATGTACCCGAGGCATCTTCGGGATGTATCCTTGAAAAGGTAAGGAAATGTACCCGAGGCATCTTCGGGATGTATCCTTGAAAAGGTTGCGGACAAAGGCTCGCCAGCCAATGATAAGGAAATGTACCCGAGGCATCTTCGGGATGTGTCCTTGAAGGGGTGCAGACAAATGCTCGCCAGCCGTGGTGCGTTGTAAGGCTCGCCAGCCGTGATGCGTTGTAAGGCTCGCCAGCCGCGATGCGTTGTAAGGTTCGCCAGCCGTGATGCGTTGTAAGGCTCGCCAGCCGCGATGCGTTGTAAGGCTCGCCAGCCGATACAAGGAAATGTACCCGAGGTATCTTCGGGATCTGTCCTTGAGAGGGTGCGGACAAAGGCTCGCCAGCCATGGTAAAGGTCGGTTAATGGACCATGGGAATAGCCGCGTCTAGTGGGCTTGCTTTGAAAGTAACGAACTCATGATGTCGCTGTGGAAATAGTGAGTATGGATCCTCACCATCACTGTTTTTTTTTGAATGAGCGGGTTCCGCGAGGAAGCCCCCTGCTGGCCTTTGAAGGAATAGTGAATTTGGAATCTTCACTATTGATTGAAGTGACGGTTTATGTGCCGCCGTTGACATTTGTAAGAAATAATGAATTTGGAATCTTCACTATTTAAGTGACGGTTTATGTGCCGCCGTTGCTTGAAATAGCGATTTTGAATTTTCGCCATTATTTTGAAATTGGCGGTTTTGATCGACGTTTGCTTGAAAAATAGCGAGTTTTAAATTTTCACTATCTGTTTTTGTTTGTTTTCGAGGAAATGACAATATTTAATATTCTCAACGAAAATTTTGAAGTCTGTTGTGGGAAATTGGGCCAAAGCCCAAATTTCGCTGAAAAAGAAAAGGGGAGGCCTGGTTTAGGCGCGAGCCACCTGGCGATGCAAGCCGGCTTCCCTATTTTTGTTAAAAAGACGCGAGGTTGAGTTGCGGATGAATATTCATCTTCAACCTCGAAATCTCGCCCAAAATCGCCATTACCGGACCTTTTAGCTTGCTTGCTCGTGCCATTACCAACAAATGTCATCTCAAGGTAAGTATTTCCTCTTGAATCCTTTCAAATTTGTTGATTGTTAGCTAGATTGAATTAAGGCGGATTTTGCCTTAAAAATCGAATTGGGCGTTTTTGATTGAGCCAATTTCGAGTGAAAATGATGTTTGCATTAGGTTAGAAACCTATTTAGGAGTATAGGGGTGCTTTTAGTTTGCATTTTGGTCCCCGTTCCCGCTCCCTATGCTCGAAAAACGTGAGTGAGGCGAGAAACCGTCTCATTTCACAATGCCAAGTTTATTTACCTGGGTAGTGGGTCCCACTAGGTTGCATTGTAGTTGGGAGAACCCTTGTTTACCATTTAAGGACCTTCATTGGATGTTTGTGGGCAAAATTGAATTTTTGCCTTTTGCGACGGTCTTACGTCTGACAGAATAAGCGTCCGTTCGGGCTTGAATTGAGTCAGTCTGCCTTGAAATGGACCTTATTGGTATTTTAGGTCACCTTGAGGCGTGATAAAATCACGTTTGCCTTTTTGCGGTCGTTTTTGAATTTTTGACCGGTTTGGGCTCAAATTAGCGTATGAATTGCCTTTTTGAACCGTAGAAAAATCCCCATTGTGTCGAGAATGTATTTTGGGTTGTTGGCAGACCTTGTATGGGTCTTGAAATGCCATTTTTTTGGTTTTGACTCGTCTTTTGCTTGAAAAGAGGGGCGAGTCATTTTGTGTGTTTTTTTGTGAATGGTTTGGGGGCGGGATTACCCTTTGTTTTTTGTATTGCAGGTTGTTGTTGTTGTTGTTGTTGTTTTTGGGTTTATCCATTTCATGCCGTCGTAATGCCGAAATTTCGGCTGACGTTTTTTGTTGTTTTTTTTTTATCGCAGGGTATCGTCTGGGACCGATGGGGTCCGTTGTTGAGGCTTTGGAGGAGGAAGTCGATCCCGGAGGGGAAGAGTCGACTGTTTTTTGTTACAGGCTTGGTTGTGTTTCTCCCTGGCGGCCTTTGTCCGGCCAACGATCGTGTATCGATCGTTGGTCGTTGTCTGTAGAGATTCGGATAGGCGGCCAATATGGCTGGTTTGTCCTTTTCGTCGTGGCTCACGGACAGGATGACTGATGATTGGGGGTTAGTACGAGTGTGTTATCCCCTGTTGTTGACCTTGATCGCAGTTGAGTTCAGCTGAGTGGGGTCCAACATCGGGGTAGCATGCTAAGCTACGGTCCCTGGTTGTCGTATCGTCCGAAATCTACAAGACATTGTCTTCTTTTTTGTCATGGAGCAGGAGTGAGAGGTTATCGTCATGGTAACCTCCTCTGATTTCACTGTTGCTCCTCTGTTTCCCATGTTGCTCCCTTTTCTTTCTGTTTGAGAGGATAGAGAGTGCTTAGTTCGGTAGGTGGCGGATAGCCCCCAGTTCGTTGTCTTAGGCCAGTGTCTGTATGATAGACGTTTGTTTTAGGCCAGTGTCTGTATGATAGACGTTTATTTAGGCCAGTGTCTGTATGATAGACGTTTGTTTTAGGCCAGTGTCTGTATGATAGACGTTTGTTTATGTATTTTACGTAAGGCGGTTTGTATATATGTGTTTTTGGATTGTGGTTTGTTTTGTGATTTTGGCTTTTTTGTGTTGTGTTTCGGAGGAGCGTTGTTGGCTGTCGACTCTCCTTTTGCTTTGCACCAGTTCCTGCATTTTTAGTGTAGAAAACAGGCAACAGATAGCATATACGCATAAACGTAAACACGTAGAAGCATTTGATCACGTAAAGCATTTGCTTGAAAATCAAAATTAACCAAGATGACTTGAAGTTAAAATTGAAATTTTGAAAATTCCGTGACAAAATTGCCACGTTTGGAATTCAAAAGGAATTGTTGAAAATTTGAGCAATTAACTCGTGTCGTGAATTAAATTGCATCGAAATTTTGAAAATGACTCGAAAAATATAAAAACTCAAACCGTCAGGAAAGAATTTCGGAAATGATTTTTGCGAGTATATTTGGCTTTTGAGGTCAAGACTCGAATTTGTGAGTGCTTGAATTTTGAGGAAAATTGATGTCGTGTTATCAATTTTCGATTTTGATTTTTGTTTTGCGAAAAAGCGAATTTTTTTTGGAATTTCGACTGACATGGAAACGATCCGTCGCGGATCGGGGCGACTAGCCCTTCCCCCCTAAAAAAAGAAAAAAAATCCGTATGTTAAAAGCTGCGTCATGGAAACCGTGTCGGATTTCGTAAAACGCGAAAACAAGGAAATGTGAGTGTGAAGAAACACAAAATTTCCGGATCATCCCGAAGAGGCGCGAGGTTCCCGGCGGGAGGTTTGAGGTGCTAGGAGAAAACACATGTTGACAGGGACAAGTCAACAGTGGGAATCCTGGAGAAGCCTCAAAGAGGTGCGAGCGTCTTGGCGATGGAAGCCGGCTCTCCTCTTTTTCTGAAAAATGCGCTGATCATTTTGTATAAATAGGGACGTTTGCGCTTCATTGTTTCAGCATCCGAAACACAAAAACATCTCTACAAAACCTCCTCTTCTTTCCACAAAAATATTTCATGGATGCTTTTGAGAATGCATTGCGACAATGGTGCCGGGATTTGTCGCCTCCCGAGAGGTATCAACTCGATTGCATGGGAGTTGGTCAATTGTTAGTGCTTCGTCAAGTCAAGGTGCAACCCTCGTTTCTTGAAGCATGTTCTCGGTTTTGGGATTCGAAAAACCATGTTTTCGTTTTCCCGAAAGGTGAAATTTGTCCCCTTGCCGAAGAAGTTAGAGTCATTGGTGGGTGGCCGGGTTGTGCTCCGGTGCTTCCTCCGACTCGGTTGTGCTACAAGGAGAAATTCCGTTCCATGTTGGGCTTGTCAACCAGCCAAGTCAACTTTCTTCTTGCTCCACATAGTGTGGATATGTTGGCTCTTATCAACATCTTTTCAAACCGATTAGATGCTAATGTCTCGGAGGTGGCTAGGAGAAGGGCTCTTGCATTTTGCCTTGTCCATGTGTACCTCTTTGTTGATGTCTTGAAGAAGGAGGGGCCGAGATGCCATGGTAGCATGACCCTTATCCATGTGATTGAGCAAATGGAGCATGGTAGAGATCCATCATGGTTGGTTCTTGGAGAGATTATCCAAGCTTTGGACAAGGAAGGCTCTTGTGGAGAAGCTCCTTCTTTTGGATCGCCAAGGATCCTCGAAGTGTGGCTATTGGAGAGGCTAAGGTATGTAGAGCCTCCGGTTAATCCTTCTTCTTACTCCTTCCGTCACCTTACTATGAGGAAGAAGTTGTACCCGTATAGTTTTGCTTCCACCGAGGCCTATTGAGCCGCAAGATTGGCGGAGGAGGGTGGTCCTTATATCCGTTGGGTGGTGCCGTGGTGACACTTGAGGTCCTTCACGGGGTTGCCCGCCTCGGGTTCTAGTCCTCGTTCTTTGATGGTGGTGGGTTTGAAGGTTGTTTCCTTCATTTATCCCGAAAGACTCATGAGGCAAATGGGGTGTCAACAAAAGGTGCCCGCTCAAGATACTCTCGTCCAAGAGAATGTGTTCCGGAACTCCGAGCTCGTGGAGTTCTTTGAAAGGTGGTGGGCCACTCGTTCGCTTTGGGAGGTACCAAACCCCGTTGCCACAACATGGGTGACTCCCGCTTATGTCAAATGGTCACATGCTCCGTCCTTGGAAGAGAGATCCAAATTCCGTAAGGACGAGGTTGTCGACTTGAAGTACCGAGAGGTTGGCAAGGCCAATCGTGCCTTCTTTGAAGAGTATGTTGATGGAGCTACACCCGATGTGATGAGACCACCGAAGAGGAGGAGTTCCGGTCCCAAGAGTATGGTGGGCCGTGCATTGGCTCGTCTTGGGTCAAATATGGGGTCTTGTGCTAGACCGGAGGCTGTCGCCGTCTTAGATCCGTTGAGGATCCGTTCCGAGGAGGAAGTCCATGCTAGGCGGTCTAACAAGAAGAGCAAGGGGATGATGTACCCCGAGGGAAAAGGCAAGGGTAGAATGGAAGAGTGAAGACCTCCATTACCCACTTTATTATTATGTTGTATTATTGTTGTGAGTTTGTATTATGTTGTACTAGCTAGTTGTTGTGTGTTTTGTGCTAGTTTTACTATGTGAGGTGTGTTAGTTGACACCTTTGCTTTGACAAGTTGTAGACTCGTCGAGCCTTATTTGTTGTTGAAATTGTAATCCCTCCCATTATTAATTAAATAAGAGGATTGCCCGTGTCGGAAATTGTGAACGCTTGTTTCTTCCATCCATTGGTAAAGGCAATTCAATTTGAATCGTCCTAAACAATTGCACTTGGGAAAGTGGTATTTTGTGGAAAGGGAGAAAGGCTCATTTTTGTATTTTGTGGGGAAAGGGAATGGTTTTCCCTTTCTCCTTTTTTTTTGGATGTTTTATTTTTGATTGTGGGGATGGTTGTATCCTTCTTGTGTAAGAAAAGACTGCCTACGTATTCACCTGAAGAGGTGAAATCAAACCATGATCGTAGTTCGAAATGTTTTGTGAATTTGAATTGGGTTTTTTGGTTGTATCCCTCAAGCATAAGAGGAACTGCCTACGTATTCACCTGAAGAGGTGAAATCAAACCATGCTCGTAGTTCAGGGTTTGTTTTTGTAGTGCAAATGGACGTTGCCTTTGATGGATCAAAGGACATTCGAAACGGGCAAGGTGCCGCAACTTAGATTCGATAAAACATGCAATTTCAAATCAGAACATATTGAGGAACTTGACTTGAAAAGGGTTGAGGTTGGTGCTAGTTGCAAAACTAGGCTAGGTTGTTGGTCGATAGGGTTCAAGGGTAGTATTTCTTGAGTTGGTCTAGGTTGGTCGGGTTTGTAAAGTCCTCCCCATCTAGGTCACTCAGTCTCACTGCACCCCCCGAAAGTATTTTTTTGACCAGGTATGGCCCGGCCCAGTTGGGTTTGAATTTTCCCCTCGGATCGACGGGTAATGGTGCTCGGATTGACTTGAGGACCAAGTCGCCCTCCCGGATGTTTTGGGGTTTGACCTTCTTGTTGAATGCCCGTTGTATACGTCGTTGGTATAGCTGGACGTTGTGCAAGGCGTTGAGTCGCCGTTCGTCTAGAAGAGTGAGCTGTTCGTACCTTCGACGGGTCCATTCTGCCTCAGGGACTTGACTCTCCAGTAAGATGCATAGGGAAGGGACCTCTAACTCCACCGGTTGAACCGCCTCCATACCGTATGCTAGGTAGAAGGGTGTGGCACATGTCGGTGTTCGAATGGAGGTTCGGTATCCCCAGAGTGCGAATGGGAGTTTGCTCGGCCAATCGCGGTAGTTGTCTTGCATTTTATTGATAATGGTAACAAGAGTTTTGTTCGCTGCCTCCACCGCTCCGTTGGTTTGGGGACGGTAGGGGGATGATCGATGTCATTGGATTTTGTATTTGTCCAGCAAAGCCTGAGTTTCCGCCCGGAAGTGAGAGCCTTGATCGCTGATGATTTCATGGGGTACCCCATATCAGCAGATGATGTTGTTTTGAATGAACTTGGCCACTTGTTTGGCGGTCAAGACTACATATGACTGTGCTTCCACCCATTTGGTGAAGTAGTCGATGGCGACGAGGACGAAGCAATGCCCCTTGGTGCCTATCGGGTTGACTTTCCCGATGATGTCGATGCCCCAGGTTGAGAATGGCCAGGGTGATGTCATGGTGTATAAAAGGGATGGTGGTATGTGTTGTATGTTGGCGAAGATTTGGCAATTATGGCAATGTTTGACGTAGATACGGCAATCGGCTTCCATGGTTGTCCAATAGTAACCCAGCCGCATGATTTTCCGTGTAAGCATCATTGCGCTCATGTGAGGGCCACATTCTCCGTCGTGAACCTCTCCCATGACTTTCTTGGCTTTGTGATGGTCAATGCAAAGGAGGAGAATTCCTTGGGGTGTTCTTTTGTAGAGTTGATTTTGGTTTATCACGAATTGTGATGCAAGTAAACGGATGGCTCTTTGTCCTCTTTGATCAGAGTTGGGAGGGAATTCGTTTTTGGTTTTGTAATTGAGGATGGCTTGGTACCAAGGTTCATCATGGCTTTCCTCGTCGTCGATAATGGCACAAATATTAGCTGGCTCGCTCCGTCTCTCGACACATAGGGGCATCGATGTCATGTCGTCAGGTATGTTGACGAGCGCGGCAAGTTTTGCCAGGGCATCAGCAAATTGATTTTCCTCTCGCGGCAAGTGGAAGTAGTCGACTTGGTGAAGAATTCGCCTCTTGATTGATCTTTGCTCGGTAGGGAGCTAAGGTCATCGTCGATCGGATTTTCCTTGATCCGGATACCTGATTGATGATGAGTGAGGAATCGCCATGGACCCTCAGTCTGTTGATGCCAAGTGTGATGGCTGCTTGTAGGCCGATGAGACATGCTTCATATTCAGCGGCATTGTTGGTGACGGCGAAGTCCAGCTTGACCGAGATCGGAACGTGCTCTCCTTCCGGTGATATTAGAAGGATTCCTACCCCGAAGCCTCTCAGATTAGATGCACCATCAAAGTATAGGTCCCATGTGTCGGAGTCGGCACAAAAGATGTCTTCGTCCGGAAGTGACCATGTGTCGGTCGTTGGATCCTCGTTGACGGGATTTTCTGCTAGGAAATCGGCAACTGCTCTTCCCTTGATAACCTTGAGAGGTACAAACTTGAGATTGAATTCAGACAGCATGAGTGTCCACCTAGACAGCCTTCCGTTTAGTACGGGTTTTTCGAAGATGTATTTGACTGGGTCCATCTTGGAGTAGATGTGGACCGAGTAGCTGAGCATGTAATGTCGCCGCTTCTTTGTTGAACATACTAGGGCAAGGCATGTCTTTTCCAGTTGGGTATACCTCGTCTTGTACTCAATGAACTTTTTGTTGATGTAGTAGATGGCTCGCTCCTCGTTGCCAACTGTTTGTGCTAGCATTGCTCCCATGGCTGTGTTGGTTACAGTCAGGTATAGGGATAGAGGAATCCCCGATTGAGGTGGCATGAGGACAGGAGGTTTGGATAGGATTTCCTTTATCCTGTCGAACGCCTTCTGACAGTCGTCGTCCCAATCGGTGCGATCGGAGGCGCGAAGCTTCTTGAATATCGGTTCACAAATCATAGTGAGCTTGGCGATGAACCGGCTGATGTACTGGACCTGACCGAGAAATCCCCGAATCTCCTTCTCGTTCTTAGGCCGAGGCATTTGTTGAAGGGCTTTGATTTTGGTTGGATCAATCTTAATGCCTCTTTTGCTGACGACATGTCCCAAGAGTTTTCCGGAGGTGACCACGAATGCACACTTCTGAGGATTTAGTCTCATGTTATATTTCCGCAGACGAGCGAAAAATTTCCGGAGGGCATTGATGTGGCCGTCCTGTTCTTTTGATTTGACGATCATGTCATCGACATATACCTCTACCTCCTTGTGCATCATATCATGTAGGAGAGTGGTAGCGGTTCTTTGATAGGTCGCTCCGGCGTTGATGAGGCCGAAAGGCATGACTGTGTAGCAATATGTCCCCCACTGTGTGGTGAACGCAGTTTTGTGCATGTCTTCCTCAGCCATTTTAATCTGGTTGTACCCGGCATACCCGTCCATGAATTATAGGAGAGCATGTTAGGCAGTGTTGTCTACCAGAACGTCAACATGCAACAAAGGGAAGTCGTCTTTTGGACTTGCCTTGTTCAGATCCCTGAAGTCGACGCAAACCCGAATTCGTCCGTCTTTCTTTGGTACCGGCACAATGTTGGCCACCCAGTCAGAGTATTTAGATACTTTGATGAACCCAGCCTTGAACTGTTTGTCCACCTCTTCTTTGATTTTTAAGGCCCACTCAGGACGCATCCGGCGTAGCTTCTGTTTCACAGGTTTAGTCCCGGGTTTGATGGGTATCCGGTGCTTTGCAATTTCTCTGTCAATCCCAGGCATATCTCTGTAAGACCAGGCGACCACGTCCTTGTATTCGTGGAGGAGGTCAATGAACTGTTGTCTTTCCGAGGGGTCCAGGGTTGTCCCTATCCTAAGTTCTTGAGGTGTATTTTCGGTTCCTACGTTAATAGGCTCGGTTTCCTAAATGATGGGGGTTCTGGTTTCCCGTTTGTCAAGTTCTTTGGCTAAGGGAGGTGGGTAGTCACTCAAGTCAAATTCCTCATAATCATTCAGAATTGCATTGCAGTTAAATTGAGATAAGTCATAAGCAAACTTAGCGTTCATTAAGTTGACACGAGCGAAAAGCTCGGAAAGGACAGACATCTCGTGGTCAGTCAGAAGCGACACAACAGAGGAAGTGGCCCCTGGAACAAGCTCCAGGTTGTTACCTTTCATTGGAGTGGGGGTGACCTTAGCAGACTCAGCCTCTGAATCAGCCACGACTTTGTGATAAAACAATGGGAAGGGGACCTTGACTGGGACATCCGGAGTGTTAGGAGCTATAACAGACTCTGACTCCGACTCGGACTCAGACTCGGATCCTTCAGCACTTTCCTCCTTGAACATAGGGCCTTCTCCAGTTGTGATCTTGAGAGTGCGGCCTTGGCGATCGGTCCACTTGATGGTCTTCCTCCAGCCCTGGGTGGCTTTCTCCGGGTCAGTATCGGAGATCAAGGCGGTTGGATCAAACTGATTGTCTTTCAGGGCGATGTTGATGATGTCCTCATAGTCGAGGCGTTTGATGTTATCTTCCCCAAAGAGTAGTGTGACAGCTTGTCCGTCGAGGCATGGTGACGGTTTGGACTCGGTTGATGCAGCTTCGATGTTGTCGGGGATAAAGTAGCGATCTGGAAGACTTCCACTCCCGGGTATCTAGCCTTCGCCACAGAGTCATAGATAGGCTCCGGAAAGCCGTGGTAGAGTTCGGACTCTCCCTCGGGGACAAAGTATCCGTTGAGAGTCAGGTGGTAGGGACGGAGGATGACTCCGTGCTTCTTGCGTTTTCGGATTAGGAGGTTCATCTCCTGGATGTCTTTGTCAGTAGGTTCGTATCCCAGTCCAAAGGGAATGTTGGGGACCTTAGCCTGCTTCAAGAGAGGCAATGGGTCTTTTATCGGATTGAGCGGCAAACCCGGGAAATAACCCTGACGCATCATGATACGGTTGATCGTGAGGCTGGCGAACGGGTCACATTCAGAGGTTGTTAGTTCATCAGTTACGGCGTTCACGGCTTGGAAACCCCGCATTTCATTGTCGTCCTCCTCAATGGCTTGGGAGGCTACCCCTTTTCTCATAACTGCTTTGATTGGGGAAGCGGGGATCGTGATCGTTTTCCCGTTGAAGGGGACCCTGATCTTTTGGTGAAGCGTTGAGGTGACCGCCTTGACGGCGTGAATCCAAAGACTTCCCAGGAGCATGTTGAAAGATGCGTCGATGTCGACCACTTGGAAACTGGGTTGTCTTTCTAGTGGCCCGGTTGCGACGGCTAGAGTGATAAGCCCAGCGACCTTACGACGAGTGTCATCGTAGGCGCGTACTCCTTGATTCGTTGGGATTAAATCAGATTCCTTAATACCCAGCCTGTGGGCAGTTTTGAGAGGAATGACATTCACGGCGGAACCGTCATCCACGAGGACCATTGGTATATTCTTTTGGAGGCATTGCACAGTGATGTACAGGGCCAGGTTATGGTTGGCTCCGAACAGGGGGATATCCTCGTTGGAGAAAACGACCGGGTTGCTCAGATCAGGGGCGTCTCTTGTCATGTGTGCCACTATTTCTTCTGGGGAAGAGGTGGAGGGCACGGTTAATTTTCCCAAGGCCTGCAGCAAGGCCTGTCGATGCTCAAAAGACGTTGCGATGAGTTGCCAAATCGAGATCTCGGCCTTTGCTTTCTGGAGCTGTTTTAGGATTGAGTTCTCGGGAGCCTTTGGTTGAGTGTCCACCTCTGGGACGATTTGGTCATTCGTTGTTGGAACGACCGCTGGGTTGCTCGGATTCTGATAGGGACGTCCGGACCGGGTGAGATGTCCGATTTCCTTCGTCCGCTTCTCCTTCCCTGGGACGATATAGACATCCTCAACATCATCCTGCCATATGCCGTTAATTTCAGGGTCTCGAGGATACCTCGGAGGGGTATTCCTCGGTGGGCAGTTCTTGTGGGGAATATTTTTGTGAGGGCAATTTTTGTGGGGGTAGTTATTTTGAGGGTAATTCTCATGAAGGTGGTTATTTTGAAGGTGGTTTTCGTGGGGTCTATGACAGAATGGTCGCGGGAGCAATCTATCCTGGGGTGGGTAGTTTTGAATGCTTGGGGAATTCTCCCGCGGACGTGGTGCCGGGGGATTGAAGATGAGTCGATGGTAGGCGTCGTCGAGTCGGGTGATTCTCTCAGAAAGGCTGGCAATGGCCTCCTCAACTTGTTGAAACATAGTGAGCATAGTGGCATCACTGAATACGAACACTCCATCTGAAGGGTTCTTTTCCAGAACATTCGACTCGTCGTCAATTGGCAAGATTAGATGAGAGCAGTCTAGGGTCGGCTCTTCGTCAGAGTTGGCGTGAATTCCCAGAGGATTCGTCTTGTTGTTTGGCTTAGTTGGTGGGGGTATAGACAAATCTCCCTTCTCCATCATGTCTTGAATGAGGTCCTTGAGTTTGAAGCAATTTTCGGTATCATGCCCTTTCCCTCGATGATACTGGCAGTAGGCGTTGGGGTTCCAAAATCGGGATTTCTTGGCGTCGGCCGGGTCCGGGGTGGGCCCGATCGGTTGTAGTTTCCCTTGGTCCATGAGCCTTTTCAGGGCACTTGCATAAGTTGACCCTATGTTGGTGAACACTCTCTGGGGGAGTTCAATTTTCTTTGCAGATGGTTCGAAGAGGTTGACCTCATCAATCTTGTTTGTCTGACTGTAAGGGCGAGATCCGGTTGAGGTAGATCCTTGATAACCCCTGCCTGTGGTCTTTTCTAAGACACCCTTTCGGAGGTCGTCCTCGATACGTGTCCCCAGAATATGCAGATCTTGAAAAGTTTTGATATTTTGATAACTCAGCAGGTTGGCATAAACCGGGCGGAGGTTGTTGACAAATTTTTCCACTAGAGTTGATTCACTCGGCTTACTAACCAACTGAGTACTCACCCTCCTTCAACGGGTTAGGAACTCAGTGAACCCCTCTTTGTCGTTTTGGGTTAACACCTCGAGAATACGGGTGTTGGCCTGGATCTCGACATTGTCGGCATAATGTTTGGCAAACTCAACTGCGATTTCATTCCAGGTGGTAAGATTTTTCGGGTCCAAGGAGTAGTACCATTGGCGAGGAATTGGCTCTAAAGAGGATGGGAAGATCCTGGTAAAAAGTTCCTGTTTGACCCCCTTAATGGCCATGTAGTCTTTGAAAGCACGGATGTGGTATAGTGGGTCCTCCACTCCCTTGAACTTAGGCACATCAGTCAGGGTGAAGTTATCGGGTGCTTGGTCCCAACGGAGTTCGAACCTTCGGTTATTTTCAAGGTGGATGTTGTTACCCCGGGCTAGGAGTTGTTCTTCCAAGAGTTTCAGCCTCTTCTCAGTCTCAGTAAGAGGTGGGGTATTATGTTTCCCAATTTCCTTGTTCTCCAGGGCGTCGATACGGGTCTCGACGCGATCCAGGGTGACCTTAAGAGCGGTAAGTAGGCTGGCTAGCTGATCAGTTGTGACATCTCTGTTGTTATCATTGTTGTTGTTGGACGAAGCTGAAGATGGGGCCATGACTCTGAGGCAGAAAAACGGCTCACATTACAACTCAATCCGACACGGTTCCAAGACTGAACGCAGACAACATGGAGGACGAGATCAAGATCGACTCAACAAGACGGGGTGACCGTGTGTGGTCCCTCGGTGCTGACTCGATTTATAACGTGACGGTGTTTGACCGAACCTTTCACACGGGTCCAACATGACGGCGTGACGCCATTGGACGGGTCTCGTGGTGAGACGACTCATAAGTAAAGACCCATAAGTACGTTTGCTTTGACTCGATAGACACGAGGCGGAATTGGAATGGTGGACTGAAGTTTTCGAAAATAAAAATTTTCAAAAAGATTCATTTGTCGCTTTAATGGGCGGCTTCCGAAGATAGAGATCTCCGCAAGTCGGTCAGTTGAAAAGGGTTGTCTCAAGTTTATTTGCAAAAGACGGTTTGAGTTTGGGTCGGCTCGGAAAACGGTGTGTTGCTTCCCAAGACGGTTTTGAAATTCAAAATTGTATGTTTTGAAAATCGAGTTTGAAATGTTTGAATAGGTCTCGGGGACGGTGCATGGTCCTCGGGATCCCGAAAGTGTCTCGAGAAAAGGGTGTGTGCTTTTCTCGGGTTTTGAAAGAAAGCCATTGTCGGCGCGAAACGGGTTAAAATCCGTGTCTAGACGCGGCGATTATAACGGCGTAAAAAGGTGATTTGAAATGGTTATACAAAACCGGGTTTGAAAATCGTCATTACGACGGCCTAGAAAGGCGTGTTGAAATGGTTATACAAAACCGAGTTTGAAAATCGTCATTACGACGGCCTAGAAAGGCGTGTTGAAATGGTTATACAAAACCGAGTTTTGAAAATCGTCATTACGACGGCCTAGAAAGGCGTGTTGAAATGGTTATACAAAATCGAGTTTTGAAAATCGTCATTACGGCGGCCTAGAAAGGCGTGTTGAAATAGTTATACAAAACCGAGTTTGAAAATCGTCATTACGACGGCCTAGAAAGGCGTGCATCGGTCGGCAAAAGACCGAGGTTTGAAATGACCATTATAACGGCGCAAAAAGGGTGTTTTGAAAGTTTGCAAAATGACACGGAAGGACTTATGATCAAGTAGCACATAAGCACTCACAGTTTCATTATTTTATGCATCATGCTGACACGGGTTTTGGCTTAAAAGGGTGGGTTACACACCAAGCAATCAAACCCCGATTTGCGAGAGGGATACCAATCCAAACAAAATGTGTAAGGAGGGTGCCCTAGCCTCGTGCTCGAAAGTGATGAAAGCTCTTTGACGAAACAAAAATGTGTAACGTCAATGGTATGCTTGACTCAATCGGGATTCGAGACGCGAGGATGAGATAACTCACGCCGACGAGTTGAGCCAATTGGTAGAAGAGGGTTAGGTTGTGGGCCCGGACAAGGAACCCGACCGTGACCGTAATATCAATTAATGCATTCCAACCAAGACCTCGTTCGAGTCTCACCATCTAGGGATCATAAAGATGTAAGTGTCCTAGTTTTCCCCAGCGGAGTCGCCAATCTGTGGACATGGCCCACCTGCGTATGCCCAGCCGATCTGTGGACAACGGCAACGGTCTTTTTGAAAGCCACGCTCGGCGGCGTAAAGGTGCTTTCGACCGGATCGTTTTAGATCGGTCGGTTTCGTCTCGGTAAGGGTCTCGAAACGATTAGAGATGTTCGGAGTCGCCACCAAGCATTTGTGGGATGCCTGGAACCCGTTCGAATTCCACTTTATACCTCGGTCAAATCGAAGCACAAAGCAGCGTTTTGACATAGGTACTAAAGATAAGGAAATCGTCCCTCTTTAGCATCCTATCTCTAGAATGACTCTCGTACGCCTTGGATAAGGTCGTCCACTATCCAAAGTTTCTAAGTAAGAGGTGAAGGTACGTATTGGGAAGCCCTTTAATCAGACACCCAATCCCGCCCGCGTTTAGCGCTCTCTCGATCGATCTTGGTTGGTTGAATGCAAAAGTTGATAAAACGGTTTAAATGCATGAATGCGCATCCAATGATTTAAACCTAACATGTGAGAGCTTCCTAAGTCGATTGATTTAATCCAAGTATCAAGTATAAGATGTCGAGCTGGATTAATGATTGATTTGCATGCAAGACGGAAATTAAACATCCATTTACCGTATTAGGTTTAGGGTGCATGACATGTTCCATTTGTCTTAGTAAGGCATTTTGCAAATATGGGTCGAATAGTCATCTGATCCGTCCTATATCCGGGTTAGCCGGAGTCGGGATCATCCTAGACTAATGCTGGAAGGGAACAGGCCCTGTACCAGACGGCTTTAAGAGGCGCGAGCCAGCCGGCGGTGTAATGGGCCTCCCTCTGGTTTTGAAAATGAGAAAGAAAAGGCCTGCTTGAGGCGCGGGTTAGCCAACGGTTGTATGCCGAGTTCTGACTGTTTAGAAAACGTTATGAAACGTGTTGAAAATGGGTATTTGAACCCGGTTTGATTTTGAAAGGGTCGTGCAGACCGCATTTGTTGATTTGGAGAACTAGACTCGAATAATCATCATTGTTTGATAATATTCGATGTCGGGTTCGATTTGACAAGCTTGACATGAATAGTTTTGAAAATGATTATGGACTAATTGTTTTAAGTCCATTTTGAATGTAATTAGTCGGTACTCATCATCATACCCGGGTTAAAATCCGGCATGGTATATAGAACCAAGGATGATTTCGTGTTGGTGACTAATATGTTTGTTTGAAAATGTAAAGAAATGAAATAAAAGGCTTTAAAATACCTCTTAAATGTCATTAACCAAATATTATCACCGAAACACGGATTTAACCGTCATGGTATGAAGAACCAAGGGTGAAAAATGCTTTATGGTTAAAACATGTGAAACGAAACAAAAGGGTTTCGAAAATACTTGAAATGGTAAAAAACCAATTACAAATATGAAAAATGGATTAAGGGAAATGACGAGAACAAACACGGTTGATCTCTGGTCTGAGCACCCCATTTAGGCGCGAGCCAGTTGGCGACCTAAGGGGCTTCTGCCTCAGACCAAAAATCAGTTTTGGCTCGTTTATTCCAAGTTTTGGTTCATGTTATGCATGTTTTAGCATGTTAAAGTCATGAAACAAATGAAAACATAATAAAATAGGATTTTTACACCCTCATACTTACATGTTTGGTTGTGGCAAGTGACCGACGTAAGTGTAACAACTTGTTTGATCGGAAAAAACTCGGTTTAAAACCGTTTTGGTAAGTAAAAGAGTGTTTTAAAAGTTTAGTGATGGTGTAGTGGTCAAAGTGGTCGGACAAGTGGTCGGACAAGTGGTTTAATGCACGATGACGGTACCAAACAATGTGTAAGGCTCGTGTTTACGATCGGTAGGTCGTAAACACGCGTCGGATTGTGACTTTAGAAGTCTAGTCGAGAATTTTAAGGGAGAAAAGAGGGGGCGGACACTCGCGTAAATCTCAAATGGGCGACATTTGAGGGGTATTTATAGGAGAATGAGTGGTTGTGTGAGTTTTGAGCGACGTGGCCACCTGGGCTGCTCAAAGAGGCGCGAGCCACGTCGCGGCACTACGAGTTGTGTTGTCACTATCACAACAAACGCAATCATGATTTGTTCTATCCTAGGTTTTGTAGTCACATGTTTGGTACTTGACCATTCATGAATCCGGGAAAACTTAGTATATAAGGCTTGAGATATTTTATTTTTGTGGTTGACTCGGTTTGACTCGTTGTTGGAGTCGGGATTTGAATTTTCGAGTCGGTTTTTGGTCCGGTGTCGGTTTTAACTCTAGTTAGTGTCATCGCGACCCCGTCGCCGTGCATTAAACACTCCAGGTATTTTTGAAATGTTTTGTTTTCGAAATCGTTTTAAGTTTTCCGACGTAAAGTAGTGCACAAACTGTCGATCAAACGCTGCGATCCCAAAACATGTTGTAGTCCGATAATCATCGGGTGTTTGTTGGAGTCTCAGTAGATACTGGGTATCTACAGAATGATATACATACCTCGATTAGTCATGGCAAATGCAAGCTTTAGGATCAAATTTTGGCGGAAGTGGTTGAGATTTGAGAGATAAATTGATGATTTGTGTTTCGAAATAATGAAATGAAACCCCTGTTTCATCGCGTTTTTAAGCAGGAAAGACACCCCCAAGAATAGACGCAGCAGGTGCTGCGCCTCTTCCTCAACTTCCCTTCATACGAATTTTCAAAAATTCGTTATAAGTTCGTTATTTGTGGGGCCATCTTTGGTGCGCCTCTTCCCCGATGCCATTTTATCTTTTCTGGTCCGTTTGACGATTATTCTTCGCTCATACCCGCATTTCTTAGCCAACTGCAGACTATCGTACATTATTTATTGCTTCCAAGACCTTGCTTGTCACAACGAGCAAGTATTCTCTGACAGGTGTTTCGACACGCCTTCATTATATTCCCCCAGCGAGAGTAAGCGGATAGACAATCCCTCTCGAGAGATGGAGATAAGTTCCCGATAAGGTTTCACCAACGAGAGTTCACGACATACAATCGTCCTTCTCAAGTTCTTCTGAAGTTTGTTTGAAGACGACTCAAGCAGATTTCTCCCAGCAGTTCACGCCTGTGTCCTGCTACTCACGATATTTCTTGTTTCCCCACGGAGTGCGATAAAGGCGTCGTTCTCAAGAAGTTCCCAGACCGGCAGAGTTCTTACACTCAAGCCTTAGTTACCCCTTAGGTTGAAATTAGATTTGGCCTCCTTCCCATCGATGCTTTCCTTTAGGGTCCCACACCCTAGCACAATCCTTACTTATCTTTTAGGTCTTATCCTTTAGCTCTTATGCTTACCCCTTAGCTCCTATGCACCTTCGGAAACGTGTCGAGAAAGAAGTCTCAGGTATGATCTCTTCTTATGGCTGGCGAGCTTCCTTACGTAATCTAATGGACTTTAAATGACCCTCCCCGATAGTCGACAGACTCTAAAATGTTCTGGACGACAGGTCCTTGGTTCAGACCCCTTGAACCGCCTCGCGTCGCCATAGTCGTCAGGTTGTAATCTTCGATTGACCAGATGGCTATACTTTGACTTTCGCCTTGTCCAAGCCTCAGTCAAAGTGGGGGCTCTGTAGACACCTCATTTCTGCACCTCCCGCAAACCGCCCGGTGATGATTGGGCCGCATGTTTGGTACGCGGAACGATTTGTGACAGTTCGTAAGTTTATCATCAAGTGATTGCTCAAACACTGGTGTCTACCTCTTAATTGTCATCTACGCGCCGATACGGTCGTTTTGACAGTAATTAGAGTACATTTGGAGTCCGGGCCTAAAACCGTCTTCATTTTCTGATAACCGCTAAAATCCCGAGTCAGAATGTTCTGGAGTGTTCCGGATATTTCTATTCCATATTTCACAACCTTTTAATCTTTGGTAAAGAATTCCCGTAATATTCATACAAAATATTAAGGAAAATAAGATTAATCCGTTATTCCATAAATTAAACACGGAAATCTTTCTTTCGCAGGAGGAAACCACTTGGGAACAGACGCAGCAGGTGCTGCGCCTCTTCCAAGGGACGCAGTCACTGCTGTGCCTCTTCCCAAGTCCTTTTCTGCGTATTTTTCGTATCTTTTCATATCTTTTCGAGATTCACTTCCAAAGTTTCTCCGAAAACCCTAATTCCTTCACGTGATTAGTATAAATAGGAGCCTTCGCTCCTCATATTTCTCACGCAAGTGTCCGCCCTTCTCTTCTCCCTTTGCATTCTAGACCACGTTCTTACTTTTTGGCGCCTACGTGCTTGAACATTCGACCACGTAAGCTCGGATCTTTCTGAGTACCAGCCTCGTTTTGCATGACCGACCAATTTGACCAACTCCACCATAATCAACTTTAATTAATCTTAGTCGTTTTCCTCCTAAAGGGCACTTTCGTTACATTCGAGTCGAGCATCACTAAAATATAAACTTAGTTCATCTCGTTTTGTCAAACATGTAAGTCTGAGGGTGTAAATCCTTCTTTTATTTATTGTTATTTACTTTTTGTAATCATCATGTAAGATATATGTCGAAAATACAATTAAAACCGATTTCTAAAACCCTTTGTTTAATCCTTTTTTATGGATTAACAGAAGACAGACGTCGAGAAGGGACGCAGCAACTGCTGCGCCTCTTGGAAAGGACGCAGCACTTGTTGCGCCTCTTCCTGAGGTTGCCGCCGTTCCTGCTTCTCTTCTTCTTCTTCCGTCGTCCTCTGTTAGTTTCGTTTCTTTGTTTTCTTTCGTCATCATTTGTTCTTGTTTCGTTCACATAATAGTTTTGCATATTATTAATCACTGTTAGTATGTAATTCATCGTTAAATCCCGACTTAAATCCCTTATAACCAATACTTGCGGGTTTTCGTCATTAAAATCAATCCGGGTTGTAGAGATTCGATTCATTCATATTGAGTTTCTGGAATTCGATCTTTGATATATTCCTATATGTTTATCCGTCATTAGCTCTTCATTAATTCGTCATATTTAACCTAATTAGTTCACCCATGTCACTAATCAATCTTTTATTCATGTAATTAATGCGTTTACATTCGTTTCATCCATATTTTATCGTTTTTATGACTCATTCACATGTAATTAAAGTATTAAATCACTTTCATCCGAGTCGAATATCATAATCAATCATTAAATTCACCCGCGGATACTAACGATTTGCGTTCGGCTTCACGAACTGAGAATCTCGCCTTGAAACAGACGCAAAGAATCGCTGCGCGCCTCTTCCGAGGGCGTAGATCTGCGCATTGTTCCAGGTTAATTTCTGTCTCTGAAATTCCGTTCTGCCTTGACCTAGTTTAATTAGTTTACATATTCAATCAATTGCCATTCGTATTATCGTTAATAATCTGTTCGTTTATTTATTCTTTCTCAAATTATCCGTTTTAAAAGTATTTTCGACATAAATTAATGAAACCGATGTAATTATTGTAATTTTCATTATTGTATTATTGTATTTCTTTTATCGCATTGTTTGTATGCCTTCACATGTAATTGAATCTAAATCCCTACTTCGACTCAATTGTATGTTAAATTACTTGTTCACCGACTTAGTTAATTCTCACATGCTAGGATCAATTTATTGGATGTTGCATTGCATGCATATAGATCGACGATATATCAAGTATAGATGATTTTCCCTAATCATTAGTAGAGGCCGCTATCGAGGCGGGCGGGATGTTAGTTATATAGACCATATTAATACTCATCTTATGATATTAAAATTACAAATTAATTAACAATGGTCTATATCTACATGCATGCAAAAGAAATGTATAAAAGATGGTGTAAAGCCATCTTAAGACAAAAGTTCCTTACATTGTTATAAGGCAAAATGGGCACAACTCAAGGACTCCTTCCTTGATGTTGTTTTTGAGCTAAATCAACAAGGATGATCCTCCAAGAACACAAATTACCAAAATAGGTAATCTCCTAAGGTGGCACCCAAGATTAACCCAAATTACTACTATAATACTAACTAGATATTAATAGTAGTAACCTTGAAGTTGTATATTTGATGTACTAATTAATATTATTACCTTGATAATATTATTAGTTAGTTTTTATATGTGTTTTTGTATAAAAGATGAAGAAAAATTAGAAGCAAAAGTTGGTCTTATGAAGAGTCTTGAAACCGGCCAAGCAAAGCAACCAAGACCAATTTTTTACTTCAATTTTTTAACTACATGAAATGGTGTGTTTAGGTGGGTATTTATAGGCAAAAGTAGGGAACAAACCTTAGTGGAAAATCCACTACAAAGGACACTTGTTTGTCCTCAAAAAAAATCGGTCCAAGTGGACTATTTCGAGTCCAATTCGATTTTCGACATTTGCCCCACAAATGCTTATAAGTCTTATATTTAATTATCTTACATAATTAAATATTAATTTAATTATTTAACCCTTAAATAATATAAATTAACTACCAATAACTACTTAACCATTAAGTAATCATAAGACTATTTTATCAACATACAATGTGTCAATATTAACCCATTTAGCTAATTTTACAACCTCTTGTAAAATATAAAAGCTAATTAAATCCACCTCAAAATATATACACATATCGTATAAAATTAATTAATTAACAATTAATTAATAAATTCTAATTATTTATTATTTAAATATCTCATAATTAAATAATAAATCTCTTTATCCCGAGTTCGTAACCCGTCATCAAATAATACATTTATGTGACTAACTAAGAGTCAAATAATACAAGAAATTAATTATTTCGTATCTCATACAAACAATTAATTTATTCTATTTGGGTGTCATCCTATAGGTGTGACCTAAAGGGATCAGCTGATCACCGCCGTCACACGACAGTAATGTCAAACTCTAGTCAGCCAATCATTACCGATTAACGATGACCAGCTGACAAATAAATAAATAAATCCCTGATATTCCTTTTACGAGATGTATTTTGTAAACGCACTAATTGTGGAGGACACTACTCCAACAATCTCCCACTTGTCTGACACAAGTGTACGTAACCAATTCTCTTATCCAATAATATCTCCCACTCAATGCAAGATGTCTTTCAGGTCGTTCTTGCATGCGATCATATCATAAAGTGGTTTCCTCGATCAGGAGAATGACTGTCTGACCGGATAATCTACTATAGATCTCATCCGAGCGTGGCCACGCATTTCACAGTCATCTCTCCTCGAGTGGCCTTGAGATAGAATATGACATAAAAGGACAATCCCGTTGACCTATTTTCTTCATTCGATATAGATCACAATGACCCAGTAAATGCTCATCGGCCTCCTTTTACGGTGCGACCTAGAACAAAAACCAAAGCCACCGGAAAACCGTACCAACTCAGACAAATAGTCTCCAGTCTAAAGAATTGACTCGAAGGAATAAATAGAAATCCTCGCCACGACCTAGCAACAAAAGGACTCTATAAACGGTCACTGTCCGACAAATTGTCTCACAATATGCCTATGTAATCGACCAGTCATCACTATGACCATATGATGATCGAACTGTCATCTATCGCCTTACAATCTAGTCACTCCGAGACGTCACCTCATTAAGTAACTAGGGACAAAATACAATGTTAATCCAGTTCACTTAATAGGGTTCGACATTGTCTTTACAACCTATTTGGAGAAAACAAAGTATATAAATTCAGACATAAAACTGAATATAACGATAAATGCAACTATCATATATGAAATAATAAATACAATATTTGATTATTACATATCATATAATTTACAATGATTCGGCATTCGTCTCAACCCCATAGAAACTACATGACTATCATGTTTAGCTTGAGACAATGGCTTGGTTAAAGGATCGCGATGTTGTCAAATTGTCCCAACCTTACAAACTGTAATTTCTTTCCTTTCTATTAAATCTCTAATTACATGAAATTTCCTAAGTACATGTCTAGACTTGTTACTAGACTTGGGCTCTTTTGCTTGAAAAATAGCCCCACTGTTATCACAATACAAAGTGATAGGATCCTCGGCAAATCGGAACTACTTTAAGTCCCTCTAAAAATTGCCTAATCCAAACGACTTCTTTTGCAGCCGGAGAGGCTGCAATGTACTCACTTCCGTTGTAGAATCAGCGATTCTGAGACTCTTTGAAACTTCTCCAACAAACCGCCCCTCCGTTCAACAAAAAGACAAAACCAGCCTGGGATTTCAAATCATCCCTATCGGTTTGGAAACTGGCATCCGTATAACCTCTTATACGTAATTCAGATTCTCCTCCAAACACTAAGAATGAATCTTTAGTCCTTCTCAAGTACTTCAGAATATTCTTGACGGCTATCCAGTGACTCTCACCGGAGTTTTTCAAAACGACTCGTCATACTCAAAGCATACGAGACGTCGGGACGAGAACACATCATAGCATACATGATCGATCCAACAACGGAAGCATAGAGAATCGATTTCATGCGTTCAATATCCTTAGGCTTAGTAGGACACTGTGACTTACTCAAAGTGATCCCACTGCCCATAGGTAGAAAACCTCTCTTGGAGTTTTTCATATTGAATCGGTCAAGAATCTTATCGATATAGGCTTCTTGACTCAATGCTAATATCCTTTTGGATCTATCTCTATAGATCCGGATACCCAAGATGCGCTGAGCTTCTCCCAAATCTTTCATTTGGAAGTGATTTCCCAACCACTTCTTAACAGAAGCAAGCATATCAACATCATTCCCAATGAGTAATATGTCGTCCACATAAAGAAGTAAGAAAACAACTTTACTCCCACTAAACTTCATGTATAAACATGGTTCCTCAACACTTCGAGAAAAACCATTTTGTTTAATAACATGATCAAAACGATGATTCCAACTCCTTGACGCTTGCTTAAGACCATAAATGGATCTCTTAAGTTTGCATACTTTGTTAGGATTTTTAGGATCCACAAAACCCTCAGGTTGTGTCATGAACACTTCCTCTTCCGTAAAACCCGTTCGGAAAGCGGTTTTGACATCCATTTGCCATATCTCATAATCATGAAATGCAGCAATCGCTAACATTATCCAAACAGATCTAAGCATAGCAACTGGTGCAAAAGTTTCATCATAGTGTAAACCATGAACTTGAGTGAAACCTTTTGCAACCAATCTAGCTTTGTAGACATCTTTATGTCCATCCATGCCGATTTTAATCTTGAATATCCACTTACACTGAAGAGGTCGAACATCTTTAGGTAAGTCAACCAGGTCCCATACCTGATTATCGTACATGGAATCCATTTCGGATTGCATGGCTTCGAGCCATAGCTTAGAGTCAGAACTCATAATAGCTGCTTTATAGGTCTTGGGTTCATCACTTTCTAAAAGTAAAACCTCATAGTCACCATCTTCCTCGATAATACCAAGGTATCGATCAGGCTGGCGACTAACCCTTTCCGACCTCCTAGGTTCAGAAGGAACAATAACCGATTCAGACGTAGAAGGAACATCTTCCTGTATTGTCATATCAGTTTGTGGCTCTTGAACTTCGTCAAGTTCAAATTTTCTCCCACTCTGTCTTCTAGAAATAAACTCTTTTTCTAGAAAGACAGCTTCACGAGCCACAAACACTTTGTTCTCGTTACTATTGTAGAAGTAATATCCACAAGTTTCCTTAGGGTAGCCTACAAAAATACACTTTTCAGAACGAGGTGCAAGCTTATCGTCAGACTTGGTCTTAACATAAGCATCACAACCCCATACTTTCATGTATCGCAGATTCGGGACTTTCCCTTTCCATATCTCATATGGAGTTTTGTCAGTTGCTTTAGTGGGACTTTTATTACGTGATTGTACAGCAGATAAAATGGAAAACCCCAGAATGACTTAGGTAATTCTGTTTGACTCATCATCGATCGAACCATATCTAATAAAGTTCGATTCCTCCTTTCAGCCACACCATTTAATTGTGGTGTGCCAGGAGGAGTTAACTGAGATACAATACCACAGTTTATAAGGTGATCTTTAAAGTCATTGCTTAAATATTCCCCACCACGATCTGATCGTAATGCTTTAATCTTCTTATTTAATTGGTTTTCTACTTCATTCTGAAACTCTTTGAATTTATCAAAAGCTTCACTTTTATACCTCATTAAGTAGATATACCCATATCTACTCATGTCATCGGTAAAAGTAATGAAATAGTCAAAATTACCTCTAGCAGTGACTGTCATTGGGCCACAAACATCGGTATGTATTAAACCCAATAACTCACTAGCTCGAGATCCTTTTTCTAGAAAAGGTGAACGAGTCATCTTGCCAAGAAGACAAGATTCGCATGTACCAAATGATTCGAAATCAAAAGGTTTAATTACACCAGTCGACACTAGTCTTTTAATGCGCTTCTCGTTGATGTGTCCTAATCGACAATGCCATAAATAAGATAGATCAGGATCACCTGTTTTGAGTCTTTTATTATCTAAATGATAAACATCATTGCAGGTATCTAGAATATAAATTCCATTGATCGAAATAGCTTGGCTATATACAATCCCATTAAGGGAAAAAGTACAACACTTGTCTTTAATTACAAAGGAAAACCCTTCTGTGTCTAACACAGATACGGATATTATATTTCTAGATAGCGTTGGTACAAAATAACAATTATTAAGATGCAACTCCAAACCCGAAGCTAAACTAAGTACATAAGTTCCTACTGAGACGGCAGCTACTTTAGACCCGTTTCCCATTCGGAGATCGACATCACCCTTGTTTAGCTTTCTTATGCTTTTTAGGCCCTGCAGATGATTGCACAAGTGAGAACCACAACCAGTATCTAATACCCAAGTTGTATTTGAAGCATAATTTATGTCTATCATAAAAGATTGATTAAGAAATTACATGTCGGCTTCACAATGCCGACTTTTATGTCATCCAGGTACTTTGTGCAATTACGTCTCCAATGTCCCTTGTTATTACAATAATTACAAGTATCTTTAAGAGGATTACCCTTTATGGATTTTGGCTTGGTAGAGCAATTCGCAATTGCTTTACCTTTGCCCTCCACCGAAAGGGCTTCTTACTGCGTTCCTCTTAAACCGCTTCTTCCCCTTCACGTTAATCGCAAGCACATCATTCCTCGTACTCCCACTCAATCCCATGTCCTTCTCTGCTTGCACAAGCAGAGAATGGAGCTCATGTAAACTCTTTCTCATGTTCGTCATATTATAATTTACCCTAAATTGGGTAAATCCCTTGACGCGCGAGAGAGAGTGGAGCACTCGGTCCACCACAAGTTCGTCGGGGATCTTGCATCCCAACCCCTCTAAAGTTTCCACGTACTCAATCATTTTAAGTACGTGTGAACTTACAGGTTGACCATCTTTGAGGTTAGCCTCAAAGAAACGGATCGGTGTCATACTTGAATTATTCTCGGGGCTTGAGAAAACATAGTTGAAAGCCTCGAAAATACTTCATGTGCATCACGAAACTTGACACATTGCCTTTGTAAAGCAGGATCCATTGAAAAAATCAAAACATTTTTTATTGCAGCGGAATCCTTTTGATAATTTGAAAAAGCCTCCCTTACATCGGCAGTGGCCCTAGTACTAGGCAAAGGGGAGAGGGATCGACAAGGTAGCGTAATTTGCCATCACTGCAATGAGCTAATCGAAGTTGTTCTTCCCAATCTTTAAAATTACTACCGTCGGCTTTTAAAACATATTTGTCCATAAAAGAACGTAGCCATGAATCTCTAGCTATGGTGGCGGTTTCACTAGTAGAAGTCATCGTGATTACTACAAAGGAAATAAAGGAAAGATTAACATTTATCGTCTAGAAATATTTAACTTGTGAAACTATTTAACAAGTTCCCATTTATATAATGATCTCCCACTGAATTATATAAATGATTCCAAGATCCAATTTTATATAAACACGGGCACGGTGGACCGATTCAACCCATATTTATATAAATTTGGTGAGTCAACAACTTTGACTGATTCTACTACTAGAACTCTTGGTTGACGGATTTTCTTAAAATCTATCTTTTAGCCCCGAATAAATATGGGCACGGTGGACCGATTCAACCCATATATATCCCGTTGAGTCCAACCAATTTTCACGCGTAATAACTTTTATTACCCTACTTACCCAACGTAAAAAGAGTGTACCTCGGTGATCCGAATCTACCTCTAATGAAGAAGGGATTCATAGGTGCTATTATTTGGTAAGGCTTAATCTCAATTTTAAACAAATGTGAGAGATCTTATCAAATTAATTGTCTATCACTTTTAAGTGAACTAAATTGGTGAATGCTAGACAATTAAATCGATAACAAAAGAAATAAAACATGTAGTGACGATTTGGCATGAATGCATAAAAGAATTAAAACAACCAAGTCCTAATATGGCCACCTAGTTAATCTAATTAAGTAAAATTATTACACTTCGGAAACCAACTCCTTGGTCCCTTGAGTCTTCATAAATAGGCCTCCTTCTTTAGGATTTCGAAACACCTTTCCGAAAACACCGTCTTCATGAAAACTCCGTCTTTAGATGCTTCATCTAATTAATAATAATTAAATTACATAACAATACCCTATTATACAATTTGTAATAAAATTAAAATAAAACTATTAATTAATTACAAATTAGGCGATACGAAATCGCAATTAATTACAAAACAAGTCAATATTCCCTTACATTTCGGGAAATACCAACTTCTACCTATGGCCATATTAGGAAAAATTACATAATTATAATTCTAAAAACCATTCATCTAAATGAATAATAAAATGCATTATGTAAATATGACATGCCAAATCGTCTAACTTACCAACAACGATCATTTGAGCTTGCTTTGACGGAATTTTTACCAATAAAAATTCATAATCAATTCTTAAAACAATTTTAAGACTTACTCATCATACTAATCTGGTCTATTATCAAAATAATCATTCTCAACAATTATCTTGATTTTATATGGGAATTAAAACACAATTGTGACAAAAAATGATATAATAATTCACAATTATCATATAAAATTCCATTTAATATAAAATTTTATGGAAAAATAAATTTCAAAACTATGAACATTCTGGTCTTACACCCAAAATGCCATGCAAGTGAAAATTGTTGGTTTTAAATTTATTAAAAATGATTTCACAATTTTATCGGTAAAGCGACAATTTTTACGATTTAATTCTAAATCAAACCATAAAAATTGAAATTACTTAAAATAAAATTTTATACATTTTGGAACAATTTCCAGGAGCTAAAAATTCAGAAATTTCGAGCCCAAAATTAAAATCAATATTTATTTACAAAATAACCATTATTTACCCATTTTTATCAAATAAAAATTAATAAACAACCTAAATTAATCACATTAATTTATAGTATCTACTTATCTCATAAATAGAACATGCATGTGGTTATTTCTAAATAAACATGCATAAAATTAACATGCAACACAATTTAATTAACTCTTAATTAATTTTAATGCATTTTTACTCAATTTTATGCCAATTAAGTTATAAAAAGTGGAAAAATTTAACAAAAATCAAATTTTCGTCCCATATCATCCTAAGACCAGATTATATACATGCAAGACTATATTATGTGATAAAACGAATTTTAGTAACATAATATCAATTTTATTAATTTATCTCATAAATTGCTAAAATCGTCTTAAGACAACATGCATGTATTTAACAATGCTCTGATACCACTTGTTAGTTATATAGACCATATTAATACTCATCTTATGATATTAAAATTACAAATTAATTAACAATGGTCTATATCTACATGCATGCAAAAGAAATGTATAAAAGATGGTGTAAAGCCATCTTAAGACAAAAGTTCCTTACATTGTTATAAGGCAAAATGGGCACAACTCAAGGACTCCTTCCTTGATGTTGTTCTTGAGCTAAATCAACAAGGATGATCCTCCAAGAACACAAATTACCAAAATAGGTAATCTCCTAAGGTGGCACCCAAGATTAACCCAAATTACTACTATAATACTAACTAGATATTAATAGTAGTAACCTTGAAGTTGTATATTTGATGTACTAATTAATATTATTACCTTGATAATATTATTAGTTAGTTTTTATATGTGTTTTTGTATAAAAGATGAAGAAAAATTAGAAGCAAAAGTTGGTCTTATGAAGAGTCTTGAAACCGGCCAAGCAAAGCAACCAAGACCAATTTTTTACTTCAATTTTTCAACTACATGAAATGGTGTGTTTAGGTGGGTATTTATAGGCAAAAGTAGGGAACAAACCTTAGTGGAAAATCCACTACAAAGGACACTTGTTTGTCCTCAAAAAAAATCGGTCCAAGTGGACTATTTCGAGTCCAATTCGATTTTCGACATTTGCCCCACAAATGCTTATAAGTCTTATATTTAATTATCTTACATAATTAAATATTAATTTAATTATTTAACCCTTAAATAATATAAATTAACTACCAATAACTACTTAACCATTAAGTAATCATAAGACTATTTTATCAACATACAATGTGTCAATATTAACCCATTTAGCTAATTTTACAACCTCTTGTAAAATATAAAAGCTAATTAAATCCACCTCAAAATATATACACATATCGTATAAAATTAATTAATTAACAATTAATTAATAAATTCTAATTATTTATTCTTTAAATATCTCATAATTAAATAATAAATCTCTTTATCCCGAGTTCGTAACCCGTCATCAAATAATACATTTATGTGACTAACTAAGAGTCAAATAATACAAGAAATTAATTATTTCGTATCTCATACAAACAATTAATTTATTCTATTTGGGTGTCATCCTATAGGTGTGACCTAAAGGGATCAGCTGATCACCACCGTTACACGACAGTAATGTCAAACTCTAGTCAGCCAATCATTACCGATTAACGATGACCAGCTGACAAATAAATAAATAAATCCCTGATATTCCTTTTACGAGATTTATTTTGTAAACGCACTAATTGTGGAGGACACTACTCCAACACGGGATTAGGTGTTTGATCAAAAGAGCTTCCTAATATGTACCCTCACCCCTTACTCCAGATCTCTGTGAACATCCGTGTTCATTGGCATCCACGAGAGTCATTCTAGACATAGAATGCTAAGGGTAACGAGTTCTTGGTGTTCATGTCGCTACTTTGTGTCTTGACATGACACGAGGTATTCGAACGGTTTCCAATTTTCCACAATAAATTGGTGGCGACTCCATAAATGCAAATGCTTGTTTCCCAAGCGCCCCCGTGGACCATGTCCACAAACATGCAAGTATGAGGGTGTAAAAATCCTTCTTTTATCATGTCTTCATTTACTTTATGATTATAACATGCTAAAACATGCATAACACGATCCAAAACATGGGATAAACGAGCCAAAACTGAGTTTTAGCCTGAGGTAGAAGCCCCTTATTGTGCCAATAGGCTCGCGCCTCAATGGGGTGCCCAGGTCAGAACTCAACCGTGTTTGTTCTCGTCTTTTCCCTTTAATCCATTTTCATATTTGTAATCGGTTTTTACCATTTCAAATATTTTCAAACCTTTTTTTATTTTATTTTATTTGTTTTTAACCATAAAACATTTTCCACCCTTGGTTCCTCATACCATGATGGTTAAATCCGTCTTTCGGTGATAATATTTGGTTAATAACATTTAAAAGGTATTTAAAGCCTTTTATTTCTTTACATTTTGGGAGGTATTTTAAAGCCTTTCATCATTTCTTCACATTTTCAAAACAAGCATATTAGTCACCAACACAAAGTCATCCTTGGTTCTACATACCATGCCGGATTTTAACCCGGGTACGATTATGAGTATCGACTAATTATATTCAAGTGAACTTAAAACAATTAGTTCATAATTATTTTCAAATATATTCATGTCAAGCTTGTCAAGTCGAACCCGACACCGAATATCATCAAAATAATGACGATTATTCAAGCCCCGTTCTTCAAATCAACAAATACGGTCTAAACGACCCTTTCAAACCAAATCGGGTCAAATACCCATTTTTCAATACGTTTTAAAAACGTTTTCCAATGGTCAGAACACGGCCTATAACCGTTGGTTGACCCGCTCCTAAAACATGCCCCATCTTTCTTATTTCCAAAACCAAGGGAGGCCCCCTTACACCGCCTGCATTCTCGCACCTCATATGGCCGCCTGGCACAGGGCCTGTTCCATTTCCAGCATTAGTGTAGGACGATCCCGACTCCGGTTAGCCCAGATATAGGACGGATCAGATGACTATTAGGTAATTTAAAAATCATATTTGCAAAATGCTTTACTAAGACAAATGGATCACGTTATGCACCATAAACCTAATATGGTAAATGGATGTTTAATTTCCGTCTTTTATGCAAATCAACCATTAATCCAACTCGACATCTTATACTTGATACTTGGATTAAATCAACCGACTTAGAAAGCTCTCACATGTTAGGTTTAAATTATTGGATGCGCATTCATGCATTTAAACCGTTTTATCAACTTTTGCATTCAACCAACCAAGATCAATCAGTAGAGGCCGCTATCATGGCGGGATTGGGTGTCGATTAAAGGGCTTCCCAATACGTACCTTCACCTCTTACTCAGAAACTTTGGATAGTGGACGACCTTATCCAGGGCGTACGAGAGTCATTCTAGAGATAGGATGCTAAAGAGGGACGATTCCTTATCTTTAGTACCTATGTCAAACATTGCTTTGTGCTTCGTTTGACCGAGGTATAAAGTGGATTCGAACGGGTTCCAAGCATCCCACAAATGCTTGGTGGCGACTCCGAACATCTCTAATCATTTCGAGAACCTTACCGAGACGAAACCGACCGATCTAAAATGATCCGGTCGAAAGCATTTTTACGCCGCCGAGCGTGGCTTTCTAAAGACCGTTGTATGTCCACAAATCGGCTAGGCTTGCAGGTGGGCCATGTCCACAGATTGGCGACTCCGCTAGGGATAACTAGGTCACTTGCGTCTTTGTGATCCCTAGATGGCGAGACTCAAACGAGATCTTGGTTGGAATGCATTAATTGATATTACGGTCACGGTCGGGTTCCTTGTCCGGGCCCATAACCTAACCTTTATCGACCAATTGGCTCGTCTCGTCGGCGTGAGTTTTCTCATCCCCGCATTTTGAATCCCGATTGAGTCAAGCATACCATTGACGTCACATATTTCTGTTTCCTCAAAAAGCTTTCATCACTTTCGAGCACGAGGATAGGGCACCCTTCTTACCCATTTTGTTTGGATTGGTATCCCTCTCGCAAATCGGGGTTTGATTGCTTGGTGTGTAACCCACCCTTCTAAGCCAAAACCCGTGTCAGCATAATGCATAATATAATGAACTGTGAGTGCTTATATGCTACGTGATCATAAGTCCTTCCGTGTCATTTTCAAACCTTCAAAATCACCTTTTTGCGCCGTTATAATGGCCATTTCAAACCTCGGTCTTTTACCGACCGTTGCACGCCTTTCTAGGCTGTCATAATGACGATTTTCAAACCCGGTTTTTATGACCATTTCAACACGCCTTTCTAGGCCGTCGTAATGACGATTTTCAAACTCGGTTCTTTACAACCATTTCAAATCACCTTTTTACACCGTTATAATTGCCGCGTCTAGACACGGATTTTAACCCGTTTCGCGCTGACAATGGCTCTTTTAAAACCCGAGAAAAGCACACACCCTTTTCTCGAGACACTTTCGAGATCCCGAGGAGCATGCACCGTCCCCGAGACCTCTTCAAACATTTCAAACTCGATTTTCAAAACATACAATTTTGAATTTCAAAAACCGTCTTGGGAGACAATACATTGTTTTACGAGCCGATTCAAACTCAAAACCGTCTTTTGCAAATAAACTTAAGACAACCCTTTCAACCGACCGACTTACGGGGATCCCTATCTTCGGAAGTCGTCCATAAAGCGACAAATGAATCTTTTTGAAAATTTCTATTTTCGAAAACTTCAGTCCACCATTCCAATTCCGCCTCGTGTCTATCGAGTCGAAGCAAACGTACTTATGGGTCTTTGCTTATGAGTCGTCTCACCATGAGACTCGTCCAATGGCGTCACGCCGCTACATTGGACACGTGTCAAAAGTTCAGTCAACACCGTCACGTCATAAATCGAGTCAGCACCGAAGAACCATACACGGTCATCATCGTCTTGTTGAGTCTGATCTTTGTGTTGTCTGCGTTCAGTCTTTGAACCGTGTCAGATTGAGTTGTAATGTGAGCCATTTTTCTGCGTCAGAACCATGGCCCCGTCTTCAACTTCGTCTGTCAACAGCAACAACAATGATAACAACAGAGATGTCGCGACTGCTCAGCTAGCCAACCTGCTCACCGCTCTTAAGGTCACTCTAGATCGTGTCGAGACCCTTATCGACACCCTGGAAAACAAAGAAGCTGGAGAACATAATACTCCACCTTTGACTGAAACTGAGAAAAGGCTCAAGCTCTTGGAAGAACAGCTCCTAGCCCGGGGTAACAATATCCATCTTGAGAACAACCGAAGGTTCAAACCTGTTGGGGATCAATTACCCGACAACTTTACCCTAACTGATGTACCTAAGTTTCAAGGATTGGAGGACCCGCTCAATCATATCCGTGCGTTCAAAGACTACATGGCCATTAAAGGGGTCAAACAGGAGCTCTTCACCCGGATCTTTCCGTCCTCTTTGGAACCGATCCCTCGTCAGTGGTACTACTCCCTTGATCCGAAGAACCTTACTACTTGGGATGAAGTCACAGTTGAATTCGTGAAACAATACACAGACAATGTTGAAATCCAAGCCAATACCCGTACCCTTGAGGTCCTACCCCAGAACGACAAGAAGGGATTCACTTAGTTCTTAACCCGTTGGAGGAGGGTAAGTACTCAGCTAGTCAGCAAGCCGAGTGGATCAACTTTGGTGGAAAAGTTCGTCAACAATCTCCGCTCAGTGTATGCCAACTTACTGAGGTATCAAAATATTAAGACCTTCCAGGATCTGCAAATTCTGGGGACACGCATTGAAGATGACCTCTGGAAGGGCGTCTTGGCCAAGACCACTGGCAGAGGCTACCAAGGATCCACCTCAACCGGGTCTCGCCCTTATGGTCAAACAAACAAGATTGACGAGGTCAACCTCATTGAACCATCTGCTAAGAGAGCTGAGCGCCCCCAGAGAGTGTTCACTAATATAGGGTCAACTTATGCAAGTGCCCTGAAGAGCCTCATGGACCAGGGAAAGTTACAACCAATCGGACCCACCCCGCATCCGACCGATGCTAAGAAATCCCGCTTCTGGAACCCCAATGCCTACTGTCAGTACCATCAAGGGAAAGGGCATGATACAGAAACCTGCTTCAAACTCAAACACATCATCCAAGACATGATTGAGAAAGGGGATTTGCCTTTACCCCCACCAACTAAGCCAAACAACAACAAAAATCTCTCGGAATCCACATTATCTCCAAAGATGAGCCAACTCTTGACTGCTCTCACCTCATCCTACCAATTGGTGACGAGGTAAACACCTTGGAGAAAGATCCCTCGGACGGGGTATTTGTGTTCAGTGCCGCAACTATGCTCACCATGTTCCAACGGGTTGAGAAAGCCATGGCCAGCCTCTCCGAGAGGATCACCCGACTTGACGATGCCTACCACCGACTTATCTTCAATCTTCCACCACCACGCCCGAGAGAGAATCCCCTGAGCGCCCAAAACTACCCTCACCAGGACGGATTGCTCCCGCGACCATTCTGGCATGCACCTCACAATAATCAACCTTACAAAAACTACTCTCACAAAAATTACCCTCACAGAAATAACCCTCACAAAAATTGCCCACCAAGGAATACCCCTCCAAGGTGCCTTCGAGATCCTGAAATCAATGGCATCTGGAGAGATGATGTTTAAGATGTCTATATTGTCCCTGGGAAAGAGAAACGGGCGAAAGAGATCGGTCACCTTATCCGGTCCGGACGCCCTTATCAGAACCCGAATAATTCAGCGGTCGCTCCAACAACAAACGGCCAAGTCATCCCGGAAGTAGACACTCAACCAAGAGCTCCTGAGAATTCGGTCCTCAAGCAGCTTCAGAAGGCAAAAGCCGAGATCTCGATCTGGCAACTTATCGCGACATCCTTTGAGCATCGACAAGCTTTGCTACAGGCCTTGGGAAAATTAACTGTGCCCTCCACCTCTTCCCCTGAATAAATAGTGGCACATATGACAAGGGACGCCCCTGACTTGAACAACCCGGTTGTCTTCTCTGACGAGGATATCCCTCCCTTCGGAGTCAATCATAACCTTAACATGTACATTACCGTACAATATCTCAGGAAGAATATGCCCATGGTCCTTGTAGATGACTGATCCGCGGTAAATGTCATTCCCCTCAAGACTGCTCACAAGCGGGGTATTAAGGAAGCTGATTTGGTCCCAACAAATCAAGTAGTACGCGCCTACGACGGCACTCGTCGCAAGGTCGCGAGGCTCATCACTGTGACTGTCGCAACCGGACCACTGGAAAGGCAAACCAGTTTTCAGGTGGTCGACATCGACGACTCCTTCAATATGCTCCTGGGACGTCCTTGGATTCACGCCGTCAAGGCGGTTACCTCAACTCTCCACCAGAAGATCAGGGTCCCCTTCAACGGCAAAGCAATCACAATTCCTGATTCCCCGATTAAAGCTGTCATGAGAAAGGGAATTGCCTCCCAGACCATTGAGGAAGATGACAATGAAATGTGGGGATTCCAAGTTGTGAATGCCATAACTGATGAATCAACACCCTTTGATCGTGACCCGTTTGCCAACCTCACAGTCAACTGCATCATGATGCGCCAGGGTTACTTCCCGGGTTTGCCCCTTAATCCATTGAAGGACACCTTACCTCCCTTGAAACAGGCTAAGGTCCCTAACATCCCCTTTGGACTAAGTTATGAGCCGACCGATGAAGGTATCCAGGAAATGAACCTCCTAGTTCGAAAACGCAAGAAGCACGGAGTTATCCTCCGTCCCTATCATCTGACCCTCAACGGATACTTTGTCCCCGAGGGAGAATCAGAGCTCTACCATGGCTTTCCGGAGCCGATCTTTGACTATGTGGCCAAGGCCAGATACCCGGGTGTAGAAGTCTTCCAGGACTGCTACTTCATCCCCGACAACACCGAAGCTGCATCAACCGAGTCTAAGCCGTCGTCATGCCTCGATGGACAAGCTGTCACTCTCCTCTTTAGAGAATATAACATCAAGCACCTCGACTATGAGGACATTATCAACATCACCCTGAAGGACAATCAATTTGACCCAACCGCCTTGATCTCTGAAACTGACCCTGAGAAAGCTACACAAGGCTGGAGGAAGACCGTCAAGTGGACCGATCGCCGAGGCCGCATTCTCAAGATCACAACTGGAGAAGGCCTTATATTCAAAGAGGGAAGTGGAGAAGAATCTGAAAATGAGTCTGAGTCGGAGTCAGAGTCTGTCATAGCTCCTAACACTCCAAATGTCCCAGTCAAGGTCCCCTTCCCACTATTTTATCACAAGATCGTGGCTGATTCAGAGGCTGAGTCTACTAGGGTCACCCCCACTCCCATGAAAGGTGACAACCTGGAGCCTGTTCCAGGGGCCACCTCCTCTGTTGTGTCGCCTCTGACCGACCACGAGATGTCTGTCCTCTCCGAGCTTTTCGCTCGTGTCAACTTAATGAACGCTAAGTTTGATTATGACTCGTCTCAATTTGACTTCAATGCAATTCTGAATGACTATGAGGAATTTGACTTGAGTGACTACCCACCTCACCTAGCCAAAGAACTTGAAAAACGGGAAACCAGAACCCCCATCATTGAGGAGACCGAACCTATTAACGTAGGAACCGACAACACACCTCAAGAACTTAGGATAGGAACAACCCTGGACCCCTCGGAAAGACAACAGTTCATTGACCTCCTCCACGAATACAAGGACATATTCTCCCGGTCCTACAGAGATATGCCTGGGATTGACAGGGAAATTGCAAAGCACCGGATACCCATTAAGCCCGGAGCTAAACCCGTGAAGCAGAAGCTACGCCGGATGCGTCCTGAGTGGGCCCTGAAAATCAAGGAAGAAGTAGACAAACAATTCAAGGCCAGTTTCATCAAAGTATCTGAATACTCTAATTGGGTGGCCAACATTGTTTCTGTACCGAAGAAAGACGGGAGAATTCGGGTTTGCGTCGACTTCAGGGATCTGAACAAGGCGAGTCCAAAGGACGACTTCCCTTTGCCACATGTTGACATTCTGGTAGACAACACTGCCGAACATGCTCTCCTATCATTCATGGAAGGGTATGCTGGGTACAACCAGATTAAAATGGCTGAGGAAGACATGCACAAGACTACATTCACTACACAGTGGGGTACATATTGCTACACGGTCATGCCCTTCGGCCTCATCAACGCCGGGGCTACCTACCTGATACGTCGTTTCTGTACCAAAAATAAATACCTAAATATAACTAACAGAAGCTAACGATACGTAGGGTCGATCTCCACAGGGAGGCTAAGTTGCTATCTATCTGTTTAACTCGGTCTGTCGGAATGTCACAATTGGGGGTTTGAAGTGTTTTGACTAAACTAATGAGATAAAGGCAACTAGGACTTCGGGTCATCAATAAACGTCAGTCAATCACAGCTGAGGTCACAGAACAGTCGATGTGTCGGTCTAAGGGGCATAGAATATCTCCTTTCGGTCTCAATTCACCCAAAAATGCTATTAGCTTAACTTTCGCCCTCACTAAAGCATCCTATTGTTCACTGCGGGTCTCACCTATTCCAACCTTTTGGTCCAGGTCAAGGTTTACCAAAATTAAAAGGCTAATTGCTTCGAATAAACTAGCAGGATACAGTTAAAGCAGCGATTAACAACATAGACTACAACTACAATGACAAATCCAATAACCTAATTAGCAACTAACATTGGTCTATTGAATCACCTAGTCCTAGCAGAGGAATTTAGGTAGACATCAATAAAAGAGAAAGAACAAGGGAAAGGAGAATAATAAACATTAATTAAATTAAAGAGAAAAGGGAGAGAAAGAGTTACAGTAGAAAAGGATCCGGAAAATAGGAGAGAAAAATAGTATTCAACAGTAACCAGAGGAAAAAGTAACGTGTGATGTGTGTGGGAGAGTTACAAATGACGTCTCCCCTTCCTATTTATAAGAAAAATAGGATTTTATTCAACCTAATGACGGATTTAAGCTAAAAGCCCAAGCCCGTAAGAGAAACCACTCGATCGAGTGGTTTAAAACCACTCGATCGAGTAAACTAAAGCTTAAACCACTCGATCAAGTAGAAAATCTACTCGATCGACTAAATCCTAAAATGCAACTACTCGATCGAGTAGAAAAAGGACTCGATCGAACAAAATTGTACTCGATCGAGTACTTTCCAGCGTACAATTTCCTGCTTTGCGCACTGAACTTCAAACGGCTGCCATTTCTTCGTTAATTGGTCAAACAGGGCGATTCCGGTGGCATTGGAAAGATAAGAGGACAAAATTTCATCTCCAATTAGAATCACCTGAATATCAGTTGTAGAACTCGAGATATGGCTCTCCAAAGTAGGCACTAGCAATTTGAAGTTCTTCCTTTGCTCGCCTAGCTATCTTTCTTCTTTGCGCATCTCAAAATAGCTACATTCCCGGTCCAAATTCACCCTTCCTCCAAATGAATGCTAAAAGGACGGTAAATGGCTTGATTTCACTACTTCCTGGTCCATTCCTGCAACTAAGACAAAATAAACCAAAGTAGCATATTCGGGGCATTTCGTAGCAATAAACTACGATATTAACATAGAAATACGTGCATAAATAGGCCAAAAAGACTATATAAAATGCACGTATCACTACCAAAGAACCGCTACTACTCTCCTACATGATATGATGGACAAGAAGGTAGAGGTGTATGTCGATGACATGATCGTCAAATCGAGAGAACGGGACGGCCACATCAACGCCTTTCAAAAATTCTTCGCTCGTCTGCGGGAATATAACATGAGACTAAATCCTCATAAGTGTGCATTCGGGGTCACCTCCGGAAAACTCTTGGGACATGTCGTCAGCAAAAGAGGCATTGAGATTGATCCAACCAAATTCAAAGCCCTTCAACAAATGCCTCGGCCTAGGAACGAGAAGGAGATTCGGGGATTTCTCGATTAGGTCCAATACATCAGTCGCTTCATTGCCAAGCTCACCATAATTTTTGAACCAATATTCAAGAAACTTCGCGCCTCCAATCACACCGATTGGGACGCCAACTGTCAAAAGGCCTTCGACAGGATAAAGGAAATCCTATCCAAACCTCCTGTCCTCATGCCACCTTAAACGGGGATTCCTTTATCCCTATACCTAACTGTCACAGACACGGCCATGGGAGCTATGCTAGCACAAACAGTCGACGGCGAGGAACGAGCCATCTACTACATCAGTAAAAGTTCATTGAGTACAAGACAAGGTACACCCAGCTGGAAAAGACATGTCTTGCCCCAGTATGGTCAACCAAGAAGCTGCGGCATTACATGCTCAGCCACACGGTCCACATCTACTCCAAGATGGACCCGGTCAAATATATATTTGAAAAACCCGTACTAAACGGAAGGCTGTCTAGGTGGACACTCATGCTGTCCGAGTTCGATCTCAAATTTGTACCCCTCAAGGTTATTAAGAGAAGAGTAGTCGCCGATTTCCTGGCAGAAAATCCCGTCAACGAGGATCCAACGACCGACAGATGGTCACTTCCTGACGAAGACATCCTTTATGGCGACTCCGACGCATGGTACCTATACTTCGATGGTGCATCTAATCTGAGAGGCTTCAGGGTAGGAATCCTCCTAATATCACCAGAGGGAGAACATGTTCCGATCTCAGTCAAGCTGGACTTCGCCGTCACCAACAATGCCGCTGAATATGAAGCGTACCTCATCACCGCAAGCGACCATCACACTTGGCATCAAAAGCGAGGGTCCACGACGATTCCTCGCTCATCATCAATCGGTGTCAGGATCATGGAAAATCCGCGAGTGACTTAGCTCCCTACCGAGCAAAAATCAATCAAGAGGCCGAGTTCTTCGACCAAGTCGACTACTTCCACTTGCCACGAGAGGAAAATCAATTTGCTGATGCCCTAGCGAAACTTGTCGCGCTCGTCAACATACCTGACGACATGACATCGATGCCTCTATGTGTCAAGAGAAGGAGCGAGCCAGCTCACATTTGTGCCATCAACAACGACGAGGGAAGCTATGATGAACCTTGGTACCAAGCCATCCTCAACTACAAAACCAAAAACGAATTCCCTCCCAACTCTGACCCAAGAGGACAAAGAGCCGTCCGTTTACTTGCATCACAATTCGTGATAAACCAAAATCAACTATACAAAAGAACACCCCAAGGGATTCTCCTCCTTTCCATTGACTATCACAAAGCCAAAAAAGTCATGGGAGAGGTCCACGATGGAGAATGTTGCCCTCACATGAGCGCAATGATGCTTACCCGAAAAATCATGCGGCTAGGTTACTACTGGACCACCATGGAAGCTGATTGCCGTAACTACGTCAAACATTGCCACAATTGCCAAATATTCGCCAACATACAACACATACCACCATCCCTTTTATACACCATGACGTCATCCTGGCCTTTCTCAACCTGGGGCATCGACATCATCGGGAAAGTTAACCTGGTAGGCATCAAGGGGCATTGTTTCGTCCTCGTCGCCATCGACTACTTCACCAAATGGGTGGAAGCGCAGTCATATGCAGTCTTGACTGCCAAACAAGTGGCCAAGTTCATCCAAAACAACATCATCTGCAGATATGGGGTACCCTATGAAATCATCAGCGATCAAGGCTCTCACTTCCGGGCGGAAACTCAAGCTTTGCTGGACAAATACGAGATCAAACGACATCGATCATCCCCTTACCATCCCCAAACTAATGGAGCGGTGGAGGCAGCTAACAAAACTCTCATCACCATTATCAAGAAAATGCAAGACAACTACCGCAATTGGCCGAGCAAACTCCCATTCGCACTCTGGGGATACCGAACCTTCATTCGAACACCGACAGGTGCCACACCCTTCTACCTAGCATACGGTATGGAGGCAGTTCAACCGGTAGAGTTAGAGGTCCCATCTCTGCGCATCCTATTGGAGAGTCAAGTCCCTGAGGTGGAATGGACCCGCCGAAGGTACGAGCAACTCACTCTTCTAGACGAACGGCGACTCAACGCCTTGCACAACGTCCAACTATACCAACGACGTATACAACGGGCATTCAACAAGAGGGTCAAACCCAGGAACATCCAGGAGGGCGATTTGGTCCTCAAGTCAGTTCGAGCACCGTTACCCTTCGATGCGAGGGGAAAATTCAAACCCAACTGGGCCGGGCCATACCTGGTCAAGAAAATACTTTCGGGGGGCGCAGTGAGACTAAGTGACCTAGATGGGGAGGATTTTACAAACCCGACCAACCTAGACCAACTCAAGAAATACTACCTTTTAACCGTAACAACCAACGATCCGAGAGTAGTTCTACAACTAGCAACCACCTCAACCCTTTTCAAGTCAAGTTCCTCAACGCGTTCTGATTTGAAATTGCATGTTTTATCGAGTCTAAGTTGCGGCACCTTGCCCGTTTCGAATGTCCTTTGATCTGTCAAAGGCAACATCCATTTGCACTAAAACAAACAAAAACCCCTGAACTACGAGCATGGTTTGATTTCACCTCTTCAGGTGGATACGTAGGCAGTCCCTCTTATACATGAGGGATACAACGACAAAACCCAATCAAAAATTTACAAAACATTTCGAACTACGATCATGGTTTGATTTCACCTCTTCAGGTGAATACGTAGGCAGTCCTTTTTTACACAAGAAGGATACAATCATCCCCATAATAAAAAAAAAAAACCCCCACATACAAAAAACATCCCCGTCAAAAAAAGAAAAAGGAACAACATTCCCTTTCCCACAAAAATACCAAAAATAAGCCTTTCTCCCTTCCTCCCAAAAATCCCACTTTCCCAAGTGCAAACGTTTAGGACGATTCAAATCGAATTGCCTTTACAAAATGGATGGAAGAAACAAGTGTTCACAATTTTTGACACAAGCAATCCTCTTATTTAATTAATAATGGGAGGGATTACAATTTCAACAACAAATAAAGCGCGACGAGTCTAAAACTTGTCAAAGCTAAGGTGTCGACTAAAACACCTCACATAATAAAACTAGCACAAAACACACAAAACATAGCTAGTACAACATAATAAAAACTCACAACAATAATACAACATAATAATAAAGTGGGTAATGGAGGTCTTCACTCTTCCATTCTACCCTCGCCTTTTCCCTAGGGGTACATCTTCCACTTGTTCTTCTTGTTGGCCCTGTAGGGTAATATCCGTATAAGACCCTTTAAACTTAAGGATTATAACGTAAATTTAATATGCAATTATCGTCATAAAACATAAATACAATGAAATGATAAAGATTAAGTAATAACCTTCGGTCCTAGTGCAAAATGGCAATGAGAGATCAAAGTAGATCTCCTCCTAAATGATGCACCCAAGATTGTCCGAGAAATGCCCTTGTGCTAGAATTAATCCTCTAATTGCCTTGCAATATTGAGAGGATGGTTTTGTGAGTTTTCGTTGGATGAGAGATCCGAATTTCGAGAGGCACTTTTCTCGAAACCCTAAAACTTTTTCAAATGAATGATTAGGTTAGAAGGGAGGAGAAGCTCTCCCTTTTGTTCTCCTAATCTCGGCCAAACCGAGAGCCCTAATGGGGAAGTGGGCTTCCACTTCCTCTTAATTTTAGCTCGTGGTCCGGTTCGTCAAATGCTAAAATGTATATGACGGGTTTTTATTATAAACTGTCATCGGTTATCGGTTATTAATACATCGACTAATAACACGGATTAGTTGAAGTATTAATACATGTCCGAGAAAGACAATATTGTATAATTAATTTATTCAATATACATTAATCGAATATAAATCGTTTATATTCAATTTACGAATTAACTGTTTAATTCGCCTTAGCCCATTTTATTTAATCCGTATTAAATATAATATCTCAACATCACATTTTGACTAATTACTAGTCAAATAACTCGGACTAACTGGTTAGTCAAAATTGGCATCTACATGACTGTATTTTCATACTGTCACGTCTCTCAAACGTATCCTATAGGTGTGACTTTTAGGGACCAGTTGATCACCGCCATCTGTATGACAATAACGTCAAACTTATCTAGCAAGCCAACCGTTATTGATAAACGTGGATCAACTGATAATAATACCAAAAGTATGCCCTTTGATCCTTTTTAGAGATTTATAAGTCCTTGCACTAACTGTTAAGGACACCAGCCCCAACAAGCTCCCACTTGTCCGTACAAGTGTATGTGCAATGACGTTATCCGCACTAACTGGAGGACACAGCTCCAACAAACTCCCACTTGTCCGTACAAGTGTATGTGCGATAACCGATTCTCATATTCATTTAAAATTTCTCCCACTCAATGTAAAACAATTTGCAGATCCGGATCCACAAAGGTCGTATTTTACAATCGATCTGTATCAAGAGTGGTTTCCCCGACTAGAGAGTAACTTAAGCGATAAAACGAGTCAGTATCCGAGCATGGCCATGCATTTCGATTCTGACTCCTCGAGTGGCCCCGAGAAATATCGAGTACACGATAAAGGCTGAATATTTCCTTCAACTCGACTCCTTCCGATCTAAGCACGCATGAAATGACCAGAAAAAAATCTACTTGGCCCCTGTTACGGATGACCGTGAGAAAGAAACCAAAGTCACCCAAAATCTGCCGTAGTCTCAAGAGACAGTCGATAGTCAAAAGAATCGACTCTTAGGATCACCATGGAGGTCCTATCCACGACCGGGCACGGAATGTTATAAAACATTTAGGACTCCACGTCGATGTCACAATGGTGTCCTACGAGATATCCGTATAACTCGCCTCGTGATTGGTCACCAATCAACTGGTTGACTTATGGCTCGTTGAACCCACCATCAACCAACGTCACAAAATAATTGCCAGAGTTATCAGCTCATGTGGGCAATTAAGGACTAAAAAAACTATGATGTTTGTTCAGTTCACTTTGTGGTGTTCAAAATTGTCGTACAATTCCACATGAAAAACAAAATATATATATAAATATCAAAACGATGATGTCGTATAGAGTACAAACGAGAATGAATCTAATCCATAAAAAGTACTACAACTCAGGAACACGTTTGATTCCCATGGAATTAACGTGCCCTTCATGCTTATCTTGTCGTAATGGTTTAGTGAGAGGATCTGCTATGTTATCATCGGTAGCAATCTTTTCTATCACTACTTCCTTTTGCTCCACGTAATCTCGGATTAGATGAGCTTTCCGTTGTACATGTCTAGACTTGTTGCTAGACTTTGGCTCCTTAGCTTGGAAGATGGCACCACTATTGTCGCAATAGATGGTGATCGGGTCATTCGAACTAGGCACTACAGATAGCCCATGTAAGAATTGACGCATCCATATCGCTTCCTTTGTAGCTTCAGACGCGGCATAGTACTCGGACTCGGTCGTAGAATCTCTTAATGTAAGAAGTTTGTTTCGAACTCTTCCAGCAGACTGCAGCGCCATTAAGAGTAAAAACGAATCCAGATGAGATTTCGAGTCATCACGATCCGTTTGGAAGCTAGCATCTGCGTAACCGGTTGCGCATATCTTTTGAGGGCCTCCATAAGTCAATGCCCAATCTTTAGTCCTCCGGAGGTACTTAAGAATGTTCTTGACAGCCAGCCAATGTGATTCACCGGATCTTTGTTGGAATCGACTTGTCATACTCAATGCATATGCCACGTCCGGACGTGTGCATATCATGGCATACATGATTGATCCTATAGCCGAGGCATAAGGAATCCGTGTCATGCGCTCTTTCTCTTCCGGTGTCTCTGGTGACTGAGACTTGCTCAAATGCACCCCTGGAGCCATAGGAAGAAACCCCTTCTTGGAGTTAGTCATGCTAAATCTCTCTAAATGACTTTGTCTATGTAAGACTCCTGACTGAGAGATAACATCCGTCGTGATCTATCTCGATAGATACGGATGCCCAGAATTCTTTGTGCCTCACCCAGATCTTTCATCTGGAAATGGTTTTTCAACCATACTTTCACCGAAGTTAAGAGAGGTATGTCATTCCCAATCAGGAGTATGTCATCTACATACAATATTAGGAAGACAATCTTGCTCCCACTCGACTTGATATATAGACATCGTTCCTCGACCGATCGAGTAAATCCATTTTCTTTTATCACTTGGTCGAAGCGATGATTCCAACTCCTTGATGCTTGCTTAAGTCCATAAATGGAACGCTTAAGCTTGCACACTTTCTTAGGATGTTTTGGATCGATGAAACCTTCGGGTTGTACCATGTACAACTCTTCCTCCAAAAAGCCGTTTAAGAAGGCGGTTTTCACGTCCATTTGCCAAATTTCATAGTCATGAAAAGCGGCAATCGCTAAGATAATCCGAATGGAACGCAGCATGACTAAGGGTGCAAAAATTTCATCGTAGTGCAAACCTGGCACTTGGGTGAAACCTTTAGCAACTAGTCGTGCTTTGTAGATATCTTGTTGACCTTCCACAGAATGCTTTATCTTGTAAAGCCATTTGCATTGAAGGGGACGAACCTTAGCAGGTAAATCAACAAGATCCCACACGTTGTTCTCATACATGGAGTCCATCTCGGATTGCATGGCCTCAAGCCATAGCTTTGAGTCAGAACTAGTCATAGCACCTTTATAGGTTGCGGGTTCACTACTCGTTAAGAGTAGAATGTCATCTATGTCATGTTCCTCGACCATACCAATGTATCTGTCCGGAGGAATAGAGACTCTACCCAACCTCCTAGGTTCCTCAGGAATGTTTACCGCAGTCGGGATTGAAGGAATATATTCCTCCAATGATTGCTTGGTACTTGGTTCTGGAATCTCCGACAGTTCGAAGGTTCTATCACTCTTTGCATTCTCGAGAAATTCCTTCTCTAAGAATGTCGCACTAGCCGCAACAAAAACACGTTGATCGGTTGGCGAATAGAAGTAATGACCAAGTGTTCCTTTAGGATAACCTATAAAGTATGTCTTGACCGATCGCGGGCCGAGCTTATCCTCGTGTCTCCACTTGACATAAGCCTCGTAGCCCCAAACCCGTATAAAGGAGAAGTTAGGGACCGTTCCCTTCCATAGTTCATATGGAGTCTTGTCAACAGCTTTAGACGGACTTCGGTTAAGTATTAGAGCGGTGACAAAGAGCATAACCCCACAATGAGTCGAGGCAACACGGTGTGACTCATCATGGATCGAACCATATCAAGTAGTGTTCGATTTCTCCGTTCGGACACACCATTCAATTGAGGTGTTCCGGTGGAGTTAAGCGTAGGGCAATCCCACGGTTCTTTAGGTGTTGATCAAACTCGTGAGAAAGATACTCGCCACCACGATCTGAACGTAGTGTTTTAATCTTTCTACCTAATAGGTTCTGTACCCTATTCTGGTATTCTTTGAATTTCTCAAAGGATTCACTTTTGTGCTTCATTAAGTAGACATAGCCATATCTACTCAAATCGTCCGTGAAAGTGATGAAATACCTATAGCCTTCTCGTGCGGTGATTGACATAGGACCACATACATCCGTGTGTATGAGCCCTAATAGGTCAGCAGCGCGCATTCCAACACCTTTGAAGGAAATCCGAGTCATCTTACCGATGAGACATGATTCACACGTGCCAAATGATTGAAAATCAAAGGCCGAGATAGCTCCATTCTTGATGAGCTGTTTAACGCGTTTCTCATTAATGTGTCCCATACGGCAGTGCCATAGATACGTTTGATCTTTGTCACCAACCTTTAACTTTTTATTCATTACGTGTAATATTTCGGTTGTCTGATCTAAAACATAAATTCCGTTCATGGAGACCGCCTTGCCATAAATCATATCGTGTAATGAGAAAATGCAAGTATTATTCTCTATTACAAATGAAAATCCAAGTTTGTCAAGTGCGTAAACCGAAATAATGTTTTTTGAAAGATGGGTACATAATAGCGATTATATAAAAATAACTAAAATCCGCTAGGAAGCTGGATCACGTATGTTCCCCTCGAGACGGCAGCCACTCGTGCTCCATTCCCGACACGCAGGTCCACCTCACCCTTTACGAGGGGTTCGATGTTTCGGAGCCCCTGCACATGATTACACAGATGAGAACCACAACCAATATCAAGTACCCAAGTTACGTAACTTGCGTGGTTAATCTCAATCATATGAATAAAAGTAGAAGAGAAAGAAGACATACCAACAGGTTTAACACGACCTGCCTTTAAGTCCTCATGATAAACAGGACATGTACGCCTCCAATGCCCAGTCTTGTGGCAATGATGGCATTCTATGTTTTCATTCTTGCTCTTTGTCGTGCCCGATGAGGTGCTCGACTCACCAGGCCCACTCTTACCAGAACCCGACTTCTTGAACTTCGGTTTACCCATCTGTTAGGTTTGCCCGAGCTTTGCCCTTACCTTTCCCTTTGTTTGTTACAACGAGAACATCCTGTTTCAAGCTCCCACTGAACTTCATGTCCTTCTCGGTGCGTACGAGAAGGGAGTGCGATTCATGGGGACTTTTCTTCAAATCATTCATATAGTAATTCGCTCTAAATTGCGAAAAACCATCGTGGAGTGAGTGAAGCATGCGGTCGATCACAATGTTCTCGCTGATCTTACAATCAAAGGTCTCCAACTTCTCGACATTCTCAATCATCGAGAATGTGTGGGCTAACTGGTTGGCCTTTCTTCGAGTCTCGCATCAAAGAAGCGAGTGGTATGCTCATAGGTCACGATTCTCGGTGCTTTCGAGAATTCCTTGGTGAGCGTGGTGAAAATCTTGTTCGCACCATGGGCTATGAAGCGTTTCTGCAAATTGGGTTCCATTGCAAAAATGAGTACGTTTTTAATCGCACCCGCTTCCATACAGAAATCATTAAACTTGGTGATTTCAGCAGCTCTAGCCGTGGGACCTGGGTTTGCCGGGATGGGCTCTAATAGATATTTGAGCTTCCGTCGGCGGGCAAGCATTCCGTAATGCCGCCTCCCGTCCGCGAAGTTTGATCCATCATTCTTGATCGAGTAGGCGATTCATCTGATTCATGAAGATCCGAAGCCAGGACTCACGGTCCAATGTGGCACTTGGCATTGGGTTATCAGTAGAACCAGCCATTGGTTATTAGCAGTTTAAAAGTTCGTGATCTACACTGAAAAAGAAAGAAAAACAAGAACGAAATAAGCAACTCATCGAGGTGATTTAAGTCTATTTTAAAATTCATTTTAACGTGTAGACTCTCGCACTTGCATAATTGATCTCCCTCAAGAATGATACAAGTGATCCCAAGACTCAATTTCTGTAAATTGATAAGCCAACTGTTTAGCTAATTCTTCCGTAAGAACTCTTGGTCGATAGATTTCCGTAAATCCTATCTATAGTCCACCATAATCACAGGATCGTACGAGTGACCATAGTGTTGAGATAAAATAGGTCAATCGGTTCCAACTTACCCGACGTAGAAGGGGTCATATTATGCCTACCGACGAAGAAAGGACTCATTGGAGTTTGACCTATAAAGACCGTTCTCAATTTTGGTTTATACGAGGAAGATCCCATCAACTAAATTATAATTCATATTAAGTGAACGAATAACTAGCGTCTGCGTGAATGAATTAATTTAGGTGATGGCTTAAAAACATGTGACATGAGAATGTCAAAGAAAACTAACTCGTGACCTCTATATGTGTCAGTTTTCATGCAATAATTAGGTGGTTTGGTTTTCAGGCGGAATATGATGCATATTATCGTTGCGAAAAATAAATAAAAGAATGCATATCAATACGTAAATAAAAAAAATTCCTAGTGTGGCCTATCCTAATAAAAAGAACATAAAACAACTTTGGAATCCACCGTTGGACCCGAGAAGCTTGTCTTGATGTTCCATCTTGATCCATGTAGCGGGAGTGAGCATCCGGTCTCCATCTTTGGTCTTCTCAAAAATTACATTTAAAATTACAAAATATAACCTATTTACATTCTAATTAAAAACTGTAATTACAAGTGAAAAATCCAAAACGGAGATACGAGATCTCAAAATACAACCAAGATCGTGTTCCATCATTACGGTAACACGTTCTACTAAGGCCACACTAAGTTACAACCGTTTGTAAAATAAATAAATACGTAATATAAAGCATTCAAAATAATCAAAACGATAAATAAAATGCATCAACTAAAATAAATTTATTCGTGACATAATTCCGTAATTATGTTAAATTTATCCAAACCACCTTTTAATGATTAAAATTCATGTGATAAAACCGCTTCTATCATTCAATTTTAATCTAATACAATCCGTTACTTTAAATACGCTTTAAAGTAACTTAATGGTACGTGTGTGAACCGTTTCACAATCATAGCGAGTGTACAATATCCGTATAAAGTACATATTAAGGCCAAAAGAAAATTTAAAACAAAGGAATAAATTTTCAAAGCTTGCCAGAACAAAAATCCTCGATCCGGGGACAATAGTGCTCGATCGAGGAACTAAAAGGCTCGATCGATGAACGCTAGTCGATCGAGAGGTATGCTAATCAGGAAGTACTCGATCGACAGAACTGGTGGTCGATCGAGGACTTTATCAACAATACTGCTCGATCGAGTACGAGGACTTCTCGATCGAGCAGTGGGGTTTTAAAAGTGGTCGATCGAGTACAGCAAGGACTCGATCGAGTAAAAACAAGACAGAAAAACCTCTCGATCGATTAAAAACTTGGTCGATCGAGAACAAAAGTTTCTGGAAAACAAAACCCTCGTGAAAACAGTTTTGTCGAAACAAAACAATTTCAATTTTGATCAAAAACGCATAAAATCAATTTTATAATTTGACAAAACTTGACATATTATTATAATCTCCGTATAAAATAACAATATGTAAAAGAACAAAACGGAAAAAGTGAATCAACCGTGTAAAACATGTCACGGTTTCAACAAAAACGCAAACATCCGTGTATACAAGGCACGGATTTCGAGATAAAAGCAACCGTTTCAAAATCGTTTTATGAAAAACACATAGAAAAATTTACGTGGCCTCGCTCTGATACCACTTGTAGGGTAATATCCGTATAAGACCCTTTAAACTTAAGGATTATAACGTAAATTTAATATGCGATTATCGTCATAAAACATAAATACAATGAAACGATAAAGATTAAGTAATAACCTTCGGTCCTAGTGCAAAATGGCAATGAGAGATCAAAGTAGATCTCCTCCTAAATGATGCACCCAAGATTGTCCGAGAAATGCCCTTGTGCTAGAATTAATCCTCTAATTGCCTTGCAATATTGAGAGGATGGTTTTGTGAGTTTTCGTTGGATGAGAGATCCGAATTTCGAGAGGCACTTTTCTCGAAACCCTAAAACTTTTTCAAATGAATGATTAGGTTAGAAGGGAGGAGAAGCTCTCCCTTTTGTTCTCCTAATCTCGGCCAAACCGAGAGCCCTAATGGGGAAGTGGGCTTCCACTTCCTCTTAATTTTAGCTCGTGGTCCGGTTCGTCAAATGTTAAAATGTATATGACGGGTTTTTATTATAAACTGTCATCGGTTATCGGTTATTAATACATCGACTAATAACACGGATTAGTTGAAGTATTAATACATGTCCGACAAAGACAATATTGTATAATTAATTTATTCAATATACATTAATCGAATATAAATCGTTTATATTCAATTTACGAATTAACTGTTTAATTCGCCTTAGCCCATTTTATTTAATCCGTATTAAATATAATATCTCAACATCACATTTTGACTAATTACTAGTCAAATAACTCGGACTAACTGGTTAGTCAAAATTGGCATCTACATGACTGTATTTTCATATTGTCACGTCTCTCAAACGTATCCTATAGGTGTGACTTTTGGGGACCAGTTGATCACCGCCATCTGTATGACAATAACGTCAAACTTATCTAGCAAGCCAACCGTTATTGATAAACGTGGATCAACTGATAATAATACCAAAAGTATGCCCTTTGATCCTTTTTAGAGATTTATAAGTCCTTGCACTAACTGTTAAGGACACCAGCCCCAACAGGCCCGCCTTGCTTGGATTTCCTCTTCGGAAGGGATCCTCAACGGATCTAAGACGGCGACGGCCTCCGGTCTAGCACAAGACCCCATGTTCGACCCGAAACGAGCCAATGCACGGCCCACCATGTTCTTGGGACCCGAGCTTCTCTTCTTTGATGGTCTCATCACATCGGGACTAGCTCCATCAACATACTCCTCAAAGAAGGCATGGTTGGCCTTGCCAACCTCTCGATACTTCAAATCAACGACCTCGTCCTCACGAGACTCGCGCCTCTTTGGGATGGTCTAAGACATTTTGTGTTTTCTCACACTCACATTTCCTTGTTTTCGCGTTTTACGAAATCCGACACGGTTTCCATGACGCAGCTTTAAACATACGGATTTTTCTTTCTTTTTTAAGGGGGGAAGGGCTAGTCGCCCCGATCCGCGACGGATCGTTTCCATGTCAATCAAAATTTCGAATTTTTTTCGCTTTTTCGCAATTTTCCATCAAAATAAAAACCGAAAATTGATAACACAATGTCAGTTTTCCTTAAATCTTCAAGCACTCACAAATCCGAGTCTTGACCTCAAAAAAATCAAATCAAATACAAACGTAAAAATCTTTTCTAAAATTCATCACCGATGGTTTGAGTTTGAATTTTTCGAGTCACAAATCAATTTCAACAATTTTAACGCAATTTAATTCACGACAGAGTTAATTGCTCAATTTTCAAATTAATTCCTTTTGGGAGTCCAAACGTGATGACTTGTCGTTAAAATTTTCAAAATTCATTTCAATTTTCAAAATTCAATTTTAACTTCAAGTCATCTTGGTTAATTTTGTTTTCAATCAAATGCTTTTATGTGTTTACGTTTACGCATACGTGCTACCTGTTGCCTGTTTTCTACACTAACGATACAGGAACTGGTGCAAAGCAAAAGGAGAACTGACAGCCGATAGCGCTCCTCCGAAACACAACACAAAAAAGCCAAAAATCACTAAATGAACCACAATCCAAAAACACATATATACAAACTGCCTCACGCAAAATACATCGACACACGTTTGATACGAACAACTGACCGTACAAACAAGATCCAGTACAGACATCTATCATACAGACACTGGCCTAAGACAACAAACTGGTGGCTATCCGCCACCTACCGAACTAAGCACTCCCTATCCTTTCGCTCGGAAAAGAAAGGGAGAAACACGGGAAACAGAGAAGCAACAACGGAAGCAGAGGTGGTTACCATGATGGTAATACCTCGTTCCTGCTCCACGACAAAAAAGAAGACAGTGTCTGGCAGACGTTGGATGATAAGGAGGCCAAGGACCATGATGCGACGCACCACCCCGGTGTTGACCTCCAATCATTAGTTGCCCTGTCTATAAGCCACAACGAAAAGGACAAGCCGGCTACGACAACCGCCTCCCCTCCTCTACGGAAGCATCCTCTACCACCACCTCGGCTCCAGCAGCCTCCACAGTCGCTTCTCCTCCTCCTGGATCATCCTCCTCCTCCAAGGCCTCAGCAACGGACCCCATAGGTCCCAAATGGTACTCTGCAATCAAGGTCAAACAAATGATGTCAGCCGAAATTTCGGCATTACGACGGCATAAATTGGACAAATCCAAAAAGAAACCTGCAAAGCATAACAAGGGCGATCCCGCCCAAATCCAACCAAACAAACAAAAACAATCCACAAAAAAAACGCACAAAAACAACGACTCGCCCTTCTTTTCAAGCAAAAGACGAGTCAAAACAACTACAAAAAAAACCGGCACCCGAAGACCCACACAAGGTCCGCCGACAAACCAAAATACATTCCCAATGCAATGAGCAATTTTTCTACGGCTCAAAAAGGCAATTTATACGCCAATTTGAGCACAAACCGGTCAAAAATTCAAAAACGACCGCAAAGAGGCAAACGTGATTTTATCACGCCTCAAGGCGACCTAAACTACCAATAAGGTCCATTTCAAGGCAAACTGACTCAATTCAAGCCCAAACAGGCGCTTATTTTGTAAGACATAAGACCGTCACAAAAGGCAAAAATTCCAATTTCGCCCACAATACCCAACATAGGTCCATAATGGCAAATACGGTCTTTCCCGACTACAATACAACCTAGTGGGACTCACTACCCAAGCAAATAAACTTGGCATTGTGAGATGAGACGGTTTCTCCACCTCACTCACGTTTTTCGAATATAAGGAGCGGGAACGGGGACCAAAATGCAAACTAAAAGCACCCCTATACTCCTAAACAGATTTCTAACCTAATGCAATCATCAATTTCACTCGAAATGGGCTCAATCAAAAACGCCCAAATCGATTTTCTAGGGTAAAATTTTCGCCCTAATTCAATTTAGCTAAAAGATCAACAAATTCAAATGGATTCGAGAGGAAATACTTACCTTGAGATGACATTGTTGACAATGGCACGAATGAAAGCAAGCAAAGGTCCAACGATGGCGATTTTTGTGGTTTATTTGTGTCGAAGGTCGAAGATGAAGTGAGGATAATATGCGGACAAACCTCGCGTCTTTTACAGAAAAATAGGGAAGCTCCCTTGGTTCGCCAGGTAGCTCGCGCCTCAATCAGGTGTTCCCTGCTCTTTTAGCGAAATTTTAGGCTTTGGCCCAATTTCCCGTAATAAACTTCTAATTTTCAAGGACGATATTAAGGACCGTCATTTTTTAAATACAAAAACAAATAGTGAAATCAAAATTCACTATTTTCCTTCAAAAATGTCAAACAAACGGCGATCAAAACCGCCATTTTCCCTTCAAAACAATAGTGAAAAATTCAAAATTCACTATTTCTTCAAATTTCAACGACGGCAATTAAAACCGTCATTTTTTCAAAATAATAGTGAAAATTTCAAAATTCACTATTTCTTCAAATTTCAACGACGGCAATTAAAACCGTCATTTTTTCAAAATAATAGTGAAAAATTCAAAAATTCACTATTTCTTCAAATTACCATGACGTCGATTAAAACCTGTCAATTTCAAAAACAAAATAATAGTGGAAAATTCAAAATTCACTATTTCTTCAATTTTCAATTTCAAGAATAATAGTGAAGATTCAAAATTCGCTATTTCCCTCAAAATTCAACGACGACAATTAAAGCCGTCATTTTCAGAATAATAGTTGGAAATTAAATTCCACTATTTTCACCACACATGTCAACGGCGGCACATAAACCGTCACTTCAAAATAATAGTGGAAAATTCAAAATTCACTATTTCTTTAATTTTCAATTTCAAGAATAATAGTGTAGATTCAAAATTCGCTATTTCCTAAAAATCAGACGGCAATTAAAACCGTCATTTTCAAAATAATAGTTGGAAATTAAATTCCACTATTTTCACTACACATGTCAACGGCGGCAACATAAACCGTCACTTCAAAATAATAGTGAAGATTCCAAATTCACTATTTCCTTCACATGTCAACGGCGGCAACATAAACCGTCACTTCAAAATAATTGTGAAGATTCCAAATTCACTATTTCCTTCACATGTCAACGGCGGCACATAAACCGTCACCTCAGTCGTAGTAGCGAAATTTAAAATTTGCTATTTCCTTCAAAATATTCAAACAAACGGCGATTAAAACCGCCACTTTAAATTCAAAAACGAATAGTGAAGATTCCAAATTCACTATTCCTTCAAATGTCAACAGGGGGCTTCCTCGCGGAACCCGCTTATTTCAAACACAGTGATAGTGGAAATTCAAAATTCACTATTTTCACGGCGGCATCATGAGTCTGCTACTTTGAAAACAAGCCCATCCGACGCGGCTATTCTCACGGTCAATTAACCGACCCTCTATGGCTGGCGAGCCTTACTACGCATCACGACTGTCGAGCCATCCTCAGGTACGCACCATGGCCGGCGAGCCCTCCTCATATACGCACCATGGCTGGCGAGCCTTATTACGCACCGCGGCTGGCGAGCCCTCCTCATGTACGCACCATGGCTGGCGAGCCTTACAACGCACCGCGGCTGGCGAGCCCTCCTCATATACGCACCATGGCTGGCGAGCCTTATTACGCATCGCGGCTGGCGAGCCCTCCTCATGTACGCACCATGGCTGGCGAGCCTTACTACGCATTGTGGACGCAGGCCCACGGGGGCGCTTGAGAACAAGCGTTTGCATTTGTGGAGTCGCCACCAATTTATTGTGGAAAATTGGAAACCGTTCGAATACCTCGTGCCATGTCAAGTCACAAAGTAGTGACATGAACACCAAGAACTCGTCACCCTTAGCATTCTATGTCTAGAATGACTCTCGTGGATGCCAATGAACACGGATGTTCACAGAGATCTGGAGTAAGGGATGAGGGTACGTATTAGGAAGCTCTTTTGATCGAACACCTAATCCCGCCCACCTCGATAACGGCCTCTACTAATGATTAGGGAAAATCGTCTATACTCAATATATTGTCGATTATATGCATGCAATGCAACATCCATTAAATTAATCCTAGCATGTGAGAATTAATACTAAGTCGATAGACACGTAATTTAACATGCAATTGAGTCAAAGTAGGAATTTAAGATCGATTGCATGTGAGAGCATACAAGCAATACAATAAAAGAAATACAATAAATAAAATTACAATAATTACATTGGATTTAATTGATTTATGTCGAAAATACATTTAAAACGGATAATTTGAGAAAGAAAGAATAAATAAATAAACGAACAGAAATTAGGGTGATAATACGATTAATAGTTAATTAAATATGTAATTAATAAACTAGGTCAAGGCAAAACGGGAGTTCAGAGACAGAAATCAACCAGGAACAGACGCAGCAGTTGTTGCGTCCGTTCCTTGGCTAAGTTCTGGCTGTGAAGCCGGAATTGCAAATTGTTAATATTCGTTGGTGATTTTAATGATCGATTATGAATAATTGACTCGGATGAAAGTTATTAACAGAATATTTACATATGAATGAGGTCATAAAAACGATAAAACACGGGATAAAACCGATTAGGACAAATTATTTACAAGATTAAAAGGTTAATTGATGAATTAATTAGGTTAAATAAGTTGTTAATGATGAATTAATGATGGATACGATAAATAACAGATGGGAATATATCAAAGATCGAATTCCAGAGACTCAATTTTAATGAATCGAACCTCTAAAACCCGGATTGACTTTAATGACGAAAACCCGCAAATATGAATTATAAGGGACTTAAGTCGGGAGTTAATGACGAATTCCATACTAATGATGATGAATAATATATTACATGTTAGAATTATTATGCTCAAATCGTTATATCAAAGCATCGAAGAACAAACGAAAGAAAATAAAAGAAACGAATTGACAAAAGACGAAGGAAGAAGAAAATAAAAGAAACGAATTATTATGCTGCGTCCTTTCTCGACGTCTGTCTTCTGATAATTCGTAAAAAGGTTTAAAACAATGGTTTTATAAATCGGTTTTAAGAATACTTTCAACATAAACCTTACATTATGATTACAATAATAAAGAACAATAAATAAAATAGGGATTATACACCCTCAGACTTACATGTTTGACGAAACGAGATGAACTAAGTTAACGTTTAGTGATGCTCGACTCGAATGTAGAGGAAAGTGCCCTCTAGGAGGAAAACGAAAAAGATTGATTAATGTTGATTGATGTGGAGTTGGTCAAATTGGTCGGTTATGCAAAACGAGGCTGGTACTCAGAAAGATCCGAGCTTACGTGGTCGAAAGTTCAAGCACGTAGACGCCAAAAAGTAAGAACGTGGTCTAGAATGCAAAGAGAGAAGAGAAGGGCGGACACTCGCGTGAGAAATATGTGAGACTGAAGGTCTCTATTTATACTAATCACACGGAGGAAATAGGGTTTTTTGGAGAAACTTTGGAAGTGAATCTCGAAAAGATATGAAAAGATACGAAAAATACGCAGAAAAGGATTTGGGAAGAGGCGTAGCAGGCACTGCGTCCCATGGAAGAGGCGCAACACTTGCTGCGTCCTTTCCCAAGTGGTTTCCTCCTGCGGAAGAAAGATTTCCGTGTTTTGATTATGGAATAACGGATTAATCTTGTTTTCCTTAATATTTTGTGTGAATATTACGGGAAATTATTTACCAAAGATTAAAAGATTGCAAAATATGGAATAGAAATATCCGAAACATTCCAGAACATTCTGACTCGGTTTTAGAAAATGAAGACGGTTTTTTGACTCGGACTCCAAATATACTCTAATTACTGCCAAAACGACCGTATCGGCACGTAGATGTCAGTTAAGAGGTAGACACAAGTGTTTGAGCGATCACTTGACGATAAACTTACGAACTGTCACAAATTGTTCCGCGTACCAAACATGCTGCCCAATCATCACCGGGTGGTTTGCGAGAGGTGCAGAAATGAGGTATCTACACGCATCACGGCTGGCGAGCCCTCCTCACATATGCACCACAGTTGGCGAGCCTTTATCCGCAAACGTGAAAGGACGTATCCGAAGATGCCTCAGGTATGACTCCTTCTTATGGCTGGCGAGCCTTTGTACGTAGTCTAACGGATTTTAAACGACCCGCACGGATAGTCGAAAGACTCTAAACTGTTCCCGACGACAGGTTCTAGACTCGTACCCTCGAGTCGCCTTGGTGTCGCCCTTCCCGACGGCAGGTCCCTGGCCCGAATCCTTTCGAGCCGCCTCGACGTCGCTTGGGTCTCCAGGTTGTAATCTTCGATTGACCTCGGGGCTCTACTTTGACTTTCGCCTTGTCCAAGCCTCAGTCAAAGTGGGGGCTCTGTAGATACCCAGTATCTGCTGAGACTCCAACAAACACCCGATGATTATCAGACTATAACATGCTTTGGAATCGCGGCGTTTGATCGACAGTTTGTGTACAACTTTACGTCGGAAAAACTAAAACGATTTCGAAAATAAAACATTTCAAAACTTTTCAAAAGTACCTGGAGTGTTTAATGCACGACGACGGGGTCGTAATGACACTAACTAGAGATAAAACCGACACCGGACCAAAAACGACTCAAAAATTCAAATCCCGACTCCAACAACGAGTCAAACCGAGTCAACCACCAAAAACAAAACATTCAAAGCCTTCTATACAAAGATTTTCCGGATTCATGAATGGTCAAGTACCAAACATGTGACTACAAATCCTAGGATAGAACAAATCATGATTGCACTTGTGTGAAAGTGACAGGACAACTCGAAGACCCGCGACGTGGCTCGCGCCTCTTTGAGCAGCCCAGGTGGCCACGTCGCTCAAAACTCACACAACCACTTATTTTCCTATAAATACCTCTCAAATGCCCTAATTTGAGAACTTACGCGAGTGTCCGCCCCCTCTTTTCTCCCTTAAAATTCTCGACTCGACTTCTTAAGTCACAATCCGACGCGTATTTACGACCTACCGATCGTAAATACAAGCCTTACACATTGGTTTGTACCGTCATCGTGCATTAAATCACTTGACCGACCACTTCGACCACTACACCGTCACTAATCTTAATAAAACACTCTTTTTACTTACCAAAACGGTTTTAAACCGAGTCTTTTTCCGACCAAACTAGTCGTTATACTTACGTCGGTTTCTCGCCATAACCAAACATGTAAGTATGAGGGTGTAAAAATCCTTCTTTTATCATGTCTTCATTTGTTTTATGACTATAACATGCTAAAACATGCATAACACGATCCAAAACATGGGATAAACGAGCCAAAATTGAGTTTTAGCCTGAGGCAGAAGCCCCTTATTGTGCAAATAGGCTCGCGCCTCAATGGGGTGCCCAGGTCAGAACTCAAGCGTGTTTGTTCTCGTCTTTCCCCTTTAATCCATTTTCATATTTGTAATCGGTTTTTACCATTTCAAATATTTTCAAACCTTTTTTATTTTATTTTATTTTATTTGTTTTAACCATAAAACATTTTTCACCCTTGGTTCCTCATACCATGACGGTTAAATCCGTATTTCGGTGATAGTATTTGGTTAATAACATTTAAAAGGTATTTAAAGACTTTTATTTCTTTACATTTTGGGAGGTAGTTTAAAGCCTTTCATCATTTCTTCACATTTTCAAAACAAGCATATTAGTCACCAACACAAAGTCATCCTTGGTTCTACATACCATGCCGGATTTTAACCCGGGTACGATGATGAGTATCGACTAATTATATTCAAGCGAACTTAAAACAATTAGTTCATAATTATTTTCAAAACTATTCTTGTCAAGTCGAACCCGACACCGAATATCATCAAAATAATGACGATTATTCAAGTCCCGTTCTTCAAATCAACAAATACGGTCTAAACGACCCTTTCAAACCAAATCGGGTCAAATACCCATTTTTCAATACGTTTTATAAACGTTTTCCAAATGGTCAGAACACGGCCTATAACCGTTGGTTGACCCGCGCCTAAAACATGCCCCTTCTTTCTTATTTCCAAAACTAGGGGAGGCCCCCTTACACCGCCGGCATGCTCGCGCCTCATATGGCCGCCTGGCACAGGACCTGTTCCCTTTCCAGCATTAGTCTAGGACGATCCCGACTCCGGTTAGCCCTGATATAGGACGAATCAGATGACTATTTGCTCATTCAAAAATCATATTTGCAAAATGCTTTACTAAGACAAATGGATCACGTTATGCACTATAAACCTAATACGGTAAATGAATGTTTAATTTCCGTCTTTCATGCAAATCAACCATTAATCCAACTCGACATCTTATACTTGATACTTGGATTAAATCAACCGACTTAGCAAGCTCTCACATGTTAGGTTTAAATTATTGGATGCGCATTCATGCATTTAAACCGTTTTATCAACTTTTGCATTCAACCAACCAAGATCGATCAGTAGAGGCCTCTACCGCGGGCGGGATTGGGTGTCTGATTAAAGGGCTTCTCAATACATACCTTCACCTCTTACTCAAAAACTTTGGATAGTGGACGGCCTTATCCAGGGCGTACGAGAGTTATTCTAGAGATAGGATGCTAAAGAGGGACGATTCCTTATCTTTAGTACCTATGTCAAACACTGCTTTATGCTTCGTTTGACCGAGGTATAAAGTGGATTTAAACAGGTTCCAAGCATCCCACAAATGCTTGGTGGCGACTCCGAACATCTATAATCGTTTCGAGACCTTTACCGAGACGAAACCGACCGATCAAAAACGATCCAGTCGAAAGCATTTTTACGCCGCCGAGCGTGGCTTTGAAAAGACAGTTGTATGTCCACAGATCGGCTGGGCTTGCAGGTGGGCCATGTTCACAGGATCCCATGGTGTTAGTGAGGCTGTCTTCACAATACTTATTCACTAAGTTGCTAGTTGTGATAGGAGGTGAGGAAGTGGTAATGAAGTTAAGAGTACCATCGGAACCAATTCCAAAATCAATTTCTCTAGTCGTATCAAGGTTGTTTTGAGAGCAAATTTCGTCGAACGATTTATGACATGATTCAATAGTGATCGGTGTTAATGAGTTGGATGAATCCATTGCGAAAAAGATAACTACAAAACGGATATGAAGGAAATTAATTAACATTTATCGTTATAATACTTGTAAATATTAATACAAGTATAGCATTTATATAGTGACCTTTACCTAACTATAATAAATGATTCCGAGATCCAAAATTCATATTAACTTGGATGTGAGCCTACGGGCCCTCTACATATTTGCTAATATAACTTGGTGGGTCAACCCTCTTAACCGATTCTACAATTAGAACTCTCGGTCGATGAATTTACATTAAATTTATCTTTAGCCTGAACCTATTGCGGCTACGGTCGCAAAATACCTTCGTTGAGATCAACCAAACTTTCGAAGTGTAATAATTACTTATTACCCCACTTATCCATCATCAATAGAAGCACCCCAAAAAATCGTATTGTACCCCTTATGAAATTGAGATTAATTGGCTCCTACTATTTGGTAAGGCTATGTCTCAATCTTTTAAAAGTAAAGGTCTTGTCAATTTATTATCTATCAATTTTAAGTGAACCAAAAGTCAAATTCTCGATAATTATAATTGACACGGTCGAAGACTCGATATGATATGCATGTGTTGTTATGACGATTTGGCAATGCATGCAACATATTAAAAGAAATGCAAAGCAAATAATAAATTCCTAGTATGACCTTCCTAAAATAGAAAATCAAATAATCTATTACATATTCGGAAACCAACTCCTTTGGTCCCTTGAATCTTCAAGTGGCACGCCTCCCTAATACACCGTCTTGTCGGAACGCCTTTCCGAATGGTATCGTCTTGAAGAAACTCCGGAATTACAAATAATAATAAAAATACATAGATATTCCTATTATACATTTGTAAAATGAAAAACTAGTAAAAACAAAAGTGATACGAGATCACATTAAATTACAACCAAATCAATATTCCCTTACATTACGGGTAATATCGATTAAAATCAAAGGCTATACTAAGATAAAATTACATAATTCAAAATTATATAAATAAAATATGACATTCAACAATGAAATATGCAGCATTATAATATGTGTCTATCATGCCAAATTATGTGGCAAATCGCCCTATTTAACTTATATCGATTATATAACCTGGTTTTATGGAAATTCATGATTTTAACTTATTAAAATCGCTAAATAATACTAAAATCTAATTTTAGTCCAAGTTAATTATCCTAACACACTTAGGTCTCAAAAATTAGTCATTACTCAATTTTTTGACAATAATTCAATTTGACATAATTTTATATACCGTTGTGATCCTTGCGTCGAGGGTAAGACCTATATAACGTTTTTATAATGTTTCTTTAAAGTTGGTTAAACCCTAATTTGGGGAATTGGGGGTTTTGTAGTATGTTATGCTTGGTAGTGATTATATGTTTGTATGTTAGGAGGAGGATTCGTAGAGGAAGCTTTTTAATATCAGCTGTGAGACCGTCTGATTGTTGTGCTTTCTAGGTAGGGTTTCCCTACTCAGTAGTATTTACATAATGTGTGGTGATTGTGCTGTAGTTAGTGATTGTTGATTGATTCAGACGGTTGTTGTTGTTGTATTGTAATTGTTGTTGTTTGTCTTTGGTTCTCGAGATGCGTTCTCGGCTGAGTGGAGTCACTTGCGGGAGTGGCTTCACGCCCTAGTTTCGCCCTTCGTGGAACCCGCCACGGAAGGGGATGTGCACATTAATGGGGCAGGGTTATCGCTCGGTATGATGAGCGGGGATTTGGTGGGTACGGTTGCGGTCCCCCATTGGCAGGGCTGGTCCAGTGGACAGTCGATGATGGATATTGATTGGAGTGGGTGATTGTGTGTGACTGTTGGAGCTATCTTGGTTACTGTATTGTTGGTTGTATATAATTGTGTGAATAGTACTGACCCCGGTTTATTGTTTTAAAACCTGCGGTGATCCATTCGGGGATGGTGAGCAGATATTGAGCGGTATGAGTTGAGTCTTGGGATATTTGGGATGTGCCACGATCTGATGATAGAAGTCTTCCGCTGTAGCTTAGTAGTTTTCATAAACATTTCAGTTAGATCGGTAGACATTTGGTTTGAGAACATGTATACGTATTTTGGTTTGGTTTTTGGATTGTAACCTTTCACTAAAGTATTTCTATTTAAACGTTGTTTCATTATTGTTTATTTGATTATCATTGCCTCGGGTAACCGAGATGGTAACATCCTTATACCAGGTGGTCTGGTAAGGCACTTGGAGTATGGGGGTGTTACAAAATGGTATCAGAGCGACGATCCTGAAACCTGTAACCAATGAACCTAATGAATATAGGGAGTCAATTAAAATGAACCCGGGGTAAAGGTTTTAGGAGCTAATGCAAAGGCTTGGGAGACGTCCTAAAGTCGCGAACTCGCCCTACAATTTTGAACCGGTCACATGGGGGAATATATATCAAGTCGTATGTGTTGTTTGTTCGTTTGTGTGTGGATGTGATGAAATATGCTGTAATTGTTGGATGTTTGGAGTAGAAAGTTGTGTGGGGTAATATCCGTATAAGACCCTTTAAATTTAGGACTATAACGTAAATTTAACATGTGAAATATGGTCATAAACGAAATACAAAAAAGAAACGACAAAGATAAAGAATCAACCTCGGGTCCTTTGTAGTGCGGCGTAAAGAACAGAAATCAACAGAGATTTCCTCCTAATCGTTGCACCCAAGACCGTCTGAGACTATGCCCTTGTGCTAGAAATGCTTTCTAATTGACTTGCAATATTGAGAAAGCTCTTGTGAGGTTTTACGATGTGAGATCTAGGAATTTCAGAGAAAGTTGCACTGAAACCCTAATTGTTTTTCACTAATGATGATTAGGTTAAGCAAGAGGAGAAGCTCTCCTTTTGTTCTCCTAATCTCGGCCAAACCGAGAGGGGCCTTGGGAAGTGGGCTTCCACTTCCTTTTTGAATTAGCTCATGGTCCGGTTCGTAAATCGCTAAAATGTATATGACGCGGTTTTGTTATAAATCGTCATCGGTTATCGGTTATTAAAGCATCAACTAATAATACGGATTAGTTGAAACATTAATACATGTCCGACAAAAACGATATTGTATAATTATATTCAATATACATTTAATTAAATATAAAACGCTTATATTCAATTTACGAATTAACTGCTTAATTCGCCTTAGCCATTATTATTTAATCCGTATTAAATAACATATCTCAACATCACATTTTGACTTATTATTAGTCAAATAACTCGGACTAACTGGTTAGTCAAAATTGGCATCAACATGACTGTATTTTCATACTGTCACATCTCTCAAACGTATCCTATAGGTGTGACTTTTAGGGACCAGTTAATCACCGCCATCTGTATGACAATAACGTCAAACTTATCTAGCAAGCCAACCGTTATTGATAAACGTGGATCAACTGATAATAATACCAAAAGTATGCCCTTTGACCCTTTTAGAGATTTATAAGTCCTTGCCCTAACTGTTAAGGACACCAACCCCAACAAGCTCCCACTTGTCCGTACAAGTGTATGTGCAATGACGTTATCCGCACTAACTGGAGGACACAAGCTCCAACAAACTCCCACTTGTCCGTACAAGTGTATGTGCGATAACCGATTCTCATATTCATTTAAAATTTCTCCCACTCAATGTAAAACAATTTGCAGATCCGGATCCGCAAAGGTCGTATTTTACAATCGATCTGTATCTAGAGTGGTTTCCCCGACTAGAGAGTAACTTAACTGATAAAACGAATCCGTATCCGAGCATGGCCATGCATTTCGATTCTGACTCCTCGAGTGGCCCCGAGAAATATCGAGCACGATAAAGGCTGAATATTTCCTTCAACTCGACTCCTTCCGATCTAAGCACAGCATGAAATGACCCAGAAAAAATCTACTTGGCCCCCTGTTACGGATGACCGTGAGAAAGAAACCAAAGTCACCCAAAATCTGCCGTAGTCTCAAGAGACAGTCGGTAGTCAAAAGAATCGACTCTTAGGATCACCATGGAGGTCCTATCCACGACCGGGCACGGAATGTTATAAAACATTTAGGACTCCACGTCGATGTCACAATTGTGTCCTACGAATTATCCGTATAAATCGCCTCTGTGATTGGTCAGTCAACCGGTTGACTTATGGCTCGTTGAACCCACCATCAACCAACGTCACAAAATAATTGCCAGAGTTATCAGCTCATGTGGGCAATTAAGGACTAAAAATATAATGTTTGTTCAGTTCACTTTGTGGTGTTCAAAATTGTCGTACAATTCCACATGAAAAACAAAATATATAAATATCAAAACGATGATGTTGTATAGAGTACAAAAGAGAATGAATATAATCCATAAAAGAGTACTACAACTTAGGAACACGTTTAATTCCCATGGAATTAACGTGTCCTTCATGCTTATCTTGTCGTAATGGTTTAGTGAGAGGATCTGCTATGTTATCATCTGTAGCAATCTTTTCTATCACTACTTCCTTTTGCTCCACGTAATCTCGGATTAGATGAGCTTTCCGTTGTACATGTCTAGACTTGTTGCTAGACTTTGGCTCCTTAGCTTGGAAGATGGCACCACTATTGTCGCAATAGATGGTGATCGGGTCATTCGAACTAGGCACTACGGATAGTCCATGTAAGAATTGACGCATCCATGTCGCTTCCTTTGTAACCAGACGCGGCATAGTACTCGGACTCGGTCGTAGAATCTCTTTGTAACAGTTTGTTTGGAATTCTTCCGGTGATCTGCAGCGCCATTAAGAGTAAAAACGAATCCAGACCGAGATTTCGAGTCATCTCGATCCGTTTGGAAGCTAGCATCTGCGTGCTTAGGTTCGCATAGCTTTTGTTCGCCTCCATAAGTCAATGCCCAATCTTTAGTCCTCCGTAGGTACTTAAAAATGTTCTTGATGAGCCAGCCAATGTGATTCACCTGGATCTTTGTTGGAATCGACTTGTCATACTCAATGCATATGCCACGTCGGGCGTGTGCATATCATGGCATACATGATTGATCCTATAGCCGAGGCATAAGGAATCTGTGTCATGCGCTCTTTCTCTTCCGGTGTCTCTGGTGACTGAGACTTGCTCAAATGCACCCAGGGAGCCATAGGAAGAAACCCCTTTTGAAGTTAGTCATCTTTGAATCTCTCTAGGACTTTGTCTATGTAAGACTCTGGCGAGAGATAACATCCGTCGTGATCTATCTCGATAGATACGGATACCAAGAATTCTTTGTGCCTCTCCCAGATCTTTCATCTGGAAATGGTTTTTCAACCATACTTTCACCGAAGTTAAGAGAGGTATGTCATTCCCAATCAGGAGTATGTCATCGACATACAATATTAGGAAGACAATCTTGCTCCCACTCGACTTGATATATAGACATGGTTCCTCGACCGATCGAGTAAATCCATTTTCTTTTATCACTTGGTCGAAGCGATGATTCCAACTCCTTGATGCTTGCTTAAGTCCATAAATGGAACGCTTAAGCTTGCACACTTTCTTAGGATTTTCTGGATCAATGAAACCTTCGGGTTGTACCATGTACAACTCTTCCTCCAAAAAGCCGTTTAAGAAGGCGGTTTTCACGTCCATTTGCCAAATTTCATAGTCATGAAAAGCGGCAATCGCTAAGATAATCCGAATGGAACGCAGCATGACTACGGGTGCAAAAATCTCATCGTAGTGCAAACCTGGCACTTGGGTGAAACCTTTAGCAACTAGTCGTGCTTTGTAGATATCTTGTTGACCTTCCACAGAATGCTTTATCTTGTAAAGCCATTTGCATTGAAGGGGACGAACCTTAGCAGGTAAGTCAACAAGATCCCACACGTTGTTCTCATACATGGAGTCCATCTCGGATTGCATGGCCTCAAGCCATAGCTTTAAGTCAGAACTAGTCATGGCACCTTTATAGGTTGCGGGTTCACTACTCGTTAAAAGTAGAACGTCATCTATGTCATGTTCCTCGACCATACCAATGTATCTGTCTGGAGGAATAGAGACTCTTCCCGACCTCCTAGGTTCCTCAGGAATATTCACCGCAGCCGGGATTGAAGGATTGATTCCTCCAATGATTGCTCGGTATTTGGTTCTGGAACCTCCGACAGGTCGAAGGTTCTATCACTCTTTGCATTCTCGAGAAATTCCTTCTCCAAGAATGTCGCACTAGCCGCAACAAAAACACGTTGTTCGGTTGGCGAATAGAAGTAATGACCAAGTGTTCTTTTAGGATAACCTATAAAGTATGTCTTGACCGATCGCGGGCCGAGCTTATCCTCGTGTCTCCACTTGACATAAGCCTCGCAGCCCCAAACCCGTATAAAGGACAAGTTAGGGACCGTTCCCTTCCATAGTTCATATGGAGTCTTGTCAACAGCTTTAGACGGACTTCGGTTAAGTATTAGAGCGGCTGACAAAAGAGCATAACCCCACAATGAGTCAGGCAACACGGTGTGACTCATCATGGATCGAACCATATCAAGTAGTGTTCGATTTCTCCGTTCAGACACACCATTCAATTGAGGTGTTCCAGGTGGAGTTAACTGTAAGGCAATCCCACAGTCTTTAAGGTGTTGATCAAACTCGTGAGAAAGATACTCGCCACCACGATCTGAACGTAGTGTTTTAATCTTTCTACCCAGTAGGTTCTGTACCCTATTCTGGTATTCCTTGAATTTCTCAAAGGGTTCACTTTTGTGCTTCATTAAGTAGACATAGCCATATCTACTTAAATCGTCCGTGAAAGTGATGAAATACCTATAGCCTTCTCGTGCGGTGATTGACATAGGGCCACATACATCCGTGTGTATGAGTCCTAATAGGTTAGCAGCGCGCATTCCAACACCTTTGAAGGAAATCCGAGTCATCTTACCGATGAGACATGATTCACACGTGCCAAATGATTGAAAATCAAAGGCCGAGATAGCTCCATTTTTGATGAGCTGTTTTACGCGTTTCTCATTAATGTGTCCCATACGGCAGTGCCATAGATACGTTTGATCTTTGTCACCAACCTTTAACTTTTTATTCATTACGTGTAATATTTCGGTGGTCTGATCTAAAACATAAATTCCGTTCATGGAGACTGCCTTGCCGTAAATCATATCGTGTAATGAGAAAATGCAAGTATTATTCTCTATTACAAATGAAAAACCAAGTTTATCAAGTGCAGAAACTGAAATAATGTTTTTCGAAAGACTGGGTACATAATAGCAGTCATATAATGACAACTCAAATCCGCTAGGAAGCTGGATCACATATGTTCCCCTCGAGACGGCAGCCACTCGTGCTCCATTCCCGACACGCAGGTCCACCTCACCCTTTACGAGGGGTTCGATGTTTCGGAGCCCCTGCACATGATTACACAGATGAGAACCACAACCAGTATCTAGTACCCAAGTTCCATAACTTGCGTGGTTAATCTCAATCATATGAATAAAAGTAGAAGAGGAAGACATACCAACAGGTTTAACACGACCTGCCTTTAAGTCCTCATGATAAACAGAACATGTACGCCTCCAATGCCCAGTCTTGTGGCAATGATGGCATTCCATGTTTTCATTCTTGCTCTTTGTCGCGCCTGATGAGGTGCTCGACTCACCAGGCCCACTCTTACCTGAACCCGACTTCTTGAACTTCGGTTTACCTACTGCTAGGTTTGCCTGAGCTTTGCCCTTACCTTTCCCTTTGTTTGTCACAATGAGAACATCCTGTTTCAAGCTCCCACTGAACTTCATGTCCTTCTCGGTCTGTACGAGAAGGGAGTGCAGTTCATGGGGACTTTTCTTCAAATCATTCATATAGTAATTCGCTCTAAATTGCGAAAAACCATCGTGGAGTGAGTGAAGCATGCGGTCGATCACAATGTTCTCGCTGATCTTACAATCAAAGGTCTCCAGCTTCTCGACATTCTCAATCATGCTGAGAATGTGTGGGCTAACGGGTTGGCCCTTCTGGAGTCTCGCATCAAAGAAGCGAGTGGTATGCTCATAGGTCACGATTCTCGGTGCTTTCGAGAATTCCTTGGTGAGCGTGGTGAAAATCTTGTTCGCACCATGGGCTATGAAGCGTTTCTGCAAATTGGGTTCCATTGCAAAAATGAGTACGTTTTTAATCGCACCCGCTTCCATACAGAAATCATTAAACTTGGTGATTTCAGCGGCTCTAGCCGTGGGACCTGGGTTTCTTTGGGATGGGCTCTAATAGATATTTGAGCTTCCGTCAGCGGTGAGCATTCCGTAATGCCGCCTCCCGGTCCGCGAAGTTTGATCCATCATTCTTGATCGAGTAGATTCGATTCATCGATTCATGAAGATCCGAAGCCAGGACTCACGGTCCAATGTGGCACTTGGCATTGGGTTATCAGTAGAACTAGCCATTTGTTATTAGCTGTTTAAAAGTTCGTGATCTACACTGAAAAAGAAAGAAAAACAAGAACGAAATAAGCAACTCATCGAGGTGATTTAAGTCTATTTTAAAATTCATTTTAACATGTAGACTTTCGCACTTGCATAATTGATCTCCCTCAAGAATGATACAAGTGATCCCAAGACTCAATTTCGTATATTGATAAGCCAACTGTTTAGCTAATTCTTAGTAAGAACTCTTGGTCGATAGATTTCCGTAAATCCTATCTATAGTCCACCATAGTCACAGGATCGTACGAGTGACCATAGTGTTGAGATAAAATAGGTCAATCGGTTCCAACTTACCCGACGTAGAAGGGGTCATATTATGCCTACCGACGAAGAAGGGACTCATTGGAGTTTGACCTATAAAGACCGTTCTCAATTTTTGTTTATACGAGGAAGATCCCATCAACTAAATAATAATTCATATTAAGTGAACGAATAACTAGCGTCTGCGTGAATGAATTAATTTGGGTGATGGCTTAAAAAACGTGTGACATAAGAATGTCAAAGAAAACTAACTCGTGACCTCTATATGTGTCAGTTTTCATGCAATAAATAGGTGGTTTGGTTTTTAGGCAGAATATGATGCATATTATCGTTGCGAAAAATAAATAAAAGAATGCAATTCGTAAATAAAATTCCTAGTGTGGCCTATCCTAATAAAAAGAACATAAAACAACTTTGGAATCCACCGTTGGACCCGAGAAGCTTGTCTTGATGTTCCATCTTGATCCATGTAGCGGGAGTGAGCATCCGGTCTCCATCTTTGGTCTTCTCAAAAATTACAATTAAAATTACAAAATATAAACCTATTTACATTCTAATTAAAAACTGTAATTACAAGTGAAAAATCCAAAACGGAGATACAAGATCTCAAAATACAACCAAGACCGTGTTCCATCATTACGGTAACACGTTCTACTAAGGCCACACTAAGTTACAACCGTTTGTAAAAAGAATAATTCCGTAATTATGTTAAATTATCCAAACCACCTTGTAATGATTAAAATTCATGTGATAAAACCGCTTCTATCAATTTAATTTTAATCTGATACAATCCGTTACTTTAAATACGCTTTAAAATAACTTAATGGTACGTGTGTGAACCGTTTCACAATCATAGCGAGTGTACAATATCCGTATAAAGTACATATTAAGGCCAAAAGAAAATTTAAAACAAAAGAATAAATTTTCAAAGCTGCCAAACCAAAAATCACTCGATCCAGGGACATAAGTGCTTGATCGACTGAACTGCTAGTCGATCGAGAGGATTGCCAAACAGAAAGTGCTCGATCGACTACACTGGAGGTCGATCGAGTACTTATATTAGCAACACTGTTCGATCGAGTACGAGGAGGTCTCGATCGAGCAGTCAGGGTTTTAAAAGCGGTCGATCGAGTGCAGCAAGGACTCGATCGAGTAAAACAAGACAGAAAAAACCACTCGATCGATTAAAAACATGCTCGATCGAGTACAAAAATTTCTGGAAATGCAAAACCCTCGTGAAACAGTTTGACAAAACAAAACCTACTGCAATTTTGATCAAAACCGCATCAAAACAATTTTACAATTTGACAAAACTTGACATATTGTTATAATCTCCGTATAAAACAACAATATGCACAAAAACAAATCGAAAATAAGATGAAACAACCGTGTAAAACATGTCACGGTTTCAAAAAATTTCTGCCGTGTATACAAGGCACGGTTTTTGAGACAAATACAATCGTTTCAAAATCGTTTTATGAAAAATCACAAAGAAAATTTACGTGGCCTCGCTCTGATACCACTTGAGGGGTAATATCCGTATAAGACCCTTTAAATTTAGGACTATAACGTAAATTTAACATGTGAAATATGGTCATAAACGAAATACAAAACAGAAACGACAAAGATAAAGAAACAACCTCGGGTCCTTTGTAGTGCGGCGTAAAGAACAGAAATCAACAGAGATTTCCTCCTAATCGTTGCACCCAAGACCGTCTGAGACTATGCCCTTGTGCTAGAAATGCTTTCTAATTGACTTGAAATATTGAGAAAGCTCTTGTGAGGTTTTACGATGTGAGATCTAGGAATTTCAGAGAAAGTTGCACTGAAACCCTAATTGTTTTTCACTAATGATGATTAGGTTAAGCAAGAGGAGAAGCTCTCCTTTTGTTCTCCTAATCTCGGCCAAACCGAGAGGGGCCTTGGGAAGTGGGCTTCCACTTCCTTTTTGAATTAGCTCATGGTCCGGTTCGTAAATCGCTAAAATGTATATGACGCGGTTTTGTTATAAATCGTCATCGGTTATCGGTTATCGGTTATTAAAGCATCAACTAATAATACGGATTAGTTGAAACATTAATACATGTCCGACAAAAACGATATTGTATAATTATATTCAATATACATTTAATTAAATATAAAACGCTTATATTCAATTTACGAATTAACTGCTTAATTCGCCTTAGCCATTATTATTTAATCCGTATTAAATAACATATCTCAACATCACATTTTGACTTATTATTAGTCAAATAACTCGGACTAACTGGTTAGTCAAAATTGGCATCAACATGACTGTATTTTCATACTGTCACATCTCTCAAACGTATCCTATAGGTGTGACTTTTAGGGACCAGTTGATCACCGCCATCTGTATGACAATAACGTCAAACTTATCTAGCAAGCCAACCGTTGTTGATAAACGTGGATCAACTGATAATAATACCAAAAGTATGCCCTTTGACCCTTTTAGAGATTTATAAGTCCTTGCACTAACTGTTAAGGACACCAACCCCAACAAGTTGAGAATATGAATGAAAGATTAATGGGACATATAGAACTTTTGTTGGAATAAGGAGCATGTTGGATGTTTACTATGTGGCGTTTGATAACATGATATAATTGTTTCGTTAATCATATGAAGGATTGAGTAGCATAGTATGCTTGAATATGATATAATGTTGTGTTTATAAAGTTGTTTTATATGTTAGGATATGATATAGCATGCGGGTAGCATATTCGAGTTAGCATGACTCGATCGAGTGGGTCTGACTTGATCGAGTGGGTATTTGACGATTTTGCAACCAGAATCGAGTTTTTGGGCACTCGATCGAGTACCTCGGGCACAAGATCGAGTACCTCGGGCACTCGATCGTGTAGGGGGTCACTCGATCGAGTAGCCTGGCTACTCGGTCGAGTATGTTAGAGATCAGCAGGTCTGTTTGGGGTTTGATGTCGAGGCACTCGATCGAGTATGGTGGGCACTCGATCGAGTAGCCTCTTACTCGATCGAGTTGGTTTGGGCACTCGATCGAGTGTGTTCTGGGCAGTTCGCTTTCGTGTTTTGAGGTTTTAGTGCGTATGTTTATATCTACCCTTTCTTATATAGTTTCAAGATGCCGCCCAAGAGAAACGCTTACTATGCGCGAGCTGAGACCATGAGCATAGATGACGTTGTTAAGATGTTGGAGCACCAAGATGCTCTCACTGAGGCTTTAAAGAAAGTGAATAAGGATAAGGATAAGGAGGTTGATCACTCTAAGATCAGTCTCTATATAGCGAGGTTTAACCCAAAAGAGTACACGGGGACCGGGGAACCAAACCTTCTTGACAACTGGCATCGTCAGATGGAGAATATACTAGACCTGGTTCACTGTCCTGATGTGATGAGAGTAGAACAAGCTGCGTTCTACCTGAGGGAAGCAGCTGGCAAGTGGTGGGATACGGTGAAGGTGAGTGCTAGGGAGATGTATGCGAACCATGGCTTACCTGCTATACCTTGGGAAGAGTTTCGGAGGGCTATGAGGAAAGAGTTTGTACCGGAGCATGTGAGGAGTAAGCTGAGGGAGGAGTTTGATGGGTTTAAGATGACATCTGATATGTCAATTGCTGAGTACTACAAGAAGTTCAATGAGAAGTCTAGGTATGCTGAGGATATGGGTTTGAGTGAGGAGAACCTGGCGCTGAGGTTTGAGAGAGGCTTGACACCCAAGATTATGGATAAGTTATCCGTGGGAGTCCTTACCGATGTTAAGGAAGCTTATGAGAGGGCTGGGAGAGCTGAGAGGTTGGTGGAGATGGCTCAGGAGAGAGTGAGTGAGAAAAGAATGGCTGAGAGTGAGGGTGGTGGCCAATCTAGTCATAAGAAAGGCAACCACACCCAAGCTAGAGGGTTTTCTTACGGGTCCGGATTGATCTTTGGGGCTTCCTTTGGGCGTGGCCATGTGAGTGGTAGTGGTAGTTGGGGGATGACCTGCTATGGCTGTGGTGGTGTGGGCCACAAGAGACAAGAGTGCACGAGTGCACCGGGAGCTTTTCAGGGATCGGCTCGGGAGAGCTATTCTCAGGGACCTGCACAGAGTTATGCGAGTAACAGACCAGGTGGGTCATGGTCTAACCGGGGAAGTCAGAGCTATCAGGGCGAAGGTAACCGCAATGGCGGTAATTCCTATCAGAAACCAGCTACGAACAACAACACCAATCAGGGGTCGGGTGCTAAGCCGACCACATCGACTAATCTTGTCCGGGGAGGTGGTGGAAGACCGATGGAAAGTCTGTTCATGATGGACAAGAAAGCAGCTGAGGAGGATGCACATGTTATCACTGGTACTTTTCTTGTTAACGGTATTCATACCTTTGTTTTGTTTGATTCGGGGGCGTCTCTGTAACACCCCCATACTCCAAGTGCCTTACCAGGACCACTCAGGTATGAAGATATTACCATCTCGGTTACCCTAGGCATGATATTCATAAGACAATAACGAAACAACTTAAATAATATAACTTTAGTGGAAAGTACAATCAAAACCAAATCCCAAAATACGGGTACAAGTTCTTAAAACCAACTGTCTCTTTGAAATACTGAAATGTCATAAAACTAAAAGACTACAGCGGAAGACTTCTATCGTGGGACGGTGGCACCTCCCGACTATCCCAAAGACTCAACTCAAACCCGCTCAATTCTGCTCACCATCCCGAATGGATCACCGCAGTTTACAAAACAACAACCGGGTCGTACTAATCACACAACTCAATATATATCAACAATAAGATAAAAGACAGACTTAACCGTCACACACACAACCACACCAATTCCAACAATCTCAATCACCGATTGTCCACCTGGACCACCGCTAGTGGGGGACCGCCGTACCCACCAAATCCCCGCTCCTCATAATGAGCGATAACCCTGTCCATTAATGTGCACATCCCCTTCCGTGGCGGGTTCCACGAAGGGCGAAACTAGGCCGTGAAGCCACTCCCGCAAGTCACCCCACTCAGCCGAGGACACGCCTCGAGAACCAGAGACAAACAATCACAATCAACAAACCGTCACAATACAATTACTATATTATTCAATCAACCACGACACATCAACAATCATCCCATTATGGGACTAATAATGCGAGTAGGAAATCCTACCCGGAAAGCACAACTATCGACGGTCTCTCTGTTTGTATCAAAAAGCTTCTTCTACGAAACCTCCTCCTATCATACAACATACAAATGCTACCAAATCACAAACTACTCAAAAACCCCCAAATCCCTAGATTAGGGTTTAACCAACTTAAAGGAAAGACAACAAAAATGGTACATAGATCTTACCCTTGACGCAAGGATCTCAACGGTATAACAAACGATGAAAACCGACCTTCCAAACTCCGGGATTTGCTAACAATGCGATTGAAGCGAAGAACGTAGTTTGATTTCTCTTTTTGTCAGTAAATTAGGTTTTGCAAAAGTGTTTAGCATAATGACGAAAAAGGTTATATATCTTAATCGCATAATTAACAAAACCCGAGAAAAACTCCCCGTAAACCGGCTACTCGATCGAGTACCCAAGGTACTCGATCGAGTACCCCCTTACTCGATCGAGTATCCTAGTTACTCGATCGAGTACTAACAGTCGAAACTATTTTAAGACGCAACTCACCCTTACTCGACAGAGTAAGGCCTACTCGATAGAGTACCCAAAGACTCATAAATACGGAGTATTACAGTCTTCCCTCCTTAAAAAGAACTTCGTCCCCGAAGTTCAAACCACTACTAAACAAAGGTACCCCCTCAACACTTCCGACTCAACATCCAAAGCAAAACTCAACATAAAACATGTTACTAACCCAACTCATCCCGACAAACATGCCGACACAACATACAAAAAAAAGGTATAAAACTCTTAAAACTCTTCGCGATTATCTCCTACCCCCTAAAAGAAACAAGGTTACGTCCCCGTAACCATACATACCTGATCAAAAAGAAAAGGGTAACGCTCTTTCATAGCTTCCTCTGGCTCCCATGTAGCTTCCTCAGTCTCGTGGTTAGACCAAAGGATCTTAAGCAAAACTGTCTCACCACTCCTTGTCTTCCTAACCTTTCGGTCAAGAATCTGCTTAGGCACCTCAAGATATGATAAGGACTCATCTAGCTCTAAGTTCTCTGCCTCTAACACATGTGACGGGTCACTCACATACTTCCGCAGCTGCGATACATGAAACACATTATGCACTCTCTCTAGCGCATTTGGTAAAGCCGACGATATGCAACTTCCCCAACTCCCTCTAAGATCTCATAAGGCCCGATAAAACGACTTAGCTTGCCTTTCTTCCCAAATCTCATAACCCCACGCATAGGAGACACTTTCAAAAGAACCTTGTCCCCAACTTGAAACTCTATGTTCCGGCGATGTAGATCTGCATAACTCTTTTGCCTATCCTGAGCTGCCCTCATCCGTTCCCTGATCATCTTAATCTGTTCCACCATCTCATGCACCATCTCTGGTCCTAAAACCACTACCTCAGCACTATCGTCCCAACAAATCGGACTCCTACATCTCCTCCCATACAAAGCCTCAAACGGTGCCATACCAATACTAGTGTGATAGTTGTTATTATAAGAAAATTCTATCAAGTCCAACCTCTGTTCCCAGCTACCACCAAAGTCCATCACACAAGCTCGCAACATATCCTCAAGAGTCTTGATTGTTCTCTCAGTCTGTCCGTCTGTCGCAGGATGAAATGTTGTACTCATCTTCAAAGTTGTTCCCAACGATTCCTGCAACTCTTTCCAAAACCTTGATATAAATCTCGCATCTCTGTCAGACACTATGTCCTTAGGGACTCCATGTAACTTAAGCACGTTCTTTCGATAGGCCATAGCCAATTGTGCTTTAGTCCATGTATCTTTCATTGGAACAAAGTGAGCTGACTTGGTCAGTCGATCCACTATTACCCAAATCATGTTGTTACCTTGTTGACTCTTTGGCAAACCCACGATAAAATCCATGGAAATGGATTCCCACTTCCACTCAGGTACCGTTAAAGACTGAATCTTACCTTGTGGTCGTCACTGTTGCCCCTTAACTCTCTGGTAGTCAAACAACGGGCCACAAACTCAGCTGTCTCTTTCTTCATTCCAGGCCACCAAAACGTATTCTTTAAATCCTTATGCAACTTATCTCCCCCTGGATGAACTGAATATGGTGTGCAATGTGCCTCTGTCATGATAGTCTTTTTCAACTCCTCATCATTAGGAACACACCACCTACCATCAAACCTCAAACTACCATCTGTGTGAATGGAGAATCGAGACACTGTCCCTTTCTCTACTCCAGCTCTCCACTCCATTATCTTAGGATCCAACGCCTGCTTACCTCGAATGTCATCATAAAACTCAAGCTGCACTGTCAGATCACCCATGGCATCTCCTTTCTACATCATATGTATCCCAAACCTCGCTACCTCATCTCTCAGCCTCATCAAAGATAGAGCTGTACACAGAGAATGTACACTTTTCCTACTCAAAGCATCAGCAACTACATTGGCCTTCCCTTCATGGTAGATAATTTCCATGTCATAATCGCCAATCAGCTCCATCCACCTCCTCCGTCTCATGTTCAACTCCTTTTGAGTGAAAATATACTTGAGACTCTTGTGATCAGAAAATACCTTCAAGATTGCTCCATAAAGGTAATGTCTCCATATCTTGAGAGCAAACACCACTGCACCCAACTCCACATCATGAGTAGGGTAGTTCTCCTCATAAGGCTTCAATTGCCTAGAAGCATAGGAAATCACTTTACCGTTCTGCATCAACACACATCCCAACCCATTCTTTGAGGCATCTGTATAAACCTCAAAGTTCTCGATCCCTTCAGGCAATGCTAAGATAGGAGCTGTGGTCAAACGCTCCTTTAATATTTGGAACGCCGTCCCACAACTCTCATCCCAACGAAACCTGTTCTCTTTCCTCATCAACGCTGTCATAGGTCTAGCTATCTTGGAGAAATCTTTCACGAACCGTCTGTAGTACCCAGCTAAACCCAGAAAACTCTTGATCTCAGCAACATTCTTTGGTGCTTCCCACTTTGTCACTACCTCAATCTTCGCCGGATCCACAGCTACTCCCTCCTTAGAGATCACATGCCCCAGAAAAGCAACTTTCTCTAACCAGAACTCACACTTGGACAGCTTAGCATACAACTCATGCTCCCTCAAAGTTTTCAACACGATCCTCAGATGCTCCTCATGCTCCTCCTTAGTCTTAGAGTAGACTAAGATGTCATCGATATATACCACCACAAACTTGTCCAAAAACTGTCTGAAGATTCTGTTCATCAAATCCATAAACACAGCTGGTGCATTAGATAACCCAAACGGCATCACTCCATACTCATAATGGCCATACCTCGACGTGAAAGTTGTCTTTGGTATGTCCACTTCTCTAATCTTCTCCTGATGGTACCCCGACTTCAAATCAATCTTGGAAAAGACCGATGCACCTCTCAACTGATCAAACAGGTCATCTATCCTTGGCAAAGGATACTTGTTCTTCACCGTCACTCGGTTAAGCTCCCTGTAATCTATGCACAACCTCAAACTCCCTTCCTTCTTCTTCACGAAAAGAACTGGTGCTCCCCACGGCGATACACTAGGTCTAATGTATCCCTTCTCTATCAGATCATCCAACTGTTTCCTAAGCTCCTCCATCTCCTTAGGACCCATACGGTACGGTGCCTTAGAGATTGGCCCCGTCCCTGGTTTCAACTCTACTGTGAAATCTATCTCTCTTCTCGGCGGCAACCCCGGAATCTCCGCTGGAAACACATCCTCAAACTCTCCCACCACTGGTATCTGATCAACTGTCGGACCCTCTATCCGGTCATCTCTCACATGGCACAATATCAAAGGACATCCCTTCCTCAAATATGACTTCAAAGTGACAGCTGCAATCAACTTAACTTTGGGTTTGACCAGAAACCCACGATAAGACACACTAACGCCCTTAGGACCCCTCAAAGACACTTTCTTGTGATGACAATCTATCTTAGCTTTATACTTTACCAACCAATCCATCCCGACTATCATCTCAAAACCGTCAAAAGGAAACTCTAGCAAGTCTACAGGTAGATTAACTTGCCCAACTATCATAGGTACATCCCTATACAACCTCCCACATGGTACAGACTCACCCGAAGGTATAAAAACTTTCTCACTTACAGACTCATATACCCTCAAACCCAACCGTTTAACATGACTCGAAGATACAAACGACTGAGACGCCCCCGAATCAAACAAAACAAAGGTATGAATACCGTTAACAAGAAAGGTACCAGTGATAACATGTGTATACTCCTCAGCTGCCTTCTTGTCCATCATGAACAGCTTTCCACTGGTCTTCTGTCCACCTCCCTGGACAGTACTGGCTGATGTGGTCGGCTTAGCACCCGACCCCTGATTGTTGTTGTTGTTGTTCGTAGCTGGTTTTTAATAAGAATTACCGCCGTTGTGGTTACCTCCACCCTGATAACTCTGACTTCCCCGGTTAGACCATGACCCAGTCGGTCTATTGCTCGCATAGCTCTACGCAGGTCTCTGGAAAGTTTCAGGTGCACTTGTGCACTCATGTCTCTTGTGACCTACACCACCACAACTATAGCAGGTCACTCCCCAACTACCACTAACACTTCCACGGCCACGCCCAACGCATTCTTCTTGGGCGGCATCTTGAAACTATAACAGAAAAAGGGGTGGATATAAACATACGTGCCAAAACCTCAAAACAAGAAAACAAGCTGCCCGGACCCTACTCGATCGAGTTCCCAAACATACTCGATCGAGTAACAGGCTACTCGATCGAGTGCCCACTATACTCGATCGAGTGCCCCAACATCAGACCCCAAACAGACCTTCTGATCTCTAACATACTCGACCGAGTAGCTAGGCTACTCGATCGAGTGACCCCCTACTCGATCGAGTGCCCGAGGTACTCGATCGAGTGCCCAAAAACACGATTCTGGACTCAAAATCGTCAAAAACTCACCCGATCAAGTCAGTCCCACTCGATCGAGTCATGCTAACTCAGAAACGCTACCCGCATGCTATATCATATGCTAACATGCTAAAAACTTTATAAAACCAACATTATATCATAACTAAGCATATAATGCTACGCATCTTTTCATACGATCTAAGAAATCATTATATCATGTTATTAAACGCCACATTGTAAACATTCATCATGTTTCTCATTCCAACAACAGTTCTATATATATCATCAACCTTTCTTTCATATTCTCAACCTTCTACTGCAAACATCCAACAGTTACACACACTTCATCACTTTCACACACAAGCTAACCAAACAACGCATACGACCTTGACATACACCCTACATGTGACCGGTTCAAAATTGTAAGGCGAGTTCGCGACTTCAGGACGTCTCCCAAGCCTTTGCATTAGCTCCTACAACCTTTACCCCGGGTTCATTTTAATTGACTCCCTATGTTCATTAGGTTCATTGGTTACAGATTTCAGGATCGTCGCTCTGATACCATTTGTAACACCCCCATACTCCAAGTGCCTTACCAGGACCACTCAGGTATGAAGATATACCATCTCGGTTACCCGAGGCATGATATTCATAAGACAATAACGAAACAACTTAAATAATATAACTTTAGTGGAAAGTACAACTGAAACCAAATCCCAAAATACGGATACAAGTTCTTAAAACCAACTGTCTACTGAAATACTGAAATGTCATAAAACTAAAAGACTACAGCGGAAGACTTCTATCGTCAGACGGTGGCACCTCCCACCTATCCTAGTACTCAACTCAAACCGCTTCAATTTATCGCTCACCATCCCCGAATGGATCACCGCAGTTTACAAAACAACAACCGGGTCGATACTAATCACACAACTCAATATATATCAACAATAAGATAAACAGACAGCTTAACCGTCACACACACAACCACACCAATTCCAACAATCTTAATCACCGACTGTCCACTGGACCAGCCCTGCCAGTGGGGGACCGCAGCCGTACCCACCAAATCCCCGCTCCTCATAATGAGCGATAACCCTATCCATTAATGTGCACATCCCCTTCCGTGGCGGGTTCCACAAAGGGCGAAACTAGGGCGTGAAGCCATTCCCGCAAGTGACCCCACTCAGCCGCGGAAACGCCTCGAGAACCAGAGACAAACAATCACAATCAACAAACCGTCACAATACAATTACTATATTATTCAATCAACCACAACACATCAACAATCATCCCATTATGGGACTAAATGCGAGTAGGAAATCCTACCGGAAAGCACAACTATCAGACGGTCTCTACAACTGTATCAAAAAGCTTCTTCTACGAAACCTCCTCCTATCATACAACATACAAATGCTACCAAATCACAAACTACTCAAAAACCCCCAAATCCCTAGATTAGGGTTTAACCAACTTAAAGGAAAGACAACAAAAAGGGTACATAGATCTTACCCTTGACGCAAGGATCTCAACGGTATAACAAACGATGAAAACCGACCTTCCAAACTCCGGGATTTGCTAACAATGCGATTGAAGCGAAGAACGTAGTTTGATTTCTCTTTTTGTCAGTAAATTAGGTTTTGCAAAAGTGTTTAGCATAATGACGAAAAAGGTTATATATCTTAATCGCATAATTAACAAAACCCGAGAAAAACTCCCCAAATGGCTACTCGATCGAGTACCCAAGGTACTCGATCGAGTACCCCCTTACTCGATCGAGTATCCTAGTTACTCGATCGAGTACCCAACAGGTCAGAAACTATTTTAAGACGCAATTCACCCTTACTCGACAGAGTAAGGCCTACCCGATAGAGTACCCAAAGACTCATAAATACGGATTATTACAGTCTCAGTCGTTTGTATCTTCGAGTCATGTTAAACGGTTGGGTTTGAGGGTATATGAGTCTGTAAGTGAGAAAGTTTTTATACCTTCGGGTGAGTCTGTATCATGTGGGAGGTTGTTTAGAGATGTATCTATGATAGTTGGGCAAGTTGATCTACCTGTAGACTTGCTAGAGTTTCCTTTTGACGGTTTTGAGATGATAGTCGGGATGGACTGGTTAGGAAAGTATAAGGCTAAGATGTACTGTCATCAAAAGAAAGTGTCTTTGAGAGGGCCTAAGGGTGTTAGTGTGTCTTATCGTGGGTTCCTAGTCAAACCCAAAGTTAAGTTGATTGCAGCTGTCACCTTGAAGTCTTATTTGAGGAAAGGTTGTCCTTTGATCTTGTGCCATGTGATAGATGACCGGATAGAGAGTCCGACAGTTGATCAGATACCAGTGGTGGGAGAGTTTGCAGATGTTTTTCCAGAGGAGATTCTGGGGTTGCCACCGAAGAGGGAGATAGATTTCACCGTTGAGTTGAAACCGGGGACAGGGCCAATCTCTAAGGCACCGTACCGGATGGGTCCTAAAGAGATGGAGGAGCTCAAGAAACAGTTAGATGATCTGATAGAGAAGGGATATATTAGACCTAGTGTATCGCCGTGGGGAGCACCAGTTCTTTTCGTGAAGAAGAAAGATGGGAGTTTGAGGTTGTGCATAGATTACAGAGAGTTGAACCGAGTGACGGTGAAGAACAAGTATCATTTGCCAAGGATAGATGATCTGTTTGATTAGTTGAGTGGTGCATCAGTCTTTTCTAAGATTGATTTGAGGTCGGGATACCATCAGGTGAAGATTAGAGAGGTGGACATACCAAAGACAGCTTTCATGTCGAGGTATGGCCATTATGAGTATGTGGTGATGCCGTTTGGGTTATCTAATGCACCGGCTGTGTTTATGGACTGATGAACAGAATCTTCAGACAGTTTTTAGACAAGTTTGTGGTGGTGTTTATCGATGACATCTTAGTCTACTCTAAGACTAAGGAGGAGCATGAGGAGCATCTGAGGATTGTGTTGCGGACTACGAGGGAGCATGAGTTGTATGCTAAGTTTGTCCAAGTGTGAGTTCTGGTTGGAGAAAGTTGCTTTTCTGGGGCATGTGATCTCTAAGGAGGAGAGTAGTGTGGATCCGGCAAAGATTGAGGCGGTGACAAAGTGGGAAGCACCAAAGAATGTTGCTGAAATCAGGAGTTTCTTGGGTTTAGCTGGATACTACAGACGGTTCGTGAAAGATTTCTCCAAGATAGCTAGACCTATGACAGCTTTGATGAGGAAAGAGTGTTGGGGTTGGTGTCCTTAACAGTTAGTGCAAGGACTTATAAATCTCTAAAAGGATCAAAGGGCATACTTTTGGTATTATTATCAGTTGATCCACATTTATCAATAACGGTTGGCTTGCTAGATAAGTTTGACGTTATTGTCATACAGATGGCGGTGATCAACTGGTCCCTAAAAGTCACACCTATAGGATACGTTTGAGAGACGTGACAGTATGAAAATACAGTCATGTAGATGCCAATTTTGACTAACCAGTTAGTCCGAGTTATTTGACTAGTAATTAGTCAAAATGTGATGTTGAGATATTTTATTTAATACGGATTAAATAATAATGGCTAAGGCGAATTAAGCTGTTAATTCGTAAATTGAATATAAGCGTTTCATATTTAATTAAATGTATATTGAATATAATTATACAATATCGTCTTTGTCGGACATGTATTAGTGTTTCAACTAATCCGTATTATTAGTTGACGCTTTAATAACCGATAACCGATGACGATTTATAACATGACCGCGTCATATACATTTTAGCGATTTTGCGAACCAGACCATGAGCTAAGACTAAAAGGAAGTGGAAGCCCACTTCCCTAGATAGCCCATGGCCGGCCGGTTTAGAGAGAACAAAAGAAAGGTTCTCCTCTCTTTTGTAACCTAATTCCATTTGCAAAACATTTCTAGGGTTTTGAGAAAATTGCCTCTCAAAACTCGGATCTCTCATCCAACCAAAACACACAAAACAATCCTCTCGATATTGCAAGGCAATTAGAGGATTCTTTCTAGCACAAGGGCATTTCTCGGACAATCTTGGGTGCATCATTTAGGAGGAGGTCTACTTTGATCTCTCATTGCCATATTGCACTAGGACCGAAGGTTATTCCTTGATCTTTATCGTTTCATTATGTTTTTCGTTTTATGACTATAAATCACGTATTAAATTTGCGTTATAATCCTTCAAATTATGGGTTTTATACGGATATTACCCCACAAGTGGTATCAGAGCGAGGCCACGTAAATTTTCTATGTGTTTTTCATTAAACGGAATTTGATTGATAATTTTTGCTTGAAAACCGTGAGGCAGCAAGTTTTTTTGATCACGAATTTTTTTTTTGTTGCTGCGTTTTTCCTTGTCTCGAAAACCGTGTCCAGTTTACACGGCTGAAATCTTTTTGAAACCGTGACATGTATTTACACGGATTTTTGTTTTCGTTTTTCGATTTGTTCTTTTACATGTTGTTATTTTATACGGAGATTATAGCAACATGTCAAGTTTTGTCAATTGTTGAATTGATTAAATGCGTTTTAGATCAAATTGAAATTGGTTTTGTATCGTAAAATCTGTTTTCACGAGGGTTTTGGTTTTCAGAACTTGTTTGGTCTCGATCGAGTGGATTTCTACTCGATCGAGAGCTTTTTCTATCTTGCTTTTGCTCGATCGAGTCCCTTTGTACTCGATCGACCTGCTTAAAACCCCACCGCTCGATCGAGAAGTCCTCGTACTCGATCGAGCAGATTTGCTGATAAAAGCCCTCGATCGACCTCCAGTACTGTCGATCGAGTACTTTCTGATTAGCTTTCCACTCGATCGACTAGCAGTTCAGTCGATCGAGTCCTTTTTGTTCCTCGATCGAGAACTATTGTCCCTGGATCGAGGGATTTTGTTTTGGCAGCTTTGAAAATTTATTCTTTTGTTTTAAATTTTCTTTTGGCCTTAATATGTACTTTATACGGATATTGTACACTCGCTATGATTGTGAAACGGTTCACACACGTACCATTAAGTTATTTTAAAGCGTTTTTAAAGTAACGGATTGTATTAGATTAAAATTGAATGATAGAAGCGGTTTTGTCACATGAATTTTAATCATTAAAAGGTGGTTTGGATAAATTTAACATAATTACGGAATTATGTCACGAATAAATTTAATTTAGTTGATGCATTTTATTTATCGTTTTGATTATTTTGAATGCTTTACATTACGTATTTATTTATTTTACAAACGGTTGTAACTTAGTGTGGCCTTAGTAGAACGTGTTACCGTAATGATGGAACACGGTCTTGGTTGTATTTTGAGATCTCGTATCTCCGTTTTGGATTTTTCACTTGTAATTACAGTTTTTAATTAGAATGTAAATAGGTTATATTTTGTAATTTTAAATGTAATTTTTTGAGAAGACCAAAGATGGAGACCGGATGCTCACTCCCGCTACATGGATCAAGATGGAACATCAAGACAAGCTTCTCGGGTCCAACGGTGGATTCCAAAGTTGTTTTATGTTCTTTTTATTAGGATAGGCCACACTAGGAAATTTTTATTTACGTATTGCATTCTTTTATTTATTTTTCGCAACGATAATATGCATCATATTCCGCCTAAAAACCAAACCACCTATTTATTGCATGAAAACTGACACATATAGAGGTCACGAGTTAGTTTTCTTTGACATTCTCATGTCACACGTTTTTTTTAAGCCATCACCCAAATTAATTCATTCACGCAAACGCTAGTTATTCGTTCACTTAAAATGAATTATAATTTTGTTGATGGGATCTTCCTCGTATAAACCAAAATTGAGAACGGTCTTTATAGGTCAAACTCCAATGAGTCCCTTCTTCGTCGGTAGGCATAATATGACCCCTTCTACGTCGGGTAAGTTGGAACCGATTGACTTATTTTATCTCAACACTATGGTCACTCGATCCTGTGATTATGGTGGACTATAGATAGGATTTCCAGAAATCTATCGACCAAGAGTTTTTACGGAAGAACTAGCTAAACAGTTGGCTTATCAATTTACGGAAATTGAGTCTTGGGATCACTTGTATTATTCTTGAGGGAGATCAATTGTACAAGTGCAATGAGTCTACACGATTAAAATGAATTTTAAATAGACTTAAATCACCTCAATGAGTTGCTTATTTCGTTCTTGTTTTTTCTTTCTTTTTCAGTGTAGATCACGAACTTTTAAACTGCTAATAACAAATGGCTGGTTCTACTGAAAACCCAATGCCAAGTGCCACATTGGACCGTGAGTCCGGCCGGATCTTCATGAATCGGATGAATCGAGTCTACTAGATCGAAGAATGATGGATCAAACTTCGCGGATCGGGAGGCGGCATTACGGAATCTTGCTGGCGACGGGAAGCTCAAATATCTATTAGAGCCCATCCCGGCAAACCCAGGTCCCACGGCTAGAATTTGCTTTGAAATCACCAAGTTTAATGATTTACGTATGGAAGCGGGTGCGATTAAAAACGTACTCATTTTTGCAATGGAACCCAATTTGCAGAAACGCTTCATAGCCCATGGTGCAAACAAGATTTTCACCACGCTCACCAAGGAATTCTCGAATGCACCGAGAATCGTGACCTATGAGCATACCACTCGCTTCTTTGATGCGAGACTCCAAAAGGGCCAACCGGTTAGCCCACACATTCTCAGCATGATTGAGAATGTCGAGAAGTTGGAGACCTTTGATTGTAACATCAGCGAGAACATTGTTATCGACCGCATGCTTCATTCACTCCACGATGGTTTTTCGCAATTTAGAGCGAATTACTATATGAATGATTTGAAGAAAACCCCACATGAATCGCACTCCTTCTCGTACGCAGACCGAGAAGGACATGAAGTTCAGTGGGAGCTTGAAACAGGATGTTCTCGTTGTGTCAAACAAGGGGAAAGGTAAGGGTAAAGCTCGGGCAAACCTAGCGAGAGAGGTAAACCGAAGTTCAAGAAGTCGGGTTCGGGTAAGAGTGGGCTGGTGAGTCGAGCACCTCATCAGCGCGACAAAGAGCAAGAATGAAAACATGGAATGCCATCATTGCCACAAGACTGGGCATTGGAGGCGTACATGTCCTGTTTATCATGAGGACTTAAAGGCGGGTCGTGTTAAACCTGTTGGTATGTCTTCTCTCTCTTATACTTTTATTCATATGATTGAGATTAACCACGCAAGTTACGGAACTTGGGTACTTGATATTGGTTGTGGTTCTCATCTGTGTAATCATGTGCGGGGGCTCCGAAACATCGAACCCCTCGTAAAGGGTGAGGTGGACTGCGTGTCGGGAATGGAGCAAGAGTGGCTGCCATCTCAAAGGGGACATATGTGATCCAGCTTCCCAGCGGATTTGAGTTGTCATTATATGATTGCTATTATGTACCTAGTCTTTCCAAAAACATTATTTCAGTTTCTGCACTTGACAAACTTGGTTTTTCATTTGTAATAGAGAATAATACTTGCATTTTCTCTTTACACGATATGATTTATGGCAAGGCAGTCTCCATGAACGGAATTTATGTTTTAGATCAGACCACCGAAATATTACACGTAATGAATAAAAAGTTAAAGGTTGGTGACAAAGATCAAACGTATCTATGGCACTGCCGTATGGGACACATTAATGAGAAACGCGTAAAACAGCTCATCAAAAATGGAGCTATCTCGGCCTTTGATTTTCAATCATTTGACACGTGTGAATCATGTCTCATCGGTAAGATGACTCGGATTTTCTTCAAAGGTGTTGGAATGCGCGCTGCTGACCTATTAGGGCTCATACACACGGATGTATGTGGTCCTATGTCAATCACCACACGAGAAGGCTATAGGTATTTCATCACTTTCACGGACGATTTAAGTAGATATGGCTATGTCTACTTAATGAAGCACAAAAGTGATTCCTTTGAGAAATTCAAGGAATACCAGAATAGGGTACAAAACCTATTGGGTAGAAAGATTAAAACACTACGTTCAGATCGTGGTGGCGAGTATCTTTCTCACAAGTTTGATCAACACCTAAAGGACTGTGGGATTGCCCTACAGTTAACTCCACCTGGAACACCTCAGCTGAATGGTGTGTCCGAACGGAGAAATCGAACACTACTTGATATGGTTCGATCCATGATGAGTCACACTGTGTTGCCTGACTCATTGTGGGGTTATGCTCTTTTGTCAGCCGCTCTAATACTTAACCGAAGTCCGTCTAAAGCTGTTGACAAGACTCCATATGAACTATGGAAGGGAACGGTCCCTAACTTGTCCTTTATACGGGTTTGGGGCTGCGAGGCTTATGTCAAGTGGAGACACGAGGATAAGCTCGGCCCGCGATCGGTCAAGACATACTTAATAGGTTATCCTAAAGGAACACTTGGTCATTACTTCTATTCGCCAACCGAACAACGTGTTTTTGTTGCGGCTAGTGCGACATTCTTAGAGAAGGAATTTCTCGAGAATGCAAAGAGTGATAGAACCTTCGAATGTCTTCGGAGATTCCAGAACCAAGTACCGAGCAACCATTGGAGGAACCAGTTCCTTCAATCCCATTGCATGTTAACATTCCGAGGAACCTAGGAGGTCGGGAAGAGTCTCTATTCCTCCGGACATATACATTGGTATGGTCGAGGAACATGACATAGATGACGTTCTACTCTTAACGAGTAGTGAACCCGCAACCTATAAAGGTGCCATGACTAGTTCTGACTCAAAGCTATGGCTTGAGGCCATGCAATCCGAGATGGACTCCATGTATGAGAACAACGTATGGGATCTTGTTGACTTACCTGCTAAGGTTCGTCCCCTTCAATGCAAATGGCTTTACAAGATAAAGCATTCTGTGGAAGGTCAACAAGATATCTACAAAGCACGACTAGTTGCTAAAGGTTTCACCCAAGTGCCAGGTTTACACTACGATGAAATTTTTGCACCCGTAGTCATGCTGCGTTCCATTCGGATTATCTTAGCGATTGCCGCTTTTCATGACTATGAAATTTGGCAAATGGACGTGAAAACCGCCTTCTTAAACGGCTTTTTGGAGGAAGAGTTGTACATGGTACAACCCGAAGGTTTCATCGATCCAGAACATCCTAAGAAAGTGTGCAAGCTTAAGCGTTCCATTTATGGACTTAAGCAAGCATCAAGGAGTTGGAATCATCGCTTCGACCAAGTGATAAAAGAAAATGGATTTACTCGATCGGTCGAGGAACCATGTCTATATATCAAGTCGAGTGGGAGCAAGATTGTTTTCCTAATATTGTATGTTGACGACATACTCCTGATTGGGAATGACATACCTCTCTTAACTTCGGTGAAAGTATGGTTGAAAAACCATTTCCGGATGAAATATCCGGGAGAGGCACAAAGAATTCTAGGCATCCGTATCTATCGAGATAGATCACGACGGATGCTATCTCTCGATCAGAGTCTTACATAGACAAAGTCCTAGAGAGATTGACATGACTAACTCCAAGAAGGGGTTCCTTCCTATGGCTCCAGGGGTGCATTTGAGCAAGTCTCGGGCACCAGAGACACCGGAAGAGAAAGAGCGCATGACACGGATTCCTTATGCCTCGGCTATAGGATCAATCATGTATGCCATGATATGCACACGCCCGGACGTGGCATATGCATTGAGTATGACAAGTCGATTCCAACAGCATCCAGGTGAATCACATTGGCTGGCTGTCAAGAACATTCTTAAGTACCTACGGAGGACTAAAGATTGGGCATTGACTTATGGAGGCGATCAAAAGCTATGCGCAACCGTTGATTCTGCAGATGCTAGCTTCCAAACGGATCGTGATGACTCGAAATCTCATCTGGATTCGTTTTTACTCTTAATGGCGCTGCGATCAGTGGAAGAGTTCGAAACAAACAATTCTACAGCAGATTCTACGGATTCTACGTCCGAAGTACTATGCCGCGTCGAAGCTACAAAGGAAGCGATATGGATGCGTCAATTCTTACATGGGCTATCGTAGTGCCTAGTTCGAATGACCCGATCACCATCTATTGCGACAATAGTGGTGCCATCTTCAAGCTAAGGAGCCAAAGTCTAGCAACAAGTCTAGACATGTACAACGGAAAGCTCATCTAATCCGAGATTACGTGGAGCAAAAGGAAGTAGTGATAGAAAAGATTGCTACTGAGATGATAACATAGCAGATCCTCTCACTAAAGCATTACGACAAGATAAGCATGAAGGGCACGTTAATTCCATGGGAATTAAACGTGTTCCTAAGTTGTAGTACTCTTTTATGAATTAGATTCATTCTCTTTTGTACTCTATACAACATCATCGTTTTGATATTTATATATTTTGTTTTTCATGTGGAATTGTACGACAATTTTGAACACCACAAAGTGAACTGAACAAACATTATATTTTAGTCCTTAATTGCCCACATGAGCTGATAACTCTGGCAATTATTTTGTGACGTTGGTTGATGGTGGGTTCAACGAGCCATAAGTCAACCGATTGACTGACCAATCACAGAGGCGATTTATACGGATATTTCGTAAGACACCATTGTGACATCAACGTGGAGTCCTAAATGTTTTATAACATTCGCTGCCCGGTCGTGGATAGGACCTCCATGGTGATCCTAAGAGTCGATTCTTTTGACTATCGACTGTCTCTTGAGACTACGGCAGATTTTGGGTGACTTTGGTTTCTTTCTCACGGTCATCCGTAACAAGGGGGCCAAGTAGATTTTTTCGGGTCATTTCATCTTTGTGCTTAGATCGGAAGGAGTCGAGTTGAAGGAAATATTCAGCCTTTATCGGGTACTCGATATTTCTCAGGGCCACTCGAGGAGTCAGAATCGAAATGCATGGCCATGCTCGGATACGGATTCGTTTTATCGGTTAAGTTACTCTCTAGTCGGGGAAACCACTCTTGATACGGATCGATTGTAAAATACGACCTTTGTGGATCCGGATCTGCAAATTGTTTTACATTGAGTGGGAGAAATTTTAAATGAATATGAGAATCGGTTATCGCACATACACTTGTACGGACAAGTGGGAGTTTGTTGGAGCTTGTGTCCTCCAGTTAGTGCGGATAACGTCATTGCACATACACTTGTACGGACAAGTGGGAGCTTGTTGGGGTTGGTGTCCTTAACAGTTAGTGCAAGGACTTATAAATCTCTAAAAGGATCAAAGGGCATACTTTTGGTATTATTATCAGTTGATCCACGTTTATCAATAACGGTTGGCTTGCTAGATAAGTTTGACGTTATTGTCATACGGATGGCGGTGATCAATTGGTCCCTAAAAGTCACACCTATAGGATACGTTTGAGAGACGTGAAGTATGAAAATACGAGTCATGTAGATGCCAATTTTGACTAACCGGTTAGTCCGAGTTATTTGACTAGTAATTAGTCAAAATGTGATGTTGAGATATTTTATTTAATACGGATTAAATAATAATGGCTAAGGCGAATTAAGCTGTTAATTCGTAAATTGAATATAAGCGTTTCATATTTAATTAAATGTATATTGAATATAATTATACAATATCGTCTTTGTCGGACATGTATTAGTGTTTCAACTAATCCGTATTATTAGTTGACGCTTTAATAACCGATAACCGATGACGATTTATAACATGACCGCGTCATATACATTTTAGCGATTTTGCGAACCAGACCATGAGCTAAGACTAAAAGGAAGTGGAAGCCCACTTCCCTAGATAGCCCATGGCCGGCCGGTTTAGAGAGAACAAAAGAGAGGTTCTCCTCTCTTTTGTAACCTAATTCCATTTGCAAAACATTTCTAGGGTTTTGAGAAAATTGCCTCTCAAAACTCGGATCTCTCATCCAACCAAAACACACAAAACAATCCTCTCGATATTGCAAGGCAATTAGAGGATTCTTTCTAGCACAAGGGCATTTCTCGGACAATCTTGGGTGCATCATTTAGGAGGAGGTCTACTTTGATCTCTCATTGCCATATTGCACTAGGACCGAAGGTTATTCCTTGATCTTTATCGTTTCATTATGTTTTTCGTTTTATGACTATAAATCACGTATTAAATTTGCGTTATAATCCTTCAAATTATGGGTTTTATACGGATATTACCCCACAAAGAGAACAGGTTTCGTTGAGATGAGAGTTGTGAAAAGGCGTTCCAAACATTAAAGGAGCGTTTGACCACAGCTCCTATCTTAGCATTGCCTGAAGGGATCGAGAACTTTGAGGTTTATACAGATGCCTCAAATAATGGGTTGGGATGTGTGTTGATGTAGAACTGTAAGGTGATTGCCTATGCTTCTAGGTAATTGAAGCCGTATGAGGAGAACTACCCTACACATGATCTAGAGTTGGGTGCAGTGGTGTTTGCTCTCAAGATATGGAGACATTACCTTTATGGGGCGACCTTTAAGGTATTTTCAGATCACAAGAGTCTCAAGTACATATTCACTCAAAAGGAGTTGAACATGAGACAGAGGAGGTGGATGAAGCTGATTGGCGATTATGACATGGATATTATCTACCATGAAGGGAAAGCCAATATTGTTGCAGATGCTTTGAGTAGGAAGAGTGTACACTCCCTGTGTACAGCTCTATCTTTGATGAGGTTGATAGATGAGGTGGGGAAGTTTGGGATATATATGATGTAGAGAGGGGATGCTGTGGGAGATTTGACAGTGCAGCCTGATCTTTATGATGGCATTCGAGGTAAACAGGCTTTGGATCCTAAGATGGTTGAGTGGAGAGCTGGAGTAGAGAAAGGGACAGTGTCCCGATTCTCTATTCATATATATGGTAGTTTGAGGTTCGATGGTAGGTGGTGTGTCCCTAATGATGAGGAGCTGAAAAAAACAATCATGACAGAGGCACATTGTACACCGTATTCAATACATCCAGGTGGTGACAAGCTATACAAGGATTTGAAGAACACGTTTTGGTGGCCTGGGATGAAGAAAGAAACAGTTGAGTTTGTGGCCCGTTGTTTGACATGCCAGAGAGTTAAAGGGGAACAGCGACGACCACAATGTAAGATTCAGTCTTTAGAGGTACCTGAGTGGAAGTGGGAATCCATTTCTATGAATTTTATCGTGGGTTTGCCAAAGAGTCAACAGGGTAATAATATGATATGGGTAATAGTGGATCGACTGACCAATTCAGCTCACTTTGTGCCAATAAAAGATACATGGACTAAAGCACAATTGGCTATGGCTTATTGAAAGAATGTGCTAAAGTTACATGGAGTCCCTAAGGACATAGTGTCTGATAGAGATGCGAGATTTATCTCAAGGTTTTGGAAAGACTTGCAAGAATCTTTGGGAACAACTTTGAAGATGAGTACAGCTTTTCATCCTGCGACAGACGGTTAGACTGAGAGAACGATCAAGACTCTTGAGGATATGTTGCGAGCTTGTGTGATGGACTTTGGTGGTAGCTGGGAACAGAGATTGGATTTGATAGAGTTTTCTTACAACAACAGCTATCACACTAGTATTGGCATGACACCGTTTGAGGCTTTATATGGGAGGAGATGCAGGAGTCCGATTTGTTGGGACGACAGTGCTGAGGCAGTGGTTCTAGGACCAGAGATGGTACATGATATGGTTGAACAGATAAAGATGATCAGGGAACGGATGAGGGCAGCTCAGGATAGGCAAAAGAGTTATGCAGATCTACATCGCCGGGATATAGAGTTTCAGGTTGGGGACAAGGTTCTTCTGAAAGTGTCTCCTATGCGTGGGGTTATGAAATTTGGGAAGAAAGGCAAGCTGAGTCAGAAGTTCATCGGTCCTTATGAGATCTTAGAGCGAGTTGGGGAAGTTGCATATCGTCTGGCTTTACCGGCTGCGTTAGAGAGAGTGCATAATGTGTTTCATGTATCGCAGCTGCGAAAGTATGTGAGTGACCCGTCACATGTGTTAGAGGCAGAGAGCTTAGTGCTAGATGAGTCCTTATCATATCTTGAGGTACCTAAGCAAATTCTTGACCGGAAGGTTAGGAAGACTAGGAGTGGTGAGACAGTTTTGCTTAAGATCCTTTGGTCTAACCACGAGACTGAGGAAGCTACATGGGAGGCAGAGGAGGCCATGAGAGAGCGTTACCCTTTCCTTTTTGATCAGGTATGTATGGTTACGGGGACGTAACCTTGTTTCTTTTAGGGGGGTAGGAGATGATCGCAAAGAGTTTTTATACCCCTTTTTATGTTGTGTCGGTATGGTTGTTGTCGTTGAGTCGGGTTGAGTTGGGTTAGTAACATGTTTTATGTTGAGTTTTGTGTTGGTTGTTGAGTCGGGAGTGCGTAGTGTGTGTCTTTGTTTTGTTGTGGTTTGAACTTCGGGGACGAAGTTCTTTTTAAGGAGGGAAGACTGTAATACTACGTATTTATGAGTCTTGGGGTACTCTATCGAGTAGGCCTTACTCTGTCGAGTAAGGGCGAGTTGCAGATTAAAATAGTTTCTGACCTGTTGGGTACTCGATCGAGTAACATGGGTACTCGATCGAGTAAGGGGGCACTCGATCGAGTACCTTAGCTACTCGATCGAGTAGCCGGTTTACGGGGGATGATCTCTCGGGTTTTGTTAATAATGCGATTAGAGTATATAATACTTCCGTCATTGTTCTTAAAACACTTTTCAAAACCTAATTACTGTCAAGAGAGAAAACAAAGTACGTTCTTCGCTTTAATCGCATTGTTGGCAAATCCCGGAGCTTGGAAGGTCGGATTTCACCTTCCTTTATACCGTTGTGATCCTTGCGTCGAGGGTAAGACCTATATACCGTTTTTTTAATGTTTCTTTAAAGTTGGTTAAACCCTAATTTGGGGAATTGGGGGTTTTGTAGTATGTTATGCTTGGTAGTGATTATATGTTTGTATGTTAGGAGGAGGATTCGTAGAGGAAGCTTTTTGATATCAGCTGTGAGACCGTCTGATTGTTGTGCTTTCCAGGTAGGGTTTCCCTACTCAGTAGTATTTACATAATGTGTGGTGATTGTCTTTGTAGTTAGTGATTGTTGATTGATTCGGACGGTTGTTCTTTGTTGTATTGTAATTGTGGTTGTTTGTCTCGGTTCTCGAGATGCGTTCTCTACCGAGTGGAGTCACTTGCGGGAGTGGCTTCACGCCCTAGTTTCGCCCTTCGTGGAACCCGCCACGGAAGGGGATGTGCACATTAATGGGACGGGGTTATCGCTCGGTATGATGAGCGGGGATTTGGTGGGTACGGTGCGGTCCCCCGGCGGTGGTCGGGTCCGGTGGACGGTTGGTGATGGAGATTGATTGGAGTGGGTGATTGTGTGTATTTGTTTGAGCTATCTTGATTCTTTGTATTGTTGGTTGTATATAATTGTGTGAATAGTCGACCGGTTTATTGTTTTAAAACTGCGGTGATCCATTCGGGGATGGTGAGCAGATATTGAGCGGTATAAGTTGAGTCTTTGGGATATTTGGGATGTGCCACGATCGATGATAAAAGTCTTCATTTTGTAGCTTAGTAGTTTTCATAAACATTTCAGTTAGATCAGTAGACATTTGGTTTGAGAACATGTATACGTATTTTGGTTTTGTTTTTGGATTGTAACCTTTCACTAAAGTATTTCTATTTAAACGTTGTTTCATTATTGTTTATTTGATTATCATTGCCTCGGGTAACCGAGATGGTAACATCCTTATACCTGGGTGGTCCTGGTAAGGCACTTGGAGTATGGGGGTGTTACACCATTCCCGTCCGGATATTTCTTATGTTGTTCAGCAAGTTTGCCTGTTTATGCACGCTCCTCGCGAACCACATTTGCAGTTCTTGAAATGCATTCTTCGCTATCTTAAAGGTACATTTGCTTATGGTATTACTTTTACTGCATCCCGTTCTCTATCTATCACTGCTTACTCGGATGCTGATTGGGGTGGCTGCCCTGATTCTTATTGCTCCACGTCTGGATATTGTGTGTTTTTGGGCGACAACCTAATGTCTTGGTCCTCCAAACGCCAGGCCACTATTTCCCGATCCAGTGCTGAGGCCGAATACAGGGGTGTTGCTAATGCCGTTGCAGAAACCAGTTGGCTCCGTAATTTGTTATTTGAGCTTCAAGTTCCTATCAAACGTGCTAGCATTGTCTATTGTGACAATATCTCTGCTGTTTATCATTCTGGCAACCCCGTACAACACCAGTGAACGAAGCATATTGAGCTTGACATTGATTTTGTTCGCGAAAAGGTGCAAGTTGGAACAGTCCGTGTTTTACATGTCCCTGGCTCCCTGATGCTTTTCAATACACTGGCATCTTTACGAAAGGGCTCCCTCGTTATTTGTTTGATCATTTTCGTTTCAGCTTGAGCGCCCGGTCTCCTCCCGCTCCAACTGTGGGAGTGTATTAGTGTAAAATATGTAAATATTTTATTGTGCATATCTTAGTTATAACGTGTATCTCGTAGTCGATATCTCGTGTACATTATGTATTCACTATATATATTAATAGAATCGTATCACCCTAATTAGGGGATTATATTAACTTATAGATATAAATGCGATGTTCATTTAAGTTTCTCTTAATTAGGAAAAATAACTGCCAAATGGAGGTTTTGTAGAGAATTGACATTGTCACGTGTCTTCTATGTAATTCTCAAGCTAACAAGAAAGTACGTGAAATCAAGTCATTAAAAAAATAAAATATATTGTTTGAGTTAACATTTACGAAAGAAGCGTAAAAGTCCCGTAATTTTCACAGACAACTACAATAGGTCTTGGTATAGACGGGTGGGGCGAACAGACGGGTAAAGACCTCTAATAAAATGGGTAGGGGGGACAAGGTGGGGCATCCCCCATGTACCCCCTTCCCACTTTATGGCAAATGGATATTTTATGAGAAAAAATGGTATCCGTTTATACATATAGACGGATAGTGTCCGTCTATAATGAGAATTTGTGAGGCAACTAAACTAGTTATAAAACAAAAACCATGATGTCACCTTAACCACGTGTCCTACTCTCTTTACACTTTTTCCCGCCTACTTAATACCCTAAGGCCTAAACTAAAGCTGCACTTGGTCATGTTCAATTGTCGTCATTCTACATTTCTACACCTTTACCTTCCTAATATCTTCTCTTCTTTAATCAAATTTATTTACCCAATGGTTCTAAATCTATCTCCATTTCCTCGCGAAGCATATCATATAGGGATTTGTAATTCTACATTTCATCGATGGTCCGTTAATTTCGACTAGATGCATGAAATTGCTCTGTTCAACAATCACTCATTTCTGAAGGTCAGTTTTCTTTCAAGTATTTCTTAGGTAACTTTTCTTCTATCATAATTATAATTAATGGAGTAATATGAAAAAAATCCTTTTAATTCTATGAGCAGAAGATTTTATAATTTATTTGCAACATTTGCAAAATGGCAATCAAGAAATTTTAGACGGCGAAGTGAAAGGGTAGAAATTGGAATATGATTTAAGCTTCAATTTGATTACTCCGTATTTGTTTAGTTGATAAAAAAACGTTTGCAATACGGATTCATATTTGTTAGAATAGATTGTGTAAATATGTTATTATTTACTTACAATATTAGTTGTGTTATATTAGGTAAATATCCTTGGTAATTAGGTTAACGTATCTCGTAGTATCGTTTGTTTACCTTGTATATATATCGAGTTTATCAATCAATAAAACTCAAGCATTACATTCTTTCATGGTATCAGCTTCCTAGGTTAAATCGATCTCAAAAATCGCTTCCGCAACCCTAGAATTCTTCTTCCTCTCGGCTGCTCCCTCTTCCTCTCGACCTCACGTCAACCACATGACCATGTCGAAAAAGAATCAAGTATCATCCAGCCCTAGCCGTCACACAAATTCGCAATCACGTCACTGTTACCCTTGGGATGGATAACGACCAATATCCTCTCTGGGTCGCCCTCTTCACGAATCACGCGAAGTCCACTCGCGTGCTTCATCACATCATTACCCCGAAATCAGGCAAGCCTGCCGCGCCTGTCACGGACGATGAGAAGGAGTTATGGGAGACGGTAGATGCGATGGTCCTTCAATGGATTTATGCGACGGTTTCTACGGATCTGCTTGAGACTATTGTCGAACCCGATTCCACTGCCATGGAATGTTGGAAACGGATTGAAGACATTTTTCAAGATAACCAAAGATAGCCATGTGTTGTTACTCTTGAGCAAGAATTCTCCTCCACTTCGATGGGAGATTTCGCCAATGTTTCGGCCTATTGTCAAAGGCTTAAGAGCCTCTCCGATCAATTGAAGAACGTCGGCTCCCCGGTTACTAACAATCGGCTAGTCCTTCAATTAGTTTCTGGGCTTTCTTCTGCGTATCAAAACGTCGGAACCATAATTCGCCAAAAGGAACCGCTCCCTCAATTTTATCGTGCTCGATCAATGCTTACTTTGGAAGAAGCATCGATCGCTAAAGCTGCTGCCTCCTCTGCTTTATATGTGAAACACCAAGACGATGGCTCTAGTTCTTCGTCTCAGTCTATTCTTGGTAAACCTCCTGCTTCCTCTAATAAAAATAATGGGAACAAAATTGGAAACAATAACAAGAAGAAGGGTAATCACAAGGGAAAGAGTGGGAAGCAGAATGAGTCAAGCACGGGTGGAAACACGGGCTCGGGTCCTGCTGGCGGTACTCCTTTGGGTGGTTACGGCGGCGGCTGGCCGTGGGGTCCATCAGGCTGGCCATATCCACCATGCCCATATCCAACTCAAGGGTATGGTGGTTGGCCACGACAGCCTCCTCCTCGGCCTAGTTTCGCACCACGGGGTCAAGGGGGTCAAGCTTACTCGGCTGAAAATCCGCCATCTGCTACGGATATCGAGCAAGCAATGTACACTCTCGGATTGAATCCTCCTGATCCGAGGTGGTTCATGGATACCGGTGCCACTTCTCATATGACGTCGGACGCAGGTAACCTCTCGTCTTATGTTAATTCGAGCATTAATAACGGTATAATAGTTGGCAATGGTCAGTCTATTCCTATTAGCGGTCATGGGCATAAAACTCTAGCCAAAACGAACCCTCCCCTACACCTTAAAAACGTCCTACACGTACCTCAGCTTGTCAAAAATCTAATATCTGTCCGAAAATTTACTAAGGATAATTCGGTCGCCGTAGAATTTGACCCCTTTGGTTTTTGTGTGAAGGATTACAAGACGGGGACGCGTCTACTGAGATGTAATAGTCGTGGCGAGCTCTATCCCTTTACCCAGACCGACACAAATAATCCAGCTGCTTATCTCGCTGTTGCTCCTTCCCTTTGGCATGACAGATTAGGACATCCCGGAGTTCCAGTTTTTAATTCTCTTCGTCTTAAAAATTGTATTCCGTGTAATTCAAATAAATTGCCTTTAGTTTGCTCTACTTGTTCTATTGGAAAAATTGTTAAACAGCCTTTTATTGCTTCAAATAATCGTACTATGTTACCATTTGACATCATTCATTGCGATCTTTGGACCTCTCCTGTTCCAAGTTCATCGGGTCACCGTTATTATCTAGTTTTATTAGATGATTTTACTAATTTTGTTTGGACTTTTCCTTTGTCTCACAAATCCAAAGTCTATGACATATTTGTACAATTCCGTAAATTTATTAAAACTCAATTTGAACTAACGTTAAAAATATACAATGTGACAATGGTAGGGAATTTGATAATGCCCCGTTTTGGGAGTGGTGTGCGAAACACGGGACTACATTCCGTTTTTCATGTCCGTATACTTCCCCCCAAAATGGTAAGGCCGAACGCAAAATCCGTACTATTAACAATGTTGTTCGCACTTTATTACTCCGTTCCTCGGTACCCTCGAATTTTTGGCCTCACGCCCTTCAAATGGCTACATATTTGCTTAACATACTTCCCAGTAAACAATTACATATGCACTCCCCTGTTTCTGCACTATATTCGAAAAACCCGTCGTATACTCACCTTCGTATCTTCGGGTGCCTTTGTTACCCTCTTGTTCCGTCTACCAAGATTCACAAGCTACAACCTCGGTCTACCCCGAGTGTGTTTCTTGGATATCCGGACAACCACCGTGGTTACAAATGCTACGACCTTAAGTCAAAGAAAATTCAAATAAATCGTCATGTAATTTTTGATGAGTCTCGTTTTCCCTTTGCTGAAAAACAACCATCTCGCTTGCCCGATTATGAGTTTCTTGATGACGTCGTTCACCCTAGTGTTGTCCTTGACCACCTCGGCCAACCCCCTGATCCAACCCCACTGAATACTCCTCCCCGGACACCATCCCCTACCCGACAGTCCTCCCCGATACCCTCCCCTGTTTTGCCACCACCTGATACCGCATCCCCTCAAAACTCCCCTGACCCGTCACATTCAGTCCCTCATTCATCTCCCATCCCCATTATTCCTCCCGTCACTAAGGCAGTAACGCGCGGCGACCACGGCATCCGTAAACCAAAGACAATTTTTGATCTTAATACTACTGTTGCCATCTCTCCTTTACCTCGTAACCCCGTGTCTGCTCTTAAAGACCCTAATTGGAAATTGGCCATGGACGATGAATTTAATGCTCTTATTAATAATAAGACGTGGATTTTAATCCCGCGTCCCTCTGATGTGAATGTTATCCGGTCTATGTGGATTTTCCGTCACAAGTTTAACTCTGATGGTTCTTTTGAGCGGTATAAGGCTCGTCTTGTAGGTGATGGCAAGACACAACAAGTCGGTATTGATTGTGGTGAGACTTTTAGTCCGGTGGTTAAACCGGCTACTATTCGTGTGGTCCTTTCTCTTGCACTTGCTCACAATTGGGATATCAATCAACTTGATGTCAAAAATGCATTTTTACACGGCGATCTTCATGAGACCGTCTATATGCATCAGCCGCTTGGCTATCGGGATAAACGTTTTCCGGACCATGTTTGTCTTCTTAAAAAGTCGCTCTATGGTTTGAAACAAGCACCCCGAGCGTGGTATACTCGGTTTGCCAATTATGTGTTGCAAATGGGATTTTCTAATAGCAAGTGTGACACCTCTTTGTTCATCTACAAAAATGGAACTGATATGGCTTTTCTTCTCCTATATGTCGATGACATAGTGCTTGTTTCTTCATCAGCTGTGCTACGGAAATCGATCATCACTCAATTGAGCTCCGAATTTGCGATGAAGGATTTAGGTCCTCTTAGCTATTTTCTTGGACTTGCTGTTCGTCGATTCGCGACTGGTATGTTTCTCTCCCAATCAAAATATGCAGCGGAAATACTTGAGCGCGCGGGTATGACGATGTGTAAACCGTGCTCTACACCCGTTGACACCAAACCCAAGCTCGGCTCGGGTCCTTCGACAACTGTTCGATCCTTCCTTGTACCGAAGTCTTGGGGCTTTGCAATATCTCACTTTTACCCGTCCCGATATTTCCTATGCGGTCCAACAAATTTGTCTCTTCATGCATAATCCAATGGACGACCATATGAATGCTCTCAAACGGGTCTTGAGGTACGTTAAAGGGTGCCTGCGTTTGGTCTTTGGCTTGATCGGTCCAAAGTGAACTCTCTTACCACTTATCGACGCCGATTGGGCGTTGTCCCGACACTCGTCGTTCTACCAGTGGGTATTGTGTTTTTCTGCACGAATCTTGTTTCATGGGCATCGAAACGCCAACCTACGCTCTCCAAATCCAGCAGATTTGAGTATAGAGGAGTGGCGAATGTCGTATCCGAATCATGCTGGCTACGTAACCTGTTACTTGAACTTCATCATCCACTTCCTAAGGCTACTATTGTTTATTGCGATAATGTCAGTGCTATTTATCTCGCGGGAAATCCCGTGCAGCATCAACGGACAAAACACATTGAGCTCGACATCCATTTTGTCCGCGAAAAAGTGGCTCGTGGTGATGTCCGAGTACATCACGTTCCCTCCCGTTCGCAAATTGCTGATATTTTCACGAAGGGCTTACCCAATGTTCTTTTCGTTGATTTTCGTGACAGTCTCAGCGTTCGTGAGCCTCCCGTTTCGACTGAGGGGGTGTGTTAGAATAGATTGTGTAAATATGTTATTATTTACTTACAATATTAGTTGTGTTATATTAGGTAAATATCCTTGGTAATTAGGTTAACGTATCTCGTAGTATCGTTTGTTTACCTTGTATATATATCGAGTTTATCAATCAATAAAACTCAAGCATTACATTCTTTCAATATTCACTTTCAATATCTAGACCCATATTCTCGCCATTTTTTTTCCAATGGTGTGGTGATCATCATTTTCTAATCATTTTATTTGAATGTATGGGTAGACAGTAGACACCTCAAAATGCCTGCTAGCCTTTTGGACACCCGATGATGAGGACCTTATTTATTTCGGAATGAAACTTACTTAAATTTGACTTACGGTTATTTATGCTCAAAATCGTCCCAAAAACAATCATTTTATTACCTGGTCCACTTCGACCACCTATTATATTCATAGCCCATTTATTCAATTATCTGTTGACGTATTAACGGCACAAAACCGCAACTAATAGTATGAATTAATACATTTTAAAATAGGTCTTGGTATAGACGGGTGGGCGAATAAACGGGTAAAGACCTCTAATAAAATGGATAGGGGGACAAGGTGGGACACCTCCATGTGCTTCCCACTTTATGGCAAAAGGGTATTTTGTGAAGAGAAATGATATCCGTCTATACATATACACGGATAGTGTCTGTCTATAATGAGAATTTGGGTACATTTTAATAAGTCGTGCTCAACGCGTTATTTAGTTGGGCCAAATAAACACATAAATAAGGCAATTCACCTTATAGTTCAAAGGCATGTTCCGTTTTTAATTGTTATTTGTAGCCCAACATTAGTAAATTTGTTTACTGTCCAAGAAAGTGGCCCAAAGAATTACGGTTGATTGGATTCGAAGAATTAAATAACGGAGGCCATAATTTGAGGAGATGACGCGCGTACAAAGACTATCTCTAAATTGTGATAAGATACTGCTAATGCGAAAGAAGCAATGTACACTTGCAATACAAATATTATGATACATATGATAGCATCTAAGTTGGGCGCAACTCCACTTCGTTCGAATTGTATAGTTTATTACCAATATATTGGTATTTAAGACATAAGATAATAAAAAAGATGTTCATTGTATACAAGGACTCAAAGAGTACTTGGATACGACAGGTGGAAGACAATTCTGAATCTTGTCAAAGACCCTCGTCCTAACTAGTATAAATATTCCCCTTTTGCATCCTCATTCAAAACATAGAAAATTCACAGAAAAGTTATTATTATCATACAACCTCTCACAAAATACTACCTACCACCCATACAGAATATCGCTCCATACATTGATCCTATTTTGAGCATAAAGACGCCCTAAAGTCAATTCAAATAAGCTAATTGTCGAACAATGTATCTAGGTAAGCCTGAGGGAGTCATATTTTACTCCTTATTTTGCTATTGTCATGATTTAATTTGTTTGTTTGTATTATTTGTAAATAAACTAACTTAATTAATCCACCCATGAAAATAATTCGTATAGTCTTGTATAAAATCGTCTTAAAACCTTTTTTATTGTTAATTTCGTCAAATATATAATATTACAGATAAGTAATAGAGGTCGGCAGTTTGATGGTCAGTCCGGGTGCCTACACCTTCCCCGACCGTACCTTTACCCCTGAATCCGCAATCTTTGGTTCAGACTGTAACACCCCTACATACCAAGTGCTTTACCAAGGACCACCCTAGCATAAGAAACTATTACCATCTCGGATGCCCGAGGTTAGTATGTCAAAAGTAACCATTCCGAAACATTTATTAAAGTATAAAGTTTAAACGATTTCATTGTCTCAAAGCAAAACCAAAAAAAGTGTATCTGAAATCACAATAGAATTGAAAACCAAAATAACTACTCGTAACAGCGGAAGCTAGACTCGAAGTGATGACATCCCATCTCGTCCCCGTAGCTAAAGACAACCATCACCTGTCACAATCTGCTCACCATCCCCGAATGGATCACCACAGTTTTACAAAACAACGGAGTCAGTTCACTGTATAATTAAGATAAGCAAAATACAAGAATACCAATGCCACAGATTCCACAATCATTCTCCATTCCCAATCATGTCTCATAAGTCATAACTGACTACACACTTAAGTGTGTAGTCCTGCCAGATTACTGCGGTGATAGATAATCCACACCGCCAGTTGGGGACCGCAGCCTCGCCCACCTAAGCCCCGCTCGTCGCAACGAGCAACAACCCATGTTCCTCAATGTGCAAATCCCCTCTTGTGGCGCGTTCCACAAGGAGCGAATCAAGGGCGTGAAGCCACCTCCGCAAGTGACCCCACTCAGCCGAGGACGCACCCCAGCAACATAATAAATCCACCATAACTCCAATCATCAAGAATACAAATCAACAACAATACTTATCATGCCAATTAAATCACAATCATCACATCTTAATTAATTATGCAATCAACTGAGTAGGAAAACCGTACCTTAACACAGATCCGAATACGAGTCTACAAGTGGAATCTAGAAATGCTCTTCTACAAATCCTTCACCTAACAACAATCATAACAATCCAATCACAACATGCAATCATTCCCTTTTTCCCCAAATTTCAATACTAGGGTAAAACCCTAAAAGACAAAACTGACAAAAGTATAAGACTAGTGACTTATCGACGCTACCGACGCGAGAGAGATGAAAAAAGACTCACGAACAAACAAAGTCTTGGGAGAGATTAAAGATGATTAGAGTACATAGAAAGTTTTAGGTTTTGGTAAAAGTGAAAAGTGAAACTGTTAAACGTAATTTATAACTCTAATCATCCTTAACCAAACCACGGAAATAATTCCCGTCAGACCGGATACTCGGTCGAGTACTGAGAGTACTCAGCCGACTATCCCTTACATGGTTGAGTATTACCTGGATAGTAGCCTGATCAGAAAACACACGACACACTACTCGGCCGAGTGACAGAACCCAGAAAACCGTGGTATTACAGTCTTCCCTCCTTAAAAAGAATTTCGTCCCCAAAGTTCATGCCATACCCAAAACAAAACGCCTAACATAACACTAACTACTCAAAGACTACAACCACAACTACTCAAAGGTACCAACGACTCCAACTATACATGATAAAACACTCAACTCAAACTCGAAAGATGACAAAAACACAACTATGTTAACCTTAACTAACCCCAAAACATGCATGTGACCATCTCCTACCCCCCTTAAAAGATAACGGTTACGTCTTCGTAACCAAACATACCTGATCGAAAAGGTGAGGAAACCGCTCTCTAATAGCCTTCTCTGGTTCCCATATAGCTTCTTCCACATTGTGATTAGACCAAAGTTATCTTTAGTATGACGGTCTCACCGTTCCTTGTCTTGCGCACCTTCCGGTCTAAGATCTCCTTGAGAACCTCCGCATAAGTTATAGACTCATCTAACTCTATGTTCTTAATCTCAAGCACATGTGATGGATCGCTCACATACTTCCGGAGTTGCGAAACATGAAACACGTTGTGGACCCGATCAAGCGATGTTGGTAAAGCTAGACGGTAAGCTACTTCACCTATGCGGTCTAGGATCTCATAAGGACCGATAAACTTCTGGTCCAACTTCCCTTTCTTACCAAACCTCATCACCCCTCGCATAGGTGACACTTTCAAAAGGACCTTGTCACCTACTGCGAACTCAATGTCCCTGCGGTGCAAGTCTGCATAACTCTTTTGGCGGTCTTGAGCTGCTTTCATCTTTTGGCGAATCATGCAAACTTGCTCAATTATATCCTTCACCATTTGTGGTCCTAAAACCATAGTCTCAGCACTATCGTCCCAACATACTGGACTCCTACACTTCCTGCCATACAAAGCCTCAAAAGGTGTCATCCCAATGCTGGTGTGATAGCTGTGGTCTTATGAAAACTCGATCAAGTCCAGCCTATCTTCCCAACTTCCACCAAACTCCATAGCACAAGCCCTCAATATATCTTCCAAAGTCTTGGTTGTCCTCTCACTCTGACCATCTCTGGCGGGATAGAAAGCTGTAGTCATCTTCAAGGTAGTTCCCATCAAATACTGCAACTCTTGCCAAAACCGTGATATGAACCTCGCATCTCTATCTGACACTATGTCCTTTGACACCCCATGTAAACGAACCATATGCTTCCTATAACCCAAAGCTAATTATATCTTGGTCCAACTATCCTTCATCGGATTGAAGTGAGCTGACTTTGTTAAACGGTCGACGATCACGCAAATCATATTGTTACCTTGCTGAGTCCTTCGTAACCCCACGATGAAGTCCATAGAGATCGATTCCCATTTCCACTCTGGTACCTCAAGTGACTGAATCTTATCTTGTGGTCTGTGTTACTCACCCTTTACTCTTTGGCAAGTTAGACACTTAGCAACGAACTCGGCCACATCTTTCTTCATGTTAGGCCGCCAAAACAATTTCTTTAAGTCCTTGTAAAGCTTGTCACCACCCGGATAAACTGAATAAGGAGTGCGATGAGCCTCCGTCAAGATCAACCTTTTCAAGTCCGCATAACTCAGAACACAACATTTCCCATCAAAACGAACACTCCCATCTGTGTGGATACAAAACCTCGAAACTATGCCATTCTCTACTCTTGACTTCCACTCTTGTATCTTGGGATCAATCTCTTGTTTCATCTTTATGTCATCATACAAATCACGCTCGATAGTCAAATCCCCGATGGCATCCCCCTTTCGAATCATATGGATCCCCATCTTAGACATCTCATCCCTCAGATTCAGCAAAGACATAGCCGTACACACCGAATGTACACTCTTCCTACTCAAAGCATCTGCCACCACATTAGCCTTACCCTCATGATAGATGATCTCCATATCATACTCCCAATTCAACTCCATCCACCGTCTTTGTCGCATGTTCAGCTCTTTCTGTGTATAGATATACTTTAGACTCTTGTGATCTGAAAAAACCTTAAAGGTTGCCCCATAAAGATAGTGCCTCCAAATCTTTAGAGCAAAAACAACTGCACCCAGCTCCAAATCATGAGTAGGATAGTTCTCCTCATACGGCTTCAGCTACCTCGACGCATATAAGCGATATCCTTCCCATTCTGCATCAACACACAACCCAAACCATTCTTTGAAGTATCGGTGTATACTTCAAAGTTCTCACTTCCCTCAGGTAGAGCTAAGATGAGAGCTGTGGTCAAACGCTCCTTTAGAGTTTGGAATGCCGTTTCACAACTCTCATCCCAACGAAATCTGGTCTCTTTCCGCATCAACCCTGTCATAAGTCTCGCGACCTTAGAAAAGTCTTTCACGAACCTCCTATAGTAGCCAGCTAAACCCAAGAAACTCCGAATCTCAGCAACATTCTTCGGTGATTCCCACTTAGTCACTGCCTTAATCTTACTAGGATCCACTGACACACCCTCCTTTGATATCACATGACCCAGAAAGGCCACTTTCTCCAACCAATCCTCACACTTAAATATCTTGGCATATAACTGATTATCTCGCAAAGTCTGTAGAACTAACCTCAGATGCTCCTCCTTAGTCTTAGAGTAGACCAAGATATCATCAATAAAGACGACCAAAAACCTATCCAAGAACGGGCTGAAAATCCGGTTCATGAGATCCATGAAAACTGTTGGTGCATTCGTCAATCCAAAAGGCATCACTACGTACTCATAGTGACCATATCGTGACCGAAAAGCTGTTTTAGGAATATCCCCTCTGCTATCCTTAGCTGATGATAACCCGATCTCAAATCGATCATAGAAAACACTCCTGCGCCACTCAGCTGGTCAAAATGATCGTCAATCCTTGCCAAAGGATACTTGTTCTTCACCGTGACATGATTCATCACCTCCCTATAGTCGATGCATAGCCTCATACTCCCGTCTTTCTTTTTCACAAACAACAATGGTGCTCCCCACGGTGACACACTAGGCCGAATATACCCTTTATCTAACACGTCATTCAGCTGCTTTTTCAACTCTTCCAACTCTTTAGGCTCCATAGGGTATGGTGCTTTAGATATAGGTCCCGTTCCCGGTTTGAGTTCAACATTAAAGTCGATCTCTCTCTTAGGTGGTAACCCCGATATCTCATCTGGAAAAACGTCACCTAACTCCCCAACCATGGGTATATCAGACGCTGACGGCTCCTCCACACGCATATCTCTTACTTGACAAAGAATCAAAGGACACTTCTTTCTTAAACACGACTTTAGAGTCATTACTGCGATAAACTTACACTTTGGTCTCACTACGACCCCCCTATATGATACCTTGACTCCTTTAGGCCTCTTTAAAGACACCCTCTTTTGTCTACAATCTATCTTAGCGTCATACTTGCCCAACCAGTCCATCCCAACGATGACCTCAAACCCATCCATAGGAAACTCTAACAAGTTGACCGGTAAGTATACCTCCCCCACCAACATGGATAAATCTCTATACTTAACTTAGAACATGAAACCGACTCCCACTAGCTCATACTCTTCCAAACCCATAACTAAGGCATGACTCCTAGACACAAAAGAGTGGGTTGCCCCCGAATCAAACAGGACAAAATATGGCGTATTATGAACAAGAAAAGTACCGGTAACAACATGAGCATCATTCTCTGCTTCCTGCTTGCCTATCATAAAGAGCTTCCCACTGCTTTTCTGACCTCCACCCTAGACCGTGGTAATCGAAGTAGTCGGATTTGCTGTCGAATTCTGCTTCACACTGTTGTTCGGACGCTGATAGGATCCTCTATTTTTGCGGTTGTAGCCGCCATTGCTGTTGTTCTTCCTTCCGCGATTACACCACGACCCAGATGGCCTGTTGCTAGCAAAGCTTTGGCTTTGAGCCTGAGAAAAGTTCCCCTGGTAAGTCCGTGGAAATCCTCCTCCTCTTTTAGCACTGGTGCACTCATGTCTCTTATGACCCACTCCGCCGCAGTTGAAGTAAGTAAGTTTGGAGTTATCACTAGTACTCCGACCGCCTCCTCTTCCCCAAGACCAAGATCCCTCAGCATACCCAGATCCTCCAGAAAAAGCCCTAGCCTGACTGTAATTGCCCCTCTTGTGGCCCGACTGGTTGTCACTCTCACTCTCCGCCTTCCTCTTCCCAGCATTCTTTTCCTTAGCCTCCTTGGCTAACTTGACTAACCTCTCAGCATGCCTAGCTCATGCATATACCTCTTTCGGATATGTGAGTACCCCAGCTCGTAGTCTATCCACGATCTTTGGTGCCAACCCCTTTTCAAAGCGAAGAGTTAAACCTCGTTGACCCATCTGCATATCCTCTGTGTAGCGTGACAACTCTAGAAACCGGTGATACTATTCTATGACGGTCATATCATCGGCAATGGTGAAAGAATCGAACTCAGCCCTCAGCTTGTGACGGATATGCTCCGGCACAAAATGCTCCCTCATAGTGTTCTTAAAGCCTGACCATGGGATAACATCATATCCCTGATCCTTTTAGTATTCCCTAGCATCCTCCTTCACATTCTGACACTAGACCCCAGCCTCTTCCTTAGGTAGAACGCAACCTGTTCTACCATCATCTCTGTCGGACACTTCACGACCTCTAGAAGACTCTCCATCTTGCAGTGCCAGTTATCGAGCAGCTTTGGCTCACGGTGCCCTCATAAGTAGAGGGTGGAAGCGAGAAATGGTGGTGCTTAGCTGGGAGGCGTCCACTGGTTTCTCACCTCCCTTACCCACGTTCTTGAGTGCCTCTATGAGCGCATCTTGCTGCTCAATCATACGGGCAATCTCATACACAGTCATCTCTATAGCATGGATGTATGCAGCTTGATACCGTCGTTACAGTACCAAAAATAAATACCTAAGTACGACTAACAGAAGTCAGCGGTAAGTAGGGTCGATCTCCACAAGGAGGCGGTCACTATCTACTCATTAATCCTAGTCTGTCTATGGTCACAATTGGGGGTTTAAGTTGTTTGAACTAAAACTAAAGGAGATTAAAGTGAGAAAAGAGTAAGAGAGATTAACAGTAAAGGAAAAGAAGTAGGATTGTCGGGTCATCAATGAATGTCAGATAATTGCAGCTAAGGTCACAGATCGATCAATTATATCAGTCTAAGGGGCAACGAATATCTCCTTCCGGTCTCAATTCGCCCTAAAATACTATTAGCTTAGCTTCCGCCCTCACTAAAGCATCCTATTGTTCACTGCGGGTCTCACCCCTTCCAACCTTCCGGTCTAAGTTAAGGCTTACCAAGATTAATTAAGCTAAATGCATCGATTCAAGCAGCTAATAACAGTTAATTGTAGTGATTAACAACATAAACATGATAACAACGAAAGATCTATAAACCTAATTAGCAACTAACAAGAGTTCATCGAATCCCCTAAATCCTAGCAATTAAATTAGCTAGACATAATGAAGAGTAAAACAGTCGAGAAAGATAGAGTAATAACAAGCATAGTAGAAAGATGAAAAGAAGAGAAATTAATACTAAAATAAGGGAGAAGGAAAAATTACAAAAGTTTAAGATCCGTCAAAGAAGAGCAAAGCAACCTTCAACAGAGAAAAGGGAGAAAAGAGGGAAAAGAAGAGAGTGTAGACCTAATGACGTCTTTCCTATTTATAGGAAAGATAATTATTAACCTAAACGATATTAAAACCTTGCGGCAGATAGAAAAGTACTCGATCGAGTGGTTTAAAAACTCTTGATCGAGTAAAATATAGCAAAACCTCTCGATCGAGTAGAAAACCTACTCGATCGAACACTATCTAAAATAAGCTATTCGATCGAAGACTTTAAACTACTCGATCGAACACTATCTACTCGATCGAGTAGTTCCCAGCGCATAATTCCTACTTCGCGCACTGAACTTCAAACGGCTGCCATTGCTTTGTTACTTGGGCAAACAGAGCGTTTCCAGTGGCGTTGGAAAGCTAAGAGGACAAGCTTTCATCTCCAATTGGAATCACCTGAAAATCAGTTGTAGAACTAGAAATATGGCTCTTCAAATTAGGCACTAGTGATTTGAAGTTCTTCCTTTGCTCGCCTAGCTATCTCACTTCTTTACGCATCATAATTAGTAGTTTCCAAGCTCCAACTCAACTCATCTACTAAATGCATGCATAAGGACATGTTTTAGGCTTGATTATGCTTCTTTCCGGTTCATACCTGCAGATAATACAAGACCAACCAAAGTAGACAATTCGAGAGACATTTGTAGCTAAACACTACTAAATATGCATAAAGATGCGTGCAAATATGGTACAAAAAGTTTATATAAAATGTACGCATCAAACTTCCCCAAACCAAAACTTTACTTGTCCCCAAGCAAACTATATGCAAAACTAATGGAACGGAGTAAAGCTCAGAGCTAGCTACAAATTGTCCACTTAAACCGATTTAATGCAGCAAACTAACACTTATAGCAAAAACTGTCAAATGCAAACGAGTTGTAAGATGTTTATAATAAAGCTGAACCGTCGACCTTGAAAGACCTTTAATAATAGACTCTCACGGGTCACTCTTCTCTCATGAAGCAAAGGGTAAGCATATGAATGTAAGAGAAGAAGAAATATAGTCGCTCACCTAAACTACAACCCACATAACATGCATGCAACTAATATGATAGACAATTCTAACTACCGTACATACATTCCAACCACACAAGGTCCTGTCACAGCCGAGGGCTTACAAAAATATGAGTGAGGCAATGAGTAAGAAAAGGCAAAACATTTTTGAAAATGTGAGGGTATAGGTGGCCAAGCTAGTACCTGAACAAAGCCAAACTGACAACATCCATTTCTTATCCATCAAAATTAAGCACAACGCCCATATTTGGCATTTAAACGCACCAAACCGAACCGAACATACTCCTCATTAGATATAAATAAAGCATAGGAGTGAAACCGTCTCTAACAAATTTTTTCTTTTCTCTTTTTTCTCGGTTTCTTTTTCATTTTCTGTTTTTTCTTTTTTATTTTTCAATTCTTCTTTTTTTCAACTCATCCTCCTTCTTCTTCTTTTTTCACCAACTTCAAATAATGCAATACAAACCAAACTTTGTACAATAGACAATATACCGCAAAGACATACACTAACTAGCTCGACAAGGCAGGCTACATTTGGATGTAGTTAAGGGTCAACAGGCAAATTTTGTTAATGTGGAGCTAAATGGGTAAAAATGAAAGAAAAGGGAAATGTAAGCACCTACCTGCATGTGACACCAACCACTAACCCGAATGTATGCAGGCAAAAAAGCAATTAAATTTCATATTCGTGCAAATTAATGAACATGTTATCCAAGGAGTATACTACTCACAATCCTACATGAAACCGGTCATGGATGACACCAGTTTATAAGGCTCTAAAACTCAGAAATTTAAGTAGTTTGCCAAAATCTCAGGTCAAGTCTATTTGTTCAGCGAAATTTCAACATTAACTCGTAGATATGCAATAAGACAAAGCTAAAATATAATAGTTAAGCAAGGCTTAAGCAAAAAGGACAAATAATAGTGCAATTTCATCATTGAAATCTACCGTTTCGACTCAACCTATATGCTAAAGTAAACGTAAAATTTTTTGAATTTTTTATAATTTTCTAATTTTTATGAGATTTTTGAATTTTATAACAATAAACAACAATGCATACATAAATTAAACGTGATAACAGAAATGCAATAAAAAAATAAATGCAAACACAGATATGGATGCATAACCTCCCCAAACCAAACCGTACAATGCCCTCATTGTATCCAAAAATAGGGAAAGGAAATGCAAAGTAAAAAGGAGAGAGAGACTGTGGAAAACTCACAAGAACACGTGAAGAAGGGACCTGTGGACATGGGCCACGAGGGCGCTTGGGAACAAGCGTTTGCATTTGTGGAGTCGCCACCAATTTATTGTGGAAAATTGGAAACCGTTCGAATACCTCGTGTCATGTCAAGACACAAAGTAATGACATGAACACCAATAACTCGTTACCCTTAGCATTCTATGTCTAGAATGACTCTCGTGGATGCCAATGAACACGGATGTTCACAGAGATCTGGAGTAAGGGGTGAGGGTACGTATTAGGAAGCTCTTTTGATCGAACACCTAATCCCGCCCGCCTCGATAGCGGCCTCTACTAATGATTAGGGAAAATCGTCTATACTTGATATATTGTCGATTATATGCATGCAATGCAACATCCATTAAATTAATCCTAACATGTGAAGAATTAGACTAAGTCGGTGAACAAGTAATTTAACATACAATAAATGTCAAAGTAGGAATTTAGGTTCAATTACATGTGAAGGCATACAAGTGATACAATAAAAGGAATACAATAATAATACAATAAAGAAAATTACAATAATTACAACGAGTTAATGATTTATGTCGAAAATACCTTTAAAACGGATAATTTGAGAAAGAGAATAAATAAATGAATTAACGAACAAGAATTAAGGGTGATAATACGATTAATAGTAGATTAATACGTAAGCTAAAACTAGGTCAAGGCAACACGGGAGTTCAGAGACAGAAATCAACCAGGAACAGGCGCAGCAGACCTGCGCCTTCTGAAAGAGGCGCAGCAGTCGCTGCGTCTGTTCCTTGGCTCGATTCTGGCTGTGAAGCCGGAATGGCAAGTCGTTAATGTACGTTGGTTAATTTAAGGCTTGATTAAATTATTTACTCGGATGGAAGTGATTAGTAGATTATTTACATATGATTGACGGTCATGAAAGCGATAAACATGGAACAAACGAAATAGGACGAATTAATTACAAGGTGAATGAGGGTTAATTAGTGAATTGAACAAACTAATTAGGTTAAATATGATGGATTAATGATGAACTAATGATGAACATGATAATAAACAGGTGGAAATGAAGAGTCTATTGATCCAAAATACTCAAGAGGGGAAGGGGGGGGGGGGGTGAATTGAGGATTTAAAACTTTTTAAAGCTTTTTCGAATGTGCGTATGTAATTGATTATTTAAAGTTTATTGGTTAAACTTTAACTAATCAACTAACGATAGTAAGCAAAATAAACGAAACAAACGAAAGAAGAAGAGACACACGGATTTTTGAAGTGGTTCAGTTTCACAAGTCGAAACCTACGTCCACTATTCTCGATTAATAAATTTAGTACCTTTCTACGGATTACAAATTTACTAACCCAACTCGTACAACTAACTCTAGCTGTAACTCAATGAGTACCGTTAAATACTCGAGTGACTAACTTACGCTAATAAGAAAGCACTAATGATTCCAACAAAGGTTCAGTTAATGAACAAGTTAAGAAATCAATCTAAGCACTATTATCTTATAACGATAAACGAAGAACAAGTATGCGAGTTTTATGACACACGACCTTTCAAAATTGCAAATCGGTTTTTCTGCTTAAAACACACGGTTTGCTTTTTAAATATGAAAACAATTTTTTGTGCTTAAGGTCTTTCTCTTAGAAGTTGTAAATAGCAAAGTATTTATAGGTAAAGAAGAGGTAGGCTACACGGTTTCTATACGAACCCTAATAGCCGAAATAATAAAATATAATTACAAATTATATCTTCTTATTATCTCTTTCCTAAAAGCCTTAAAAGATAATAAAGAATATTCTAAAAGATAGAATATAATCTTTCTAAATATTATCTTTACTATAAATTCTAAGATTATGATAAGATTTCCTAAAACAAGAATATCTTTTACCATAAATGAATATATTAAGTAAGATATATAAGATATGTAAAGATCTTTATTATAGAATAAAATCTTACCTAATATCTCTTAGGTAGCATGACATATCACGGCTCATATGCTCGTGAATCATGCAAACCCTAATCTTAATATAATTAGAATTTAGGTTTTAAAGAGAGGCTATATGGAAACCCTAATTAGTAGTAAAGTCCAACTCATAAGTTGATCCATCATAACCACCAATTAACGTTTACCATAAAACCGGACTCCTCACTAAACCGGGCTTTATAAAATAAATACTTTCATTAAAACATTTAAGATAAACTTTAAACAATAATAAAACGATTTTTGAAAAGTTTATTAGTCGTGGTATATAAAAACTTCAAAGCATTTCAATGTTATAGTAGAGGAGCTATAACATTGAGCTCTTTAACTAATAAGGTTATAGCTGCGAAGCTATAACTTTACTAATCAAGAACCTTATTCTTGATTACCATTATGAGATAATCACCTATACTATTCTAATTTTCAAGGAGATCTTCGAGTATAGGCTACGTCATCATCCAAGCTTGATAAATCTTTAGACGAACTTCGTCTTCACATGATACTTGAATGAATCTTGAATTTGTTTGATCTTGGACGAAGGCTTCAACTTCTTATGCAATAGTCACAATCCTCTTTGTTGCTTGTAATAGGTTAGTTCTAAAATACTTAACAAACGATTACACGCAACAAGTATATAGAATGTAAAACACCTTGACATCATCAAAACATAAACATATAAACTATTATGGTTCAACAAATTCCCCCTTTTTGATGATGGCAAGTCTCCTAAATTTGTGACTAAGTAAAAAGTTCCCCCTCAATATAATACCGTTATCTTGATAATAAAGATTAACGCAAGATCAAGACAAATTTATCAAAACCGAAACTTTAAGGACTTTAAGAGACAATTGGTCTTGACAAGGAGCAAGCTTAGGTAGATGCTTACTAGAGACGTTCTTTCCCCCTCTTGACATCATCAAAAAGTTAAGAACAAATCAAAAATGACTAGAATAATATAAGACGAGACAAGAGATAAAAACGCCATAAAAAATAAAAATAACACGCAAAACTAGAAGCATCCAAAAGATAATTAGCATACAAACTAAGAATCAAACATGTTTAAAGCCAAAGTGGGCCGAATGAACACATGTCTAATAGAACACTTGGGCCATAACCACAAGTGCATTGCCAAAATGGGCCGAATAAGAGTTTGGTTAACACACCATTAAGAAAAATAAAAAGAAAAGCTAATGAAGGTAAGGGCTAATGAGGGTAGGACGAGAGAAAATAATGATGTTGCGGGTCTTATACGGGTTCACGTAGTCGGGTCTAGTACGGTGCTCCAAAGCATCCAGACGGTCAAACGAGCTCCGAACCAACTGTGAAAGAGTACCAATGTTCCTTTCAAAATTAAGCATCTTCAAAGAAAGAGCCTTTGTAGCTTCCAACGTGAGAGCTTGATCACCCGCCATCGCTTTCCCGTGCATCACCAAAGCACCACCATGACTCGTAAGGAAAGTGAGACGATCACCATGTGGGAACACTTCCCCACGAATAGCCTTCAACTCCCTCTCAAAGCCCGCTAACCTCTTGTCTACGTCCTCCATCCACGAATACACCCGACTAGCATCCAAACCCGAGTCTAAAGACCAAGATGGTCCAACTCGTGACAATGCCGTAGCCAAACTAGCCGAATGCTCCTCAAATTTCTCCATTAAACCACTCATAAACCCCTCCAACTTCGACTCCATAACTCCTAAACCCGAATCCACCGGGGCTTTCTCAACATCCTTTGCAAGAATCAACTCGGGTCCATCAACAACAAGACCCATGAGCTTGATCAATTTGTCACACATACAATCCCGAGCACTAACACCGTAACTGTCAGGCCCTACCACTCTCTTAATTTCCAACAAACGGGATATCCACATACCATACGGCAAATCGATTGTAGTGCTCAACTTATCCTTAGTGACCGTAAGACTAGTCTGAATGATACGATGCAAAACGACACTACCCAAATTCACCTTTTGGCCTTCCAACCAAGAATAAACCATTATTGCTTCATAACTTGACACCTTATCATGGCCTCCTCTCCTCGGCACCACTGTGTTCCACAAAAAATTTAAGAGAAACTTGATCTTAGCCGAGAGAGGTCGAACCACGATATTGACACCTTCCGTCATCTCCTCAAAATACTTCTTTACTAACAACTCCTTCTCACTCACAACATTAGACCACTCAAGACTCGGATTTAATTCGATTCCTTCATCGGGAACCGAAAAAGCAGAGCAAAAATCCGAAAACAGATCGTAACATCGACTCCATTAACAACCGCATGCAAGATACCTTTCTTGATTGACACACTAGCAAAGAATTGTACCACCTCAACCGGGTATATAGGACCCGAAAACTGACTAATGTGACTCCACCCTTGAAAATCAAGAAAATTAACAAAGAAAGCAAGAGCGGGTACACTAACCAACCAAGATTTCGGATAGTACCGACCACCATGAATGGAATACCTCAAAACTCGATTAACTAAGATGCTTTCATCATGAGTAAGCCGAACACGATTCAACCCTTCCTTTGTCGCGGCTTTCGAAGCATCCCTAAGCAGAGTACGAGCAACACCATTCTGAACTATCACCTCGGGTTCCTCCACAATAGCTTCACTATCATCAACAACAACTTTATTTTTACCCTTGAAAAGACGGCGTCTTTTGCCTTCGGAAACCGATTCGTCCCGACTACGAAACAGGGGTGAGTTTGAGTTTGGTTGTGGTGAAGAATGATTCATGGAATGAGGATCATGTGGTGGTAAAGGTGATGTTTGGTTAGGAAAGGGACGGTTTTGGTGGTGACGGGTTGAGGATCGGGTGTTTTTTGCATGAGATGGATGCATGATGATGGTGATTTGTTGAAAAAGGGGATGATGGTGATTGTTTGAGTAAAGGAGAGGAGGTGTAATGATGGTAAAAATTTGGAAGAATAAAAGTAGCCAAGTGGGGGATGGGTGGATGGGTAACACGCAAGGGTAGATATAGGTGTAGGTTTTAGGGTTAACAAGTGGAGGTGAAATATGGTAAGTGTCTTTAATTAGGAATAGGAAAGTGATAAGTATGGAAATTTATGGTGATAAGACATGAATTAGGAAGTTGGTTTGATATAGGAAATTTGAGCCGTGTACTTGTGAGCTTTATTTGAGAGATTTTTTGTGTTTTGGAAAGATAAAAAAAATATGGTGTGTTTTATTTATTGTGATAAGAATAAGTTTGTATATCAATTAAATTCTAAATAACAAATAGAATCTTATGATACAAATATTTCTATAACGAAATTATTCATGCAACGCAATATACGGACACAGTCATACAATCTTAACTTAGCTAGTCAGTCATAAAAAAATTGAACAAATATAGAAGCTTAGGTACCACTAATTAAACCAATTTCCAACCGTAAAGTCTCAAATTGTTCTCTAGCTAATGATTTTGTCAAAATGTCTGCCCATTGTTTTTCAGTACTACAAAATTCAAGTTTTATATTCCCCTTCTCAACATGGTCTCTAATAAAATGGTGTCTTATTTCAATGTGTTTGGTACGTGAATGTTGTGCGGGATTTTTAGAAATAATTATCGCACTAGTATTATCACATAAAATAGGAATACATCCTACGTCAACACCATAATCACGTAATTGTTGCTTAAACTATAAAAGTTAAGTACATACAGATCTCCTGCAGAATATATTCGGCTTCAAGCAGATTGAGAGAGCAACCGAATTTTGTTTCTTGAACCCCACGTGATGATACACGGTCCGACAAATGTGGGGACACCCGACGTGCTTTTTCCGTCTGTCAGAGAACATCCTGCGTAGTCGGCATCAGAATAACCGACTAGATCAAAATTGCACTACATTGGATACCATAGGTATAAGTTGGCCGTTCCAATTAAATAACGTAAAATCCGTTTTACGGCCGTCATATGCGATTCTTTGGGAGATGATTGATATCTCGCACAAACGCATATGCTAAACATAATATCAGGTCTACTTGCGGTCAAATATAACAGTGACCCAATCATCCCACGGTAAGTAGTTTCATCAACTGATTTACCATTTTCATCCAATGTCAATTTCTTGTTTTCGACCATTGGAGTAGGCATGGCGTGTGAATTTTCCATTCCGAATTTCCGAATCAACTCTTTGATATATTTCTGTTGATGGATCTTAATGCCTTCATCTGTTTGTTGTATTTGAAAACCTAGGAAGAATTTCAATTCTCCCATCATACTCATCTCGAACTCGGAAGTCATAAACTCAGAAAAATATTTGCATAGGCTTCGGTTGGTCGATCCAAAGATGATATCATCAACATATATTTGAACAACCAAAAGGTCAGAATCCTCAGTTTTTAGAAATAGGGTTTTGTCGACGGATCCTCTACTGAATCCACTGCCAAGTAGAAACTTGGATAATCTGTCGTACCAAGCCCTAGGTGCTTGCTTTAATCCGTATAGGGCTTTATCTAATTTGAAAACGTGATCCTCAAATTTAATATTCTTAAAACCAGGAGGTTGTTCAACGAAGACTTCCTCTTGTAAATATCCATTCAAGAATGCCGTCTTGACGTCCATCTGGAAGAGTTTCATTCCCTTGTGTGCGGCGAATGCTACCAGAAGTCTAATAGCTTCAAGACGAGCAACAGGTGCGAAAGTCTCGTCATAATCTATTCCTTCTTGTTGATTATATCCTTGGACCACCAATCTTGCTTTGTTTCTGACAATGACTCCGGCATCATCTAATTTGTTCCTGAAGACCCACCGAGTTCCAATGACTGTACGATCTTTTGGTCTATGAACTAAATGCGAAACCTTGTTTCTTTCGAACTGTTGAAGCTCTTCTTGCATAACTATAATCCAATCTGATTCAGCGAGAGCTTCATTGATATTCTTTGGTTCGATCATGGATAGAAAAGAGTAGAAGGAACAGAAGTTGTTTAAGGAACGTCTTGTTTGAACACCCTTCTTAATATTTCCAAGAATATTATCCATGGGGTGTGAATTCTTGTATTTCCACTTCGTTGAAGTGCTTGGTTCTTCATCGTTATTTGAGCTTGTCCCGACTTCATTTGGTTCGGAATTAGAGAGAGTTCCCCCTGAATCCAATTCGGGTGTTGTATTTGAGCCGATTATAACCTCGGACTCAACACCTTGATTTGAATTCAATGTTACAGTAACATCATCTATAACATTGGTTTGGGAGTTCTTGTCTTGAGTCAATGTTATAGTATCATCAACTATAACTTTGCCTTTCTCCTTTTTATCTTTTGAGGAACGATCAAGTTCATCGTTTATTCCCTCAATCTCATTATCCTCTAATTCCAAATCCGGGGGATCGTCTCTTGAGAGACGAAAGTCGGGTTCATCCAAGTCTTCTTCCTCATCCTGTAAAGGCTTATCGAACACGTTATCTTCATCAAAGATAACATGGACACTTTCTTCAATACAGAGAGTTCTCTTATTGAAGACTTTGTAAGCCTTGCTATGATCTGAATATCCTATAAAGATCGCCTCGTCACTCCTAGGGTCGAATTTACTTAAACGGTTCTTACCGTTATTATGTACAAAACATTTACTCCCAAAACAGCGAAGATGGGAGATATTAGGTTTTCGACCTCTAAGGAGTTTGTAGGGGGTTTTCTTGAGGATAGGTCGGATCATAGCACGATTATGGATGTAGCAAGAATACTTATGGCTTCAGCCCAAAAGTTACGAGGTAGACCACTATACAAGAGCATTGTTCGTGCCATATCTTCTAAGGTTCTATTCATACGTTCAACGACACCGTTTTGTTGAGGAGTTCTTGGTGCAGAAAAGTTATGACCTACACCATTAACTCTACAGTATTCTATAAAGGTTTGGTTGTCAAATTCGGTGCCATGATCCGTACGAATAGATACAAGATTAGTCTTATATTTGTTTTGAACACGTTTCATAAGACAATCAAATTCATCAAAAGTTTCGTCTTTTGAATGAAGAAAGATAGGCCATACATACCTTGAGTAGTCATCTACAAGAACAAAGACGTACCTGGATCCTCCTCTACTCCTTACCTTCATAGGTCCACAAAAATCCATGTGTACCAGTTCCAAGGCTTGATTTGTGCTTACTACTCTTTTAGGTTTGAACGATGATCTTACTTTTTTGCACCTTGCACACGTGTCACACATCTTTTCTTGGTCGAACTTGATCTTAGGGAATCCCTCAACCAAGTCCCACTTCTTGAGTTTATTCAAGGTTAGTGAGCTAATGTGACCGAAACGTTTATGCCATAAACAGGGATCATCAAGTGTAACTTTCATGCACGAAAAGGAGTTAGTAGGCACAGCATTTAAATCCACCATATAAACATTCCTTTTTCGGTGGCCTTCAAGAATAACGTTGCTAGTTCCTTCAATAATAATGCGACAACTATCAGTATGAAAAACTTCTTTGTTACCTTTGTCGCATAGTTGAGATATGCTTAGCAAATTGTGTTTTAGACCATTCACGAGGTAAACGTCACTGATTGCGTGAGATTTGGAGATTCCGATTTTGCCAACGCCAATAACCTTTCCCTTTTTGTTATCCCCGAACGTCACTTTTCCTCCGTTGAAGGGCTTGAGTGAAAGAAATAGATTCTTATCTCCGGTCATGTGTCTTGAACATCCACTGTCAAGATACCATTGATTGTTTTCTTTAACTTCTTCCTGCAGAAAGGATTAGATACAGTTTTTAGGTACCCAAGCTAAGTTGGGTCCCTTGTGATTAGTTACTCTATAAACTAAGTCCTTTCGAATCCAGACTTGTCTAATGACCGTTTTTCTAACCCTTGGTTTATTTGACTTGGGAGGAGTTCTAGGGTTAGGGTTTTCTCTAGGTCTCGAAATTTCTCTAGGTATCTTTTGGCTATTTGCCTTGTGAATAGGTTTACTGGGTTGAGATCTACAAGGGCTTTGTGAAGTGCTAGGTTTCTTAGAGTAGTCAAAGGCCATGTCATAGAACCAACGGAATTTATTTTTCCTTTCTTCGTTAGGTTCGTTAGTGGGGGTTTCCTTTTGGCATGTTCGGCATTTTTTCGTAAATCATGAGCCTTTTTGACACAATTGATTTGGATATGACCCGTATGACCACAGTAATTGCAAATCAAATATTCAGGAAGATCATCATACTTCCTTTTTCTAAAATCAGAATCTGAAGGTGTTGATTTGCATTTAGAGTGATCTCTACGGCTGTAGCACTCATGTCCTAACCCCATCTTCATATTATTGTTAGATTGTTCGGTTAGGAAGTTTAGGACTTTTGGGCTACCTTCCCACTTGTCATGGACCTTTCTAGCGTGTAGAAGTAGGTCTTTTAGGGTTTTAATTTCCTCTTGACATTTCGTGTGATTTACATCATTTTCCTTTTTAAAGTTGTCACGAAAGTCTTGGAATCGTTTGTTAAGAATGAACACAACATCGGTGTGGTGTTTCTTAACATTGATCATATCGGTCTTAGATTGTTTCAATTGCTTTGAGAGAGAATCTATCTCTTTCTTTTGATCCAAGATCACTTCTTCATTAGAAGTGACCTTAGTTTCCAAGAGTTCTTTGACTTTTCTAAGTTCTAAAGTTATAGCTTCATTAGCTATAACTTTGGCTTGAAGGTGCTTGATGTTAAGCTTTAGGTCGGAAGTTATAGCTTCATTAGCTATAACTTTGGATTCTAATTCCTTCTTTTCAGCCATAGTAGAGAATCGATGTTGTAGCTTTCTCGGCTATAACTTTAGATTTCAACTGCTTAGCTTTAGTCTTGAGAGTATGATTCTCTTCTGCGATTTCGAGAATTTGTTCCTTTAGATCTTTCAATTCCAAATCCTGTTCGTGACACTTATCAAGAGATTGTTCAAAGAATTCAATTAAAGCACTTTTAGACAGTTTTCTAACACGTTTCTTAAGCTCAAGATAACTTACCTCTTCATCATCGTCTTCATCTGATTCTCCAAGAAAGCAATAGTTTGAATGAGAATTTGTGCTTTCATCGTCACTGTCGGAGATTAGGTCAAGACTCACACTGCTGAGACAAAGATTTGCAACTTCGTCGTCTTCAGATTCCTCGTCATCTTCTGAATCAAGGTCTCCCCAACACGAAGCCATCATAACTTGCTTGAATTCTCTCTTTGTCTTCTCACGTTTTGTCTTGTCCTTTATCTTCTCCCATGTTGGACAATCCTTGATCATGTGACCAGATTCTCCACACTTGAAGCAACCTCTATTTGCGAAGGACGACTTTGAGTCATTAACTTTTTTGTTGAATGACTTGTTGTTATAGGATGATTTTGTCTGTTTATTTCGAAAAATCTTATTTTTAAAACGTCGTGCAAACAAGACAGTTTCATCCTCTAGGTCAGAGTCCACTTCTTAGCTCTTTAAGGCCATACTCTTATTGCGACTTGGTTCAGCCTCGTCTTTGTTAAGAGTAATTTCATGGGCCATGAGAGCACCAATGAGTTCTTGATAGGATAGGGTTTCAAGATCTCGTGATTCCTCCATTGCAGTGACCTTAGCACGCCACTTCTTAGTCAGGCTCCTAAGAACCTTTCTAGCAATGTCCTCGGTACAAAATTTCCTACCTAGGTTTTTTAATTCATTTATGATACTTGAAAACCTTGCGGACATACTATCTAGAGACTCATTAGGCTCCATGATGAATAGCTCATATTTTTGCATAAGCAAATCAATTCGGTGCTTCCTAACAATGGAAGTACCTTCATAAGCTAATTCGAGCCCATCCCATATCTCCTTGGCCGTGGAACATGAAGAGAACCGATCAAACTCAGTTGAAGTCATTCCGTTTTGCAGAAGACTTATTGCTTTGGAGTTCTTTTCGGCCTTCTTGTAGTCGGCCTCGACATAGTCCTCTTCTTTCTTTTCATAGGTAGTGCCTTCCTCGGATGCCACAAGAATTTTGTGTGGTCCGTTTTGAATAATCCTCCAGCACTCCCAATCGTGTCCTTTCACATAGTGAGTCATCATGTTTTTCCACAATCCGTAATTCTTCCCATCAAAGACGGGACACTTGAGATATTTGGAATCCATTTATCACGTGATAGGCAGCGGAATATAAAACGATAAGATAAATGAAAAACAAAATAGATCAGCCTCTTTGCGGTTAGGCAATCAAGAGCACGAGGCTCTGATACCAATTGAAGAGTCTATTGATCCAAAATACTCAAGAGGGGGGGGGTGAATTGAGGATTTAAAACTTTTTAAAGCTTTTTCGAATGTGCGTATGTAATTGATTATTTAAAGTTTATTGGTTAAACTTTAACTAATCAACTAACGATAGTAAGCAAAATAAACGAAACAAACGAAAGAAGAAGAGACACACGGATTTTTGAAGTGGTTCAGTTTCACAAGTCGAAACCTACGTCCACTATTCTCGATTAATAAATTTAGTACCTTTCTACGGATTACAAATTTACTAACCCAACTCGTACAACTAACTCTAGCTGTAACTCAATGAGTACCGTTAAATACTCGAGTGACTAACTTACGCTACTAAGAAAGCACTAATGATTCCAACAAAGGTTCACGTTAATGAACAAGTTAAGAAATCAATCTAAGCACTATTATCTTATAACGATAAACGAAGAACAAGTATGCGAGTTTTATGACACACGACCTTTCAAAATTGCAAATCGGTTTTTCTGCTTAAAACACACGATTTGCTTTTTAAATATGAAAACAGTTTTTTGTGCTTAAGGTCTCTCTCTTAGATGTTGTAAATAGCAAAGTATTTACAGGTAAAGAAGAGGTAGGCTACACGGTTTCTATACGAACCCTAATAGCTGAAATAATAAAATATAATTACAAATTATATCTTCTTATTATCTCTTTCCTAAAAGCCTTAAAAGATAATAAAGAATATTCTAAAAGATAGAATATAATCTTTCTAAATATTATCTTTACTATAAATTCTAAGATTATGATAAGATTTCCTAAAACAAGAATATCTTTTACCATAAATGAATATATTAAGTAAGATATATAAGATATGTAAAGATATTTATTATAGAATAAAATCTTTACCTAATATCTCTTAGGTAGCATGGCATATCACGGCTCATATGCTCGTGAATCATGCAAACCCTAATCTTAATATAATTAGAATTTAGGTTTTAAAGAGAGGCTATATGGAAACCCTAATTAGTAGTAAAGTCCAACTCATAAGTTGATCCATCATAACCACCAATTAACGTTTACCATAAAACCGGACTCCTCACTAAACCAGGCTTTATAAAATAAATACTTTCATTAAAACATTTAAGATAAACTTTAAACCATAATAAAACGATTTTTGAAAAGTTTATTAGTCGTGTATAAAAACTCGGCATTTCAATGTTATAGTAGAGGAGCTATAACATTGAGCTCTTTAACTAATAAGGTTATAGCTGCGAAGCTATAACTTTACTAATCAAGAACCTTATTCTTGATTACCATTATGAGATAATCACCTATACTATTCTAATCTTCAAGGAGATCTTCGAGTATAGGCTACGTCATCATCCAAGCTTGATAAATCTTTAGACGAACTTCGTCTTCACATGATACTTGAATGAATCTTGAATTTGTTTGATCTTGGACGAAGGCTTGAACTTCTTATGCAATTGTCACAATCCTCTTTGTTGCTTGTAATAGGTTAGTTCTAAAATACTTAACAAACGATTACACGCAACAAGTATATAGAATGTAAAACACCTTGACATCATCAAAACATAAACATATAAACTATTATGGTTCAACAGGAAATATATCAAAGATCGAATTCCAGAAACCCAACATGAATGAATCGAATTTCTACAACCCGGTTTGACTTTAATGACGAAAACTCGCGAATATTTGTTATTTGGGATTTAAGTCGTGAATTTAACGATGAATTATATGTTAAAGATGATGAACAATATTGTTAACTATCATGTGAACTAAATATGAACAAACAAAGACGAGAGAAAACAAGAAAGACGAAACCAATAGAGGACGAAGGAAGAAGAAGAAAAGTAGGAACGGCGGCAACCTCAGGAAGAGGCGCATAAAGTGCTGCGTCCTTTCCAAGAGGCGCAGCAGTTACTGCGTCCCTTCTCGACGTCTGTCTCCTGTTAATCCGTAAAAAGGGTTAAACAAAGGGTTTTAGAAATCGGTTTTAATTGTATTCTCGACATAAACCTTACAATATGTTTACAAAAAATAAATAACAATAAATAAAAGAGAGATTTACACCCTCAGACTTACATGTTTGACGAAACGAGATGAACTAAGTTAACGATTAGTGATGCTCGACTCGAATGTAACGAAAGTGCCCTCGTAAGAGGAAAACGATTAAGATTGATTAAAGTTGATGATGGTAGAGTTGGTCAAATTGGTCGGTCATGCAAAACGAGGCTGGTACTCAGAAGGATCCGAGCTTACGTGGTCGAAAGTTCAAGCACGTAGACGCCAAAAAGTAAGAACGTGGTCTAGAATGCAAAGGGAGAAGAGAAGGGCGGACACTCGTGTGAAAAATATATGAGACCGAAGGTCTCTATTTATACTAATCACACGGAGGAAGTAGGGTTTTCGGAGAAACTTTGGAAGTGAATCTCGAAAAGATATGAAAAAGATACGAACAATACGCAGAAAAAGACTTGGGAAGAGGCGCAACAGGCACTGCGTCTCTTGGAAGAGGCGCCGCACTTGCTGCGTCCTTTCCCAAGTGGTTTCCTTCTGCGGAAGAAAGATTTCCGTGTTTAGGTTTATGGAATAACGGAATAATTTGGTTTTCCTAATATTTTGTGTGAATATTTCGGGAAATTGTTTACCAAAGATTAAAAGATTTATAAAATATGGAATAGAAATATCCGGAACATTTCAGAACATTCTGACTCGGCATTTTAACGGTTATCAGAAAATGAAGACGGTTTTAGGCCCGGACTCCAAATGTACTCTAATTACTGCCAAAACGACCGTATCGGCACATAGATGACAGTTAAGAGGTAGACATAAATGTTTGAGCGATCACTTGACGATAAACTTACGAACTGTCACAAATCGTTCCGCGTACCAGACATGCGGCCCAATCATCACCGGGTGGTTTGCGGGAGGTGCAGAAATGAGGTATCTACAGAGCCCCCACTTTTACTGGAGGCTTGGACAAGGCGAAAGTCAAAGTATAGCCATCAGGTCAATCGAAGATTACAACCTGACGACTATGGCGACGCGAGGCGGCTCAAGGGGTCTGAGCCAAGTACCTGTCGTCGGGAAAATTTTAGAGTCGTTCGACTATCGGGGAGGGTCGTTTAAAATCCATTAGACTACGTGAGGAGGCTCGCCAGCCATAAGAAGAGACCATACCTGAAATTCTTTGCAACTCCAAGGGAAACAAAACGCGATATTGGGATAAGACAGCAGGACACAGTCTGGAACTGCCGGGAGAAATATGCTTGTGTTCAGCTTCAAACAAATTTCGGAAAGATTTGGGGTCGATGTTGATCTCCATGTCTCGAGAGGGAATGACTGTCGGTCGTGAAATCTCGCTGGGGGAACATAATCGGGAACTGATCTCCATGTCTCGAGAGGGAAAGTCTATCCGTATACTCTCGCTAGGGGAACATAATCGGGAACTGATCTCCATGTCTCAAGAGGGAAAGTCTATCCGTGTACTCTCGCTGGGGGAACAGAATAGAGGTGTGCCGAAACACCTGTCAAAGAAGGAACGCTCGTTGTGACAAGCTAAGTCTTGGATAAGAAATAAGGCGATAATTTGCTGTTGGCTTGGAAGAGGTGGATCCGGGTGAAGAATATACGTCAAACGGACCAAATATACGATATAGCGCCAAGGAAGAGGCGCATCAAAGATGGGCCCACAAAATAACGAACTCATAACGAATTTTTGAAAATTCGTATGAAGGGAAGCTAAGGAAGAGGCGCAGCAAGAGCTGCGTCCCTTGGAAGAGGCGCAGCACCTGCTGCGTCTATTCCTGAGCGTGGCAATTCTGCGTGAAAACCTGATGAAACAGGGGTTTCATTTCATTTGTTTCGAAACATAATTCCTCAATTTCTCTCTCAAATTCCAACCATTTCCGTCAAAATTTGATCCAAAAGCTTGCATTTTCCATGACTAATCGAGGTATGTGTATCAATCTTGCATTTATCTTCTGTATTTGATCAAATGGGATCGACAAAATTAGGGTTTTCGACCCTAATTAGTCGAAAATTTGGGGCTTTTCCCCCAAACGACTTTGCCTTGCGAAATTGACTTTGTAAATGGCCAATTGGTAGTATAAGGATCATAACCATGTATTTGTTTTGAATTTTCGTTGAGTTTTGAGCATTTGAGTGAAATTGAGACGGTTTCACAGCTAAACCGTAAATTGCTTCGAAAATAGCCTTAGGATTGCCCATTTGCGACGAAACTTGATATTTGGAATCCTTGTGTGATGGGTAAACTTCCTACCATGTCGGAATTTTGATTGGTGACGGCTTTTTCAGGACGCTTTCTAGGGCATAATCGCCGTTATAACGAAATGCTGTCGAAATTCCGACTTGAACCTATGACTAGGCTTCAACTTAGGCTTGACTTGACCTAAATTACCACATGAGCGGATGGGTTTGTGGGAAAGTTGCCAAAGATGGCGAGAAAAGAGCGATTTCGGAGCTCCGAAAACTCGAAAATCCCCTAATCAAGGCTTGTCGTCACTTGACGCGCCCTAATTTTACTTTAATTTTGCAGGTGACGAGGCTTCTACGTCTGGGAGGGCTCCCATGGACGTGGACACTGCTATTGACCCTTCTCAGGTGCTTGAGGAGGCGTTGGAGGAGGCTTTCACTGCTGCGGTGACGGCTGCTGAGGACGAGGTCCGAGAGGAGGAGGCTGCTGAGGAGGAGGAGGCCCCGAGACGGGCGAACGTTGGACTAGGTGGTCGCCAGCTGAGGGGAGCGCCTGCGTGGGCTGAGACTTGGGACAGTAGGCACCTGCTCTGGGCTGCGGAGAGTCACCTGTCCTACAGGACGGTGAAGAGCTTGGTAAATAGAATTCATCACTCTTCATTCATCTTCTTTCATTCCTGTTTGTCATTCCTTTTATTCTTAATTTGAGCTAAAGATAGCTTTTGTTTCAAATCAACATAGGAGGCCGGGAACATCAGGTCGTTCTCGGGCTACACGACGACGATGGGGTGCTATGAGAGGCTGTCGGCTGAGGAGCAAGCCATGATCGATCGGGGAGCGTTCGGCGCCTTGGTGCAGGCTTGGAGGGATATTGCGAGGAGGAAGCTTCGGGCTAACCTCAGTCTCGTCCGAGCCTTCTTGGACCGGTTTTGGGACACGACCTCCACGTTTCACATGCCTTTTGGTGAGGTGGGGGTCACGTTGGAGGATTACGGCATGATTTCTAGTCTGCCGTGTGGGACTGAGGTGATGGAGTGGCCGGAGACAGCCATGAGGGTTAACTCGGCGGAGGCTAGGAGGTAGATCGGCTGGAACTTGGCGCCGAAGGCGGCTGCGGTACCTGGCTTAATGTCTAGTTCTTACATGCGGGACTACTTCGCGGGGAAGACCCCGGCGTTGGTGGTGATCGAGGGGAGGGAAACGGCTCCTCCTCCTTGCACTGCAGAGCAGAGAGTCCGCTTGTGGCTCTGGTGGTTCTTGTCTTCGATTTACCTCGGAGACAAGGGAGAGAGGCTTTCGACGAAGCTTCTTCCCTTTCTTTCTGACCTGAGCTTCCTAGGCCGTTGGGACTGGGTCACTGCTGGTTTTGCGGTCCTCATCCGCTTCATGAGGGCCATGGTTCATCTGGAGTTGATGGAGAAGGGGACTTCTCCTGTTGCTGTCGGCCCTGGACTGCTGTTGGAGGTATGAACCTTCACTTCATTTCATGAAAGATCATTCCATTTTCTTACCAAATTACAAAAGATCGTTGTTGATTATCTTGTTTTACAGGCGTGGGTGTACTCCTACTTTTAGGGCCTCGCGCCCAAGAGGACGGAGCCGGTGGAGAAGGCCTATCCCGTTGTGAGTGATTGGGTGATATGCCGCATGAGGAGTCGGCGTTCCTTCCACGACGTCTGTCGGCGGGAGGTGAACGCTCTTCAGCTGGACGGCGTGAGTATTTCACCTTACATTTGTCCGTGTTTCTTTCTCCTACTTTTAGAACTGATCATAAGAATGACCATTCGTTTGCTTTTTTTCTAGTGGGTGCCCAGGCCTTGGGAGGAGTACGCTGAAGCTTCTCCTTTCGTGGCTGAGGTCCTTCGATCCAGGAGCTCGAGCCGGCTGCTGCTGAGACGTCGATGGGTCCTGTGTGGTACTTGGGCGAGCGCCTGACTCGGCAGTGCTCTCGGGACGTCTTGACGGGTTCTCATCGATCCTCCTCGGACGATGTTTAGGGAGCCTTCTGAGGCTGAGAGGAAGGCTGACTTGGCTGGCGTCGGCGGCGACGCCCTCCTTCTTCCTGGTGAGGACTACTCGGCGTTTCTCTACGGGAAGTTGGCGTACTGGCCGGTTGTGGTGAGTGCTTTCATTTTTTATTGTTTGAGCATGTGATGAAAGATTATCGGTCAACGGAAATCATCTGATCTTGTAGGAGGTCGAGGCGGCGGGCATCGAGCCCCCAGAGTACCCCGAGACTCTTAAGTACACCGACACGACGGGGATGACGACGATCTCCGAGCTGCGTGACTTTGACGTGGCGGTGAGAGATGCTGGCCTGGACGAGTGGCAGCATCTCATTCGGAGGGTGAGTTTTCTTACTCGTGTAGTTTCCGTGTAAGAACACATTTGCTCAAGTTTGTCCAATTGCTAAACATTTTCCTTTTGAAATGCAGGTCGCGCCATCCCAGTTCGTGGCTTTGTGGAGGGTAACCAACCGGCTACGGGCTACTGCCGTCGAGTCACTTGTTGGTGGCCGAGGACGTCAGGTATGAACCTTCCGTTTACTTTATTTTTGAGTTTTCTAATATTCCTTTATGCTTGGAGTGATTGGATATGAGCCAATTTTGTTGTTTGCATAGGGAGCGTGAGCTGGAGCGAGAGCTTGCCCAGTCCCGGGAGGAGACAACTCGTCTGCTGAGGGAGCTCGAGGCCCGTGACGCTAAGGTTGCTGCTCTCAAGGCGAGAGTTGCTGCGCTCGACGGCGACCAGCAGTAGCTTCCGCGTTGCTTCTTGTTTTTTGGTTGTATTTTTGTACATTTATACATATTTAGACCCACTTTTGGACACCTGGATTTTGTTTTGGGGCTCGAGCCCCCAGTTTAGTGTACATATCCCCTTTTTGTTGTATATATGATGGCCTGAATGCCTTTGCTGCTGGGTTGCTTTGTTTGTACCTGCAGGTTAGCTTTGAACAGGTTTGGTAGATGACGGTTTACGTCGTCATGCTGCCGAAATTCACACAGAAATCATATAGAACATATATTTGTACACATGACCTAAATTAGCGCAAAACAATGACTCGAAAAAAGCAAAAAAAATGACCAGCAATGAAAAATGCACAAATTTGGTCAGAAATGACCGGACGGTAGGGAGGGTTACCCCCTAAAAAAAGAAAAAATAAAAACATATAAGTTTGAAATGGAGAGTGAAATGATTCCCCAAAAAGAAAAGGTAAAGAGAAATGTACAAGTGTGCTAAAATGACGAAAATGTCGATATCATCTCGAGATGCGTGCCCGCGAAATTAGGAAACACGAAATATGGTAACCTGACGCATTTACCAAAATAATAACCCGTATGAATAGGAAATTATTCGTTGAGGAATTTAGGAAAGATGCAACGCAGAAAATCACAGGAAAAGTCTTGAGGAAGAGCGCGCAAGAAGAGTCGCGTCCCTTCTCAAAGAGGCGCAAAGACACTGGCCGCGCTGTTCCCCTGTGTGTCCGTTCTGACGGATTTTAGGAAACAACTTCTAGTATAAATAGAGACGTCGAGGGATGTTTTATTCACACAATTCTTCCGTCTTTCTTCGTCTTATTACACAGAACTCCCAAAATAAGCCTACATCATGAATACTCTTGAGATTCGTCTAAAAGAATGGACAATTGAGTTCTCCAGTGTGGAGAAGCATGACATGGGTGCTTATAATTTTGGAGCACTTTTGAGCTTGAAATTGATCAAGGTAGTCAAACCGTTCCTAGATGTTGGTCTTGACTACTGGGACCCGAATTATCACGTATTTGCCTTTCCTGGAGGCGACATTTGCCCATTTCCCGAGGAGATTGCTGAGATTGGTGGTTGGGATCCGGAACATTTGCCTGCTATTCCCTCCACTTCTCAGGGGTATAAGAATAAGTTTAGAGACTTGCTTGGGTTGGCCAGAGTTGATGTTGACTGTCTTGTGACTTCTAAAGGAGTGCGAATGTTGGACTTCATCGATCGCTTCATCAATAGGGCTGATCCTACTGTCTCTTATGTTGCCAGGCGAAGGGCATTCGGATTTTGCCTATTACATGTGTATGTCCTTCAAGGGCATGTCGATGAGGGGCGACCCTCGTCTTTTGAGCCTGATTGAGCAAATGGAGCTGCGCAGGAGCCCAGCTTGTCTGTGCTTAGGAGAGATCCTATTGGGCTTGGATAACAGGAAAGCCAATCGCGACCTACCTTACTTGGGAAGTCCCATTATTTTGCAGGTAAAAGAAACTTTTTCTTTTTCTTTCTCTCTTTTTTTTTTTTTTTTTTTTCTTTTCGTTTTTTTTTTCGTTCGTTTTTTCTCTTTTTTTTTTGTTCGTTTTTTTTTTCGTTTCTAATACCCGCTTTTGGTAGGTCTGGCTTATGGAGCGTCTTCGATTGATCGAGCCCCCATCTTATGCTCCTGCTTATCATGCTCATTCGATTGCAATGAATACCAGGCTTTACATGGTGGACTTCACTCGAGTGTGCAATTACTGGGAAAACAAATTGAAAAGTGAAGATGGCCCCTTAATTAGATGGATCGTAGCATGGTGGCACCTTAAATCTGTCACTGGAGTATCTTCCCTGGATCTTACCCGATCTGTTCGCATTCCCGGCTTGGAGTTTATGATATGCATTTTTCCGGAGAGGTTGATGAGGCAGGTTGGATTGAAGCAGAGGATCCCGAAGCTTGACACATTCATGCAGATCGCCGTGACGCTTACTACCGAGAGTCGAAGAGAATGGGCCATCAAATGGGCTCAGAGGAACATTTGGTTCTTGAATTCTTCTGTCAGTGCTCTATGGGTGTCAGATTCCTATATGCGGTGGAGGAAAGCTACTACTCCGGAGGAGCGCGAGAGACTGAGGAAGCGTGAACCTGTTGATTACAAGGTTCGCGAGGTGGAAAAGGAGAAGGAGAAGCATCTGACTGAAGGAGAGATTGTGGAAAACTCACAAGAACACGTGAAGAAGGGACCTGTGGACATGGGCCACGGGGGCGCTTGGGAACAAGCGTTTGCATTTGTGGAGTCGCCACCAATTTATTGTGGAAAATTGAAAACCGTTCGAATACCTCGTGTCATGTCAAGACACAAAGTAATGACATGAACACCAAGAACTCGTTACCCTTAGAATTCTATGTCTAGAATGACTCTCGTGGATGCCAATGAACACGGATGTTCACAGAGATCTGGAATAAGGGGTGAGGGTACGTATTAGGAAGATCTTTTGATCGAACACCTAATCCCGCCCGCCTCGATAGCGGCCTCTACTAATGATTAGGGAAAATCGTCTATACTTGATATATTGTCGATTATATGCATGCAATGCAACATCCATTAAATTAATCCTAACATGTGAAGAATTAGACTAAGTCGGTGAACAAGTAATTTAACATACAATAAATGTCAAAGTAGGAATTTAGGTTCAATTACATGTGAAGGCATACAAGTGATACAATAAAAGGAATACAATAATAATACAATAAAGAAAATTACAATAATTACAACGAGTTAATGATTTATGTCGAAAATACCTTTAAAACGGATAATTTGAGAAAGAGAATAAATAAATGAATTAACGAACAAGAATTAAGGGTGATAATACGATTAATAGTAGATTAATACGTAAGCTAAAACTAGGTCAAGGCAACACGGGAGTTCAGAGAAAGAAATCAACCAGGAACAGGCGCAGCAGACCCGCGCCTTCTGAAAGAGGCGCAGCAGTCGCTGGGTCTGTTCGTTGGCTCGATTCTGGCTGTGAAGCCGGAATTGCAAGTCGTTAATGTACGTTGGTTAATTTAAGGCTTGATTAAATTATTTACTCGGATGAAAGTGATTAGTAGATTATTTACATATGATTGACGGTCATGAAAGCGATAAACATGGAACAAACGAAATAGGACGAATTAATTACAAGGTTAATGAGGGTTAATTAGTGAATTGAACAAACTAATTAGGTTAAATATAATGGATTAATGATGAACTAATGATGAACATGATAATAAACAGGTGGAAATATATCAAAGATCGAATTCCAGAAACCTAACATGAATGAATCGAATTTCTACAACCCGGTTTGACTTTAATAACGAAAACCCGCGAATATTGGTTATTTGGGATTTAAGTCGTGAATTTAACGATGAATTATATGTTAAAGATGATGAACAATATTGCTAACTATCATGTGAACGAAATATGAACAAACAAAGACGAGTGAAAACAAGAAAGACGAAACCAATAGAGGACGAAGGAAGAAGAAGAGAAGCAGGAACGGCGGCAACCTCAGGAAGAGGCGCATCAAGTGCTGCGTCCTTTACAAGAGGCGCAGCAGTTGCTGCGTCCCTTCTCGACGTCTGTCTTCTGTTAATCTGTAAAAAGGGTTAAACAAAGGGTTTTAGAAATCGGTTTGAATTGTATTCTCGACATAAACCTTACAATATGATTACAAAAAATAAATAACAATAAATAAAAGAGAGATTTACACCCTCAGATTTACATGTTTGACGAAACGAGATGAACTAAGTTAACGATTAATGATGCTCGACTCGAATGTAACGAAAGTGCCCTCGTAAGAGGAAAACGATTAAGATTGATTAAAGTTGATTATGGTGGAGTTGGTCAAGATGGTCGGTCATGCAAAACGAGGCTGGTACTCAGAAGGATCCGAGCTTACGTGGTCGAAAGTTCAAGCACGTAGACGCCAAAAAGTAAGAACGTGTTCTAGAATGCAAAGGGACAAGAGAAGGGCGGACACTCGCGTAAGAAATATGTGAGACCGAAGGTCTCTAATTATACTAATCACACGGAGGAAGTAAGGTTTTCGGAGAAACTTTGGAAGTGAATCTCGAAAAGATATGAAAAAGATACGAACAATACGCAGAAAAGGACTTGGGAAGAGGCGCAGCAGGCACTGCGTCTCTTGGAAGAGGCGCAACACTTGCTGCGTCCTTTCCCAAGTGGTTTCCTCCTGCGGAAGAAAGATTTCCGTGTGTAGGTTTATGGGATAACGGAATAATTTGGTTTTCCTTAATATTTTGTGTGAATATTTCGGGAAATTGTTTACCAAAGATTAAAAGATTTATAAAATATGGAATAGAAATATCCGGAACATTCCAGAACATTCTGACTCGGCATTTTAACGGTTATCAGAAAATGAAGAAGGTTTTAGGCCCGGACTCCAAATGTACTCTAATTACTGCCAAAACGATCGTATCGGCACATAGATGACAGTTAAGAGGTAGACATAAATGTTTGAGCAATCACTTGACGATAAACTTACGAACTGTCACAAATCGTTCCGCGTACCAAACATGCGGCCCAATCATCACCGGGTGGTTTGCGGGAGGTGCAGAAATTAGGTATCTACAGGACCTCCCCAAACCAGCCAGCAACATGTGAGGTCACAAACAGCTCCAAAACAGCGTCATTAGAGATGAATCTACTCGATCGAGAGGGTAAAGTACTCGATCGAGTAGAATGGGCTACAAAAAATGTTCGAACGAAGGAAGTAAAGCGCTCGATCGAGAAGTCCAATTATTAAACACACAACAAAAACTGAAATGTTCGAAAAACAACTAAAAATTAATACTCCGGGTTGCCTCCCGGGTAGCGCTAGTTTCAGACAGGTCCCAGCTCGACCTTCTCTTTTATTCAACAATCATTCTAATTGACCCCAGTCAAAACAGTTCAAAGCACGCAGCAGCCGATCAAATAATTGCGCATGTGCTATACAAAACTGTAAGTAGCACCATAATAAAGAAAGAGCATATGAAAGCAATATAAAGTATCGTCTCAGCCTAACAAATTTTCGATGACAAATATGGTGAAACTTTATAAGCTTATTTATCCAACTAGGAGAGGGTGGAGTATTGAAATATATAGCATAAGTCATACGAGGTAGTTTACTTTTAGTCATAGCAAAAATCATGAATTTATATTTAATTACCTCAGGTCGGTTGCTCCTAACGTCGGAATCATTGATAAAAGAATGTATTACCTCTTCCGTGCTAAAAGCGTTCTCTGACCCAGCTACCTTATCGTTACCCTCCTTTGTGGGTTCTATCCCGTAAATCGCAGCCTCCTTTGCATCCAGCTCGGCTTTGAAAATGGGGCATTCACCATAACCGTAATCTTCGTCCATATCGTCATCCAAAACGGACCAAGATGACATTTCATTGCTGATGCGTGTCATTTATATGATGTTTTACACCTCATTTTACACGCATTTCAGAGCTCAATTATGTAGTTTAAAGCTACTATTTGCCCCATTTCGTCTAATTTCGTATTTTTATGTAATATTGCAGATTTATGAGGAAATGAGTAGATATTGAGCTAAATCCGTTCCCGAGTATCTTGCATTGCATTTGACGTGAAGTATTTACTTAAGGAATGACATGTCTGTCGTGTACCTGTCAAAAATAAACTAACTAAACTAACTATATAGTTAGGGAAGTCAGGTCGATCTCCACAGGGAGGCAAGATATCTGTAGTGGTCCGTCTATTTGGTCACAAATGGGGGGGTTGTTTGAATTGTTATCTAAACTACGAGTTTTAAAGGAAAGAGAAATAAAGGGCAAGAGCAATAAAGGTAGAGAAATAAGATTTAAACTATCAGGAAGAGAGGGACATGTCAGAATTTCGGTTCACTACTGTAATACTCCGTATTTATGAGTCTTGGGGTACTCTATCGAGTAGGCCTTACTCTGTCGAGTAAGGGAGTCTTGCGATATAAAATAGTTTATGACCTGTTGGGTACTCGATCGAGTAACTAGGGTACTCGATCGAGTAAGGGGGCACTCGATCGAGTACCTTAGCTACTCGATCGAGTAGCCGGTTTACGGGGGCTGTTTTGTCGGGTTTTGTTAATGATGCGATTAAAGTATAAAACACTTCCGTCATTGTTTCCAAATCACTTTTCCAAAACCTAAATTTCTGTTTAAGAGAGAAAGCAAACAAGTTCATCTTCTTAATCGCATTCTTAGCAATTCCCGGAGTTCGGACGGTCAGTTCTTGTCGTTGTTTATACCGTTGAGTTCCTTGCGTCGAGGGTAAGATCTATGTACCCTTTTTATTGTCTTTCCTTTGATTTGGTTAAACCCTAATTTTGGGATTGGGGGTTTTTATGATTTGTTATGGTTAGATTGTGATTATGTGATTATGTGATAGGAGAAGGATTTGTAAAGGAGAGGTTTTGAGACAAGTTGCTAGATCGTCGATGATTGTGTTGCTTTCCGGGTAGGATTTCCTAAAAGTATTAGTCCCATAATGGGATGATTGTTGATGTGTTAAGATTGATTGTTTGATATAGTAATTGTATTGTGACGGCTGTGATTGTGATTGTACACTGTTGATAGATTCAGACGATTGTTGATTTTGTGATTGTGATTGGTTGCCTATGGTTCTCGAGATGCGTTCTCGGCTGAGTGGAGTCACTTGCGGGAGTGGCTTCACGCCCTAGTTTCGCCCTTCGTGGAACCCGCCACGGAAGGGGATGTGCACATTAATGGGACAGGGTTATCGCTCGGTATGATGAGCGGGGCTTAGGTGGGGAACGGCGCGGTCCCCCCATGGCGTAGGTCGGGTCCGGTGGGACGGTCGATGATTGAGATGATTGGAGTTGGTTGGTTGTGTATGTGTGTGATTAAGTCATGCTTATCTTATTGCGACATGTATATTAATTGTGTGATTAGTCGACCCTGTTTAAATGTTTTAAAAGCGTGGTGATCCATTCGGGGGTGGTGAGCAGATTGCTGCAGCGGGTATATCTTGGATACGCGTGGGATCTAGTGGGGATGGAGCCATCACATATCGTAGTCTTTAGTCTTCCATTTGTGTTTGTTAGGACAGTTCCTTTCGAGTTGGTTTATAGTTTGAGAACAGTTGTATTTTGCTTACGAGTTGGTTTTGTAATGTAATCACTTAAACTTATTTAATAAAGTATGTTTCTTCATTGTCTTATGATTATCATGCCTCGGGTAACCAAGATGGTGGCATCCTTATACCTGAGTGGTCCTGGTAAGGCACTTGGAGTATGGGGGTGTTACAAATGGTATCAGAGCGACGATCCTGAAACCTGTAACCAATGAATCTAATGAACCTAGGGAGTCTAATTAAAATGAACCCGGGGTAAAGGTTGTAGGAGCTAATGCAAAGACTTGGGAGACGTCCTAAAGTCGCGAACTCGCCCTACGATTTTGAACCGGTCACCATGGGATATGAGTCGGGATCGCTATGTGTTTATTTTGTGAATTGTGTAACAATATGGTGATGTGTGGCATGTATAAGGGTGATTTTGTATTTTGTTGGTTGAAAGCATGTTGGATGATACTTGGTTTACCATGTTGATTGGAATAGTTGGAAAAGTATGTGAGAATGACGAATGATGTGGTGGAAAAAGGAAATAGTTTATATGTGATGAATAATGATGTGTAGGATGAATGATTTGTAATGAGGCAATCCTAATAACATGTGGATAGGGGGTGTGATAAGATTTGTTTTCATAGTTTTGTTTGCGTAAAGCTATATATTAAGTTCGTATAATTGTCTACTATCGTATCATATGCGCTTGTTAGTCAAGTATGTGATTGAACTAGATGAATTGATTGGAAAAGATGAAGTGGCAATTTCGTAAGGATATGAATTTCTTGATTACGGAAGTGTTTATGTGATGAAGTGGATTTGTAATGTTGTTGTATTAGCAACATGGAAATAGGATTTGTAGTGTAAGGGTGTGGTTTGTGTCATGAAAAGTTATGAAAATTAAAAGCATGCGGGTAATACATGATTGAAAGTTGAATGTTATATGAGCATGATAGATGGTAATGTTTGGCTTTTGGTAAGTAGTAACATGAAGAATAGAGGTTCAATGATATGTGTTTTGTATAACAAATTGGATGAAAAGCATGATGGTTGTTTATAACGTGGCACTTGATAACACGAAGTAGATTATTATGTTGATTGTATGAGGAGTCGCGCAGATTTGAATGCATAGTTGTAATCATAATGTTGAAATAATAATGAATGCATAGTACGTTGGGGGTATGTGAGATAACATGCGGGTAGTATTCACGAGTCTACATGATTCGATCGAGTGGGTATTTGTCGTTATTTTTGACCAGAATCGTGTTTTTGGGCACTCGATCGAGTACCTCGGGCACTCGATCGAGTATGGGGTCACTCGATCGAGTAGCCTGGCTACTCGGTCGAGTAAGTCAGAGATCAGAAGGTCTGTTTGGGTTCTGGAGTCGGGGCACTCGATCGAGCATGTTGGGCACTCGATTGAGTAGCCTCAACTCGATCGAGTAGGTTATGTTACTCGATCGAGTGGGGTCTGTGTAGGTCATATGCGTGTTTCGGGTCATATGTTTATTTTTGACATTCGTTGCATATTACGTTTAATCCAAAGGTGTTGTATTACTTCTTTATGCATTGTTTTACGTATGTGTTGGTCCTGAAGCGTAACTTACCCAATCTTAAGATGTAAAGAGTGGCACTTATGATGAATATGAGTTCGGTGGGGAGGACATGAGTTATATGTGATTATGATAGATGGTGGAAAAAGAAAAGGAAGATTGGTATAGTTTATTGAGGCATAGAGCACGTTTTGCGAGACGGGATGAGTGATATGATTGTGTGTTGAGTAATGTAAAAGTAAGAGAATATGGGCAAGGGATGATGTGAGTATAATGAGCGTGAGAATAAAAAGATTGAAAAGTAAGGATGCGGATAGTGGCAGCTTGAGATGTGTAACGAATTATGGAGGGAGATGGTTAGAAATAGAGTTGAGTAAGGATATATGTAGTGAAAGTGCGTTTTAAAGGAGTTGAGAAGAGTAGTATATAGTGAACTTTGTGGAGACATGTCGCGAGGTGGATTTGGGAGATTTGGTTTATTAAGAGATGAAACTACTGTGTGATTTCCTTGGGCAATTAATGGTACAAAAGGAATTCTGATTTCTAGAGAGGTACAAAGGAGATGCAATTATTAGAACAGTGAACGTTGATTTTATGGATAAACTAGAGGCAAGAGTGATTAATGGCATAATAAGATAATATTTATGGTAAGAAAGAGTGAGATGATATCGATATGAAATAATGGGATTTGAGTTTTGGAGCAATGAAAAGATAATCGGAGCACTAAAGAGTTAGATAGAAGTAATAAGGAGCTGAGCTATTAATGGTATTTTTGAGTATAATGAGAAAAGAAGGATAAAAGTAAGTTGAGAAAAAGTTCACCGGAGTTATGTGACATAAAGTAAGGAATCGTCGATATGTACGATACTATCAAGGGTAAGTAAGTTAATAGTTATACAGAAGTTTCAGGACAACATGATTAATCATGAGTTTCGAGGAATTAAGGGAGTATGAAGTTGGTGGAGTATTTGCACGATACGAGATTTTTGGTGGAGAGTTAGATGATGATACAATTAAGGATAGTATTGGGAAGAATGTCGAGGTAATTTTGTTAATGGATTGGATGTTCGTTATTTAGGATGTCAACCAAAGATAGGAAACAAATCGTGATGTTTAGAGATGAGTGTAAGAGGTTTGATGCCCGGACAGCGGCAGTGTTATGGTTTGTGACTAGTGGTTAAGGGTAATGGTATATTAGAAAGGTAACAATTCTAAAGAGGTTGATTTTGCAGAGACCAGATTGATAAGTACAGTTATGAAAGAGTATAAGATGTGGTTATATGAGGCGGTTGTTAGTAGTTGAGTATTAATGGTGTGGCTACATTTGGCAAAGGGTGATGGATATGCGAAAGGGAGAATATGTTATGAGGTGTATACGAGTTAAGCTTGGGCGACTAGTAACCTATGTTGAGTGGTAACTTACGTGATCAGGATTGACTAGTTGGTTGTGATTACGGGTCTATGATATGTGTAAATGTTTGTGTGAGGTTCTGACCTCACAAGAAGTGGTATGGTGTGATAATTATAAAGTTGTTTTATGAATGTTCTGTAATATATAGGTTGGACACGGTAATTTAATTGAATAATATCCAAAAAGGTAATAACTTGATTAATTTGACATGGCTAGTTATAATTTTATGTGTATTAATAACACATGTGTATTCAGTGAAATGGTAGAGATGATGTTCATGAGATGCTTATCTGTTTATCCATATAATATGTCGCGTGGTGATTTAATAAAGTGGATTTGAGTAAGTTTTCTTGTACGAGAAGTTATGCTCGATCATTGTTTATGGGAATCGTATGCGATTTGTGATGTCTATCGGTGTGGTTGTGGTGCCTCGGGTGGTGATCCGGGCACGGTACATAATGTTGTGATGCGGGTATTTTCGCACTACGGTGTGGTTGTTGGTGGCGGTGTTGTGATGCCGTCACCGGTTGTGGTGGAGTAGGCGGGATGATTATGATTCGAGTTTCGAAAGTGCATACGATTATTCATAGTTTGTTGTTTTGTTTGATGTTGCTCCCTGCGAGTTTCGATTTGCAGATAGACAGTTGTCTTGTTTATTGATGTTTTCTTTACCAGGTTAAGTTGGGAATGAGGGTATAATATGATATGAAATAGAGTCGTATATGTTTTCGTTGTTGTCATGGTATAGTGATGTTCTATTGATGGGACACGGTTGTGAGAGGTTGTTCTGATAATTTTGATCTTGTTCTAGATAAGGCTTTAGTAGACATGGTAATGACAAGTGGTCCGTAGAACATGTGTGGTAATGATCCGAAAGGTGCAGGTGGTTCATAATCTTTTGTTGGGACAGTGAGTGTAGGGTGTTGGGGGAATTAGTGTCATATTAGGTTATGTATGAGTCTTGCGGTAATGAAGGAAAGAACTGGAGGATCTAATGTGAGTGTACGTAACGAGTGTGGATCGTGAGTTATGCGCTTGGGAGATAGGTGCTTTATATAGAGAGGTATGTCATGTTGCGGTAATGTGGAAAAGTTGAAGTTTTGGGTTAAGATAAAGATTTTGAGGTATAGGTTAGGTGGTGTGACGAATGAGTTGAGGTATGAGGAATGTTTAAGTAAGAGAGCCTTGGATATATGCATGGCGAGTGTTTAGATTATAAGTGGTTATCTTTGACATGCGGTGGTGATGAGGATAATGACACGATATAGCTAGGATTTAGTATTAGTGAGTTACGAGGACGTAACATTTGTCTTAAGAGGAGTAGGATGCGATAAAAGAGAGTTTCATGGTGGTGCATGTTGTAATATAACTGGAATTAGAGTGTTAGCGTAGCGTAAAGGAGGGATTTGTTTTGTGGATGATACTTATAAAAGGCCATGGTCGTACTTGTAGTAGTGTGATGCTTCGAAGTGTGGGAATATTTTATATAGTGTTGACAGTTGGAGGATGGTGTTATGAGTCTGAGTAAACTTCGAGGACGAAGTTCCTTTTAAGGGTGGTAGAATGTAACATTCCGTTTGATATTATGAGTATTTTGGTAGTGTATGGAGTTAGTGTTGAGAGAGATATAATGGAGTGGATACGATATCGTGAGCCATGTTGTGGAGGTAGGAATAGTTAGTGGAGTTGGTGTTACGAGTTCATGTTTGGGTTGGAGTTTTGTTTTGAGTTCTTAGTCACGTTGTTGTGTCTTGATCGAGTTAGTATGTTTGTTTTCATGTATGGGTTGAACTTCGGGGACGAAGTTCTTTTTAAGGAGGGAAGACTGTAATACTCCGTATTTATGAGTCTTGGGGTACTCTATCGAGTAGGCCTTACTCTGTCGAGTAAGGGTGTTTTGCGATATAAAATAGTTTCGACTGTTGGGTACTCGATCGAGTAACTAGGGTACTCGATCGAGTAAGGGGGCACTCGATCGAGTACCTTAGCTACTCGATCGAGTAAGCCGGTTTCGGGGGGGCTGTTTTGTCGGGTTTTGTTAATAATGCGATTAAAGTATAAAACACTTCCGTCATTGTTTCCAAATCACTTTTCCAAAACCTAAATTTCTGTTTAAGAGAGAAAGCAAACAAGTTCATCTTCTTAATCGCATTCTTAGCAATTCCCGGAGTTCGGACGGTCAGTTCTTGTCGTTGTTTATACCGTTGAGTTCCTTGCGTCGAGGGTAAGATCTATGTACCCTTTTTATTGTCTTTCCTTTGATTTGGTTAAACCCTAATTTTGGGATTGGGGGTTTTTATGATTTGTTATGGTTAGATTGTGATTATGTGATTATGTGATAGGAGAAGGATTTGTAAAGGAGAGGTTTTGAGGCAATTTGCTAGATCGTCCGATGATTGTGTTGCTTTCCGGGTAGGATTTCCTACTCGGTATTAGTCCCATAATGGGATGATTGTTGATGTGTTAAGATTGATTGTTTGATATAGTAATTGTATTGTGGCCATTTGTGATTGTGATTGTACTTTGTTGATAGATTGACGATTGTTGATTTTGTGATTGTGATTGGTTGCCTATGGTTCTCGAGATGCGTTCTCGGCTGAGTGGAGTCACTTGCGGGAGTGGCTTCACGCCCTAGTTTCGCCCTTCGTGGAACCCGCCACGGAAGGGGATGTGCACATTAATGGGACAGGGTTATCGCTCGGTATGATGAGCGGGGCTTAGGTGGGAACGGCTGCGGTCCCCCATGGCGGGCTGGTCCGGTGGACGATCGGTGATTGAGATGATTGGAGTTGGTTGGTTGTGTATGTGTGATTAAGTCATCTCGCTTATCTTATTGCGACATGTATATTAATTGTGTGATTAATCGACCCGTTTAAATGTTTTAAAAACTCGTGGTGGTGATCCATTCGGGGGTGGTGGCGATTTGCTTAGCGGTATATCTTGGATACGCGTGGGATCTAGTTTGGGGATGGAGTCATAACATATCGAGTCTTTAGTCTTCCATTGTGTTTGTTAGGACAGTTCCTTTCAGTTGGTTTATAGTTTGAGAACAATTGTATTTTGCTTACAGTTGGTTTTGTAATGTAATCACTTAAACTTATTTAATAAAGTATGTTTCTTCATTGTCTTATGATTATCATGCCTCGGGTAACCGAGATGGTGGCATCCTTATACCTGAGTGGTCCTGGTAAGGCACTTGGAGTATGGGGGTGTTACAACTACGGTAGTCCAGTGACTCAGCTGTAAATGACTCAGACGAATTAATGTAAAACGGATGCTGAAAGGTCCTTTCGGTCCACTTTCTATCCTAAAAAACCACTAAGTTAACCTTCATTCTCGTCAGGGTAGTCTACTGTTCATAGCAGGCCTATTTAGTCCAATCTTTCGATCTAGGATTAATTTTAGCCAGATTAAAGGTTAACTCAGAAGTGTGCACTCAACTAAGTTGAATAAATACAATTAAATTGCTATGGTGACAGAGTCTTATAATCAATTCATCTAATTCATTCACTACATCGTCACATTCCTACCGCAGATCCCCTAATCCCAACATGAAAGGGGTTTAGCTACTCATGTCGCTAATTAAACTAACAGCAGATAATTTTCCAGCAGTAAACATTATGAAATAACAATAAAATTGCATAAAAGAGAAATTAGGGCAGAAGAATAAATGGAGTAACAAGAAATTAAAGCAACAGAAGATTAACTATTATTAAGAAAAGAGAAGAGGATTACAATCTTGCGAATCCGGCGTAAAGAACAACCGAATCCGAGCAAAATAACCCAAGAAATAAAGTAACAGTGAAGAAGAATGTTTAACGCAGTAAAGTTTTGATAAAAGCTAGTGAATAAAAACTGATGCTAATGACCTAACTAAAGCTTGCTTAAATAGCAAAGTAATTAAGTTTAGCGAAATAAACATAACACGGGCTGTTTAGAAGCCCATAATAGCAAAACCACTCGATCGAGTGATGTGACCATAATTGGCGCATATTTAGCCCCCGAATTACCATTGTTTCCATGCTTTTTAGTGCCTATTTGGGTCATTTCTTATCTTTAGTTCTTTGTTTTGCATATTCTTCGAGATTTTGATCCCTTGGTAGGAAAGGAGTAAGAATCTTGCATTTTCATGGCAAAACGAGGCTAAATTGATCATATTCAATGACCAAGCATCAAGGAGAGACAAGACTAGAAGGCCTTTGTACATATCATAGTAGAAGAGCAATGTTGAGAAAAGGATCCTTGAGTCCCCAAGGAAATCCCCAAGGAATTCATGAAGAAAAGGGAAGAAAAGAAGAAGAAAAGATCTTTGCAGACAATCCGAACGGATTGTACACAATCCGTCCGTCCGCCAAAGCCCAATCCGAGCGTCCCCCAAAGGAATCCGCTCGGATTCCCCCTCGCCAATCCGAGCGTCTTGCCCAAGAATCCGCTCGGATTCTCCAGCCCAGATCCGGCCGTCCCGACTTCCATCCGCACGGATTTCAAGATGCAAGCACGTTTTCATTCTTCAAGCCACGATAAGAGAAGCCCTTCTCTCGGAGAATACAGGAGTCTCCTTGCTCAACTTAAAAGTGTAATTACTAGTTTAGCCCTTAGTTAACCCTAATGCATCCTCCCTAATTTTCACTATAAATACCCCATTAGTCTAATTAGAGGAGCATGTTCTTCTTATCAATATTTAGTGTAGTTAATATTAATCAAATCTCTCTTCAATATTGTAATCAAATATTAATCAAGTTTTAATCCAAGTTTTAGTTCTTTAATCTCTCTCTTGTTCTTACTTTATTTTGGGTAATTGAAGATTATTTGGGTTATTATTGGGAGATTGACAACCTCTCAATCTAGGATTCAAGTACTTCTATTATTCTTGCTTTATTATTGGAATCATTAGTAGGTATAATCTCTTAATCCCTTTTTAATTATTGCTAATTACTTTCATTTATTCATCATGTTTCATTATGTTAGTATGATTGACAACCTTTCTAGCATGATCAATATGATAATGAGTGAGTAGTCTCTTAGCTAGGGTTTAATGGGTGATTAGGGAAACCAACATGGGGAATGATTCATGCTTAAATTAATATGCTTTCATATCTTATTTGCTTGCTTGTTTTGATCTTAATACATGCACATGTTATATTTGATGAAATGCTAAGCCTATGAATCCTTGCATTTACTATCATCTTCTATCCTTTCAACTTGACTTGTAAGACATAACCCAACTCGAGTCTTGTTAGACCATGCATGTGTTGAGTAGGAAATATTAAGTCGACTTGTAGGTGTTGTACAATCTAATCGATTCGGCTCCGGGACCCAAACTTTCCTAGGATTGTAAGATATAACCCAACTCAATCCATCACAACAATAATTGCTTGCTTATAATTTGAGAACATGTTTGTATGATCATATCCCATGATTCCCCTATGAACCCATGACACCCTAGTGCTTTTAATCAATTGTTTACACCCCTTATTTTATTTACCTTGTTAGTTTATTTTCATTGCTACCTTAGTTTAGTAACCTTCTACATCAACCCAATTTGTGACACCCCCTAGACACCACTAGTTACAATAGAATCCTCATTTCAATACCCGTCCCTTGGGATCCGATCTTTACTTGCCTCTTTACTAATTGTAGAGTTGTTTGTGAAGTATAAATTGTGTTTTGTATCGACCATTGACCAACGACCACATATGTTTAATTGTGAACACCAAATGGCCTCGATCAAAAATGGCGCCGTTGCCGGGGACGGTGTTTAATTGATTTAAGATTTATTTTATTGTTTTTAGTTGTGTCTTTTTCACCTTGGGGAAGTAAAACTCCTCAAGGTTCGCTCTAATTGTTTTCAAGTTGTTTGATATTTTGCGAGAATGGATTTCATAGATTGTTTTGTAGAGGACCACTTGAGTATCCCTTACTTCAAGGATCCCATGCAAGCATTAGAGGCCTTAGAAGCAAGTAAGGCTAAGAGCATGTATTGGGAGTTGGAGGTGGATCTCTTTGAGGCCGCTCTAGCTAATAAGGAACTTACTCATGCACAATCCGAGTTAGTGCATAATATTCTAATGGAAGCATGTCAACCCATAGAGGATGAGCAATCTATCCTAGAGGATATTCTACAAACTCAAGAGCAAGAGGAACCCATCATGGAATTCGAATATGATGAGGTTCATGAAAGTGAAGAAGAATATGTCATGAGAATGGAATGTTTAATGGAGATGGAGCAAATTCTCAATGAAACTCCAAAGGAGGAAAGTGAGGTACAAACTCCTACTTTGAAACCCCTTCCCCCAAATTTGAAATATGCTTATCTTGATGAATCAAAGACCAAACCCGTAATTGTTAATGATAGACTTGATGATGACCAATTGGGAAAATTACTTGATGTGTTGAAACAACATGAGAAGGCTATAGGTTATAGTCTAGATGACCTTAAGGGGATAAGTCCCAACTTTTGCATGCATAGGATTCATCTAGAAGACGACCATAGACCTACCATTCAACCCCAAAGAAGATTGAACCCCCACATGCAAGAAGTTGTCGAAGGAGAAGTCATGAAATTACTTGATGCAGGAATCATATATCCCATATCGGATTCTTTGTGGGTTAGCCCCGTCCAAGTGGTACCTAAGAAAGGAGGTACTACAGTAGTGACAAATGAAAAGAATGAATTAATACCCACAAGAATGATCACCGGTTGGCGTATGTGCATAGACTACCGTAAATTAAACTCCGCAACAAGGAAAGATCACTTCCCCTTACCATTCATTGACCAAATGCTTGAGAGGTTAGCCTCTAACAAATTCTTTTGTTACCTTGACGGGTATTCGGGATTCTTCCAAATCCCTATACACCCGGATGACCAACATAAGACCACCTTCACATGCCCCTATGGCACTTTTGCATATAGGAGAATGCCTTTTGGATTATGTAATGCCCCCGCTACTTTCCAAAGATGCATGATGAGTGTCTTCTCCGATTACCTAGAGACCATAATGGAAGTTTTTATGGATGATTTTAGTGTTTATGGAAAGGACTTTGACTCATGCTTGCATAATCTTTCTCTTGTATTGCAAAAATGTGAAGATGTTAGTCTTGTTTTAAATTGGGAAAAGTGTCATTTCATGGTCAATGAAGGAATTGTTTTGGGTCACTTGATTTCGGAAAAAGGCATCAAGGTCGATAAAGCTAAAGTTGAGGTGATAGAGAAACTCCCGCCTCCCGTGAATGTTAGAGGGGTGAGAAGTTTTCTCGGTCACGCGGGTTTTTACCGTCGTTTCATAAAAGATTTTTCTAAAATAGCAAAACCCCTCACTCAACTTTTGCTTAAAGATGCCCAATTCCAATTCTTGACGAGTGTGTTGAAGCTTTTAATAGAATCAAAGAAGCATTAATCTCGGCAGACAATCATCCAACCCCCAAATTGGGAGTTACCTTTTGAGATTATGTGTGACGCTAGCAACTACGCCGTTGGAGCGGTTCTTGGCCAACGGGTAGGGAGAGCTCTTCATGCCATCTATTATATAAGCAAAACCCTCGACCCTTCTCAAGTGAATTACGATACAACCGAAAAGGAGCTTCTTGCCATTGTTTATGCTTTGGATAAATTCCGGTCCTACTTACTCGGATCCAAGGTGATTGTATTTTCGGATCACCGTGCTCTTCGGCATCTCTTGATAAAAAAAGGAGGCAAAACCAAGGTTGTTGAGATGGATTTTGCTTCTTCAAGAATTTGATTTGGAAATAAGAGACAAGAAAGGAGCCGAGAACGTAGTGGCGGATCATTTGTCAAGGATCCGGTTTCATGATGAGAATGGAGAAACCCCGATCAATGACTCATTCCCCGACGATATTTTGATGGCTATTCAAACTCAACTTGAAAGGCACATCACCCCATGGTTTGCCGATTATGCTAACTATATTGTTGGAAAAGTGCTCCCTCCTAATTTGAACCACAACCAAAGGAAGAGATTCCTATTCGAAGTGAAGAGGTACTTTTGGGATGACCCAAACCTCTACAAGGAGTGTAGTGATGGGCTCTACCGGAGATGTATCCCTCAATGGGAAATCCAAGGAATCTTGGAAGGATGTCATTCATCACCCTACGGTGGACACCATGGAGCAAGAAGAACCGTTGCAAAAATCCTCCAATCGGGCTTCTATTGGCCTACAATGTTTCAAGATACAAGAGAATTCATCATTCATTGCGACGCTTGTCAAAGAACGGGCAATATATCTTGGAGGAACGAAATGCCACAAAGGGGCATTCTAGAGGTGGAGATTTTCGATGTTTGGGGAATTGACTACCAAGGACCCTTTGTGACATCCAATGGGAACAAGTATATCCTTGTGGCCGTCGATTATGTTTCAAAGTGGGTGGAGGCAATTGCCACCCCAAATGATGATGCGAAAACGGTCACCAAGCTTTTCAAGAAGATAATTTTTCCACGATTTGGAGTTCCTAGAGCAATCATTAGTGATGGAGGAACACATTTCCATGAGAAGAAGCTTGCATCCCTTTTGACCAAATATGGTGTTCAACATCGAACCGGCTTGGGATATCATCCTCAAACAAGCGGTCAAGTGGAAATTTCAAATAGAGAGATCAAACAAATTCTTGAAAAAGTTGTGAACAAGACTCGGAAAGATTGGAGCACAAAGCTTGATGATGCTCTTTGGGCTTATAGGACGGCCTATAAGACTCCCATTGGTGCCTCCCCCTACAAGCTTGTCTATGGAAAAGCATGTCATTTGCCAATCGAATTGGAATACAAAGCTTATTGGGCAATCCGAGCACTCAATCTTGATCTCAAATTGAGCGGTCAAAAGAGGATGATCCAAATCCAAGAGTTGGAGGAATTCCGACTACAATCTTATGAGAATGCAAAGATTTACAAAGAAAGAACAAAATTGCTTCATGATAAGAGAATTCGACAAAAGGCCTTGCACAAGGGAGACAAAGTCCTTCTATTCAACTCCCGCTACCGACTCTTTCCGGGAAAATTGAACTCTAGATGGATGGGTCCCTATGTGATAACCGAAGTTGGGAAATATGGAGATTTCGAACTCAAGGCCGAAGATGGAAGCAAGTTCAAGGTAAATGGTCAAAGGTTGAAGCCGTACTATGAAGGAGCATTTGTTGGAGAGGTCGAGGCTACCTACCTCGGGCCTCCTCCCCCTTGAAAGGACCATCTAAGGGAGAGTTTGGTGGAGTCCTCCCTAAACCACCATTTGTAAATATACTAACCCCCTAACTTGTATTTATTATTGCTTTTTAATAAATGTCATAAACTCTTTTCATGAGCGTAAGTGAGGGAGGGCTACTAACAAGTTTTTGAATGAAGGAAGGAGCAAATTCCTAAGTGTGGGGATGCCTTGAAAGAAAGAAGAAAAAGTCAAAGCTCGCAGCCAGAATCCGAGCGGATTTCCGGGAATCCGGCCGTCTTGGCCGAATCCGGACGTCTAGCAAAGAAGCCGCACGTCCGTCTGTGTCGAAAAAATTGAAGGTTTCTGAGCTGTTTGAAAATCCGAGCGTCCCATTGAAGAAGACGCCCGTCTGAGGGAATCCGGCCGGATTAGTGGAAAGACGCTCGTCTTTTCCCCTGAGCATTTCAAGAAAATTCTTTGTCAAAGAATCCGTCCGTCTTCTCAAGAAGACGCCCGTCCTGACCCTGAAGAATCCGAGCGTCTTATGCTCGGGACGCTCGTCTTGTGGCGAGAAAAATTTTGGGATTTTACTCTGTGGCAGAATCCGGGCGTATTGCCCAGAATCCGCCCGTCCCGTGAGAGAAGAATCCGAGCGTCTTAGCTTCGAATCCGCTCGTCTCCCTGCCCGTTTTTCGGCCCGACTTTTCTAAATTAAATTACACCCCACCACCCATATAATGACACATCACTACTCCTTCCACTTACCCTATAAAACTCACCTCCTTATGACTCCCATACATATCCAAATCACTCTCTTCACCCACAAAATTAAAAATCCCCAATTTTCTAGGGTTTCCAATTCTCAATCAACAAGGAACATCCTTAGCAATTCTTCAAATCAAAAGAACCCAACAAAAGAAGCAAGAATGGCACCAAGGAGATCCTCCCTTAGAAGCGCAAGAAGACCAAGGATGGTGGGGAGTTCCTCTACTTCCCATCTCAACACCATTAGAAGAGATATGCTCTTTACCCCCAATACCACGACATGGTTCAAAAGGGACGGATAAGTGAAGAACGAGCTTTCCCCTCATGGGCTCAAATGGAATTGCTCTTTCCTAACTCGGAGAAGGCCAATGAAGGGGCAAACGGTCGCAAAGGGGAAGAAAGTGGCGACTCTTGTGGAGGTGATACGGTGAAGATTGAGAGTGAAGAAGAAGATGAATTCATGGATCCAAGTCTAAGTGATGCTTCAAGGGATATTTGGGATACCGATATTGAAGGAGATGATGCCGATATCTAGGAGATTACTTCATCACTAGGTGGAGCGGGCAAGAGGCACCCACCTTAGTTCAAGTGAAGTTTTCTCATCTCTCCTCTTTATCTTTATTTTTCATGAAAAGAGCTTTGTATCTTGTTTCTTTGTATTATATTTCATTTTGATCATTGTTGGTTTAGTCCTAGCAACATCAAAGGACTCACACCTCGGTTCCATTGAGGTGTTCTTTATTGTTCCCATTTTTGAAAATCCAAAATGACAATCTAATTTCATGCATAGCATAGTGTGTGCATGAACTATACCCATGCTTTGACATTAGCAATAGTGTCTTATTTGGTTTGGGGAAGTTAATGCATACACAACGGGAGGTAATCTAAATTATCCTCTCCGTCATAAAAAAAAACCATGCATCATGTAGTATAGCTTAGTGTAGAATTGCATTTAGTATAGAAATCATGCATCATTTTGCATAATTTCCATCATTTTGGCCATTGAGGACAATGCCCATATTAGTGTGGGGATGGGAATTCTAACACTTAACTTTTATTCAAAAACCATAAAAATTGAAAAATTTCAAAAAATCATAAAAATTTGAAAATTTGAAAAACCAAAAACAAGTTCATTTCCTTTGTATATATTGTCTTGTATATATTGTGTTTGTTTCATCCTTGTTCACTTTGATTGACTACGCCACATCCGAGACATGAGGATATTGAAGACCGCATGGTATGATCTTTCCAATCTCCTTTTTCCTCTTTATGTTAATGACTATGTGGCTTTATTTTGATTGATGCGGTAAAACAATGTGAACTTAGGATTGCATTTAGTTTATATGTCATATTAGTTGGTAGAATCATTTGCATTAGGATGTTTATATGTTAGTTGCATCATGGCATGTAGTTGCATGTTAGAAAAATTTTGCGAAACCGTCTATTTGGGAAGCTTGACAAGTGTATATAGGCCCTAGTAGATGCTTTTTCTTCTTAAGACTTTGCTTGTTAGAATACTTGTAAAACACCCTAGGATGTGTCATGCTAGTATCCTTTGACCCATGGATTAAGGCCTAGTCAAGAGTACCTTGTGGTGTGATAACTCCTTGGCTACCGTTTATTCCAAGGTGACCCTTGAAACCATGCATACTTCTATCATTCATCCATGTTCTACCATACATTTTTGTCATCAAAGGGAATGGGCACAAAAAGAAATCAATTTGAGTTCAATGAAATGAAAAGTGAAAGAAAGTTTGCAAAAATGCATCAAATGAAAAGAGGAGCAAAAATAGAACTCCTAAAAGCTTCAAATACAAGGCACCCTCATTACTAATTGGGGTGACTTTGAAAATGTTCAAAAAGAAATGCAAAAAAAGTTGTCAAGTATTGAAATGCCAAAAATCAAAAAGAAATGGCAAGAAAGTGTTCTCAAATGTCAAATGCCAAAGAAATTGGGGGGAAAACAAAAATAAAAGCAAACTCCCAAAATGAAACTCAAATATCTATCGATTCCTTTATCCATCATATCCATTTTTGTGCATGGTAGAGAGGGGACGACCCTTCTTCTTGTCTAGGCAAGAGGGGGAATTCCGCGATCCTCCAGTGTTTCTAACACCATAGGGAGTCTACTCTTGACAAAAGCATTTAACGATTGAGGACAAAGGTACCCTAGCTTGACACATTTTGGAGGTGATTTATTGGTATCCTTCTAGGCTTAGTAGTTTGAACAAATTGCATCTATGAAGGATTGTGTACCCTTTAATTGCTTCCCTTGTAGATAATTTACGCCACTTAGATGAGGAAAGTGGCTATTCTTTTTGTAGATGCATCCATTATGTGATTTTTGTGTGCTTAATGTTTGGATGTGTCGCCATTTTGGCAAGACCCACCTTGCCTTGCAAGAAGGCATCCTACCTCATGGTTGTCTTGTTGTGAGTTGAAGGGGCGGAGTGAGACCCGCTAATTGTCTCATATCGGCTACTATTATTAGGTTAGGTTAGTATTGGTCCTAGTCTTTGTCACCTCTTTACTCGGGACGAGCAAAGGTTCGGTTTGGGGATATTTGATGTCACCATAATTGGCGCATATTTAGCCCCCGAATTACCATTGTTTCCATGCTTTTTAGTGCCTATTTGGGTCATTTCTTATCTTTAGTTCTTTGTTTTGCATATTCTTTGAGATTTTGATCCCTTGAGGGGAAAGGAGTAAGAATCTTGCATTTTCATGGCAAAACGAGGCTAAATTGATCATATTCAATGACCAAGCATCAAGGAGAGACAAGACTAGAAGGCCTTTGTACATATCATAGTAGAAGAGCAATGTTGAGAAAAGGATCCTTGAGTCCCCAAGGAAATCCCCAAGGAATTCATGAAGAAAAGGGAAGAAAAGAAGAAGAAAAGATGCTGCCAGACAATCCGAACGGATTGTACACAATCCGTCCGTCCGCCAAAGCCCAATCCGAGCGTCCCCCAAAGGAATCCGCTCGGATTCCCCCTCGCCAATCCGAGCGTCTTGCCCAAGAATCCGCTCGGATTCTCCAGCCCAGATCCGGCCGTCCCGACTTCCATCCGCACGGATTTCAGTACAGCACGTTTTCATTCTTCAAGCCACGATAAGAGAAGCCCTTCTCTCGGAGAATACCGGAGTCTCCTTGCTCAACTTAAAAAGTGTAATTACTAGTTTAGCCCTTAGTTAACCCTAATGCATCCTCCCTAATTTTCACTATAAATACCCCATTAGTCTAATTAGAGGAGCATGTTCTTCTTATCAATATTTAGTGTAGTTAATATTAATCAAATCTCTCTTCAATATTGTAATCAAATATTAATCAAGTTTTAATCCAAGTTTTAGTTCTTTAATCTCTCTCTTGTTCTTACTTTATTTTGGGTAATTGAAGATTATTTGGGTTATTATTGGGAGATTGACAACCTCTCAATCTAGGATTCAAGTACTTCTATTATTCTTGCTTTATTATTGGAATCATTAGTAGGTATAATCTCTTAATCCCTTTTTAATTATTGCTAATTACTTTCATTTATTCATCATGTTTCATTATGTTAGTATGATTGACAACCTTTCTAGCATGATCAATATGATAATGAGTGAGTAGTCTCTTAGCTAGGGTTTAATGGGTGATTAGGGGAAACCAACATGGGGAATGATTCATGCTTAAATTAATATGCTTTCATATCTTATTTGCTTGCTTGTTTTGATCTTAATACATGCACATGTTATATTTGATGAAATGCTAAGCCTATGAATCCTTGCATTTACTATCATCTTCTATCCTTTCAACTTGACTTGTAAGACATAACCCAACTCGAGTCTTGTTAGACCATGCATGTGTTGAGTAGGAAAGATTAAGTCGACTTGTAGGTGTTGTACAATCTAATCGATTCGGCTCCGGGACCCAAACTTTCCTAGGATTGTAAGATATAACCCAACTCAATCCATCACAACAATAATTGCTTGCTTATAATTTGAGAACATGTTTGTATGATCATATCCCATGATTCCCCTATGAACCCATGACACCCTAGTGCTTTTAATCAATTGTTTACACCCCTTATTTTATTTACCTTGTTAGTTTATTTTCATTGCTACCTTAGTTTAGTAACCTTCTACATCAACCCAATTTGTGACACCCCCTAGACACCACTAGTTACAATAGAATCCTCATTTCAATACCCGTCCCTGGGGATCCGATCTTTACTTGCCTCTTTACTAATTGTAGAGTTGTTTGTGAAGTATAAATTGTGTTTTGTATCGACCATTGACCAACGACCACATATGTTTAATTGTGAACACCAAATGGCCTCGATCATCGAGCAAATCTTTAACAGCATCTACTCGATCGAGTAGAACGTTACTCGATCGAGTAACCCATCTTTCTGCAGCTTAAGGATCGAGTGGAAAACCACTCGATCGACCACCTTGGGACGTAGAAACCACTCGATCGGGTGGTGAAACTGCTCGATCGAGTTCTTTGACTTCAATTCAGCTCGAGTCCTCGCCTAAATGCCTCGTAATCCGTGCCATGATGCTTTCAAATGTAGTATCTCACTCTGGAAAAATCCCGTCTCCTCTAAATGCATGCAAAAAGGACGAAAAAGAGTACGATTCCACTACTTTCGCGTTCATTTCTACAAAATGGACAAAACGAACCAAAGTAGCCAATTCGGGGCAAAATACTATAAAAACAGTATAAAAATGCATAGAAATACGTGCTGAAATAGGCTAAAAAGACTATATAAAAAGCACGTATCAAATCTCCCCAAGCCGAACCTTTACTCGTCCTCGAGTAAACTAAAATGCAACTAATGGACGGAAATGATAACTCAGAGTTAGCTTAACTTGTCTACTTGAACCAATTTAATGCAACAAAAACTAACAGTTAAAGCTAAGCAGTCAATACGCAAACGAGTTATAAGCTGTTCAGAAATATAGCCAACCTATCGACCTTGCAAGACCAACAAAATCGGACTCTCTCGTGGTCACTCTTCTCTCATGAAGTAAAGGGTGAATAATATGTAAAAGAGAGAAGAAAAGGCAGTCACTCACCTAACTGCGACCTACATAGCATGCATGCAACAAAAATGAAAGACAATTCAAGTACTAATGCACACATTCCAACCAATAATGTCCGTCACAGCCGAGGGCTTACAAATAAGTATGGGAATAGTGAGGTTCAGGTGAGAAAAGGCAAAACATGTTATGGAAATGTGGAGGTAAAAGCGTCAAGCTAGTTCCTAACAGGACCATAATGAAACCATCCGAATCTCAACTGACTGAAAAACTAAGTACAAGTGCCCTTCATTTGGCACAAAACTCACTAAACTCAAACACAATCTCCTCAAAAAATATAGAATGAAAATGGAGGAGTCAGACGGTCACAAACTTCCCTTTTTCAAACACCGTCTGAAATAACCAACTGAATTAAAATAATTCTCTTTTTTTTTTCGAACTTCTTTACTTTTTCTTCCTGATTCACGTTTTCAGCTCTTTTTTTTCATTTTTTTTCCTTTTCTTTCACGTCTTTCTTTTTTTCTTTTTTCAATTATTTTTTTTCTTTTTCCCCTTTTTATATTTCCAACAACTCCAAACACGGAAATACGGGCCAAAATACAACCGGAAAACTCATACCCAAAAGAACATACTAACTAGCTTGACTAGGCAGGCTTAATTTGGAATGTAGCTAATGGGTCAAAAAGGCAAATTTGGCTAATGTGGAGCTAAATGGGTGAAAAATAGAAAGAAAGAGAAATTTGCAAGCACCTCCCTGCATGTGACACCAACCACAAACCCGAATATGTGCATTTGACGAGAAATTGAATGTCATAAAAGTGCAAAAAAAATGAACATGCTATGCAAGGAGTACTACTCTCAATTCCTAATGAACTGGTCATGAATGTCACCAGTTATGGCTCTAAAACTCAGAATTTATCAAGTAGTTTGCCAATTTATCAGGTCAAGTCTAAACAGTCAGCTATATTTGAACATAAACTCGTAGACTATGCGTATGACAAAGCTAATAACTATCAAAAAAGTGCAAGGCTCAAGCAAAAAGACAAGTTATAGTGCATTATCATCATGGAAATCTACCGTTCCGACTCAACCTATATGCAAAAGTAAACGTGAATTTTTTTGATTTTTGGAATTTTCTAATTTTTTTTGGATTTTTGATTTTTTTAATGAAATAAACAACAATGCAAACTGAAAAATAAACGTGAATGCAAAAACAAATGCAAATGCAGACTCAAAAGGATACAATACCCTCCCCAAACCAAAACGGACAACGCCCTCGTTGTCCTCCAGCATACACCAGCAGATATATACGGGGAAATGGGAATATACAACCAAAAGAAAATAAAAACAATAAATAAAAAGGAGACAAAATAAAAGATGGAGAAGATACATACAAAAGACGAACTTCCCCAAACCAGCCAGAAAATTGGGAAGTGAGTAGACCAGTAGCTACTCGTCGTCGTCGCCATCGTCGTCACTGTCACGGACGTCCTCCACCCTGAACTCCGGGTCTCTCTCCTCCTCCCTTCTCCTCCGCTCCTCAGCACGAGCTCTCTCCACTGCCACCTCCGGGTCCTCGTCCTCCTCCTCCTCAGACACTGGGTACCCCTCAGGTGGGTACCGGAAGAAGAAAGGGTGTGGCCAACCCTCTGGGATCGGTCGGTGCCGCCGCAAGTGGTACTCGTATAGAGGGTGCAAGGCTAGAGCCAAGTGCCTCTCCATACGAGCCTGACGCTCTGCAACCTCAAGCAACAAACCGTAAACGGTGCCCCCTTGGTCTAAGACCGTGGGCGCCACAAAGGGAGGAGGTGATACGAAAGTAGCCGATAAGTCCGGCTGAGTCTGTGTCTGGTCAGTGGGAGTGGGAGTGGGAGTAGGAGTGGTAGTAGTAGTGGGAGTAGGGGTCGGAGCGGGAGCAGCCGTGGAAGGCTGGGTGCTCCCTGAAGGTGTAGACCCCTCTCCAGTCTCAAGACGCCGCTTCTTGGCGGCGGGTGCAGCAGAAGGTGGTCGGCGTGGAAGGTGAAGGTCAGGCAGTGGTGGCAGACGGGCGCCCCTAGCAACAGTAGGAAGGGGCTCTAGACGGGGGAGAGTCTCACAAGGTAAGTCAACAGATAGGAAGCCGTCAATCTTCCATGTCTGGTAGTTTGGGGTAAGCCAATGCTGAGAAAGCTTGACATCCAGACTCAGTAGCCTCTCTCCCTGGAGGTACTGCAAGTCACGAGGCCAAACGGGGATGAGGGAACGGGCAAGAATGGTGGCTATGCCACCGCAGGCAATGGTTCCCGTCTCCTTCTTCCCCTGGCTCTGAAGGTACTGGGCAGTCAACTAAGCTATGTTGAGGGTAAAGGGACCCTCACAGTCGATGTTCAAGTAACCGCCCAGGATGGAGAGCTCGGTGTTTGTGATGTTGTTCGGCTCCTTTCGGCCGAAAATAGTGCTCCCCATCAGTCTAAGGAAACAACGGACAGCGGGGAGGTGGACCTGTTGGAGCTTTCGCTCCTGAAAAGTGGTGTGGGCCAGGGTCCTCCAAAGCTGACGGAAGACCCTCCTAGGGGCGGCAACCGCGCCCGTAGATGTAAGGCCAAATAACCTACCAAACTCCCCTAAGGTCATCGGAAAGGTCCGGTTAAACAACCGGAAGGATATCGAAGAACTAGAGGGGTCAGCTTCGTGTGCCCCTGAGGAGAAGGTAAAGGAGCTGAGAAACTCGAGGCTCAGCTCCAGGAAAGTGCGGCCGCTCATAGTGATGAGCCCGGCCATCCCCGTGGCCCGTAGTAAGTCACAAACCGACTCGTAAATGCCGAGTCTCACTAGCGCCGTTTTCTCTAGAAAACGGGAAGGAACATGCACACAGGCTAGCAGGTTATAAAATTTTGTACGATGTAAAGCGTTAACAAAATGTACCTGCGGGTAGTCTGGGTGAGAGTCGAGGGAAGTGTCCCCTGACCGTGGATCGTGCTGTAAGTAGAAGCAAAGAACAAGGAAGCAGAAGCAAGAGAAGTAGAGATGGTCGGGTCGGGCGCAGAACGAGACTGCCTACGACCCCGACCTCGGAACCCGAAGTAGTAGCCCGTGCAAAGGACGGAGTGAGGGACCAGGGATGCTCAAAGCACTCGCGCCGCCAAGCAGTCCACCACAGAGTAAAAGCAAAGGACGGGTGTAGGAGTAGGGCTGCAATGGCCACCACTGAAGAAGAACTAGCAGCAGTGCTAGCAGTGATGGTGACCGTAGAGGAGGTGGCAGCCTGAACTGAGCTAGCAGAAGAGCTAGCTGGGGCAAAGACTGTACCTGCAGCTGAAACTAGGAACACTGGGGCTGCAGTAGTGACTAATGCGGAGGCGGTGGCAACAGTAGGGGCCACCGTCTCACTCAAGGACGGGCTAGAAGTGGAACTGGTAGAAGGTAAAGAACTAGACTCCATCCTGTGAGCATAGGGCAAGGGGTAAGATAAGATAACAATGGCTAAACAGAGGTTAAAACAGCATTAAAAACAAGCAGAAACCAGCATGTGAAACCCCAAGCAGTCGAAGGAATCGACTTCAGCCCTTAAAATTCCCAAATTCCTCACAGATTTCGAATTAAAAACATGCAAATAGTGATAGGGGTGTGATGGTAGTCAACAACAGCAGCGATTTAGCATAATGAAGTTAACTGAGCAAATGATAGATGCAAAGACCAACTGGCAGTCGAAGTTTCGATTGTAAGAGCCCCTAATAACATGTAAATGGCGGTAAGGCGGCCATAACAAGTAATGTCAACAGCAATTAAGCAACAATAACGTTACTAGGCAGATTACAGCAACAAGAACCATAATGACAGTCGAAATTTTCGACTGTCCTGAACCTATATCGCAAAAATCGTGTAAAATTCGAATTAAACATACAACAACAGTGAAGAAGGGGAATTGATCATCAAGTAAGACAAGTAAGGGCAAACAAAGGCAATTAAAATCGAAAAATTCGACTAAACCAAAATTTCGAACCCTAATTCCTAAATTCTTCATAAAATTCAAAAATAATCGAAATTAAAATGCATAGATAATGAAGGAATCACTTACTTGATGATAGAAATCCTACAAAGGCAATTAATCTTCAAAGAACAAGCACGAAAAGGCGATTTTTTGATCGAAAAACCGCAAACCCTATCCCGCTTTAAAAACCGTGTAAACGAGCACAATCAAAGGGGAAATTAAGAAATTAAGGGGCTTTGAAAGATTAAAAGGCAAGCAAGAGATTGTAGGAGGCGGATTTGGTGATTTGGACAAGAAAATGGGGATTTGGGGGAGTTTGTGTCGCAATTAGGGGTTGAAGGACGAAAAAATTAGGGATAAATGAAGTGGAAATAAGATCAAAAGAGTTTAAGTTAGAAAACTCCCTGCGTCCTGTTGCAGTTACTCGATCGAGTGGTTTTAAACCACTCGATCGAGCATTTTGATGCTCCATCTGCTCGATCGAGTAGAAATCTACTCGATCGAGAAGTTCCCTTTATTGCTTTACTCGATCGACTGGAAAAAGTACTCGGTCGACCAATTTTTTCACTCGATCGAGTACAAAAGTACTCGATCGAGCCCTTTTCTCGTGTAAGCTCTTGAATTTCGTCTATTCTTCCCTTGGAATGCGTAAAACTTTCCCAAACCTGCATAAAAACACGTGCAAAAGTATCCCAACATACAAAATACGCATAATAACAGTCTATAGTCTTAAATCTACGCTAAAAACAGTCTATAAACTATTTGTCCTAATAAAAGCAATAAATAAATTCAGCGGAAAAATCAAAAATTATCTATTACAAAGTGTTACTTCCCCGCTTAATTCCCAATGCAATTCAGTAGCCCCTTGAAGGGCTCCTGACTGGAGGACGTCATCTCAGCAACGTTGACTGTCCTCTTCAACTTCCAGGAGCTTGAATATTCATTTGAAACAGTAGGATGGGAGTAGTTCACATCCACATAAGCGCGAACTTTCCTCGTCCTTGCTCCTATATCACCATCTTTAGCATCCTTACTTCCAATTTGATTGATAGCAGTCGCACGACATCCTTTGACAGCTCCTTCATTGCTTTCATCTGTACCTGCAGCAAGGAAAACAGACGAACTTTCCTCCTTTTTGCTCTCAGTCTGAGGCGGAGGGGTAACAATTGTAGCACAATACTCCATATTTTCAACTGGAGTGTCAATAATAGGGTCAATAGAAGAGAGAGCATTGCAAGGCTGAGCTTGCATGAGAGCCCTCCGGGATTTAGACTGATGAAAAATCAGCTCCTCATCCCCTACCTGAAAGGTCAAAGTCTTCCCCCCGACGTCGATAACTGCACGAGCAGTAGACAAAAATGGTCTCCCTAAAATAATAGGGGTGTGTGCATCTTCGGGGATGTCTAAGACAACGAAATCAACGGGAATAAAGAACCTCTCGATCCTCACAGGTACGTCTTCTACTATACCTAGTGGCCGTGGTATACTACGGTCGGCCATCTGGACTGTCATGTTAGTGCAACTCAGCTTTGTCAAACCAAGTCTCTTAGCCAGAGACAACGGTAAGACACTTACAATATCGCCTAAATCGCATAGCGCATTATCAATCAAATAGTTGCCGATATGACACGGAATTGAAAAACTACCCGGGTCCGACTGCTTAGGAGGTAACTTATTTTGAAATAGAGCTGACCCTACCTCAGTCAAAGCTACGGTCTCACTATCACTAATACTCCTCTTACGCGATAAAATTTCTTTCATAAACTTGAGATAAGAGGGTACCTTTGTCAGCAACTCACTGAACGGCACAGTGACTTCCAAGCTTTTCAGAAGTTCGACAAATTTGCCGAATTGTTGATTGGCCTTAGTATTCTGCAACCGCCTCGGGAAGGGAACCGTGGTAGGTATCTCGAGTCCCTTGTTTCTCTCTTCCAATGTATCTTCCGGAGCAAGTTTTGTATCCTTTGGACGCTTCTTACCTCTCGAACGAGGTCTTTCCGGTGATTTATCGCTTAAACGAGCACTAACAGGCTCTCGAATAAGCTTCCCGTCATCAAGACTACTCGATCGACCAATATACCCATTCGATCGAGTAGAATCTTCAATAATATCACTCGATCGAGTGAAATTTCCACTCGATCGAGCAACTCCATTTTTCTCTTCACTCGATCGAGTAGAAAAACTACTCGATTGACCAGTCTGCTCTTCCTGTTCACTCGATCGAGTGGAAAAACCACTCGATCGAGCACTTTCCTGCCCAAATATGCTCGATCGACCACCTGAAACCAGTCGATCGAGCACTTGCTTTGCCGTGAGCTCACTTTCTTTGGTAGAACACTGTTCATCATCAGTTACAGCTCCCCTCGGGTCTGATTTTTGCATTTCCGGTCCCTTATAAGAATGACCGCTTCTCAGATTTATCAAGTTTACCGTCTCGTGTGGATTCTTCTCATTTTGAGTCGGTAATTAACCCTGCTTTCTTGAAGATTGGTTCATAGCTAGTTGGGCAACTTGAGTTTCAAGTGCCTTTATGGACGCATCTTTTTGTTGATCACTCAGCTGAAACTGCTTTGTAAAAGCTTGCAACATAGACTTAAGCTCATCAATTTCACTCACCCCACCGGAAGAGGATGCACCATGGTTAGGAGGAGTAAAGGAAGGAGGCTTTTGAAAGCCTTGTTGATTCTTGTGTGGAGGAACATAAGGCTGCTGCTGGTGCGGAGGAGGAGTAGGATTAAGCACATTTTGACTAGTCCACCTCAAATTGGGATGGACTGCCCCTTGATTATTGTAATAAGAACCTCCTCCTTGCCTATATTGCTGAAAGGCAAGGACTTGTTCCTTTTCTATAAGACAGCCAACAGCAGTGTGGCCATCATTACTCCCACATCTCTCACAAGAAACAGTCTCTCCTCTAGTAAGAACATGGACCGTCTGAGGCTCCCCAGCAGCTTGTAACTCCAACTTGTCAAACCTAGCATTCATGGTCTCCAGCTGAGCTAAAACCTGCTTATCAACTGCATGAACTGTTCTAATCCCATCCCTCGGGTTACCATACTCAGCACTGTGATTAGCCATCTCTTCAATAAGAGACCATCCCTTATCGTCATCTGTATTCTCCTAGAATCTTCCACTAGATGCCGCATCAAGTATGGCTCTTTGGTCGTCATACAACCCATTGTAGAACTGATTAGCTAGAAACCATGGGTCAAAACCATGGTGAGGGATAGACCTCACCAACTTCTTGAATCGCGACCATGCCTCATAGAAACTTTCACCGGGAGCCTGTCTGAAACTAGTAATGTTGGCCCTCAGCAGATTGGTGCGTTGTGGAGGGAAGTACCTCTTGTAAAATGCAAGAGCAAGAGACTCCAAATCAGAATTGGGTATTGTGCGGTCCAAGTCGATCAGCCACTCCCGGTCGAATCGCCTAAAGAGAAAGGAAATAGAACTTCCTTAATCTTGTCCTGAGTTACCCCCTTAGTGGCGGGGATAGTAGAACAGTAATCGATAAAGGTCTCCATATGTTTCCTCGGATCCTCACCTGCCACACCTCTATAAATATTTCTCTCCACCAGATTGATATAAGAAGGACGGATGTCGAATGTATTCCCATCTTCAGTCTGGAGATTGAAACCCTTCGGAATAGAGGACGCTTTAGGCACTAAATGACTGGAAAGCTTAGGCATCTTTACTGTAGAAATCGGACTGTCTTCGAAAAGAGAGTGATGTAACTTTGGCTCGAAAGTACTCAAGTCTTCCTTTCGTGATTTCCTTTGCAGACGGAGTCTATGCCTGAATAGTCTCTCTGGCTCTGAATCAGCTTAAACTAATTCAACCCTGTCTGACATGGGCATAAACAACACTGAAAGAAAATAATAAGAACGGCCTCAAGGAATAAAAATTCCCTGAGACGGATAAAATAAACGAAACGAAAACAAATAGGGCAATTGCCTCCCCGGCAACGGCGCCAAAATTTGACACGTCTGTCGTGTACCTGTCAAAAATAAACTAACTAAACTAACTATATAGCTAGGGAAGTCAGGTCGATCTCCACAGGGAGGCAAGATATCTGTAGTGGTCCGTCTATTTTGTCACAAATGGGGGGGGGTTGTTTGAATTGTTATCTAAACTACGAGTTTTAAAGGAAATAGAAATAAAGGGCAAGAACAATAAAGGTAGAGAAATAAGATTTAAACTATCAGGAAGAGAGGGACATGTCAGAATTTCGGTTCACTACGGTAGTCCAGTGACTCAGCTGTAAATGACTCAGACGAATTAATGTAAAACGGATGCTGAAAGGTAACAGTGAAGAAGAATGTTTAACGCAATAAAGTTTTGATAAAAGCTAAGTAGTGAATAAAAACTGATGCTAATGACCTAACTAAAGCTTTCTTAAATAGCAAAGTAATTAAGTTTAGCGAAATAAACATAACACGGGCTGTTTAGAAGCCCATAATAGCAAAACCACTCGATCGAGTGGATTATAACCACTCGATCGAGCAAATCTTCAACAGCATCTACTCGATCGAGTAGAAAGTTACTCGATCGAGTAACCCATCTTTCTGCAGCTTAAGGATCGAGTGGAAAACCACTCGATCGACCACCTTGGGACGTAGAAACCACTCGATCGAGTGGTGAAACTGCTCGATCGAGTTCTTTGACTTCAATTCAGCTCGAGTCCTCGCCTAAATGCCGCGTAATCCGTGCCATGACGCTTCCAAATGTAGTATCTCACTCTGGAAAAATCCCGGCTCCTCTAAATGCATGCAAAAAGGACGAAAAAGAGTACGATTCCACTACTTTCGCGTTCATTTCTACAAAATAGACAAAACGAACCAAAGTAGCCAATTCAGGGCAAAATACTATAAAAAACAGTATAAAAATGCATAGAAATACGTGCTGAAATAGGCTAAAAAGACAATATAAAAAGCACGTATGAAGGAACAAGCTTGGTGCGCATTTCGAGGCCTGAAAGATAATTTTATGAAGAATTAGAAGCGGACTATCAGCTAAAGCAGTCGATCGACTGGCCTCAATGGTCGATCGACCAACGCACGACTTACAGGAGCTACTGTACACTGCAGTCCAGTCGATCGACCGGTCACAGCGGTCGTTCGACCACACCGCTAATCTGCGTGAATTAAGAGATCGAGAATTAAGAAGCCCGTTGTGTATTAGGTTTAAGAAAGAGTGTTACGTTATATTCCTATATAACGTAACTTGACATTATTCAGTTTTTATCAAGTCTTTTATCCGAAAACTTTAGGGAAGTATTAGGGTTTGCATTTTAAGTTTAATTGTTCAATACAATCGGATTATTCTTTACTTTCTTTCGTATTTTCGGTTTCCTCCTATTCCATTCGGTAATCTTCTGTTCTTATTTCAGTTTTATTACTCTATTTGTTCGTAGTGTAGAATTGCTAGATTAGTTTCTCGAAGCTGAAATTATCATTTTATGTTATTTGTTTGTTTAATTTTTTAAAGCATGAATTTAGTAGTTTTATTCGTTGATCTTGTTGTTGTTTTCGTCATAGTCATGAGTAGCTAAATACCTTGTGCTAGGATGTAGGGAATCTGTAGGAGTAGGCGGCACTAGAATAGTATACCCTAGATCGCGCCATGGTTGATCGACCATGTTCCCTGGTCGATCGACTGGCCACGTGAGTTCAGCTTTGTTTTAATTAATTAAATTGCTATGTTTGACGAATCGAGTTCACGCGACTAGTTAAATGCCTAGGATTTGACCGACCCAATAAAGATCGAAAGATAGGGAAGGGAGATAGCCTACCTAATTAAGACGACTAAATTAATAAGATCGAGAGATGAGTTAATTTAGCCTTTTTAGTCACTTTTCAGGACGAAAGTTAGTATTAGTGATATTAGGGACCTGTAGCGAGATCGAAAGATGCTACCTGTAAGAATGGACCTAGTATACTGCCGCCGAAACTATAGTGAACCGACCATCTTAGCACCCTTTTAATATTTGTTTTCATCCGTTTATTTAGTTTATTGTCTTTTATTGCCTTTAGCTATAGACCAAATCAAAGCAAACCCCCACATCATTACTTTAAGACTTAAATAGACAACTAATAATTGCACCGCCTCCCTGTGGTTCGACCCTGTTACCACTAGCTTCTGTTAGTTTTAATAGGTATTATAAATATTATCTTTGGTGCACACAACGACGGGCATCAAATTTTGGCGCCGTTGCCGGGGAGGCAATTATTTAAAATTTTTAGTTGTTTCTATTTTAGTGTTTTCTTAGTTTAAGGGACATCTGTTCCTTAAAATATTCTTATATTCTATTTGTAGTTTCTTCTTATGCGCAGGTCACAGGGTGGTGAATTACTACCGTTCAATCCCGAGATTGAGAAGACTTTGCGTGAGCTGAGACGATCATCTAGAGTATTGCCGACAGAGGAAGAGCTGAGTACTCTGTCTAGTTACTACGAGAACGAGCTATTTAAGGAGGATCCACATTCATATCCTGTTTCCACTTCTTCAGCTGAGACCGTCACATCTCCAGATTATCCAGTCATGGCTGAAGAAGCAAGTATAGCCAGTCACTCGGAGCCGACAGCTGCGAATCTTTATAAGGGATTCGCATTACCATGGGAAGACAGAAAATTCGAGCCAAAGCCTTCTTATATTAACTTGGTTGAGAGGAACCAATTCGGGGGAGCTGCAAATGAAGATGCAGCTAAGCACATGGAGACATTCATCGATTATTGTTGTTCCATACCCCCACCAACCGATGTGACCCAGGACCAGGTGAAGGAAACTATGTTTATATTCTCTCTTCGTGATGCTGCAAGGGAGTGGTACAGTGACCTGGATCGAGCTGCTAATGGGATCACTGCCTGGAATTCTTTGGCCCTATGATGCGGTCGTTTCTACACCAAAAATAAAATACCTAAGTACAACTAACTAATAGCTAGTAGTAAATAGGGTCGATCTCCACAGGGAGGCTAAGTTGCTATTTATCTGTCTAATTCGGTCTGTCAGGGTGTCACAGAAATGGGGGTTTTGAATTGATTGTGAACTAACTAAACTACCGAAACTAAAGGCAAGAGAAGGGAATAAAGTAAATTAAAAATAAGAGAAAGGAAGTATGCTAGGAGTCGGTCTACCGTGGCAGCTATCAGATCTTATACTATCGGGAATACTAAGGCGATTAGACTATTGATAAGAAGAGCTATGGTCGTCACCTTTCGGTCCTTAAACCGCCCTAGAGCGTAAACAGCTTAACTTTCTCCCTCACTGCAATACCCTATTGTAATTAAGCAAGCCTTCCCTTCCAATCTTTCGATCTAGGTCGGGGTTAACTAAATTTATGGTCTCCTGCATGCATTCATTCGACCGGATAACAATTAAATTGCCTAATACAATTCCTATCGCAAGACTAATCTATATAAGTCAATTAAAACATCGCTACCACGGCTTCCCTAATCCTAACATACTACGGGGAATTAGCTAGACATGGAATTAAAGAGAATAAGCATAAAGGAAATAAGAATAATAAACATTAAATTAAAAAGAGGGAAAGGAAGAAAGAATTACTGAATTTAAAAGATCCGGAAATGAGCAAGAATAAAAGTAACAGTGTATAAAGAAAGGGAGAAGAGTAACGTGCTAACTGCATGATTACAAATGACATCCTAACTCCTATTTATAAGAAAATAGGAGTATAATTAAACCTAATGACGGAAAATAACTAAAAAGCCCAGCCCGTCAGCAAAATCCACTCGATCGAGTAACTAAATCACTCGATCGAGCAAAGGCATAAAAGGAACTGGTCGATCGAAAGGAAAAATAGTCGATCGAGTACTTATTCATCCTAAAACCACTCGATCGAGAAGAAGTGGCTCTCGATCGAGCAAATGGGCTCTCGATCGAATAGAAATAGTTCTCGATCGAGCACTTCTCAGCGCGTAATTCCTGCTTCGCGCACTGAATTTCAAACGGCTGCCATTCCTTCGTTACTTGGACAAATAGGGCGTGGTTGGTGGCGTTGGAAAGCTAAGAGGATAATCTTTCACCTCCAACTGGAATCACCTTAATAACTGTTTTAGAACTCGAGATATGGCTCTTACAAGCAGGAACTAGCAAATTGAAGCACTCTCTTGGCTCGCCTAACTTCCTTACTCCAATGCGCATCTCAAAATAGTACTTTCCAAGCTCCGACTCAACTCATCTCCTAAATGCATGCGTAGGGACATGTTTTAGGCTTGTTTTCACTCCTTTCGGGTTCATTCCTGCAAATAAGACAAAATAACCCAAAGTAGCATATTCGGGGCATTTCGTAGCATAAAACCACGGTAAAAGCATAGAGATGCGTGCATAAAATAGGCTAAAAAGACTATATAAAATAGGCTAAAAAGACTATATAAAATAGGCTAAGGATTACTTGGTCGAGTACTGAGACTACTTGGCCGAGTATTCCACTCCAGTAGCTAACCTCCAAATCTCATAAAACATACTCGGTCGAGTATATATGTTACTCGGTCGAGTATGCCTCACTTGGTCGAGTACCCCTCTTACTCGGCTGAGTGATCACAACCAGTAGCTACTGCCTCATATATACAAACAAACACTCGGTCGAGTGCTTGGTTACTCGGCCGAGCATCCCCTAATCGGTCGAGTACCCGCCCTGCTCGGCCGAATCATGCCTAAAACGAGCTAACCAATACGAAAAAACAACATACTTAATAATGCATACGATATATCCAACATATTACTACCCTTCCAAAGCCAATTAATAACATATAATCATGCCCAAATACTGCTAATTTCAAGATACGCAATTTACTTTCCTATTTCATACAACAACTTCACAAGAATCACAACTATAGATACCACACAACGATTCCCAAGACACCCCCATGTTGACCGGCTCGAAGTTGTAAGGGCCTCAATGCGACTTCGGGACGTCACCCAAGTCTTTACGGTAGCTCCAAACAACTCTTACCCGAGTTCATTTTATTTAGACTCCCTATGTTCATTTGGTTCATTGGTTTTAGGTTCTAAAATCGTCGCTCTGATACCACTTTGTAACACCGCCACATACCAAGGTGCCTTACCAAGGACCACCCTAGTATGAGAAGTTGTTACCATCTCGGTTGCCCAAGGTTAGTATATCAAAAGTAATCATTCTGAAACATTTATTAAAGTATAAAGCTTAAAATATTACATTGTTTCAAAGAAAAACCAAAAGAAAGTGTATATGAAATCTCAATACAACTGAAAACCAAAACAACTACTCGTAACAGCGGAAGCTAGACTCGAAGTTATGACATCCCATCTCAATCCACCATAACACCAATTATCTAGAATACAAATCAACAACAATACTTATCATGCCAATTAAATCACAATCATCACACACTGAGTAGGGAAACCCTACCTTAGCACAGATCCGAATACGAGTCTACAAGCGGAAGTTAGAAATGCTCTTCTACAAAGCCTTCACCTAACAACAATCATAACAATCCAATCATCGCCTTTTCCTCCAAATTCTAATACTAGGGTAAAACCCTAAAAGACAAAACTGACAAAAGCATAAGACTGTTAAACATAATTTATAACTCTAGAGAGATGAACAAAGACGCATGAACAAACAAGGTCATAGGAGAGATTAGGGATGATTAGAGTACGTAGAAAAATTTTAGGTTTTGGTAAAATTGAAAAGTGAAACTGTTAAACATAATTTATAACTCTAATCATCCTTAACCAAACCACGGAAATAATTCCCGTAAGACCGGATACTCAGTCGAGTACTGAAAGTACTCGGCCGACTACCCCTTACTTGGCCGAGTATTACCTAGACAGTAGCCTGATCAGAAAACACGCGACACACTACTCGGCCGAGTTAGCCCTATTCGTCTGAGTGACCGAAACCATAAAACCGTTGTTTTACACAGAACGCAGTGACGCATCAGTCCCCATACCAGGGATCAAAAGGGGCCTTTTCCGTTAAACTTGTTTTTGTATGTTTTTTTATAAAACCTACTGGCGACTCCATACTATTATTTATTTCAAAAAATGAGATATTTTCAAAGATCTCACAGTATGTCATTATGGTCATGATCAAATTGATTACTCTTTGGCTCTTTAATATCAATTATCGTCATGATCTAAGGCACTACTCTTTATCCATGTACAACAAAGTGATAAACGATACACTATATGCTAATTGGGATAACCTCCACACTGTTTAGCATTTGTTTTTAAGCCTTGGTAAGAGACATATACTTTTTCAAGAAGGTAATATATTGAGGAATGTTCAATCACCATGAATATTGCCTCCACATTTTCCCATTGACAACACTTACGTTTGGTAATGTTCCATTTTTATTCACAAGAGTGTAAGTGTGTTTTCCTTTTTCTAATCGGGTCATTACGTAAAAGACATTGTATGTTAATTAACATTTCTGCTTTTGGAGCCAACACTCGAAATTCAGAGCATGTAGATTCGTCGCCAATCGGGGGTTATGTCCCCTGTCCACCGGGGATGGTGTCTTGTGCAGCCAACATTGGAAACTCAACTCCCAACCAAGCTATCCACGCCTCCAATCGGGGACGTGTCCCCTACCCCCGGGGATGCAGCAACCAGCTCCAAAGCTCTCGACGGTTCAGCTCCCCTATTTCGTTCTTATAAAAGCAGCCGTTGTGTTTCGAGTTCAACATCATATATCTTTATTTGAGCCGTCATTTTTAGTTCTTGCTTAGGTTTAGAATAATCTACTATATTTTAATACGTACGTATGTAATACGTTTCAATTATTTACATTTCCGATTCGGTTTTTCTTCAAGTTCCGTTCTTCAATTTCTTCGCTTCCTTGTTCTTGTTTACTTGGTAATTTCTTATTCTCTATTTTATTTCTAGTTATTTTATTTTCTCATTTAAATCTTATTAGTATAATTATACTTTTGTTACATCTTTATGTGTCAGTAGTTTACATTTCATAATGTTTGAGTAGTTTAATCAATATAGGGACGGGGAAGCCATGTTTGATTAGCACTTCGTATATGTTGGATTAGAGAGTTTTTAATATCAATTTGTTGTGTGTATTACATGCTTATTTTGTAATGTTAATTTTTAATTCTTGATCACAATCGTTGATTAATTTGTTATTCTTTTCCTAAGAGCAAAAGTCAGTAACAAAATTAGGCTAAGCATGTTTTAATAGTCCAATTTAATTTGTGCGAGAGCTCGTTAGTAATTGTTCTAGGTTGACAATAGGCCGGGAGGAAATTGCTAATAAGCTAAACAAAATTTATTTTATGTTCATCTATTTCGACATTGAAATTTGCTAATATACATCTGTAACCCCATTCCCCTTAGATCTTTTATCATCATTGTTATACATCTTATTTTAGTTATCGTTTTAATCACCAAACCAAGCACCACTCGTAAACCGACCTTGATAAAATTCGCACCATGACAACTACTTAACAACTCCCAGAGATCGACCCCTACTTCCTTAACTACATTAATTGTTTTTTAGCCAAGCCTAGGGTAAAAATATGATCTTTGTTTAGGGTACGCGACAACCCTATCAGCATCTGTTTCAACCTTTGTCACGGATCGGGAGTTGGGGTTGATCACTGCTCTTGAGTCCATTTATTCTCGCACTCGTCACCTTTTGTATCGTTGGCACTTGAACCGTGCTATGGAGAAAAAAGCACTCTCAAAGAAACATTTGGTGAGGTACAAAAATATTATAATGGACAATCCAAAAAGCCATTGGAATCTAGTGATCGATGCAACTACCGTGGATGAGTTTTGGAGCGGTTATGAAGCTTTTAGTAATAAGTGGGAGGAGTTGGTGACTTATGCGGCGAAAAAATGGGGGTAAATACACGAAAAAGTGAGTTTTATGCTATAGAAACCGATACTTCCATCTTGGAAATACGGCCACTTTCCGGATTGAGTTTGATGTGGCTAAAGTCGTATCACCAAACCAAAGTAAATCTATCTCAGGACTAACAAGCATAGCTTGCAGTAAGACAGGTATCGAATCCACAAGGAGGCGGTAAAAGCTGAGTCTGTACGTATTTAAACTGTCTAAAAGTAACCGATTTCTGGGGGTTTGTTTTGTTTTGATCTAATAAACTAATTGCAAGTAAGTAAATGAAAGTTTTAACGATAATATTAAAGGTCTAGGACTTCCGGTTCACTAGGTCAATTATTTGGGGATTATTAATCAATTGCTAAATCTATCAAGCTGTTTAAGGTCATAAGATCGGTCGACTCAATTATGCCCTTTAGATCGATTCTAACATGCGGTCGCTATAATTAGATACAATCTATTTGATTATCGCAGCCTATATTAATTCTAACCCGGTCGGCGATAGGATCAATTCGCTACACTAATTAATAACTCATGCCTCAAGTTAATTAACTAGAAGAAGTACAATAATCAAACAACAACTTAAGCGATATCAATAGCAATTAATCAATTTTCCCTTTTAATTAACCTAGATCCCCTTCATCCTAGATGAGGAGATTAACTACTCATGACGATAACAATAACAACAATGATTGATAATGAAAACATGATTGAAAGCATGGAACAATAATTGATGAACATACAACAATGAACGATTAATTAATGAGGAAAGATTAGTACCGTCACAAGGAAGAAATTAGGGTTCTAAGAAAGTATCCAGCAATATGAATGTAAAAAATAAAGCATAGTCTAACAATAAAACACGAGTTTCTAATTTATAACAAAAGATAATCGTTTTAGGAAAGTCCGGAAATAAGTCTGGCAGAGAGGATCCTCGATCGAGCGCAGGTAACTCGATCGAGGACAACTTGCTCGATCGAGTCAGAGGTGACTCGATCGAGGATCTTGCTTCACAGGCTATTTCTTCTCTTCTTTCTCTTCTAGCCTTCGTGCTTCCTCGTTTCTCGTTCCATGCTTCGTGTATTCTACTATGCCATCTCCACCATGCTAATCTTAGCTTGATCATACTCATAACGAGTCATTTCTACATCAAAACACAAAATAGCGGCAGTATCGACAATTCATTGAAATAAGGCATATAAATGATATAATAGGCACGAAACAGTATGTAAAATGGTATAAAGGGAGCTATAAAAGTATGCATAAAAGTGATACATCAAACTCCCTCAAACCAAACCTTTGCTTGTCCTCAAGCAAAGCAATCATGCCAAACAAAGAACAACAAACATATGGTGAATGAATAACTCAGAGCAAATGTCTAGGCACATACAAATCCCAGCTGTCCACATCTATAACAAAGTAATGACCAAAGTTGTGCTAATAAAACAAATTCAAAAGCACGGGTAATAGACTAACGCAGCTCTTACTCAAGATGTGACATGATACCGAGACTCAGCCAAATACTTTTCAACCTTGCAAGACAATTTTGTTGGATTCTCGCGGTTTCACTCATGCACTCATAAGGGGTGAGATATATGTAAGATAGAAAGAATAAACACTCTCACTCAACTTATGAAATATGCATGCAATCTAATGTGATAAGAGATTCTCCAACTAATTACGCATTCACAAAGCAGACCAAGTACATGTATCTAGGACAGAAAGATGGTAAAGTGGCATGGGTATAGAAGTGGCTTGTGCATAAGCACGTATGGGTATGTGAGGCTCAGACGGTAGTCGCAGCGCTAGACCAATAGCCAAATCTAATAAGAAATAAAACAATCATCCAACTGGAGAAATAATCTCAACTTTGACAACATATGAGAGAAATGAAAAGGCTCTCCAAATGTGCATTAGACTCCAGTAATTACCACACACGACCTCCTAACAAAACTCAATGAAGCAAACATTTTTCTTCTTTTCTTTTCCTTTTCTTTTCTTCTTCTTTATTCTGAATATTTCGAAACTTTTTTTTTCTTTCTCTTTTTTTTTTCTTTGCTTCATATTACTTCTCTTTTCAACATAAGAGGTCACACAATTGCTACAAAAAGATAGCTACTACCCACATGACAATAAAAGTCCCAACCCAACCAAAGTAGCTATAACAATAAGGACTCAAGCAACTGCGACTGTCACGAAAAAGGTAGGCAAATTCTGGAATGTAGCTAAGAAATAGGATATAAAATGGCTACATGGTTCAAACGGGCTAACAAAAACTGGGTGATGTAAGGCTTATTTGAACAAAAAGAACCGCCTATCCTCATGTACTTAATCATATGAACGCGCAAAAGCTAAGAAACTAATGTCACACTTATGCAGTTTGATATTACATATTCCATAAGGAGACCACACTCATCAGCCTAAATAACGATGAGACCGGTTTATTAATGTTCCCAGCCTAGGAAGCTCTAAAGACCTCAGAAATTTAAGTGGTTTACCAACAAAATAAAGTCAAGTCTACTCGGCATAAGACATATTGTGACGGTCAAGACTTGAGTAAAGAGCTTTGTTCATCATAGCTAACAGGTCAAAACAATGTACATGGACAACTAGATGGGACTCAAATGCAAAGACAAAGCAAATTATCATCATTGCTACACAATTCACCAAGACTCGACTCAAAATAAATAAAAGTAAATAAAAACATGTTTTTGTATTTTTGATTTTTTCATTTTTTTTTGATTTTTTTGAATTTTTCACACACAACATTAAGTAAAAGCACACAACAGAAATAAACACACTCCCCCAAGCCTAAATGTCACAGTGTCCTCATTATGACGCCTACAGCATAACAATCACACAGAAATCCAGCAACCTATAGGACACTATAAACAAAGGGAAAAGGGTAAAAAGAAATGCAATAAAACAAAACAAGAAGGATAATACCAGCTGTAATGCAGTAGCCTCCCCCAAACCAGCTGGAAAGAGAGGGATGTAGTGACCAATGTTTGTCACTCGGGCTCTATCAAAGATCATCAAAATCATTGATCTCCGCATACAGGGACATCAGCTCAGGATCAGGAACGAGACTACGACCTCGACCACGGGTGGCTCTCCTAACACGACCTCTACCACGGCCACCTCCTTCTGGAACAGCAACAGCGGAAGTAGAAGCACTAAACTGACCAAACGGCCCTCTCTAAGAGCAAGGAACACCGGCGTCCTCCGCAAAAACAGAAGTAGGCTGAGGGGGGCAGACTGAAGTGTAAAAGGGATGGCCCAAGGCACTATAGGCAGTACTAAACTGTCCGAACTCTGTAGGAGTCACTCCATAGAGGTGGAAAACACGGCTATCATCACCCGGAGTGGTGTAATAGCTAGGTGACACACCTCGATACTGTCCCCCTAAAGTAAGAGACATGGCCTCCATCTGTTCCCACATCTGTCTCTCTGTCAAAGCAGTGTTGATGCCCTCATGCATCCTCACCTCTCGTGCAATAACCGGATCAAAGTGGTAGCCTGAAGCAGGATAGGATGAAGGAGGTGGAGGAGGAGCAGGCTGGAATGAGCCAGGCAGATGGGTAGTGGGTCGACGTCTCCGGCACCCGCCGGTAGTGGTAGTAGTACTAGACCCTGGAAAAGTGACCAGAAGGTCCCGAGGAATCAGATAAGTAACGGGTGGGGGTCGCTCCACGGCCGTATTCTCCTCAAGGGGGTCGACAGCAGGTAAACGGGCGCAAGGTAGATGCATGTAAGACTTGCCCTGGACCCTCCAGTAATGGTCCTTCCCATTCTTGATGTCAATATAAGAAATGTCATAACGGAGGTGGTCATCATCAACAAGTGGCTCATGGTCATCCATGGGCTCGTAGGGGTCATCACCCTAAAAATCACAAACAGCTCTAGCTATCTTGGTGATAAGAGCACCACAATCAAGGTTCCCATACCTCCCAATCATCCTGTCAAAAGCCGAGCACACAAGAGCAGGGGGGAGAACTGGAATGTCTCCTCCCGATAAGGATTCAAGTAACTAGTAAGGATTAAGACCTCAATAGTGGAGGTATTGCTCTTGTCGTGCCGGCCATACAACAAATAGCTCAAATACCTCAAGAATAAACGAAGACAAACGTGTTGGACGTCCAAACAAGCCATAGCACTGACATCCGCATCCGCATAACCGGTAAACAATGGAAAATATCGAATAGCGGACAGCCCACCAACACCGTACAAGTCTCCGTCTGTATGCTTATCTATTCCCAAAATTTCTGACAGACGGTCAAAGGTTAAGGACCGTTCTACATTAAGCAATCGAAATTTGATAAGATGATCACTGGGAAAGTAGGTAAATGAGCTCAGAAACTCGAGAGTTAAAGCAGGGTAAAATAATTCATGGAGTGTGAAAATACCCTGTAACCCTATCTCATTGAATATGCCAAACATAATGTCATCTATCTTCAATGTTCGCAAAATTTTCCTATCCACGCATCGAGTGGCACTCATAGATTTAGTTAACAAATACTCGAACCTGTCCTTTTGTGCTTTGTCACGGAATTCGATGAATGGGTAATCGTCCAAAGGAGACAAGTCATCCTCCGAAGACACAACTTCTTCGGGAATCACCTCGGGTTGCTGAACCGGGGCTCTCCTTTCTCGAGTCCTCTTATTTCCTTGCCTAGAAGTTGACATTGTCTGCAATAATAGCAACTTGGAAAATTAAACTTCAACCTTAGCATAAAACAGTCCCGGTTTTTGGCATAAATGGGTCAAAAAATCAATTTTTAAGATTCAAAATCACAATTAAATCATCCAAAACGTTAGGGGAACATGAGTATGTATCAAATAATGAAGAATCCAAGCATAAGAACACAATTTCTAACCAATTTAATGCATAATTTCTACCCGGGTTTTGAAGAACCCTAATTCCCAAACTAGCAAATTAGGCATGAATTTCAACAATTAAGGGGCTAGAAAGCAAGGAAATAGCAATTGTATACTAGCAATGGAATATTTAATACAATAAACTCAAGTTATAAGCAAGGAATTTCAGAATTTTCGAGACAAATTAGGCAAATTTCGGGACATACCTGAGCAAGAATAGCAATGAATCGCGAAAATAAGCACAAGAGAGTGATGCAAACAAGTAATAAGCAATTAAACACAAGTTTTAAGTGAGATTTGATGATGAATGATGATGATTGAAGAGAGAAAGAGCAATAGAGGAGGAAGAATGCAGGAAAAAGTGACGAAAATAATAAGGGGATTGAAAGAAGTAATAACAATAAATCATAAAACCGGCTTGAAAATTATCACGGAACCGGGTTTATTTTGGATCCTCGATCGAGTCGCGCCTGGCTCGATCGAGGAACCAGTTTCCTGACTACCCAACTTTCGTTTTAAACTTTTTGAATTACTGCATAGGTGCCTCGATCGAGTCGCTCCTGGCTCGATCGAGCTGGCTGGATCCTCGATCGAGTCGCATGTGGCTCGATCGAGGAAGTTGGGGTTGGCTTCTTTTTTCGTCATTTGTTACTCATAGCTTCAAATTCCGTCAAAATCTCTGCAAATAATACTTGAAAGCACATCAAGTACCCTCTCCTCATCTCTCAAAGTTCAAGGAAACATAAAAGCAAAAGCAAAACTTGAAATGAAATCCTAATTACAAACTTTTAAGTTACAGTATCCGAGCTGCCTCTCGGTAGCGCTGGTTTTTGCGGTCCCGCACGACCGTAATTATTCATCAGCAAGAAGAATCAATGAGGAAGAGGTCAAGGGCCTATATTACCCCAACATAAGCACCTTCATAGTAAGTTTTCAAGCGTTGCCCATTCACTTTGAAGATCTTTCCTGTGTCAGAATGCAGTGTAACTGACCCAAATTTGTTCACATCAGTAATAGTGAACGGTCCAAACCATCTACTCTTCAATTTACCTGGAAACAAACGCAAACGACAGTTAAATAAGAGAACTTTCTCACCAACATGAAATTCGCTTTGCAAGATATGCTTGTCATGCCACTTCTTCGTTCGCTCCTTGTATACTTGAGCACTATCGTAGGCATGCCGTCAAAATTCATCAAGCTCATTCAACTGCATCAGTCGTTTCTCACCCGCCAGTGAGGGATCCATATTCAGCTCTTTTATGGCCCACATAGCCTTGTACTCAAGCTCCACAGGTAAATGACAGGACTTGCCATAGACGAGACGGTAAGGTGAGGTTCCAATCGGCGTTTTGAAGGCAGTACGGTAAACCCACAAAGTATCATTGAGCTTCTGACTCCAATCCTTTCTGTTCTTGCTTACTACCTTTTCCAAGATCTGTTTCAGCTCTCTGTTGGAAATCTCTACTTGTCCACTGGTTTGAGGATAATAAGCCAATCCTCTGCGGTGTGTAACGCCATATTTCTTCAAGAGAGAATTAAGATGACGCTCATTGAAATGCTTACCTCTATCACTGATCACTGCGTGAGGCACTCCAAACCGTGGAAATATAATCTTCTGAAACACCTTAACAACAGATTTAGCATCACAAGTGGGGGTGGCAATTGCCTCCACCCATTTAGAAACATAATCTATAGCTACTAATATGTATTGGTTCCCGAAAGATGTAGGGAACGGCCCTTGGTAATCAACGCCCCAAACATCAAAAATCTCCCCTTCGGAGATTCCAATTTGAGGCATCTCATGCCTTTGCGAGATATTGCCAGTTCTTTGACAAGCATCACAAGAACGGATAAAGTTAGTAGCATCCTTAAGGATAGTAAGCCAATAAAAACCCGATTGCATTACCTTAGCAAATGTCCGAGAAGGACCATGATGACCACCATAGGAAGAAGAGTGACAATGAGAAAGGATGGCACGTACCTCACCCTCTGGAATACATCGTCTGTAGATACCATCGGCACACTCTCGGAACAGATAGGGATCGTCTCAGAAGTACCGCTTCACATCATGCATAAATCTCTTCTTCTGCTGATAAGATAAGTCAAGAGGAAGTGTACCTCCTACCAAATAATTGGCATAATATGCAAACCATGGGGTATTTGCAGCTACAACTAGAAGATGGTCGTCTGGAAAAGAGTCATCAATGGGCAAAATCTCTCTTCCTGAAAATCTCAATCTGGACAAATGATCTGCAACAACATTTTCAGCACCAGACTTATCACGGATTTCTAAATCAAATTCTTGTAAAAATAAGATCCATCTAATAAGTCTAGGTTTAGCCTCTTGTTTGGTTAAAAGATATTTTAAAGCTGCATGGTCAGTATGAACAATAACTTTAGAACCAATAAGATAAGCTCTAAATTTATCTAAAGAAAAGACAACTGCAAGAAGCTCATTCTCTGTAGTAGCATAGTTGATTTATGCATCATCAAGAGTCTTGCTTGCATATTAAATAGCATGTAACACCTTGTCCTTTTGCTCCCCTAGAACAGCTCCAAATGCATAGTCACTGGCATCGCACATAATCTCAAAAGGAAGGCTCCAATCCGGTGATCGGATTATGGGAGCTGAGATGAGAGCTTGTTTGATCCTGTCAAAGGCTTGAATACACTTGTCAGTAAACACAAAAGGTGTATCTTTATGAAAAAGCTGAGTTAGAGGTTGAGCAATTTTAGAAAAATCCTTAATAAAGCGGCGATAGAACCCTGCATGACCAAGAAAACTACGCACACTTTTAACATTAACCGGGTACGGAAGTTGCTCAATTACCTCAACCTTAGCTTTGTCCACTTGAATACCCTTACCTGACACCAAGTGACCGAGTACCACCCCTTCAGTAACCATGAAGTGGCACTTCTCCCAGTTAAGAACAAGGTTGCTCTCCTCACAACGCTGCAAAACTTTAGTCAAGTTTCTCAAGCAAATATCAAAATCAGTACCATATACACTGAAATCATCCATAAAGACTTCCATGATACACTCTATGTAATCAGAAAATATGGCCATCATACAACGCTGAAAGGTACCAGGAGCGTTACATAAACCAAAGGGCATCCTCCTATAAGCAAATACACCATATGGACATGTGAAAGTGGTCTTTTCCTGATCGTCAGGATGTATGGGTATCTGAAAGAAACCGGAGTAGCCATCTAGGTAACAGAAATAACTATGACACGCTAATCTCTCTAACATTTGGTCAATGTAAGGAAGTGGGAAATGGTCCTTTTTAGTGGCCGTGTTCAACTTCTTATAGTCAATGCACATCCTCCACCCTGTAACAAGTCTAGTAGCAATCAATTCGTTCTTATCATTCTTTACTACTGTAGTACCTCCCTTCTTAGGTACAACTTGGACAGGACTGACCCATTTAGAATCAAATATAGAGAAAATTATACCGGCATCAAGTAGTTTTTGTACCTCTTTTCTTACCACCTCCTGCATTGGAGGATTTAGTCGTCTCTGACCTTGTGGCCCTCTTCCAAATGAATACGATGCATACAAAAATCAGGACTAATACCTTTGAGATCATCAATGCTATACCCAATTGCCTTTTTATGAGTTCTCAAAACAGTCAACAAAGCAGATAGTTGACCTTCAGTTAGGCTAGCATTGACGATCACTGGGTTCATTTCACAGTCATCAAGAAATTCATATTTGAGATGAGAGGGAAGAGGTTTTAATTCAGGTTTCTTTACCTCAGTTACCTTAGGTGTGACACCCAAACTATATACCTTCTGATGTGGGCATTCCTCTCCAGTTAGAAGCTTCTCAATCCGATGAACTTCTGGACTCCATGAACCCGTCTGATCAGCTGGATCCGTGACCAGGGAAATCTCCAGAGGATCACAGTCCAAGCACATAGGAAGGCACTCATCAATAGTAAAATCAACAACATCTATACTATGACAAGTCTCTTCTATCATGGGGTTTTTCAATGCTTTTTCCAAGTTAAATATAATCGTATCATCTCCCACAGCTAAGGTCAATCTCCCTTGCCTAACATCTATGACCGCCCCCGCAGTATGTAAGAACGGTTTGCCCAAGATGATAGGGATTTGGTTGTCTTCAGCCATGTCTATGACAACAAAATCAACGGGGATGAAAAACTTCCCAATACGAACGGGAACATACTCTAACACCCCCAATGGGTGTTTAACAGTTCTATCGGCCATCCGCAGTGTCATATTAGTAACTGTCAACGGACCCATATTTAATTTCTTACAAATAGAATACGGCATAACGCTGACGCTAGCTCCTAAATCACAAAGAGCTTTACTAATAGAAAGATGACCAATTTGACAAGGGATAGAAAAACTTCCTGGATCCTTTAATTTAGGTGGTGAGTTGATTGGCAACATGGCACTGCACTTTTGAGTGTAAGCAATAGTTTCCACCGCGTCAAAGGATCTCTTCCTTGTCAAAATCTCCTTCATGAATTTAGCATAAGCCGGCACTTGAGTAATTAATTCAGTAAAAGGGACACTTACCTGTAGATTCTTCACGACCTCCATAAACTTACCGAACTGCTTATCCAGCTTGGATTTTTGTTGTCGATGAGGAAAAGGTAGTGCAATAGTTATGGGCTCGGCTTTCTTGTCCTTAGAAACAACTTTTGAAACACCGTCAGCTGTCAAAGTGGATCCTCGATCGAGTCGAGGGGTGACTCGATCGAGCTGGCTGGTTCCTCAATCGAGTCGCCTCTGACTCAATCGAGGAACCTCTGCAGGTTCAGCTCCTTCGTCTTTTTTACTTTTATCGTCAGCTCGTGTTTCAAATTCGTCAGGTTCTTTCTCATCATCACTAAGCTCCAAATTACCCAATCCTTTGGGATGCATATAAGGGACCTCATCAACAGTAATGGGCACTTCATTCTCAAGGCTTTGCAGGTCGGGATTCACATAAGAAGTACCGCTCCTCAGCTGAATAACATTAGCTTGCTCATGAGCTTGTTTACCTTCAGGAGGAAGACTTACGGCCTATTTTGATGGGTTTTGAAGTGCCATCTGAGCCACTTGATTATCTAGCATCTTGTTATGGGCAATTAGCTCAGAAATTTGAGCCGTCTGCTTCTGCTGCATCGACAAAGTTTGTTGCAAAAGATTGCGCAACTCTGCCATCTCATTGTTCGGAGCTTGTTGAGGAGTTTGCTGAGGAGGCTGTTGATATTGATTGTTAAACTGCTGGCCTCCTTGATTTTGCCTTTGATATCCCCTTTGTGGTTGACTACCACGATTGTTGGGAGGGAAATAAGTATTCTTTTGCGGTTGTGACTGCTGCGGGTTTTGCACATTCTGACTAGACCATTGAAGGAACGGATGTTCCTTCTTTCTTTCATTGTAAAAGTTGGAGAAAGGTGTACCTTGTGCACCTTGTCTGTAAGCCTGAAAGGCATTAACCTGCTCTAATGTGCTCATACAATCAGCTGCACTGTGACCATCTAAACCGCATCTAGCACAAGACTCCTCTACTTGCTGACTCATAGCATGAACTCTCTCCTTACTACCCAATGATTGGGTAGTCTTTATCTCAGCAATCTGGGCAGAAATAGTCTCCAGTTGTGCCGCCAGGGCACTATCAACTCCAGTACCTCGCGTGCTTCCCCTAGGATTTCCATACCTGGCGGTATGGGTAGCAATCTGATCAATCAACTTCCACGCGTCACCATCATTGGTGTTATCTTGAAACCTCCCATTAGCAAAAGAATCCAAAAGGGCACGATGATCGTCAAACAACCCGTTATAAAACTGGTTGCAAAGAACCCACTTTGGGAAACCATGATGGGGAACTGATCGGACTAGACGTTTGAAGCGAGTCCAGGCTTCATTCAAATCTTCAGTAGCTCCTTGCTTGAAACTAGTAATTTGATTCCTCAAAGCATTAGTCTTTTGAGGTGGGAAGTACCTCTTGTAGAAAGCAAGAGCCAAGGAATTCCAGTCTGTAACTCCTTCAGTATCCATGTCCATATCTCTCAACCACTCAGCAGCTCCATCTTTCAGAGAGAAAGGAAAGAGCGCCTGCTTAACCTGAACTTGTGTCACTCTAGTTGTTAATGGAATAGAACAGCAGTAGGTGACAAATTTCTCCATGTGCGTCGCAGGATCCTCAGAAGCTGTCCCTCTAAACATATTTCGTTCCACCAAATTGATGTAAGATGGCCGAATCTCAAAAGTTCCATTGGTAGTAGTGGGCAGCTTAAATCCTTGTGGGATAGAAGCTAAGGTCAGCTCTGAGTGACTGGCTAAAGTAGGCATGATGGTAGTTTCGGGAATATCAGCCGTGACTGGAATGTCAGGAATAGGAATGTCGTCCTCTTCCTCTTCGTAAGATCGATCGGCTGTCTCTGTTGAGCTCGCCGTTTTGACGTCAAGTATACTCAAGTCTTCTACTTGACCCACTTCTTGATTAAATTTCCGTCTGTAGCGAAAAGTCGTTTCTGGTTCAGGATCAAAAGGAATAATCTCGGACCTATTAGACCTGGGCATAAACGAAACTAACAAGAAAAGTGTGAGAACGGTCTCAAGGAACTGGGTTCCCTGAGACAAAAAGACAAAATAAACACAAACAAACTAAACAATTGTTGCCTCCCCGGCAACGGCGCCAAATTTGATGTGGCTAAAGTCGTATCACCAAACCAAAGTAAATCTATCTCAGGACTAACAAGAATAGCTAGCAGTAAGACAGGTATCGAATCCACAGGGAGGCGGTAAAAGCTGAGTCTGTACGTATTTAAACTATCTAAAAGTAACCGATTTCTGGGGGTTTGTTTTGTTTTGATCTAATAAACTAATTGCAAGTAAGTAAATGAAGGTTTTAACGATAATATTAAAGGTCTAGGACTTCCGGTTTACTAGGTCAATTATTTGGGGATTATTAATCAATTGCTAAATCTATCAAGTTGTTTAAGGTCATAAGATCGGTCGACTCAATTATGCCCTTTAGATCGATTCTAACATGCGGTCGCTATAATTAGATACAATCTATTTCATTATCACAGCCTATATTAATTCTAACCCGGTCGGCGATAGGATCAATTCGCTACACTAATTAATAACTCAGGCCTCAAGTTAATTAACTAGAAGAAGTACAATAATCAAACAACAACTTAAGCGATATCAATAGCAATTAATCAATTTTCCCTTTTAATTAACCTAGATCCCCTTCATCCTAGATGAGGAGATTAGCTACTCATGACGATAACAATAACAACAATGATTGATAATGAAAACATGATTGAAAGCATGGAATAATAATTGATGAACATAAAACAATGAACGATTAATTAATGAGGAAAGATTAGTACCGTCACAAGGAAGAAATTAGGGTTCTAAGAAAGTATCCAGCAGTATGAATGTAAACAATAAAGCGTAGTCTAACAATAAAACACGAGTTTCTAATTTATAACAAAAGATAATCGTTTTAGGAAAGTCCGGAAATAAGTCTGCCAGAGAGGATCCTCGATCGAGCCAGGGGTGACTCGATCGAGGACAGCTTGCTCGATCGAGTCAGAGGTGACTCGATCGAGGATCTTGCTTCACAGGCGATTTCTTTTCTTCTTTCTCTTCTAACCTTCGTGCTTCCTCGTTTCTCGTGTCATGCTTCGTGTATTCTACTATGCCGTCTCCGCTATGCTAATATTAGATTGATCATACTCATAACGAGTCATTTCTATATCAAAACACAAAATAGCGGCAGTATCGACAATTCATTGAAATAAGGCATATAAATGATATAATAGGCACGAAACGGTATGTAAAATGGTATAAAGGGAGCTATAAAAGTATGTATAAAAGTGATACATCAAAGTCCGCTCATTCACTTTTGAAGACTTGGTTGAAAAGTGCTAACCTAAACCTTGATACTATGTGGTCTCGTATTCATTCAATGCTTCAATCTCAACACTCAAAATTTAATATGAGCTAGAACAATCTAGAAGTAGGCAGCGAATTGGAAATCGTGTATTTTCCTTGTTGCAAGGAAAGGTGTATATCAAGGCCATTGAGATCATGGAAGCCGAAATTAAGAGAGGGATTGAGCTGGGGATCAGGTTGTAAGACCGATGTGGATGTGTTTTACGGGTTATTCATGGATTACCTTGTGCTTGTGGATTAATTCAACTGCAAAGAAGGGGTAAAAGGGTTCATCTTGATGACGTTCACGAGTTCGAGAGGACCTTGGTGTACGATAATGATAATGCAATCCCCAAGAACAATAGTGATGAGGTGTGGAGGAACATATAGAGGAAACGAGAGCTAGTGACCCGATAAAGAGGAGGGCCTTCACCCGGAGGACTAGGATATTCGTCCACCTCTTATTAGATAAAACCCCAAGGGGCGACCGAGAGGTTCTACTACTCGGAACAAGTCGGGTTTTTAGCATGCAAAGAGGAAGTACGAGACACCTACCTCAAATGGAACGGCAAATGTTCAACATACGGTGGGTAATTTTGATCAAGGACCGATAGGTGCACCGTTGGAAATTGGATACACTAAGGGACTTTTTTCAAGTTGAAGAAAAAAAATGGGGAGTCCCGGAAGAGCTTTGGAGTTTTTTTGATGGTTGGGTAGATGTTGGTGATGATGGTCATTGTGGTTTTCGAATAATCTCGCATGATGTGCGGGGTTGAGAAAGTGACTATTTAGTCATGAGATACTGGTGTGATAGGGAGATTAGGGGATACGATCTCTACAAGAATTTTTTCGATCATTCAGGCCCGACAGATAATGGTTTCACCATATGAAAACACCTTGAGACGCATCGAATTTTCCGACAAAGAAGGTTGTGGGAGTGGCCATTGGATATTTGATGAACATTTGTTTGTATTTTCATTGATATTTAATTAGATTATTTGCGTCATCGCCCAAAATCAAATTGGAGAAATTCGTTCTTTCCAATGTAGTACATATTTACCCCTAGGAGCTCAACTCAAAGTTCGGTGCCATCATTATGTAAGCCCTGAGCGAGTCATGCTGGTTACCCGACTCCACAACCTTCCTTAACCTCTTAACCAAAAATCCACCACCCTTATAAAGCGGTGGTACGACATCTCCAACAAGCACTCTGAAAAAGATAGACATATTCCCCATCAAGCCGACTTTCTCCCTCGTAACACCCTCCTCCTCCCGATCCATACCCTCCATAGACACCCTAATGCCATCCGCCCGTATCCCAAGGATCCGCTGAATGTCGTGCAACAAGATAGTAATCTCACCGAAAAGCATATGAAAAGTCCTTTCTACAAAAGCATTAATCAGGTTCTCATCCAAACCGGTCGGCATAAAACACCTCAAATGACCAAGCCTAATCTCAATAACTCTCTGAGAAACACCATCACACAGATTTATTTCATTCATCGCCTTTAAACAACGTGACCTCTCGTAACAGTTGAGCATGATCTCACATTTTCTGGCTCAGTCCATCTAGTATAAGCTACGTCATCACCAAAGCTACGTAAGACGCTAATGTGACTCGGTCCACCCTCAATCGGACTTATAAGACGCCAAGATAGCTCCTTATTTTTCATCTTATTTGTCCCCGTGCTACTAGATGAACAGTCAACATACGGCCGATATTGACGTTTACCATCTCGTACCACCTTTTTAGGTGGTAGTTCGGCGGCCTCCTCGTAAAAAAACGAGAGTCATCCACCCTCATCCTCCTTATCCTGAACCGATACATCAAAAAGATCCTCTTCATCATCATCATCATCATAATGGGCACCGGCTAATGGTTCTTGTGGACGTGGCCCACTTGCAGGTCCGGTTCGATCTGTGGACATACAACGGTCTTTTGAAAGCCACGCTCGGCGGCGTAAAAATGCTTTCGACCGGATCGTTTTAGATCGGTCGTTTTCATCTAGGTAAGGGTCTCAAAACAATTAGATATGTTTGAAGTCGCCACCAAGCATTTGTGGGATGCTTGGAACCCGTTCCAAATCCACTTTATACCTCGGTCAAATCGAAGCACAAAGCAGCGTTTGACATAGGTACTAAAGATAAGGAAATCGTCCCTCTTTAGCATCTTATCTCTAGAATGACTCTCGTACGCCCTGGATAAGGTCGTCCACTATCCAAAGTTTCTGAGTAAGAGGTGAAGGTACGTATTGGAAAGCCCTTTAATCAGACACCCAATCCCGCCCGCGGTAGCAACCTCTACTGATCGATCTTAGTTGGTTGAATGCAAAAGTTATAAAATGGTTTAAATGCATGAATGCGCGTCCAATAATTTAAACCTAACATGTGAGAGCTTTCTAAGTCGGTTGATTTAATCCAGTATCAAGTATAATATGTCGAGTTGGATTAATGGTTGATTTGCATGCAAGACGGAAATTAAACATCCATTTACCGTATTAGGTTTATGGTGCATAACGTGATTCATTTGTCTTAGTAAAGCATTTTACAAATATGATTTTTGAATGAGCAAATAGTCGTCTGATCTGTCCTATATCCGGGCTAACCGGAGTCGGGATCATCCTAGACTAATGCTGGAAAGCGAACAGAGCCTGCACCAAGTGGCCACATGAGGCGCGAGCCTGTTGGCAGTGCAAGGGGGTCTCCCCTGGTTTTAAAAATAAGAAAGAAGGGGCCTGTTTAGGCGCGGGTCAACCAACGGTTGTATGCCGTGTTCTGACCTTTTGAAAAACGTTTATAAAACGTATTGGAAAATGGGTATTTGACCCGATTTGGTTTGAAAGGGTCGTTTAGACCGAATTTGTTGATTTGAGGAACGAGACTCGAATGATCATCATTATTTTGATGATACTCGGTGTCGGATTCGACTTGGACAAACTTGACATGAATAGTTTTGAAAATAATTATGAACTAATTATTTTAAGTTCATTTGAATATAATTAGTCGATACTCATCATCGTACCCGGGTTAAAATCCGGCATGGTATGTAGAACCAAGGATGACTTTGTGTTGGTGACTAATATGCTTGTTTTGAAAATGTAAGCAAGTGATGAAAGGCTTTAAAATACCTCCCTAAAATGAAATAAAAGGCTTTAAAATACCTTTTAAATGTAATTAACCAAATATTATTACTGAAATACGGATTTAACCGTCATGGTATGTGGAACCATGGCTGAAAAATGTTTTATGGTTAAAAACAAATGAAATAAAATTAAAAAGGTTTGAAAATATTTGAAATGGTAAAAACCGATTACAAATATGAAAATGAATTAAAGGGGAAAGACAAGAACAAACACGGTTGAGTTCTGACCTGGGCACCCCATTAAGGCGCGGGCCTTTGTGAACAATAAGGGCCTTCTGCCTCAGGCCAAAACTCAGATTTGGCTCGTTTATCCCATGTTTTGGATCGTGTTATGCATGTTTTAGCATGTTATAGTCATAAAACAAATGAAGACATGATAAAAGAAGGATTTTTACACCCTCATACTTACATGTTTGGTTATGGCGAGAAACCGACGTAAGTGTAACAACTCGTTTGGTCGGAAAAGACTCGGTTTAAAACTGTTTTGGTAAGTAAAAAGAGTGTTTTATTAAGATTAGTGACGGTGTAGTGGTCGAAGTGGTCGGTCAAGTGATTTAATGCATGGTGACGGTATCAAACAATGTGTAAGGCTTGTATTTACGATCGGTAGGTCGTAAATACGCGTCGGATTGTGACTTAAGAAGTCGAGTCGAGAATTTTAAGGGAGAAAAGAGGGGTCGGACACTCGCGTAAGTTCTCAACTGGGGGAATTTGAGTGGTATTTATAGGAAAATGAGTGGTTGTGTGAGTTTTGAGCGACGTGGCCACCTAGGCTGCTCAAAGAGGCGCGAGCCACGTCGCGGGTCTTCGAGTTGTCCTATCACTTTCACACAAGTGCAATCATGATTTGTTCTATCCTAGGATTTATAGTCACATGTTTGGTACTTGACCATTCATGAATCCGGGAAATCTTAGTATAGAAGGTTTGAAATGGTTTGTTTTTTAAGGTTGACTCGGTTTGACTCGTTGTTGGAGTCGGGATTTGAATTTTTGTTAGTTTTGACTCTAGTTAGTGTCATTGCGACCCCGTCGTCGTACATTAAACACTCCAGGTACTTTTGAAAAGTTTTTAAATGTTTTATTTTCGAAATCGTTTTAAGTTTTCTGACGTAAAGTTGTACACAAACTGTCGATCAAACGCCGCGATTCCAAAGCATGTTGTAGTCCGATAATCATCGGGTTTTTGTTGGAGTCTCAGTAGATACTGGGTATCTACAGAGCCCCCGCTTTGACTGAGACTTGGATAGGGCGAAAGTCAAAGTAGACCCCCCAGGTCAATCGAAGATTACAACCCGGAGACCCAAACGACGTCGAGGCGGCTCGATAGGATTCGGGCCAAGGACCTGCCGTCGGGAAGGGCGACGCCAAGGCGACTCGAGGGTACGAGCCAAGGACCTCTCGTCGGGAACAGTTTAGCTTCTGTTGATTATCCGTGCCGGTCGTTTAAAGTTCGTTAGACTACGTACAAAGGCTCGCCAGCTATAAGAAGGAGTCATACCTGAGGCATCTTTGGATACGTCCTTGCACGTTTGCGGATAAAGGCTCGCCAGCCATGGTGCCTACCTGAAGAGGGCTCGCCAGCCGCGACGCATTGTAAGGCTCACCAACCATGGTGCGTATATGAGGAGGGCTTGATAGCAGCGATGCGTAGTAAGGCTCGCCAGCCATGGAGCGTACATGAGGAAGGCTCGGCAGCCGCGATGCATTGTAAGGCTCGCCAGCCATGACGCGTATCTGAGGAGGGCTCGCCAGCCGCGACGCGTTGTAAGGCTCGCCAGCCATGGCGCGTATCTGAGGAGGGCTCGCCAGCCACGATACGTTGTAAGGCTCGCCAGCCATGGGGCGTATATGAGGAGGGGTCGCCAGCCGCGATGCGTTGTAAGGCTCGCCAGGCATGGTGCGTACATGAGGAGGGCTCGCCAGCCGTGATGCGTTGTAAGGCTCACCAGCCATGGTGCGTATATGAGGAGGGCTCGCCAGCTGCGATGCGTTGTAAGGCTCGCCAGCCATGGGGCGTACATGAGGAGGGCTCGCCAGCCGCGATGCGTTGTAAGGCTCGCCAGCCATGGGGCGTACATGAGGAGGGCTCGCCAGCCGCGATGCGTAGTAAGGCTCGCCAGCCATGGGACATACATGAGGAGGGCTCGCCAGCCGCGATGCGTAGTAAGGCTCGCCCGCCATGGGCAGTCGGTTAATTGACCGTGAGAATAGCCGCGTTGGATGGGCTTGTTTTGAAAGTAGCGGACTCATGATGCCGCCGTGAAAATAGTGAATTTTGAATTTTACTATCAAAGTTGTTGAAATAAGCGGGTTCCGCGAGGAAGCCCCCTGTTGATATTTGAAGGAATAATGAATTTATAACTTCCACTACTCGTTTGTTTGAATTTTTTGAAGGAAATAGCAAATTTAAAATTTCGCTATTACGACTGAGGTGACGGTTTATGTCCTGCCGTTGGCATGTGATAGAAATAGTGAATTTGGAATCTTCACTATTATTTTTGAAGTGACGGTTTATGTGCCGTCGTTGACATGTGAAGGAAATAGTGAATTTGGAACCTTCACTATTACGTTTGAAGTGACGGTTTATGTGCCGCCGTTGACATGTGTGGTGAAAATAGTGGAATTTAATTTCCAACTATTGTTTTGAAAATGACGTTTTTAATTACCGTCGTTTGAAATTTGACGAAATAGTGAATTTGAATTTTCACTATTATTTTGAAAATTGACGGTTTTAATTGCCGTCGTTGAAATTTGAAGAAATAGTGAATTTTTGAATTTTTCACTATTATTCTTGAAATTGAAAATAGAAGAAATAGTGAATTTTGAATTTTCCACTATTATTTTGTTTTTGAAATTGACGGTTTTAATCGCCGTCATGGTAATTTGAAGAAGTAGTGAATTTTTGAAATTTTCACTATTATTTTGAAAAAATGACGTTTTTAATTGCCGTCGTTGAAATTTGAAGAAATAGTGAATTTTGAATTTTTCACTATTTTTTGAAGGGAAAATGGTGGGTTTGATCGCCATTTGTTTGAAAATAGTGAATTTTGATTTCACTATTATTTTTGAAATGACGGTTTTAATTGCCGTCGTTGATTTTGAAGAATTTGCGTAGGAAATTGGGCCAAAACCCAAATTTCGCTGAATAAAGCAAAGGGAAACCTTATTGAGGCGCGGGCCCTTTGGCGATAGAAGGGGGCTCCCCTATTTTTCTGTAAAAGACGCGAGGCTTGTTCGCATATCATCCTCATTCATTGCCTTCAACCTTTCGCAAAAACCGCCATTGAAGGACCTTTGTTTGCTTCCATTCGTGCTATCACCAATAATGTCATCTCAAGGTATGTATTTCCTCTTGAATCCATTTGAATTTGTTGGTTTTTTTAGCTGAATTGAATTAGAGCAAGATGTTTACCCTAGAAAATCGATTTGGGCGTTTTTGATTGAGCCCATTTCGAGTGAAATTGATGATTGCATTAGGTTAGAAACCTGTTTAGGAGTATAGGGGTGCTTTTAGTTTGCATTTTGGTCCCCGTTCCCGCTCCCTATGTTTGAAAAACGCGAGTGAGGTGGAGAAACCGTCTTATCTCACAATGCCAAGTTTATTTTCTTGGGTAGTGGGTCCCACTAGGTTGTATTGTAGTCGGGAAAGACCCTATTTGCCATTGTGGACCTTTGTTGGGTATTGTGGCCAAAATTGGAATTTTTCCTTTTGTGACGGTCTTATGTCTGACGGAATAAGCGCCTGTTTGAGCTTGAATTGAGTCACTTTGCCTTGAAATGGACCTTATTGGTAGTTTAGGTCGCCTTGAGGCGTGATAAAATCACGTTTGCCTCGTCGTAGTCGTATTTTGACTTTTTGACCGGTTTGTGCTCAAAGTGGCGTATAAATTGCCTTTTTGAGCCGTAGAAAAATTCCTCATTGCATTGGGAATGGACTTTTGTTTGTTGGCGGACCTTGTGTGGGTCTTGGGGTGCCGTTTTTTGTTGTGGTTGTTTTGACTCGTCTTTTGCTTGAAAAGAAGGGCGAGTCGTTGTTTTTTGTGCGTTTTTTTTGTGAATTGTTTTTCTTTGTTTGGTTGGGTTTGGGCGGGATTGCCCTTGTTTTGCTTTGCAGGTTGTTTGTTTGTTTTGGGTTTATCCAATCTACGCCGTCATAATGCCAAAATTTCGGCTGACGTTTTTTAGTTTGACCTTGATTGCAGGGGACCATTTGGGACCTATGGGGTCCGTCGTGGAGGCTTTGGAGGAGGAGGATGATCCAGGAGGAGGAGAGGCGACTGTTTTTTGTTACAGGCTTGGTTGTGTTTCTTCCTGGCGGCCTTTGCCCAGCCAATGATCGGGTACCGATCGTTGGTCCCTGTCTGCAGAGGTTCGGATGCCCGATGAGTGGGGTTCAATAGGGGCATGTTATCCCATGTTGCCACTTTTGATCGTTGTCGAATTCTGGTGATTGGGGGTCAACATCGGGGTAGTGTGCTGAGTTACGATCCTCGGTTGTCGTGTCGCCCGAAGTCTGCAAGGCATCATTTTTATTTTTGTCGTGGAGCAGGAACGAGGTGTTACCGTCATGGTAACCACCTCTGCTTCCGTTGTTGCTCCTATGTTTCCTGTGTTGCTCCCTTTATTTTCCGTTTGAGAGGATAGAGAGTGCTTAGTTCGGTAGGTGGCGGATAGCCCCCAGTTCGTTGTCTAAGGCCAGTGTCTGTATGATAGATGGTTGTTTTAGGCCAGTGTCTGTATGATAGATGTCTGTACTGGATCCTGTTTGTACGGTCAGTTGTTCATATCAAACGTGTGCCGATGTATTTTGCGTGAGGCGGTTTGTATATATGTGTTTTTGGATTGTGGTTCATTTTGTTATTTTTGGCTTTTTTGTGTTGTGTTTCGGAGAAGCGCTGTCGGCTGTCAATTCTCCTTTTGCTTTGCACCAGTTCCTGCATCGTTAGTGTAGAAAACAGGCAACAGGTAACACACATGCATAAACGTAAAACACGTAAAAGCATTTGATTGAAAAAAACAAAATTAACCAAGATGACTTGAAGTTAAAATTGAATTTTTGAAAACTGAAATGTATTTTGAAAATTTTTGCGACAAGTCGTCACGTTTGGAATTCAAAAGGAATTAATTTAAAAATTGAGCAATTAACTCGTGTCGTGAATTAAATTGCGATGAAATTGTTGAAATTGATTTGTGACTCGAAAAGTTTCAAACTCAGTCCGTCAGGGAAGAATTTTAGAAAAGATTTTTACGAGTGTATTTGATTTTATTTTTTGAGGTCAAGACTCGAATTTGTGAGTGCTTGAAGTTTTGAGGAAAACTGATGTCGTGTTATCAATTTTCGATTTTTATTTTGATGGAAAATTGCGAAAAAGCGAAATTTTTTCGGAATTTTGATTGACATGGAAACGATCCGTCGCGGATCGGGGCAACTAGCCCTTCCCCCCCTTTAAAAAAAGAAATAAAAATCCGTATGTTTAAAGCTGTGTCATGGAAACCGTGTCGGATTTCGTAAAACGCGAAAACAAGGAGAAAACACAAGTTGAAAGAGACAAAATGTCAATCAAAATTCCGAAAAAATGTCCTGGATCATCCCGAAGAGGCGCGAGCGTTCTGGCGGGAGGTTTGAGGTGTCAGGAGAAAACACAAGTTGAAAGAGACAAGTCAAAGCGGGAATCCTGGAAGAGGGCCTAAAAAGGCGCGAGCAGCCTGGCGATGGGAGCCAGGTCTCCCTTTTTTCTGAAAAATGCGCTGATCATTTTGTATAAATAGTGATGCTTGCGCTTCATTGTTTCATCATCCGAAACACAAAAACATCTCTATAAAACCTCTTCTTCTTCCACAAAAATATTTCATGGATGCCTTTGAGAATGCGTTGCGACAATGGTGCCGGAATTTGTCGCCTCCCAAAAAGTATCAACTCATTTGCATGAGATTTGGTCAATTGTTGGTGCTCCGTCAAGTCAAGGTGCAATCCTCATTTCTCGAAGCATGTTCTCGGTTTTGGGATTTGAAACACCATGTTTTCGTTTTCCCGAAAGGTGAAATTTGTCCACTAGCCGAAGAAGTTGGAGCCATTGGTAGGTGGCCGGGTTGTGTTCCAGTGCTTCCTCGGACTCGGTTGTGCTACAAGGAGAAATTTCGTTCCATGTTGTGTTTGTCGACAAGTCAAGTCAACTTCCTTCTTGCTCCACATGGTGTGGATATGTTGGCTCTTATCAACATGTTTTCCAACCGATTAGATGCCAATGTTTCGGAGGTGGCTAGGAGAAGGGATCTTGCCTTTTGCCTTATCCATGTATACCTCTTTGTTGATGCTTTGAAGAAGGAGGTGCCGAAATGCTATGGTAGCATGACCCTTGTTCATGTGATTGAGCAAAAGGAGCATGGTAGAGATCCATCATGGTTGGTGCTTGGAGAGATCATCCAAACTTTGGAGAAGGAAGGCTCTTGTGGAGAAGCTCCCTTATTTGGATCCCCAAGGATCCTTCAAGTGTGACTATTGGAGAGGCTAAGGTATGTAGAGCCCCCGGTTGATTCTTCTTCTTATTCCTTCCGTCACCTTACCATGAGGAAGAAGTTGTACTCGGATAGCTTTGCTTCCACCGAGGCTTATTGGGCCGCAAGATTGGCGGAGGAGGGTGGTCCTCACATCCGTTGGGTGGTGCCATGGTGGCACTTGAGGTCCTTCACGGGGTTGCCCGCTTCGGGTGCTAGTCCTCATTCTTTGATGGTGGTGGGTTTGAAGGTTGCTTCCTTCATTTATCCCGAAAGGCTCATGAGGCAAATGGAGCGTCAACAAAAGGTGCCTGCTCAAGATACCCTTGTCCAAGAGAATGTTTTCCGAAACTCCGAGCTTGTGGAGGTCTTAGAAAGGTGGTGGGCCACTCGGCCGCTTTAGGAGGTACCAAACCCCGTTGCCACGACATGGGTGACTCCCGCTTATGTCAAGTGGTCAAGAGCTCGGTCCTTGGAAGAGAGGTCCAAATTCCGTAAGGACGAGGTTGTCGATTTGAAGTATCGAGAGGTTGGCAAGGCAAACCGTGCCTTCTTTGAGGAGTATGTTGTTGGAGCTAGCCCGGATGTGATGAGACCACCAAATAGGAGAAGCTCGGGTCCCAAGAACATGGTGGGCCGTGCATGGGCTCGTTTTGGGCCGAACATGGGGTGTTGCACTTGACCGAAGGCCGTTGCCGTTGTAGATCCATTGAGGATCCGTTCTGAAGAGGAAATCCATGCTAGGCGGGCTAATATGAAGAACAAGGGGAAGATGGACCCCGAGGGAAAAGGCAAGGGTAGAATGGAAGAGTGAAGAACTCCATTACCCACTTTGTTATTATGTTGTATTATTGTTGTGAGTTTTTATTATGTTGTACTAGCTAGTTATTGTGGGTTTTGTGCTAGTTTTATTATGTGAGGTGTTTTAGTCGACACCTTAGCTCTGACAAGTTGTAGACTCGTCGAACTTTATTTGTTGTTGAAATTGTAATCCCTCCCATTATTAATTAAATAAGAGGATTGCTTGTGTCAAAAATTGTGAACGCTCGTTTCTTCCATCCATTTTGTAAAGGCAATTCGATCTGAATCGACCTAAACATTTGCACTTGGGAAAGTGGGATTTTTATAGGAAGGGAGAAAGGCTACTTTTGTATTTTTGTGGGAAAGGGAATGGTTTTCCCTTTCTTTTTTTTTTTGAAAGTTGATGGTTTTTGTATATGGGTGATGTTTTTTTATTATGGGGATGGTTGTATCCTTCTTGTGTAAGAAAGGACTGCCTATGTATTCACCCGAAGAGGTGAAATCAAACCATGATCGTAGTTCGAAATGTTTTGTAAATTTTGATTGGGTTTTGTGGTTGTATCCCTCGTGTATAAGAGGGACTGCCTACGTATCCACCTGAAGAGGTGAAATCAAACCATGCTCGTAGTTCAGGATTTTTTTTTCGTGCAAATGGACGTTGCCTTTGATAGATCAAAGGACATTCGAAACGGGCAAGGTGCCGCAACTTAGACTCGATAAAACATGCAATTTCAAAGCAGAACGCGTTTGAGGAACTTGACTTGAAAAGGGTTAAGGTGGACGCTAGTTGTAAAACTAGGCTTGGATCGTTGGTTGCTATGGTTCAAGGGTAGTATTTCTTGAGTTGGTCTAGGTTGGTCGGGTTTGTAAAATCCTCCCCATCTAGGTCACTCAGTCTCACTGCGTCCCCCGAAAGTATTTTCTTGACCAGGTATGGCCCGGCCCAGTTGGGTTTGAATTTTCCCCTCGGATCGACGGGTAGCGGTGCTCGGACCGACTTGAGGACCAAGTCGCCCTCCTTAATGTTCCTAGGTTTGACCCTCTTGTTTAATGCCCGTTGTATACGTCGTTGGTATAGCTGGACGTTGTGCGAAGCGTTGAGTCGCCGTTCGTCTATAAGAGTGAGTTGCTCGTACCTTCGGTGGGTCCATTCCGCCTCAGGGACTTCACTCTCCAGTAGGATGCGTAGAGAAGGGACCTCTAACTCTACCGGTTGAACTGCCTCCATACCGTATGCTAGGTAGAAGGGTGTGGCGCATGTCGGTGTTCGAATGGAGGTTCGGTATCCCCAGAGTGCGAGTGGGAGTTTGCTCGGCCAATCGCGGTAGTTGTCTCGCATTTTCTTGATAATGGTGACAAGAGTTTTGTTAGCTACCTCCATCGCTCCATTGGTTTTGGGACAGTAGGGGGATGATCGATGTCGTTTGATCTTGTATTTGTCCAGCAAGGCCTGAGTTTCCGCCCGGAAGTGAGAGCCTTGATCGCTGATGATTTCATGGGGTACCCCATATCGGCAGATGATGTTCTGGATGAACTTGGCCACTTGTTTGGCGGTTAAGATTGCATATGACTGCGCTTACACCCATTTGGTGAAGTAGTCGATGGCGACGAGGACGAAGCAATGCTCCTTGGTGCCCACCGGGTTAACTTTCCCGATGATGTCGATGCCCCAGTTTGAGAAAGGCCAGGGTGACGTCATGGTGTATAAAAGGGATGGTGGTATATGTTGTATTGGCAATTGTGGCAATGTTTGACGTAGTTACAGCAATCGGCTTCCATGGTGGTCCAGTAGTAACCTAGCAGCATGATTTTTCGGGCAAGCATCATTGCGCTCATGTGAGGGCCACATTCTCCGTCGTGGACCTCTCCCATGACTTTTTTGGCTTTGTGATGGTCAATGCAAAGGACGAGATTCCCTAGGGTGTTCTTTTATATAATTGATTTTGGCTCATCACGAATTGTGATGCAAGTAAACGGATGGCTCTTTGTCCTCTTTGGTCAGCGTTAGGAGGGAATTCGTTTTTGGTTTTGTAGTTGAGGATCGCTTGGTACCAAGGTTCATCATGGCTTTCCTCGTCGTTGTTGATGGCACAAATGTGAGCTGGCTCGCTCCTTCTCTCGACACATAGGGGCATCGACGTCATGTCGTCAGGTATGTTGACGAGTGCGGCAAGTTTTGCCAGGGCGTCAGCAAATTGATTTTCCTCTCGTGGTAAGTGGAAGTAGTCGACTTGGTCGAAGAACTCGGCCTCTTGATTGATTTTCGCTTAGTAGGGAGCTAAGCTGTCACTTCGTATTTTCCATGATCCGGACACCTGATTGATGATGAGCGAGGAATCGTCGTGGACCCTCAGTCCTTTGATGCCAATTGTGATGGCTGCTTGTAGGCCGATGAGGCATGCTTCATATTCAGCGGCATTGTTGGTGACGACGAAGTCTAGTTTGATCGAGATCGGAACATCTTCTCCCTCTGGCGATATTAGAAGGATTCCTACCCTGAAGCCTCTCAGATTAGATGCACCATCAAAGTATAGGTCCCATGCGTCGGAATCGGCACAAAGGATTTCTTCGTCAGGAAGTGACCATGTGTCGGTCGTTGGATCCTCGTTGACGGGATTTTCTGCCAGGAAATCGGCGACTTCTCTTCCCTTGATAACCTTGAGGGGTACAAACTTGAGATCAAACTCGGACAGCAAGAGTGTCCACCTAGACAGCCTTCCGTTTAGTACGGGTTTTTCGAAGATGTATTTGACCGGGTCCATCTTGGAGTAGATGTGGACTGTGTAGCTGAGCATGTAATGCCGCAGCTTCTTTGTTGACCATACTAGGGCAAGGCATGTCTTTTGCGAGTTGGGTGTACCTTGTCTCGTACTCAATGAAATTTTTGCTGATGTAGTAGATGGCTCGTTCCTCGCCGTCGACTGTTTGTGCTAGCATTGCTCCCATGGCTGTGTCTGTAACAGTCAGATATAGGGATAAAGGAATCCCTGGTTGAGGTGGCATGAGGACAGGAGGTTTGGATAGGATTTCCTTTATCCTGTCGAAGGCCTTTTGACAGTCGTCGTCCCAATCGGTGTGATCGAAGGCGCGAAGTTTCTTGAATATTGGTTCACAAATCATGGAGAGCTTGGCAATGAAGCGGCTGATGTATTAGACCTGACCGAGAAATCCCTGAATCTCCCTCTCGTTCCTAGGCCGAGGAATTTGTTGAAGGGCTTTGATTTTGGTTGGATCAATCTCAATGCCTCTTTTGCTGACGACATGTCCCAAGAGTTTTCCGGAGGTGACCCCGAATGCACACTTCTGAGGATTTAGTCTCATGTTATATTTCCGCAGGTGAGCGAAGAATTTTCGAAGGGCGTTGATGTGGCCGTACCGTTCTCTTGACTTGACAATTATGTCATCGACATATACCTCTACCTCATTGTGCATCATATCATGTAGGAGAGTGGTAGCGATTCTCTGATAGGTAACCCCAACGTTGATGAGACTGAAAGGCATGACTGTGTAGCAATATGCACCCCCACTGTGTAGTGAATGCAGTCTTGTGCATGTCTTCCTCAGCCATTTTAATCTGGTTGTACCCGGCATACCCGTCCATGAATGATAGGAGAGCATGTTTGGCAGTGTTGTCTACCAGGATGTCAACATGTGGCAAAGGGAAGTCGTCCTTTGGACTCGCCTTGTTCAGATCCCTGAAGTCGACGCAAACCCGAATTCTCTTGTCTTTCTTTGGTACAGGAACAATGTTGGCCACCCAGTCGGAATATTCAAACACTTTGATGAAACCAGCCTTGAATTGTGTAGCCCCGGGCTTAATGGGTATCCGGTGCTCTGCAATTTCCCTGTCAAACCCAGGCATGTCTCTGTAGGACCAGGCGAATACGTCCTTGTATTCGTGGAGGAGGTTAATGAAATGTTGTCTTTCCGAGGGGTCCAGGGTTGTCCCTATCCTAAGTTCTTGAGGTGTGTTGTCGGTCCCTATGTTAATAGGTTCGGTCTCCTCAATGATGGGGGTTCTGGTTTCCCGTTTGTCAAGTTCTTTGGCTAGGTGAGGTAGGTAGTCACTCAAGTCAAATTCCTCATAGTCATTCAAAATTGCATTGCAGTTAAATTGAGACGAGTCATAAGCGAACTTAGCGTTCATTAAGTTGACACGAGCGAAAAGTTCGTAGAGGACAGACATCTCATGGTCAGTCAGAGGCGACACAACAGAGGAGGTGGCCCCTGGAACAGGCTCCAGGTTGTCACCTTTCATGGGAGTGGGGGTGACCCTAGTAGACTCAGCCTCTGAATCAGCCACGGCCTTGTGATAAAATAGTGGGAAGGGGACCTTGACTGGGACATCGGGAGTGTTAGGAGCTATGACAGACTCTGACTCCGACTCGGACTCAGATTCTTCTCCACTTCCCTCTTTGAACGTAGGTCCTTCTCCAGTTGTGATCTTGAGAATGCGGCCTCGGCGATCGGTCCACATGACGGTCTTCCTCCAGCCTTGTGTAGCTTTCTCCGGGTCAGTATCGGAGATCAAGGCAGTTGGGTCAAATCGGTTGTCCTTCAGGGCGATGTTGATGAATTCCTCATATTCGAGGTGCTTAATGTTATCCTCTCCAAAGAGGAGGGTGATAGCTTGTCCATCGAGGTATGAGGACGGCTTAGACTCAGTTGACGCAGCTTCGGCGTTGTCGGGGATGAAGTAGCAGTCCTGGAAGACTTCCACACCCGGGTACTTGGCCTTGGCTATAGAGTCATAGATTGGCTCTGGAAAGCCATGGTAGAGCTCGGACTCTCCTTCGGGGACAAAGTATCCATTGAGGGTCAGATGATAGGGACGGAGGATAACTCTGTGCTTCTTGCGCTTCCGAACTAGGAGGTTCATCTCCTGGATATCTTCATCGGTAGGTTCATATCCCAGTCCGAAGGGAATGTTGGGGAGCTTAGCCTGTTTCAAGGGAGGTAAGGTGCTCTTCAGTGGCTTGAGGGGCAAGCCCAGGAAGTAGCCCTGGCGTATCATGATGCGGTTGACTGTGAGGTTGGCAAACGGGTCACAATCAAAGGGTGTTGATTCATCAGTTATGACATTCACAGCTTGGAATCCCCACATTTCATTATCATCTTCCTCAATGGTCTAGGAGGCTATTCCCTTTCTCATGACAGCTTTGATCGGGGAAGTAGGAATTGTGATCGTTTTCCCGTTGAAGGGAACCCTGATCCTCTGGTGGAGATTTGAGGTAACTACTTTGACGGCGTGAATCCAGGGATGCCCCAGGAGCATATTGAAGGAGGCGTCGATGTCGACCACCTGAAAACTGGTTTGCCTTTCCAGTAGTCCGGTTGCGACAGTCAGAGTGATGAGCCCTGCGACCTTGCGACGAGTGCCGTTGTAGGCGCGTACTCCTTGATTTGTTGGGACCAAATTAGCTTCCTTAATACCCAGCTTGTGAGCAGTCTTGAGGGGAATGACATTTACCGCGGATCCATCATCTACAAGGACCATGGGTACATTCTTCTTGAGACATTGTACGGTGATGTGCAGGGCAAGGTTATGATTGGCTCCGAAGGGAGGGATATTTTCGTCAGAGAAGACGACTGGGTTGTTCAAGTCAGGGGCATCCCTCCTCATATGTGCCACTATTTCTTTAGGGGAAGAGGTGGAGGGCATAGTCAATTTTCCCAAGGCCTGTAGCAAAGCATGTCGATGATCAAAGGATGTCGCGATCAGTTGCCAGATCAAGATCTCGACTTTTGCCTTCTGAAGCTGCTTAAGGATTGAATTCTTAGGAGCTCTTGGTTGAGTGTCTACTTGCAGGACGACTTGGTCATTTGTTGTTGGAGCGACCGCTGAAATGTTCGGGTTCTGATAGGGGCGTCCGGACCGGGTAAGGTGACCGATCTCTTTCGCCCGTTTTTCTTTCCCTGGGACAATATAGACATCTGCAACATCATCTCTCCAGATGCCATTGATTTTAGGATCTCGAAGGCACCTTGGAGGGGTATTCTTTGTTGGGTAATTTTTGTGAGGGATATTTTTGTGAGGGTAGTTTTTGTGGGGTTGATTATTGTGAGGATGATTATTGTGAGGTGCATACCAGAATGGTAGCGGGAGCAATCCGTCCTGGTGAGGGTAGTTTTAGGCACTCGGGGGGCTCTCCCTCGGGCGTGGTGGTGGAGGATTGAAGATAAGCCGACGGTAGGCATCGTCGAGTCGAGTAATCCTCTTGGAGAGGCTGGCTATGGCTTCCTCAACCTGTTGGAACATGGTGAGCATAGTTGCGGCACTAAACACAAACACCCCGTCCGAGGGATCTTTCTCGAAGGTGTTTACCTCGTCATCAATTGGCAGGATGAGGTGAGAGCGGTCCAGAGTTGGTTTATCGTTGGAGATAGCGTGGATTCCGAGGGGCTTTGTTTTTGTTGTTTGGCTTAGTTGGCGGGGGTAAAGGCAATTCCCCTTTTTCAATCATGTATTGGATGATGTGTTTGAGTTGAAGCAGGTTTCTGTATCATGCCCTTTCCCTTAATGGTACTGACAGTAGGCATTGGGATTCCAGAAGCGGGATTTCTTAGCATCGGTCGGATCCGGGGTGGGTCCGATTGGTTGTAACTTTCCCTGGTCCATGAGCCTCTTTAGAGCACTTGCATAAGTTGACCCTATATTAGTGAACACTCTCTGGGGGCGTTCAACTCTCTTGGCAGATGGTTCAACGAGGTTGACTTCATCGATCTATTTCGTTTGACCATAAGGGCGAGATCCGGTTAAGGTGGATCCCTCGTAGCCTCTGCCAGTGGTCTTGGCTAGGACACCCTTTCGGAGGTCATCTTCAATGCGTGTCCTTAGAATTTGCACATCCTGGAAGGTCTTAATATTCTGATACCTCAGTAAGTTGGCATACACTGGGCGGAGATTGTTGACGAACTTTTCCACCAAAGTTGATTCACTCGGCTTGCTGACCAGCTGAGTACTTACTCTCCTCCAACGGGTTAAGAACTCAGTGAATCCCTTCTTGTCGTTCTGGGTTAGGACCTCAAGGGTACGGGTATTGGCTTGGATTTCAACATTGTCAGCGTATTGCTTAGCAAATTCAACCGCGACCTCATCCCAGGTAGGTTCTTCGGGTCAAGGGAGTAGTACCATTGGCGAGGGATCGGTTTCAAGGATGATGGGAAGATCCGGGTGAAGAGCTCCTGTTTGACCCCTTTTATGGCCGTGTAGTCTTTGAAGGCTCGAATATGACTGCGCGGGTCCTCCACTCCTTTGAACTTAGGTACATCAGTCAGGGTAAAGTTGTCAGGTAGTTGATCCCCAAAAGGTTCAAACCTTCGGTTGTTCTCAAGATGGATATTGTTACCTCGGGCTACGAGCTGTTCTTCTAAAAGCTTGAGCCTTTTCTCAGTTTCAGTCAGAGGTGGAGTATTATGTTCTCCAGCTTCTTTGTTTTCCAGGGTGTCGATACGGGTCTCGACACGATCCAGGGTGACCTTAAGAGCGGTGAGCAGGCTAGCTAGCTGAGCAGTCGTGACATCTCTGTTGTTATCATTGTTGTTGTTGTTGGCAGACGAAGTTGAAGACGGGGCCATGGCTCTGAGGCAGAAAAATGGCTCACATTACAACTCAATCCGACACGGTACAAAGACTGAACGCAGACAACACAAAGGACGAGACAAAGAGCAGACTCAACAAGACGAGGATGACCGTGTGTGGTTCCTCGGTGCTGACTCGATTTATGACGCGACGGTGTTGACCGATCTTTTGACACGCGTCCAACATAGTGGCGTGACGCCATTAGACGAGTCTCGTGGTGAGACGACTCATAAGTAAAGACCCATAAGTACGTTTGCTTTGACTCGATAGACACGAGGCGGAATTGGAATGGTGGACTGAAGTTTTCGAAAATAGAAATTTTCAAAAAGATTCATTTGTCGCTTTGTGGACGGCTTCTGAAGATAGAGATCTCCGCAAGTCGGTCAGTTGAAAGGGTCGTCTTAAGTTTATTTGCAAAAGACGGTTTGAGTTTGAAATGGCTCAGAAAACAATGCATTGCCTCCCAAGACGGTTTTTGAAATTCAAAATTGTATGTTTTGAAAATCGAGTTTGAAATGTTTGAAGAGGTCTCGGGGACGGTGCATGGTCCTCGGGATCTCGAAAGTGTCTCGAGAAAAGGGTGTGTGCTTTTCTCGGTTTTTGAAAGAGCCATTGTCGGCGCGAAACGGGTTAAAATATGTGTCTAGACGCGGCGATTATAACGGCGTAAAAAGGTGATTTGAAATGGTTGTAGAAAACCGGTTTTGAAAATCGTCATTATGACGGCCTAGAAAGGCGTGTTGAAATGGTTATAAAAACCGAGTTTGAAAATCGTCATTACGACGGCCTAGAAAGGCGTGTTGAAATGGTTATAAAATGCCGGGTTTGAAAATCGTCATTACGACGGCCTTGAAAGGCGTGTTGAAATGGTTATAAAAACCGGGTTTGAAAATCGTCATTACGACGGCCTAAAAAGGCGTGTTAAAATGGTTATAAAAACGGGTTTGAAAATCGTCATTACGACGGCCTAGAAAGGCGTGCAACGGTCAGCAAAAGACCGAGGTTTGAAATGGCCATTATAACGGCGCAAAAAGGGTATTTTGGAAGTTTGAAAATGACACGGAAGGACTTATGATCAAGCAGCACGTAAGCACTCACAGTTCATTATATTATGCATTATGCTGACACGGGTTTTGGCTTAGAAGGGTGGGTTACACACCAAGCAATCAAACCCCGATTTGCGAGAGGGATACCAATCCAAACAAAATGTTTAAGGAGGGTGCCCTAGCCTCGTGCTCGAAAGATGAAAGCTCTTTGACGAAACAGAATGTGTGACGTCAATGGTATGCTTGACTCAATCGGGATTCGAAACGCGGGGATGAGAAAACTCACGCCGACGAGACGAGCTTATTGGTCGAAAAGGGTTAGGTTGTGGGCCCAGACAAAGAACTCGACCGTGACCGTAATATCAATTAATGCATTCCAACCAAGACCTCATTCGAGTCTCACCATCTAGGGATCACAAAGACGTAAGTGTCCTAGTTCTCCCTAGCGGAGTCGCCAATCTATGGATGTGGCCCACCTGCAGGTCCGGTTCGATCTGTGGACATACAACGGTCTTTTGAAAGCCACGCTCGGCGACGTAAAAATGCTTTCGACCGGATCATTTTAGATCGGTCGATTTCGTCACGGTAAGGGTCTCGAAATGATTAGAGATGTTCGGAGCCCCCACCAAGCATTTGTGGGATGCTTGGAACCCGTTCGAAATCCACTTTATACCTCGGTCAAATCGAAGCACAAAGCAGCGTTTGACATAGGTACTAAAGATAAGGAAATTGTCCCTCTTTAGCATCCTATCTCTAGAATGACTCTCGTACGCCCTGGATAAGGTCGTCCACTATCCAAAGTTTCTGAGTAAGAGGTGAAGGTACGTATTGGGAAGCCCTTTAATCAGACACCCAATCCCGCCCGCGGTAGCGCCAAAATTTGATACCCGTCGTAAGGTGTCAAAAATAATATTTATAATTCCAACTACAACTATAGATAGCGGTAGCAGGGTCGAACCACAGAGAGGCGGATGTAATTTATAGTTGTCTTAATTTTAGTCGTAAAGAAACGAATAAGTGGGGGGTTTCATTTGGTCTATAACTAACTAATAGCAATAAAAATAAAAGCTACAACTAAAGCAATTAAATAAAAAGTGTGATCAATAATAAAAAGAATGCTAAGACGATCGGTTCACTGTAGCTACGACGACGCAAGTCCTAGGTAAGTCTGAAATAGTCACGTAAGATGGGAAAATAAGAAGTCCTCTCAGTCCAACTTAACAAGTAGCGCCGCTCAGCCTAAGCTACTAGTCCCTAGGTCTCACTAATACTAGCTCACGCCCTGAAAAGTGATTCCTAATGCCTAAATTTTACTTATCTTACGATCTTAGTATAATTTAGTTGTTCAATTAGTAGTCTATTGCCCTCCCCTCTCTTTCGATCTAATGGGTCGGTCAATTCCTAAGTATTTAACAAATAGCCTCTCGGTCTTTTACTAAAAAAATGCAATCAAATCAATTGAACAGTGCTGATTCTTACGTGACGCAGTCAATCGACTAGCTAGGCCAGTCGATCGACCAGGTTCCAGTCGAACAACTATTGACATCAGTCGATCGACCAAGTCCTGTATCAGGGTTTACCTATTCTACGTCGTCTACGCTACAGATCCCCTCGCATCTTAGCAAAGGGTGATTAGCTACGCATATTAATATTGATAACAACAACAAAATTAAAATGAACGATATAGGAAAACATAATTTGAATGATTAAAGCAATAAAACGCAATACAGAAGCTATGGTTCGGGATTCTAATCTATCAATTCTTTGCTAATGACAAAATAAAGTAGAGACTGAAATAAGGAACAAAATAATACCGAAGTAGGAAGCAAAAGTTGAATCCAAAAGCAAGCAAAGAACTTTATTGAAAATTCTAACTACGATTCACTAATGTATTATAGGAACTGAATTAAACTAAGATAATGAATGATAGATCTCTCAAGCAGCAGGTAAAGTTACGTTATATAGGAAAATAACATAACCTATTCCTAAACCTAATTACAATTTGGCTTCGGTCTCTCGTCTTTTAAATTGCGCATCAGCTCGTGGGGTGGTCGATCGACCACTGAGGCCAGTCGATCGACCACATGCGCTGTACAGAATTGCATTCTGACGATTCCTGCAGCGCGCACCGATCTTAAAACAGCTGCCATTTCTTCGTTACTTGGTAAAATCAGGCGTTCTACGCGGAGTTGGAAAGATAAGAGGATAAGCTTTCACCTCCATTTGGAATCACTCGATTATCTTCTCTAGAACTCGAGATATAGCCATCTGAAGCAGCCTGCAATGTCGAGAAGCATTCTGACAGTCTATAGACCATGTAGGTCAGTCTATAGACCACTGTAGTTGGTAATCCGATTCTAAAACTCTGCAAATATGTCTTTCAGGCCTTGAAATGCATTCTAAACTTCAAATCCGAGTCAAATATTCATGTCCTTCCTAAGCTTAGCTTTCGGGGTCAAGATTTGTTTCATTTTCTACTCATTTCCGCAATAATCTGCAATATTACATAAAAATACGAGAGTAGACAGAAATAGGGGAAATAGTAGAATAAACTACATATAATAGACATAAAATGCGTGGAAATAAAGATGTAAAACATCATATTATAGACACGCATCAAACTTCCCCAAACCAAACCTTTGCTTGTCCCCAAGCAAACTAAATGCAAAACTAAATCTAGATAGAAAGGAGCAAAACATGGACAAACTGAAAATCGTCTACTTAAACCAATTTAATGCATATGAATCAACTACTAATAGGTCAATGTCACGCAAACGAATTTATGCATATTTCGAAAAGATGTTGAACGTTTGACCTTGCAAGACTTTCAAGATTGGACTCTCCCGGGTCACTCTTCTCTCAACAAAGCAAATGGTAAGCAATTTATATGTAAGAGAGAAAGAGAAAGAAGTCGCTCACCTAGACTCAACCAACATGATCGTGCATGCAATATAGTATGATAAGTAATTCTAGCTACCGTGCACATACATTCCAACCATTCTTGATCCATCACATGCAGAATACTTGCAAAGATTTGGAATAAGTGAGGCTACGGGTAAGAAGAGGCAAAACAATATGGGATTGAGAGGGAAATAGCCAAGCTAGCATCCTAACAAACCGAATAAAACATCCACTTCTAACTCAATGAAATAAGCTCAAATGCCTTAATGAATATGGCATACAAATCACTTATCCAAACTCAATACTCCTCATAAAATATAAAGCAAACATAGGAGTAAACTTTTTTTTTTCTTTGCCGTTTCTTTTTCTTTTGTTTTCTTTTTTTCCGTTTTTTTTTTCTTCGGCACTCACTATTTTTCAATTTTTTCATTTTTCTTTTTCTTTTCTCCTTCATTCATTACCAACTTCATAGAGTGCAAATGGAGCCAAAATTGATACATTACAACGAATACCACTAAAACTACTAAACTAGCTCAGCAAAGGGTAGGCTTAGTTTATGGATTGTAGCTAAAGGGTCAACTGGCAATTTTTGGCTAATGTGAAGCTAATGGGTAAAATGAATAAAAGGGATTTTCACAAGCATTCTCCAAACATGCAATACCAACCACTAACCCGAATGTATGCAGGCAAAAAGTAATTAAATTTCATACTTGTGCAAATTAATGTTACACGACATGCAGGGAGTAACTACTCACAATCCTAAATGAAACTGGTCATGAATGACACCAGTTTATAAAGCTCTAATTCCTTAGAAAGTTTTGTAGTTTGCCAAGATTTCAAGTCAAGTCTAATTGTTCAACAAATTTTGAAACGAAATTCGAGATATTGCAAAAACTTTTGCGAAAAGACGTGAAACAATGCAAGGCTTAAGCAAAAAGACAGCTATCGGCAATGAATACTCCAATCTGACCCAACCTAATATGCAAAATTAACGTGCAAATTTTTTTGAAAATTTTCAATTTTCTTTTTTTTTTGAATTTTTTTTTGTATATATAACGGAAAATAAAAAACAATGCAAGACAAAAATGTAAACGTGAATGCAAAACAGAATAAAATGCAACGCAAAACCCTTCCCCAAACCAAATCGCACAATGCCCTCATTGTGCGAAATCATGTGAATAAATAAGCAAAGAAAATTGGGATTTTGCGATAAGAAACTAAATAAGACATGAAATTGGGACTCGGAAACTTACAAGATTTTAAGCGCAAAAGGAAACCTCCCCAAACCAGCGTGAGCTAGGAGGTTTCAGTAGCCAGCAGTGCTACCATAAAGTACCTGAAAAGAAACAAAATACCGCACGTAATCCGAGAAAACAAAATTGAAACGGTAATTATGTGCAAAGAATTAAAAGAACGAGGTATAGCAACTACAGTGGTCGATCGACCGCTCTAGCCAGTCGATCGACCAAGTTACCTTGAATAGTAGCTTCTGTGCTGCGCGTATCAGTCGATCGACCACTCTAACCAGTCGATCGACCAAGTTACCTGACGTGAACAGTTCCTGCTCACGAATGAACTCAATAAATTGAGTTAATATGGTCTTAGTACCTGCAAGTGCACATAATAATGCGCCCAAAATTGCGCTGAACCCAAAGGTAATAGTCTAAAGATGGAAATTAAACTAAGCACACACTAAGAGTTTTTATTTTTAAACAACTATGAAGTTTTATTCGCAAAACTAAACAAATCACATCCGGGTTGCCTCCCGGCTAGCGCTGTTTTCAGACCGGTCCCGCTCGACCTCTTTTTCTTCAGCAACTTACTCTAATGAAGCCCAATCAAAACAACTCAAGGCTCTCAGCAATCTATCATACATCTGCGCATGTGCTACACAAAACTGTAAGTAGCACCATAAGATAGAAATAACATAGGAAATCAAAATGTAAAAACATTTAAGCTTAACAAATTTCCTATGGCAGCTCCTAAAATCATCCACAAAATAATTCTGCCCTCCAGCTAAGGGCGGAATATAAAAGCTCAAATTATCCGAAGGTGGAAAATTAGAGAGCTCAGGAGCAATTGACTCAAAAATAACGCGAGTAGAATTAAGATGCTCAGACGAGTATGAACTGTGAGGTGGAGAAGTCTGGTCATCTAAAGGAGAAGGTGGATAATCATCCCAAATGCAAGGGGCGGTAAAGTCAAATGGGTCAATCGGGTCCTCTATAATAGGTTCATTTATAATATCGTCATACACATCCCAATTAACCTCAAGACTGTCAAAATTTTCCTCCTCATTCTCCCTATCGCTAGACTTGTCAAGTTGGAGGTTCTCAAAGAGATCCTCCAAATCGACCTCACTATCAGTGCAAGAATCATAAAGGGGTTCTAAACTATCCTCATAAAAAGGATTGTCAACCACGCTAGTGGTCTCCTCTATGTCTCCGTCAGCATTTCCTAGATCGGTTTCTAAGGTCTCACCCACACCCTCATCTGAGTCAACATGAAGAGAAAAGTTGGGTTTAAGAGATTCAGCAGCAAACCAATTCAAGAATTCTAATACCTCATTTACGGGGATTCCTGTGAAATCCCACTTACCAATAGAGTTTAGGTATGCTCGCGTAGGGTCAGTCATACCCTTGAAGAGAGTCAAGCATATTTGGAATTCAGAGAATGCATCTCGTCTGGGCTCGACCCACTCCATAAGCCTGGCGAAATAAGCGCCAAAAATTTCGTCATCTTCCTGCGGAAATCTCAGAAAGAACGACATGAGAACGGTCTCAAGGAACCAAAGCTCCTTGAGACAAGAAAGAAAGACTAAAATTAAAGACAACTAAAACTAGCGCTGCCTCCCCGGCAACGGCGCCAAAATTTGATACCCGTCGTAAGGTGTCAAAAATAATATTTATAATTCCAACTACAACTATAGATAGCGGTAGCAGGGTCGAACCACAGAGAGGCGGATGTAATTTATAGTTGTCTTAATTTTAGTCGTAAATAAACGAATAAGTGGGGGGTTTTATTTGGTCTATAACTAACTAATAGCGATAAAAATAAAAGCTACAACTAAAGCAATTAAATAAAAAGTGTGATCAATAATAAAAAGAATGCTAAGACGATCGGTTCACTGTAGCTACGACGACGCAAGTCCTAGGTAAGTCTGAAATAGTCACGTAAGATGGGAAAATAAGAAGTCCTCTCAGTCCAACTTAACAAGTAGCGCCGCTCAGCCTAAGCTACTAGTCCCTAGGTCTCACTAATACTAGCCCACGCCCTGAAAAGTGATTCCTAATGCCTAAATTTTACTTATCTTACGATCTTAGTATAATTTAGTCGTTCAATTAGTAGTCTATTGCCCTCCCCTCTCTTTCGATCTAATGGGTCGGTCAATTCCTAAGTATTTAACAAATAGCCTCTCGGTCTTTTACTAAAAAAAAATGCAATTAAATCAATTGAACAGTGCTGATTCTTACGTGACGCAGTCAATCGACTAGCTAGGCCAGTCGATCGACCAGGTTCCAGTCGAACAACTATTGACATCAGTCGATCGACCAAGACCTGTATCAGGTCTACCTATTTAAGTCGTCTACGCTACAGATCCCCTCGCATCTTAGCAAAGGGTGATTAGCTACCCATATTAATATTGATAACAACAACAAAATTGAAATGAACGATATGGGAAAACATAATTTGAATGATTAAAGCAATAAAACGCAATAAAGAAGCTATGGTTCGGGATTCTAATCTATCAACTCTATGCTAATGACAAAATAAAGTAGAAACTGAAATTAGGAACAAAATAATACCGAAGTAGGAAGCAAGAGTTGAATCCAAAAGCAAGCAAGGAACTTTATTGAAAATTCTAAATACGATTCACTAATGTATTATAGGAACTGAATTAAACTAAGTTAATGAATGATAGATCTCTCAAGCAGCAGGTAAAGTTACGTTATATAGGACTGTACAGAATTGCATTTTGACGATTCCTGCAGCGCGCACCGATCTTAAAACAGCTGCCATTTCTTCGTTACTTGGTCAAATATGGCGTTCTACGCGGCGTTGGAAAGATAAGAGGATAATATTTCACCTTCAATTGGAATCACTCGATTATCTTCTCTAGAACTCGAGATATAACCATCTGAAGCAGCCTGCAATGTCGAGAAGCATTCTGACAGTCTATAGACCATGTAGGTCAGTCTATAGACCACTGTAGCTGGTAATCCGCTTCTAAAACTCTGCAAATATGGTTTTCAGGCCTTGAAATGCATTCTAAACTTCAAGTCCGAGTCAAATATTCATGTCCTTCCTAAGCTTAGCTTTCGGGGTCAAGATTTGGTTCATTTTCTACTCATTTCCGCAATAATCTGCAATATTACATAAAAATACGAGAGTAGACAGAAATAGAGGAAATAGTAGAATAAACTACATATAATAGACATAAAATGCGTGGAAATAAAGATGTAAAACATCATATTATAGACACGCATCAGCCTCTACTGATTGATCTTGGTTGATTGAATGCAAAATTTGATAAAACGGTTTAAATGCATGAATGCGCGTCCAATAATTTAAACCTAACATGTGAGAGCTTTCTAAGTCGGTTAATTTAATCCAAGTATCAAGTATAAGATGTCGAGTTGGATTAATGGTTGATTTGCATGCAAGACGGAACTTAAACATCCATTTACCGTATTAGGTTTATGGTGTATAACGTGATCCATTTGTCTTAGTAAAGCATTTTACAAATATGATTTTTGAATGAGCAAATAGTCATCTGATCCGTCCTATATCCGGACTAACTGGAGTCGGGATCGTCCTAGACTAATGCTGAAAAGGGAACAGACCCTGCACCAGGTTTTGGAAATAATAAAGAAGGGGCCTGTTTAGGCGTGGGTCAATCAACGATTGTATGCCGTGTTCTGACCTTCTGAAAAAAGTTTATAAAACGTATTGAAAAATGGGTATTTGACCCGATTTGGTTTGAAAGGGTCGTTTAGACCGCATTTGTTGATTTGAAGAACGAGACTCGAATGATCATCAATATTTTGATGATACTCGGTGTCGGATTCGACTTGGACAAACTTGACATGAATATTTTTGAAAATAATTATGAACTAATTATTTTAAGCTCATTTGAATATATTAGTCGATATTCATCATCGTACCCGGGTTAAAATCCGGCATGGTATGTAGAACCAAGGATGACTTTGTGTTGGTGACTAATATGCTTGTTTTGAAAATGTAAGGAAATGATGAAAGGCTTTAAAATACCTCCCTAAAATGAAATAAAAGGCTTTATAATACCTTTTAAATGTAATTAACCAAATATTATCACCGAAACACGGATTTAACCGTCATGGTATGTGGAACCAAGGGTGAAAAATATTTTATGGTTAAAAACAAATGAAATAAAATAAAAAAGGTTTGAAAATATTTGAAATGGTAAAAACCGATTACAAATATGAAAATGAATTAAAGGGGAAAGACGAGAACAAACACGGTTGGGTTCTGACCTGGGCACCCCATTAAGGCGCGAGCCTTTGTGCACAATAAGGGGCTTCTGCCTCAGGCCAAACCTCGGTTTTGGCTCATTTATCTCATGTTTCGGATTGTGTTATGCATGTTTTAGCATGTTATAGTCATAAAAAAAATGAAGACATGATAAAAGAAGGATTTTTACACCCTCATACTTACATGTTTGGTTATGGCGAGAAACCGACGTAAGTGTAACAACTCGCTTGGTCGGAAAAGACTCGGGTTTAAAACAGTTTTGGTAAGTAAAAAGAGTGTTTTATTAAGATTAGTGACGGTGTAGTGGTCGAAGTGGTCGGTCAAGTGATTTAATGCACGATGACGGTACCAAACAATGTGTAAGACTTGTATTTACGATCGGTAGGTCGTAAATACGAGTCGGATTGTGACTTAAGAAGTCGAGTCGAGAATTTTAAGGGAGAAAAGAGGGGGCGGACACTCACGTAAGTTCTCAAATGGGGGCATTTGAGGGGTATTTATAGGAAAATGAGTGGTTGTGTGAGTTTTGAGCGACGTGGCCACCTGGGCTGCTCAAAGAGGCGCGAGCCACGTCGCGGGTCTTTGTGTTGTCCTGTCACTTTCACACAAGTGCAATCATGATTTGTTCTATCCTATGATTTGTAGTCACATGTTTGTTACTTGACCATTCGTGAATCCGGGAAATCTTAGTATAGAAGGTTTGAAATGGTTTGTTTTTTGTGGTTGACTCGGTTTGACTCGTTGTTGGAGTCGGGATTTGAATTTTTGAGTCGGTTTTTGGTCCGGTGTCGGTTTTGACTCTAGTTAGTGTCAGTGCGACCCCGTCGTCGTGCATTAAACACTCCAGGTACTTTTGAAAAGTTTTGAAATATTTTATTTTTGAAATCGTTTTAAGTTTTCCGACGTAAAGTTATACACAAACTGTCGATCAAACGCCGCGATTCCAAAGCATGTTGTAGTCCGATAATCATCGGGTGTTTGTTGGAGTCTCAGCAAATACTGGGTATCTACAGTTCCGTAAAAAGCGCACTCGGGAATTCAGCCTCACTCGTAACGGGGCCGAGAGTAGGATTAATGTGGACGCCCTTTGCCCGACTACGACGTCGCGGTAAAGGTAAGGGGTTACGCCGTTTAGATAACGTCACTATTCTTTTTCTTGTACGGTCCGGCATAGTCATAATGTCATCTCCGCTATCTGCCATCTCCATTATCTATATTAAAACGTTAAATAAATAATAATAAAAAACTTTTAATACACAAAATATAAATTAACCATTTGAATACAAAATTAACGGTCAAAACTAAACTAAAATATCCGAACTATGAACGGACATTGAATTTCAAAGTCCGACCATGGTTAAGACGTTGAATTTTAACGTCTGAGTCCAGGTGAGACGTTGAAACCCAAGTCCAAGACGATGAGAAGCAACGTCTATGGCATCCAAGACGTCAATCTTCTTTGTCCCTTCCCCTTTCAAACGATGAAACTCAACATCCCCCTCTATACCTGACAATGAAACCCAACGCCCCCATCCCCAACTCACGCCAACATTCATCATCTCTCCCCCTCACTGACGTTAAAACTCAACATCCCTCACCCCTACCACCTTTAGTTTCAACGTCCACGACCAATAAACATGACAACAACCAACACCAAACACGACAACTACCAACACCAAAAAACACGACAACAACCAACAACAACAAGAAATGCATCGACAAACCAACAATAACAAATACGACAATAACATAGTTTAATTAAAACCGAGTTACAAAACAAATGGTTTGTAATTTACAAATCAAATTAAACAAGATTTAAGAAGGGAATGAATAGAATTAATAAGAGAATGAATAGAATTAACAAGAATCAAGACAATACAAACATTACTAACCTAATTAAAATCAAATTATACAAACTAAATCTAATTTAATTCAAAAAACATCGATTTACTTTAGAATAAGAAGGAAATTGAAAAGAGAATCGAGAAAAGTCGGTGGTGCATAGTGTTGCTGCGCTGGTGATGCAGGTGGTGCGGTGGTGGTGGTGATGTGGTGATGTGGCGCGTCAGGGTTAGGGTGAGTTAGAGAGAGTAAGATTGAAAGAGAGAGTAGTGAAAGAGAGAGGGTAAGGGTAGTGATGGTCTTTTTTCTAAAAAAAAAACGTCGACGACGTTTCGCAACTCGGTTACTTTACCAAAATTATTCCTTTCATCCCTCTTCCTCCTTCACCTTCACTCACACACAGCTATTTATATATTGCAAAAAAAAAAAAAATGGGCGTGAAAATAATCATGGCATAAGTGCATAACCAGGTGTTAATCTCTTCTTTTCTCTTACTAATTTGTATTTTATCCGAAAGAAATTATCATTTGAGTGGTACAGTGAATTAATTGGCTAATTTTGAGATGACAATTTTTAATTTTTTTGTAAATCATTCATCTATTCTTTTGAATACTATATTAATTTCGTAGATTGGTTTTATTAGTTTTCTTTGATCTTAATGTTTGCATAAGTGTAGGCTTCATCTTCTTTTTTTTTTTGCCATAAGGTGTTCTTAGAACCCCACTTTCTTTGTTATGCTATTCTAGTTCACGAATTCTCATTTAAGACGGTATTATCCGTCTTAAGCCTAAGGCGGGTCAAGTGTCATACTACTTGTGTATATAAGACAAATCTATTGATTTTTATTATGCATTCTTATATATACGACTTATATGTACTTGATCCATCATCAGTTTAAGACGAATAATGCCGTGTCCTCTCTTAAAAATTTGGTTTGTCAATTAGCATGTTTTTCCCAATAAAAATAGAAGCATCAATTTGATGTTTCTGTTTCTTGGATTGCTAATAAGTCTTGAACTCATGACCTCTTGGTTCATATGCACTTATTATTACCATTATAACACATCCATATTTTTGTTAATTTTGTATCTCTTTTGTTATATGTATGTTAAAATCCGAGTTAATATAATATGTACCTATAGTAACTATTAAATATACTTCTAACTTATATTCAATACTAGTATGTTGCTTGTGCGTTGCACAGATTCTAAAATAATTGGCTAGATATATAATGTTTATGACCGTTTTAGCCTTTAATGTGTAAAGTGGATTGTAGGACAATTTTAATGCTAACATAATTTGATTAACGATCATTATTGCTTCAACGTGTGACTTTATTAGATAAACTAACTGACACTTGGTTGACACATTTTTCTCTTTAGATAGTAGTTTTGAGAGGTTTAATTGGTATAGCAACAGAAAAATGACAATTCATTTGTATTTTAATTCCTTTGACATTGCATATACATGTTACATACAATATGTACACGTCTTCTTCCTATTAATCTTGTGTATCTAAAGTATGATAAATGACTAATATAGATGGAGTAAGCCCTTAGGCCTCTTAGTCTTAGATCCCTTCTTTGTAGACCTTTCCTCACCCACCTCAACCACATGTTTGATGTCCTCTGTTATTGACTTATTGTTAATGGCTTTTGGAACGTTTCTGACAATTAGTATAATTTGTGCCCTTTTTTATTCATCAAAATATTCCTGTTACTCATTTTTTTCCTTTAACCTCGTTCCCACTATTATATCAACGCACTCCTTTAAAAGTTTCTCCTTGGGCCTGTTCTATTCTAATTCAAGAGTGTTCATACCCTCACTTTTGTAATACTACTGAAGTTAATGTTATATAAATTTGGGTGATATGCGTAAGTAATGTTATAATGTGGGTTAGTGCCGATATCATGTTGATGGGTTGCATTGTACCGGTTTTGATTGGTTGGTAGTATGTGCGAACTTCGAGGGCGAAGTTCATTTTAAGAGAGAAGATTGTACGTAATACCCCTCTTATTCTAAGGTTATAGGACCCTTTGTATATGTCCAAGTGTAGAAGTAGACTATGAAAGCATAATAAGGAACTTGAACAAATGTGTTATAAGTTGGAAATGTGATCGCTTGTTTTAGAGGCATTTTTAAATAGTTATATCTAGAGATTTAGAGCTCTGATGACGGTGATTCAAATTGGAAGTGCAAGCTTATGGTCTTAGCTTTCCAACGCATGGTCACAAGCTTAATTCCGATAAGTATTTTAACAAATGGCAGTTGTTTAAAAATTATTGCGCAAAGCTGTACTCGCTGAATAGGACATGCGTTAATTACTTTCTTAATTTCATTCTTTCCTAAATTGTAACTAATATTATTATATTAATCACAAACTAACCTAGATCAACCCTATCCCAATATATATATATATATATATATATATATATATATATATATATATATATATATATATATATATATGGAATCCGGTGAGAACCACCTATATTGTGAGAACCGTGAGAACTCCACCTTACGAATTTTTTCCCTAAAAAATAACGACATATTTGGATTTGGCATAGAATGTTATGGCTAGGTAACATATTTCTTTGTCCAAAAAGTATAAATTATTGACGGAAATCGAGACGAGAAACATTTTATTAATTTTCATGTACCTACTACTTATTTTCATGTATCTAACAATTTTCATGCACCTAGAACTTGTTTTCGTGCACCTAGAGCCTGATATTTTCATGTACCTAGTAATCATTTTCATGCATGTAAAAATTTTCATGCACCTAGTATTCGTTTTCCTGCATCTATAGTCATTTTAGTATACCTAATTGTATTTTTGTACATTAAGTTTATCTTTTGTTAATAAAATCAAAAAAAATTGTTTAGCTATACTAAAAATGTGTTTCAATAGACTATACTAAGGTTAAATGATCCTTCAAAACTTTCGGAACAAGATTTGATGATGATTTAGTAAGGGTTCTCACGGTTCTCATTATGTTAGTAGTTCTCACGAAACTTTTGAGTTCACTCGACTTAGTACTCGGTCGAGTGGAAGTCACTCGACTGACTGGGAAAGCTACTCGACCGAGTAGAATTTGGGAATGTTGTGCATTATTCTGCCAGCTGTCACTCGACCGAGTGAGTGATTCACTCGACCGAGTGCGGTGTCACTCGACCGAGTGAACATTTCACCCGGTCGAGTGCCGGGTCGCTATCGCTTAGAACCGCGTGTGAGTGAGCCTTATCCTTTTTCCTTCACTTTTCAGATTTCCTCCTTATTTCCCTCCTCACCTTATCCATCCACCTTATCATTTCACTTCATTACATTTCCACCACAAATGAAAAAGAGGGGAGTAAGGGAGAAAAGAGAGATTAAAAGAATAAAGGGAGATTTCGTCACCTCACCTCGATATCGTATGGTAATACCGTCTCCTATCTTAATTAATTAATACCATAGACCCGCCTTAACCTTGACCCGTATTTAACCCATCATTGACGGTCGTTGACCACCCAAAATAGGGTTTGACCGAGTATATACATGGTTTGCGTTGTTGTTGTAAGACCGTCTTAAGACGAGTTTTTGACCTGCACCTGTAGTGGCCGTCTAGGGTCAACCTTGGAGTTGTTGTGTCGAGGGGAGTGAGAAGGTCACAATGGTGGTCTTGGGTGGTGGGTTAGGTGGCTGTGGTGGCGGGGATCTGGGGTAGACGGTAGGGTGTACGGACGGTTTTATGGTTGTTGTTGTATGTTGTATGTTGTATCTTATCGTTGGTGTTGATGTTGGTTGCCATTGTTGCTGTCGGGTATATGGGTGGTCGTGTATGGCGGCCACCCTGTATAGGTGGGGCGACGATAGTGAGGGTGGTGGTAGCCGGAGTAGTGTTGGGTTGCGCGCGTGTGTGTTGTGTTGTTGTTTGGTGTTAGTTGTTGTCGTGTGGTTTTTGTGCTGGCCGTACCCCACCATGGCTGGAGGTGGTGGCCACGATGGCGGCAGTAGGCGGTGGGGGCCGCCAGAGTATTAGAGGTAGTTGGGTGTGAGTGAGTCGGGACTTAAACCACGTAATTAGCGGGAATCAAGTCGGGATTTGAATTAAAGTATATTTAATTATATAATTATATAATTGTATTTAGTTAGATTAACTAGTTTGTAATTATATTTAATTATCTTAATTAGGTGCCGATTTTGTGGAGGAGCGCATTTATGTCCGTTTGCTTGCTTATTTAACGGGATTGCTAAAAGGGAGGTTTATCCTACTCAGTTCGATAATGTGTCTATTTGTTAAATGAGTCATTTGTCATTAATTGCATTGAATGAGTCGTTAATTGGCATGTTATATGGTATCTTGCAAATTGTCTTGTTTGTATGTCGGAAGACATGGAGGTTTGATTGGTTACTTGTTGTTATGGAGACGGAAGGCGGTTGGGAGACCGTCTTTCGCTTGAGTCGCCTCATGAAGTTTCCCACTCCAAGAGGGATGTGCTTATTAATGACTTGAGTATTGGAGGGACTCGTGTGAGTGAGGTACGATGTCTGGCAGGGGACCCGAGTCGCTTTTGGGCCAGGTACCACCGACGTGTTCGGAGTACATTGTGTGAGTATGGTGTCGTGGATATGTTCCTGGCACCACCCGTTGTGGGTAGGTCTAAAGGGGTGCTAACGAGCCGAGCCGAGCCCGAGCTTGTTCTTGCTCGGCTTGTGCTCAAGAACTAAAAATCGATCTCGAGCCGATCACGAGCTTACCCGAGCTTGTAGAAAATGTGCTCGATATCAAGCTTGCGAGCTTTAACGCGAGCTCGAGCCAAACACGAGCTCAAATCGAGCCTATATATAATGGTTAATTTTTTGATTTTTTTTCTTCCGATATTTTCAATAACAAGGCTCGAAGGTTAAATGTAAAATATTTGACAAATCAGTGAGACATTTGATATACGTGATACAAAAATATAATCATGATAAAATATTTTTATAAAATATAAGCAATATCTTATATAATCACACAAGTTCGAGCCGCTCACGAGCTTTTCGAGCCGAACCAGCGTTTGCTCGGCTTGACTCGTTAAGCTCTCGAGCCGAGTCCGAGCTCGAGCCGATCTCACACGAGCCGAGCTTTGACCGAGCTTTTGCCGAGCCGATCTCGAGTTGCTCGCGAGCTGTCTCGGTACCGCTGTGAAGGTTGGATATTGGTGTTTCATTCATATCATGGTCATGTTGTATACTCAGACACTTTGATTTGTGCACACTTTATTTATCGTTACTGATGACGTCTGTGTGTCTGTGTAGTTGTCACCTATTTCCGAGGTGGCTTGTGTCGATCTATATGATATTTCCGATCATATGGGGAGCAGGTTAAGTACAGGTTGTTTGGATAGCACGCGGGAGACGAGATGAGCTTGATGAGTCACGAGACGAGTATAGTTGTCATGAGTTGTACTTTTATTCATTTGTTTACGTTTATATAATTCATTAAACATTATATTTATAAAACGTTCTTTGATTGAAGTTTTGAAACACTACCTCGGGAAACCGAGACGGTAATGACTTTAATTATCTTGGCCGAATAATTGGGGTGTTACAACGAAGTTTGAGCAAGTTAAGAAAAGATTATGGGGTTTATTTACCGAATTTAAGCTCAATGATACGACTTTTGTAGCAAAAATTGGGACAAAGTTTCAAACTTGTATATTCAAAAGATGAAGCTTTAAGACTAATTTTTCGATGAAAATAGAAAGCATCAAATATGATAATACTAGCATCCCTTACCCTTTTCCAACCTTTAAAGATGAATTAGATGACAGTAATTGAACATCTGGAGGTAAACCCTAGAAAATCCGGGTTGATTATTACCAAAAATCGGTTAAATTTATAGTTCCTAGCATCAATAACAAGGATTCAAGGTAGTTTCTATAAAAATCTAGAAATTATAACACAATCTTAAGGCATAAATCGAAAATTTCAAAAATTACAACACTACTATATGCCTCTATTTGCATCAAAATCAAAAAAAGTTAAATTACCTTGAATTAATTTGCAAAATCGAATTAGATGGATGAACTAGAAGGATTTGCAAGAAACAAAGCACATATTTCACCAAAGTTTTGTAAAAAGAAGATTTTATCAGAGATTTGGAGTTATGAATAAAGAAATAGAACTAAATAATGAGAAGGATAAAAGATATAAGTCCCGAAAAATTTTAAAGACCCGTGTTCTATAGCAGTGGTACTCGATCGAGTGTTTGAGGTACTCGATCTTGTATCCTCTACTCGATCGAGTTAGGGGTGCTCAATCGAGTTTCGATATTTGGCAGAACTGACAACGATTCTGTTTCTAATGAACTCGGTCGAGTAAGGCCAACTCGGTCGAGTACTCCCTCGTACTCGGTCGAGTAAGTCAAATAATCAACGGCTGATCATGAATTGATTAGTCGTTCCTGCAAAACAACAAATCGCTTGGAGTCAAGGCGTACTTAGAACTCGTCACTAGTTAGCTCCTATACTAATACCATCGACCAGTAATACTTTACATATAACAATAGTATCACAAACAATACATTACAACACAACTCTATTGCGTTCCAAATAACATACGAATCTACTATTACGTACTTTATCCCACATTCTACCCATAGCGGCAACAGTGTTCTGTCCTATTCACATACACATATAATCTTACAATGATTACATGCTCATACAATTCATCTAATACTGCAAACTTATAAACCAGTTACCAAACATACATGTCACCACATATCCTCCCGCATGCTTTTAATACATCCCACTTGTTCCATCCACATACCCACACACACAATTATAAAAACGGCCATGCATCATATACACTATCAACTACACACATGGCACTACCTCTATACATGTATCTTGCACATTACACACACATGTTCACATAATTCCCGACTCAATATTCTCATTCGAAGTGGCTAGCTTAAGCACATTGGGGCCAGGATTTTGGAATGAGGGCACCTTCTCTCCCAAAATCAATTATAAAGGGGCTCCCAACTGTGGACATGGGCCACGTCTCGGTCTGTGGATTTGGGGCCATCTACCGGTCCGTAGTCACGGGCCACCTACACGCCAGGCCAATCTGTGGACATGCAACGGTCTTTTTGAAAGCCACGCCCGGCGGAATAAAAAATGCTTTCGACCGGATCGTTTTAGGTCGGTCGGTTTCATCTCGGTAAGGGTCTCGAAACGATTAGAGATGTTCGAAGTCGCCACCAAGCATTTGTGGGATGCCTGGAACCCATTCGAATTCCACTTTATACCTCGGTCAAATCGAAGCACAAAGCAGCGTTTGACATAGGTACTAAAAATAGGGAAATCGTCCCTCTTTAGCATCCTATCTCTAGAATGACTCTCGTACGCCCTGGATAAGGTCGTCCACTATCCAAAGTTTCTGAGTAAGAGGTGAAGGTACGTATTGGGAAGCCCTTTAATCAGACACCCAATCCCGGCCGCGGTAGCGGCCTCTACTGATCGATCTTGGTTGGTTGAACGCAAAAGCTGATAAAACGGTTTAAATGCATGAATGCGCGTCCAATAATTTAAACCTAACATGTAAGATCTTTCTAAGTCGGTTGATTTAATCCAAGTATCAAGCATAAGATGTCGAGTTGGATTAATGATTGATTTGCAAGCAAGACGGAAATTAAACATCCATTTACCGTATTAGGTTTAGGGTGCATAACATGATCCCTTTGTCTTAGTAAAGCGTTTTGCAAATATGATTTCAAATGAACAAATAGTCATCTGATCCGTCCTATATCCGGGCTAACCGGAGTCGGGATCGCCCCTGGACTAATCTTTGGAAAGGGAAGGCCTGCACTGCATGACCTACATGAGGCGCAAGCCGGCCGGCGGTGTAAAGGGGCCTCCACAGTTCGAAAATGAGAAAGAAAAGGATGCTTGAGGCGCGGGTCAGCCCTACGGTTATATGCCGTATTTCGACCATTTGAAAACGTTATAAAACGTGTTGAAAAATGGGTGTTTGAACCCGATTTGGTTTGAAAGGGTCGTTTAGACCGCATTTGTTGATTTGAGGAACGGGACTCAAATAATCATCATTGTTTTGATATTATTCGGTGTCGGGTTCGACTTGACAATCTTGACATGAATAGTTTTGAAAATGATTATGAACTAATTATTTTAAGTTCATTTGAATATAATTAGTCGATACTCATCATCGTACCCGGGTTAAAATCCGGCATGGTATGCAGAACCAAGGATGACTTTGTGTTGGTGACTAATATGCTTGTTTTGAAAATGTAAAGAAATGATGAAAGGCTTTAAAATACCTCCCAAAAATGAAATAAAAGGCTTTAAAATACCTTTTAAATGTTATTAACCAAATATTATCACCGAAACACGGATTCAACCGTCATGGTATGAGGAACCAAGGGTGAAAAATGTTTTATGGTTAAAACAAATGAAATAAAATAAAAAGGGTTTGAAAATATTTGAAATGGTAAAAACCGATTACAAATATGAAAATGAATTACAGGGAAATGACGAGAACAAACACGGTTGATCTCTGACCTAGACACCCCATTTAGGCGCGGGCAAGCCGACGAACCAACGGGCTTCTGTCTCAAGCCAAAAATCAGTTTTGCCTCATTTATCCCATGTTTTGGTTCATGTTATGCATGTTTGGTTATGGCGAGTGACCGACGTAAGTGTAACAACTCGTTTGGTCGGAAAAGACTCGGTTTAAAACTGTGTTGGTAAGTAAAAAGAGTGTTTTAACATTAGTGATGGTGTAGTGGTCGAAGTGGTCGGTCAAGTGATTTAATGCACGATGACGGTACCAAACAATGTGTAAGGCTTGTATTTACGATCGGTAGGTCGTAAATACGCGTCGGATTGTGACTTAAGAAGTCGAGTCGAGAATTTTAAGGGATAAAAGAGGGGGCGGACACTCGCATAAGTCTCAAATGGGGGGGCATTTGAGGGGTATTTATAGGAAAATGAGTGGTTGTGTGAATTTTGAGCGACGTGGCCACCTGGGCTGCACAAAGAGGCGCGAGCCACGTCGCGGGTCTTCGAGGTGTGTTGTCGCTTTCACACAAACGCAATCATGATTTGTTCTATCCTAGGTTTTGTAGTCATATGTTTGGTGCTTGACCAAACATAAATCCGGGAAAACTTAAGGTAGAAGGTTTGAAATGTTTTGTTTTTGGTGGTTGACTCGGTCTGACTCGTTGTTGGAGTCGGAATTTGAATTTTTGAGTCGGTTTTGGTCCGGTGTCGGTTTTGACTCTAGTTAGTGTCATTGCGACCCCGTCGTCGTGCATTAAACACTCCAGGTACTTTTGAAAAGTTTTGAAATGTTTTATTTTCGAAATCGTTTTAAGTTTTCCGACGTAAAGTTGTACACAAACTGTCGATCAAACGCCGCGATTCCAAAACATGTTATAGTCCGATAATCATTGGGTGTTTGTTGGAGTCTCGCGAGATCGGGTATCTCTGAGCCCCCACTTTGACTGAGGCTTGGACAGGGCGAAAGTCAAAGCAGAGCCCCCAGGTCAATCGAAGATTACAACCTGGAGACCCAAGCGACGTCGAGGCGGCTCGAAAGGATTCGGGCCAAGGACCTGCCATTGGGAAGGGCGACGCCAAGGCGACTCGAGGGTACGAGCCAAGGACCTGTCGTCGGGAACAATTTAGAGTCTGTCGGCTATCCGTGCGGGTCGTTTAAAGTCCGTTAGACTACGTACAAAGGCTCGCCAGCCATAAGAAGGAGTCATACCTGAGGCATCTTCGGATATGTCCTTGCGCGTTTGCGGACAAAGGCTCGCCAGCCGTGACAAGGAGTTCCACCCAAGGCGTCTTCGGGATATGTCCTTGGGTGTATGCGGACAAAGGCTTGCCAGCTATGGTGCGTAGTAAAGCTCGCCATCCATGGCGCGTAGTAAGGCTCGCCAGCCATGGCGGGTAGTAAGGCTCGCCAGCCATGGCGGTCGGTTAATGGACTGTGAGAATAGCCGCGTCAAATGGGCTGGTTTTAAAAGTAGCGAACTCGTAATGCCGCCGTGAAAATAGTGAATTTTGAATTTCACCATCAATGTTGTTGAAATAAGTGGGTTCCGCGAGGAAGCCCCCTGTTGGTATTTGAAGGAATAGTGAATTTTAACTTCCACTACTCGTTTGTTTGAATTTGCAGTGGCAGTTTTGATCGCCGTTTGTTTGAATTTTGAAGGAAATAGCAAATTTTAAATTTTGTTATCACGTTTGGAGTGAGGGTTTATGTGCCGCCGTTGACATGTGATGGAAATAGTGAATTTGGAATCTTCACCATTGATTGAAGTGACGGTTTATGTGCCGCCGTTGACACTTGATGGAAATAGTGAATTTGGAATCTTCACTATTGATTGAAGTGACGGTTTATGTGCCGCCGTTGACATTTGATGGAAATAGTGAATTTGGAATCTTCACTATTGATTGTAGTGACGGTTTATGTGCCGCCGTTGACATTTGATGGAAATAGTGAATTTGGAATCTTCACTATTGATTGAAGTGACGGTTTATGTGCCGCCGTTGACATTTGATGGAAATAGTAAATTTTGAATTTTCACTATTAATTGAAGTGACGGTTTATGTGCCGCCGTTGACATTTGGTGGTGAAAATAGTGGAATTTAATTTCCAACCATTATTTTGGAAATGACGGTTTTAATTGCCGTCGTTTGAAAATTTGAAGAAATAGCGAATTTTGAATTCTCATTATTATTTTTGAAATTGAAGAAAATAGCGAATTTTGAATTTTCACTATTATTGGCGGTTTTGATCGCCGTTTGTTTGAAATTTTTGAAAATAGCGAAGTTTGAATTTTCACTATTTGTTTTTGTCTTTGAGAGAATGACGATTTTTGATGTCGTCAATGAAAATTTGAATTTTGTTATGTGGAAATTGGGCTAAAGCCCAAAATTCGCTGAAAGAGTAAGGGACGCCTGATTGAGGCGCGAGCCACCTGGCGAACCAAAGGGGCTTCCCATTTTTTCTGTAAAAAGACGCGAGGTTAGACTGCATTTCATTCCTCATTCATCTTCAACCTTCGACACAAAAACCTGCAAAAAATCGCCATTGTTGGACTTTTGCTAGCTTTCATTCGTGCCATCAACAATAATGTCGTCTCAAGGTATGCAATTCCTCTCGAACCCATTTGTTTTTGTTGATCTTTAGCTTAATTGAATTAGGGCGAAATTTTACCCTATAAAATCGATTTGGGCGTTTTTGATTGAGCCCATTTCGAGTGAAATTGATGATTGCACTAGGTTAGAAACCTGTTTAGGAGTATAGGGGTGCTTTTAGTTTGCATTTTGGTCCCCGTTCCCGCTCCCCGTGCTTGAAAAACGTGAGTGAGGTGAGAAACTGTCTCATTTCACAATGCCAAGTTTGTTTGCTTGGATAATAGGTCCCACTAGGTTGTATTGTCGTCGAGAAAGATCATTTTTGCCATTGTGGACCTTTGTTGGGTATTGTGGGCAAAATTGGAATTTTTGCCTTTTGTGACGGTCTTATGTCTGACAAAATAAGTGTCTGTTGAGCTTGAATTGAGTCAGTTTGCCTTGAAATGGACCTTATTGGTAGTTTAGGTCACCTTGAGGCGTGATAAAATCACGTTTGCCTTTTTTGCGGTCGTTTTGAATTTTCGACCGGCTTGTGCTCAAATTAGCGCATGAATTGCCTTTTCGAGCCGTAGAAAAAATTTCCCATTGCCTTGGGAATGTATTTTTGGTTCGTTGGGTCTTGAAATGCCATTTTTGTCTATTGTTTTGACTCGTCTTTTGCTTGAAAAGTGGGGCGAGTCGTTTTTTTGTGTGTGCTTTTGTTTTTCTTTTTGTTTTTTTTTTTTGAAAGGTTTTTGTTTGGTTGGATTTTGGGCGGGATTGCCCTTGTTTTGCCTTGCAGGTTGTGTTGTTTGGGTTTGTCTTTTTTTTTTACGCCATCATAATGCCGAAAATTCGGCTGACGTTTTTTTGCTTATTCTTTTGATCGCAGGGTACCATTTGGGACCTATGGGGTCCGTTGTTGAGGTACTGGAGGAGGAGGATGATCCTGGAGGGGAAGAGACGACCGTTTTTTGTTACAGGCTTGGTTGTGTTTCTGCCTGGCGCCCTTTGTCCGGCCAATGATCGGGTAGCGATCGTTGGTCGTTGTCTGCAGAGGTTCGAATGACCGATAAGTGGGGTTCAATACGGGCGTGTTTTGTCGCTTTCAATCGTCATTGAATTCAGCTGATTGGGGTTCAACATCGGGGTAGTATCTGTTGTCCTGGTCCCTTTTTACCCTCGAATTCTTACGATTGGAGGCCAACGTCGGGGTAGCGTGCTGAGTTATGATCCTCGGTTATCGCGTCGTCCAAAATCTGCAAGGCATCATTTTTATTTTTTGTCGTGGAGCAGGAACGAGGTATTACCATTATGGTAACCACCTCTGCTTCCATTGTTGCTCCTCTGTTTCTTGTGTTGCTCCCTTTCTTTTCCGTTTGAGAGGATAGAGAGTGCATAGTTCGGTAGGTGGCGGATAGCCCCCAGTTCGTTGTCTTAGGCCAGTATCTGTATGATAGACAGTTGTTTTAGGCCAGTGTCTGTATGATAGATGGTTGTTTTAGGCTAGTGTCTGTATGATAAATGTTTGTACTAGATCCTGTTTGTACGGTCAGTTGTCCATATCAAACGTGCGTCGATGTATTTTGCGTGAGGCGGTTTGTATATATGTGTTTTTGGATTGTGGCTCATTTTATGATTTTGGCTTTTTTGTGTTGTGTTTCGGAGGAACGATGTCGGCTGTTGATTCTCCTTTTGCTTTGCATCAGTTCCTGCATCGTTAGTGTAGAAAACAGGCAACAGGTAGCACGTATGCATAAACGTAAACGCGTAAAAAGCATTTGAACAAAAATTAACCAAGATGACTTGGAGTTAAAATTTGAAATTTTGAAAATTCCGCGACAAGTCATCACTTTAGATAAAAGGAATTAATTTGAAATGTGAGCAATTAACTCGTGTCTTGAATAAAATTGCATTGGAAATTATTGAAATTTATTTGTGACTCGAAAAATTCAAACTCAAACCGTCACGGATGAATTTTAGAAAAGATTTTTACGAGTGTATTTGATTTAATTTTTGAGGTCAAGACTCGAATTTGTGAGTGCTTAAAATTTGAAGGAAATTGATGTCGTGTTATCAATTTTCGATTTTATTTTGATGGAGAAAAGCGAAAAAAAATTCGGAATTTCGACTGACATGGAAATGATCCGTTGCGGATCGGGGCGACTAGCCCTTCCCCCCTTAAAAAAAGAAAGAAAAATCTGTATGTTTAAAGCTGCGTCATGGAAACCGTGTCGGATTTCGTAAAACGCGAAACAAGGAAATTTGAGTGTGAGGAAACACAAAAATGTCCTGGGTCATCCCGAAGAGGCGCTAGCGTCCCGACGGGAGTTTTGAGGTGTCAGGAGAAAACACAAGTTGAAAGAGACAAGTCAACAGCGGGAATCCTGGAGAAGCCTCAAAGAGGCACGAGCAGCCTGGCGAGGGGAGCCGGCTCTCCCCTTTTTTCTGAAAAACGCGCTGATCATTTTTGTATAAATAGTGATGTTTGCGCTTCATTGTTTCATCATCCGAAATACAAAAACATCTCGACAAAACTTCTTCTTCTTCCACAAAAATATTTCATGGATGCTTTTGAGAACGCATTGCGACAATGGTGCCGGGATTTGTCGCCTCCCGAAAAGCATCAACTCATTTGCATGGGAGTTGGTCAATTTTTGGTGCTTCGTCAACTCAAGGTGCAACCTTCATTTCTTGAAGCATGTTCTCGGTTTTGGGATTCAAAACACCATGTTTTCGTTTTCCCGAAAGTTGAGATTTGTCCTCTTGCCAAAGAAGTTGGAGCCATTGGTGGGTGGCCGGGTTGTGTTCCGGTTCTTCCTCCGACTCGGTTGTGCTACAAGAAGAAATTTCGTTCCATGTTGGGTTTGTCGACAAGTCAAGTCAACTTTATTCTTGCTCCACATGGTGTGGATATGTTGGCTCTTATCAACATCTTTTCAAATGAATTAGATGTCAATGTTTCGGAGGTGGCTAGGAGAAGGGCTCTTGCCTTTTGCCTTGTCCATGTGTACTTCTTTGTTGATGTCTTGAAGAAGGAGGGGTTAAAATACTATGCTAGCATGACCTTTATTCATGTGGTTGAACAAATGGAGCATGGTAGAGATCCATCATGGTTGGTGCTCGGTGAGATCATCCAAGCTTTGGACAAGGAAGGCTCTTATGGAGAAGCTCCCTCCTTCGGATCCCCGAGGATCCTTCAAGTGTGGCTATTGGAGAGGCTAAGGTATGTAGAGCCTCCGGTTAATCCTTCTTCTTATTCCTTCCGTCACCTTACCATGAGGAAGAAGTTGTACCCGGATAGTTTTGCTTCTACCGAGGCTTATTGGGCCACGAGATTGGCGGAGGAGGGTGGTCCTCACATCCGTTGGGTGGTGCCGTGGTGGCACTTGAGGTCCTTCATGGGGTTGCCCGCTTCGGGTGCTAGTCCTCGCTCCTTGATGGTGGTGGGTTTGAAGGTTGCTTCCTTCATCTATCCCGAAAGGCTTATGAGGCAAATGGGGCGTCAACAAAAGGTGCCCGCTCAAGATACCCTTGTCCAAGAGAATGTTTTTCGGAACTTTGAGCTTGTGGAGGTCTTCGAAAGGTGGTGGGCCACTCGGCCACTTTGGGAGGTACCAAACCCCGTTGCCACGACATGGGTGACTCCCGCTTATGTCTAGTGGTCATGTGCTCCATCCTTGGAAGAGAGATCCAAATTTCGTAAGGACGAGGTTGTCGACTTGAAGTATCGAGAGGTTGGCAAGGCCAACCGTGCCTTCTTTGAGGAGTATGTTGATGGAGCTACCCCCGATGTGATGAGACCACCAAAGAGGAGGAGTTCTTGTCCCAAGAATATGGTGGGCCGTACATTGGCCCTTTTTGGGTCGAACATGGGGTATTGTGCTAGACCGGAAGCCGTCGTCGTCTTAGATCCGTTGAGGAACCGTTCCGAGGAGGAAGTTTATGCTAGGCGGGCCAACAAGAAGAACAAGGGGAAGATGTAACCCAAGGGAAAAGGCAAGTGTAGAATGGAAGAGTGAAGACCTCCATTACCCACTTTATTATTATGTTGTATTATTGTTGTGAGTTTTTATTATGTTGTACTAGCTAGTTATTGTGTGTTTTGTGCAAGTTTTATTATGTGAGGTGTTTCAGTTGACACCTTAGCTTTGACAAGTTGTAGACTCGTCGAGCTTTATTTGTTGTTGAAATTGTAATCCCTCCCATTATTAATTAAATAAGAGGATTGTTCGTGTCAAAAAAATGTGAACGCTTGTTTATTTCATCCGTTTTGTAAAGGCAATTCGATTTGAATCGTCCTAAACATTTGCACTTGGGAAAGTGGTATTTTTTGGAAAGGGAGATAGGCTTATTTTCGTACTTTGTTGGGAAGGGGAATGGCTTCCCTTCCTCCTTTTTGATGGGGATGTTTTCTTGTATGTAGGTAAATTTTTTTTTATTGTGGGAGTGGTTGCTTTTTTTTTATTGTGGGAATGGTTGTATCCTTCTTGTGTAAAAAAAGGACTGCCTACGTATTCACCTGAAGAGGTGAAATCAAACCATGCTCGTAGTTCAGGGGTTTTTGGTTTAGTGCAAATGGATGTTGCCTTTGACAGATCAAAGGACCTTTGAAACGGGCAAGGTGTCGCAGATTAGACTCGATAAAACATGCAATTTCAAATCAGAACACGTTGAGAAACTTGACTTGAAAAGGGGTTGAGGTGGCTGCTAGTTGTAAGACTAGGCTTAGGTCGTTGGTTGCTATGGTTCAAGGGTAGTATTTCTTGAGTTGGTCTTGGTTGGTCGGGTTTGTAAAGTCCTCCCCATCTAGGTCACTCAGTCTCATTGCGCCCCCCGAAAGTATTTTCTTGACCAGGTATGGCCCGGCCCAATTGGGTTTGAATTTCCCCCTCGGATCGACGGGTAACGGTGCTCGGACCGACTTGAGGACCAAGTCGCCCTCCTTGATGTTCCTGGGTTTAACCTTCTTGTTGAATGCCCGTTGTATGCGTCATTGGTATAGCTGGACGTTGTGCAAGGCGTTGAGTCGTTGTTCGTCTAGAAGAGTGAGTTGCTCATACCTTCGACGGGTCCATTCCGCCTCAGGGACTTGACTCTCCAGTAGGATGCGTAGAGAAGGGACCTCTAACTCTACCGGTTGAACCACCTCCATACCATATGCTAGGTAGAAGGGTGTGGCGCCTGTCGGTGTTCGAATGGAGGTTCGGTATCCCAGAGTGCGAATGGGAGTTTGCTCGGCCAATCGCGGTAGTTGTCTTGCATTTTCTTGATAATGGTGACGAGAGTTTTGTTCGCTCCCTCCACCGCTCCGTTAGTTTGGGTACGGTAGGGGGAAGATCGATGTCGTTTGATATTTTATTTGTCCAGCAAAGCTTGAGTTTCCGCCCGGAAGTGAGAGCCTTGATCGCTGATGATTTCATGGGGTACCCCATGCCGGCAAATGATGTTGTTTTTAATGAACTTGGCCACTTGTTTGGCGGTCAAGACTGCATATGACTATGCTTCCACCCATTTGGTGAAGTAGTCGATGGCGACGAGGACGAAGCAATGCCCCTTGGTGCCTACCGGGTTGACTTTCCCGATGATGTCGATGCCCCAGGTTGAGAAAGGCCAGGGTGAGGTCATTGTATATAAAAGGGATGGTGGTATGTGTTGTATGTTGGCGAAGATCTGGCAATTATGGCAATGTTTGACATAGTTACGGCAATCGGCTTCCATGGTGGTCCAGTAGTAACCTAGCCGTGTGATTTTTCGAGTAAGCATCATTGCGCTCATGTGAGGGCCACATTCTCCGTCGTGGACCTCTCCCGTGACTTTTTTGGCTTTGTGATGGTCAATGCAAAGGAGGAGAATTCCTTGGGGTGTTCTTTTGTATAGTTGATCTTGGTTTATCACGAATTGTGATGCAAGCAAACAGATGGCTCTTTGTCCTCTTTGATCAGAGTTGGGAGGGAATTCATTTTTGGTTTTGTAGTTGAGGATGGTTTGGTACCAAGGTTCATCATGGCTTTCCTCGTCGTCGTTGATGGCACAAATGTAACACCCCGGTTTATGAAGGAGCCTTTAGCAAGACGTTCCCTAATAAACCGGACTGTTACCATCTCGGTTTCCCGAGGTGGTGAATAACAAAGTACAACGACACCAAAGTACTTTAAATTAAAACTTAACGATTACATGATTAATACAAATTATCCAACTAACTTAATATGAGATAAATACAACTCGCAGCTGAAAATAAATTAAGTGATAAAATCCTCTATGTGGTCTAGACTTCTAGGTAGATTGGCCAAGTCCTCACGCATCCCATAGCTCCCAAGTCAACTAATCTTTAGTACCTGTCAAATCTGCTCCCCATTATGGTTCATCACAGGTGTTCACGAATACACAGGGTCAACCACGAGGTTGAGTAGGGAAAACAATGAAACAACAAAAAATATGTTATGCATGCTCCTCCGTCACCTCCATCTCCACCTCAACTCATATATCATAACTCATATCTCATAACTCATAACCCGGACAACCCAGCCATACCGATCCCCGGTAGACTATATACATCGACCGTAGCCGATCTGCCAGCTCGCAGCTGAGGACACCAGGGCAAGTCCTGCAGAACCCGCCTGGGCCTTATCACAACCTCATCATCACCACACCATATCACCTCAACATCCTCCACCTCCAATGCATATGAAATGCTCAACAGTAATCAATGCAACTTAATAGGTATACCAATGAATGAAATCATGCCAGCTATCAACATGATGAGATAACATAGTCAACACAAAAGCGAGTTGATCCACCACACTCCAAAGATATGAAACATAACATAATCACAACCACGAACAAGTCAACGATCACAGCTTGGTCACATGAAACACAACAATCAACACAATTTAACAACACCGGTAAGACAAGTGTATTTCCCTACCTCAGATCTGCAGTCAAATAGTCGGGTGCTCAGTAATATTTCCACAACAATTCGCCCTCTGAAAGGTAAATAAATGATAATTGATTACTTAACTATTCTCGTTCCCAAAATAGAAATTTACCAAAAATAGAAACTTTCCCGATATAGAAACTTTTCTCTTTTAACAATCCCGACACAAAACCTGTTTCCAATCATTTAGACGCCTCGGGAATTAAATTTAAATAGCTAATGTGCTAATAAAATATTAAACGAATTAAACGTTTTAAGAAGACCCGAATCAAACATAAAACAATTCAAGCATCCCGACTCAAACCCGTCTTTAATCATTTTAATGCACTCGGGAATCAATTAATTAATTTAGAATACGACCCATAACGAAATATAACGATTAAATCATGAAAACCCGCTTCAAAACCAAAACAGCCCGCACCCCCCCTTCACACGCACTCACCCGCCACCACAGGCCACCGTGAGGCCGTGTCAACCACCAGCCCCAACACCCACTCTGACCCAACCACCAGCAACCACCCCCACTGGGGTCGACCCTCGCCGGCGAGGTGAACCACGGCCGTCAACTGGCCTGGTTCAACACCGAGCCTCACCAAACACCTCCTTTTCTCTCCTGACCACCACCGACCAACAACCTTACCCCTGCCAACCACCACGACTTTGCTCCCCGTCATCCCACGAACCCAGACACCGTGTCACCACTGTTTCGACCTCCCCCGAGTCCACAGTGGTGTCACCCCAACTCAACCCCTAAACCCACCTGAAACCGCTGCTTAAACCCGTTTACCACCCCCCATGTCGATGCCGCCTTGCACAGCCACAACCACCACCTATAACCACCATGAACACCACCACTACACTCGCCACTAACCACTCTACCCCCTCACCCTGCCAACAACCACTAGCATCCTCAATCAAACACGCACAACCCCCTCCAAAACCCGACAGAAACAAAGAAAACAGAGGGGAGAGGGTTGCGTTCTTACCTTTTCCTGCCACCACTACCGCCGCCAGAGCCGCCTATGAGTGCCGACAAACGCCCCTATCTCTTCCTTGCTGCGCCGTTAATGCCCACGCCCTCTCACTCTCTCTCGAATTGCGTGAAGATGGGGATTGGTGTTGCTGAAAGTAGGGTGGCGGTTTGAGGGAGTGGCGTTTTGTGTTAGGGTAGAATTAGGTTAAACTTAGGTTAAGAGGTTAATTGGGTCATGGGTAATTAATTCTGGGTAAATGGGTAACGTCATGGTCCGCGTGGTTGGTTCACGAATTGGTTAACGGGACTTCGTTCAGCTAAACCCGTCTTAACAAGCTCACGAATAACTTAATCCTACGATATCAATACGACCCAACAATTACTCGACTCAATTAGTAATATAAAACGTATAATAATTATATATAATAATATCCATTTAATTTATTATATAAAAAAATACGGGGTATTACAGTCTTCCCCCCTTAAAATGAACTTCGTCCCGAAGTTCGCTCTCATACTCAACAACAGAAGGGTATTGTATATCGTACTTACGGACGTCACGAAACTCTAACTCGGTTAACACACACTTTTGACACACCAATTAACATAACAATTACGGAATGTTACATTCTACCCTCCTAAAAAGAAAGTTACGTCCCGGAACTTACTTCATGCAAACCCTTCACCACTCATGAACTCATGCAAACTATCAGAGCACCATAACAGCAGCAGTTTAATTACACAACATAGAGAACTCATTTGTATGGGTACCACGCAACACAACATCAGCTTGATCAAAACCACGATCTATAACTTGATCAAAACCACAATCTATAAACAAGTGGAACATAAACATTAAGATTTTACAATCCTACCCAACTAAAAACATGGTTACGTCCTCGTAACCTCTTTTCAAATGTCATATTCCTATGCAACAAACTCACTGTCAACAACAGGTAACAGGAAAGAACACATGACAAGAGATTGCGCAGAAACATTAAGTCGGAAACAAGGTTTTATTATGGAATTAACTGATTGTCAACAAGTAACACTTATTACTTAGCTCATGCTTGACTTAAAACACAACTTCAAACTAAAAGAACAACAAGAAGGAACCAAAGGTTTACACGTTTCATAACAGACCGATCATGGTGTTACTAGCCCTAACCTAACGGTCCTTAGGTCGCGCTTCCTCTCGATTCTCGGTGACTTCTATGTCATTCCCTTTTCGGTTCACCTCTTCCGAAGTCCGGCATGGGTGGTTCGGTCGTACTTTCGGCATCGGTACATTAGCGTAAAATTCGTGTCTCGGGTTGCTGTTATAAAGTCAAAGGTATGCTCGGGCGGGTATTTGGCCCCCGTGATGAATTGGGGTCACGGAATAGCCTCATGCAATGGGTGGTCGACTCTCTCATATACAATCGTTTCTTTGTCCTTTAGTATGCAGTCGGGAATAGAATCGATAAGGGTATACGCTCTTAGCCGAGTATTAGTTAAATACTCGGGGTGCCCATTATGGCCATACATGTCCATGGCAAGTACAAAGTCTCTCACAATGCTCATTAAAGTCGGCATCAAGTGACATGTGATCCTGCGGGTGTACATTGTAGGGATCCATCCTACAAAATGGAAAGTTAACAAATTAAGACACAAGGGTGTTACGACAAAGGATTCATCCTCGAGGTTTAAGTGTGCGGAAGTTACATAACAAGTTTCCAGGGTAATTGTAATACCAGGGTTTTGGTCAACTCAAGATCATCACCATTCGCATTATCTACCAGAGAACAATCGCTTTAGAAATATCAATCGCAAGAATACACGTAAGTCAGCATGCAACTTAACATTGACCCCATTAAATTCCTCTCCCAAGTCAAAACTATTACCAATCCCGAACAATTGAACCGCCCTACTTCTAATAAATCACCAGGAGTATTAAACCTGCGGTACGTAAGCACTACTTAAACACCTTGAAACCATAGAAACATAACACATAATCAAAACCTTTTGACTCATCAGGCATACAACACGAATTAGCCAATTTGTTTGATATAAATTCTGAAACGTATTTGCTAATAAAAGTAACAACATATGATTCATAACAACACAACATTACTTCCATATCCCACATGTGTTTGACATCATAGCAACCATATCGTTCAATTGTGTCCAAAGAACTTAGTACAACTCATTTGCAAACAAAACAAACGATATCGCGTAAATAGTTTAAACATACATTCATCATCTTATACTTTGTAGAATTCTATTTGTACTAAAAGATTAGCAACTTGGACACTTCACTGATTTGCACGACTTAATTACTTGGGCAACTTGTAGACTCAATTAGATGTAACTATATCGACTATCATTTAAACCAAAGCATATCGTGTGAATCATCAAAGGGTTATCCTATTATAATTGTCAACATAGTTATCATAACAATCTTTATTTTAATATAATTGATAGTAACGACTTGAGAATATAAATATGCCAATTGTCGTGTTATATCAAACAGTTTCCTTTATATCACACTCATGCAATTGCAAGAATCACTCTAGTATTTTTTTTTTTTTTTTTTTTTTTTTTTTTTTTTTTACGATATTGTAATAACGAACATATTCAATAACAAAAATAACAACACTGTTTTTTATCATGTTATAGGTTTAGGTTCAACCGAAATAATTTAATGCAATGAAAGCAACAGGTATAACCATAGGCACACAGGCTCACAAAAGGACCTTAGGACTCAGATGACACCCTACATGTGGTAATATTTAGGCATAACCATTACTACCATTCATGTGTAGACATTTAGACCTAATTATTATAATTATTCATGTGTGTATGTTAGAACAGTCAATTAACTTTTAACGCTATCAACTTACCAATATATGACAATATAGTTTTATATGTATATATATACCCGACCACTATGCAAATAAGATGCACACCCAGAGTCATTACATCATGCCAAATGTATACAAGGTATGCAAACAACTGGACTCGTATAAACATTTCACCCTCGATTAAGAATCAAATTAAGCTATCCAATTTTACTCATGCGATCATGCCAACAATGTTATCAACTAAGTTGTAATTTTATCACTTGTTAAGATATATAACTACTGAACATGCGTGCTACTATCATCACATAAAACATTATAATTTCACCTTACTAAGGCTCATGAATTAATCAAACAACTGTGTGAAAACTTAGCATAGAACGCACATTTTACAGGTCATGATTCACGTTGTAACCTTCAAAAATCACGAGTAAACAGCCGTTCAACGAAAACTGAAGTTATATTAATTTTCATAACATACAAAGAGTTAATAATTTGTGATAAAAAGAATGAGGTCGAAAGTTCAAGAATTCAATTTTTAAAGAATTTTACAACTCAGTTGGTCCAAACAAGTATGTGACAAACAATTGGTCGAAACTTGGGTCAATTCGCAAAGCTTACCTTTTAATATAGAGACATCAAGAATTTTCGTGGCTCATCAATTTGAAAACGTATGCGAAACCTCTAGTCGATGGAGTTGGAATTATGCAAAAATCATTTACACAAATTAATGAGGATTTTTACAAAATCGTCGGTCAACACATCACCGCAGGGAACTTCCCAACCACAGCCCACTAAAACATTTATTGCTCTTAACCCGTATACCCTATAAGCATGAAACCAACGCCAAAAGAACACTAACTCACAAGGCTATTTCTCATAAAATTTTCATCCGTAGAAAATTAACAGAAAGGAAATGACAGCAAGATCAATTACAGAGTAAAATCAAACAAAACGGATTTCAACACTAAATCATTCATTTTCCATGTTCCAAGCTCTTACAACCATACTATCGATACTAACTCATCCTAACTTAATTCTCACACTTTTGTATTTACGTAAACATCTATCCCATAGAAGTCCCTTCGCCTCCCGACCTACCCCTTACATCTAATCACGATTGCTACGACTAGAAACGAGCAATTCAATGGTGTCTCTCATTACTATCACGATACTATACTAGCATGGCTTTGGGATCACATCACCGCACATCACTTGACATAATAGTACTATCAGCACATCATTCAACATCTATCCAGATAATTATCATCAATTCGCAATTATTTTCACGCTCACGATTACCACAAGCCAACACTTCATTGATTATTAAACTGATCACGAAACTTAATTCTCATTTCCACGACATCATATGGTCACGTCATCATTCATACAAAACACTTACTTTATGTAATTTGTCCTATAGAATGGTTAGAATATATGGGTCTCGGGTATACATCAACTCAATTATACCCAAGGTTTTCCTTCTAAGCGCCCCATTCACTCGTTTTCTCTTGGGTTGCCTGGTTCAAAACCGAGAGGGCAAAAGAGCACGTATTAAGGGCGCCTTCTTAACCACCTTTGTGAGCCCCTAACAGTTTATTCCCAGGGGTTCATTTTATTTAGACACATCCTACGTTCATTGGGTTCTTTGGTTCAGGCCTAAGGATCGTTCGCTCTGATACCACTTTGTAACACCCCGGTTTATGAAGGAGCCTTTAGCAAGACGTTCCCTAATAAACCGGACTGTTACCATCTCGGTTTCCCGAGGTAGTGAATAACAAAGTACAACGACACCAAAGTACTTTAAATTAAAACTTAACGATTACATGATTAATACAAATTATCCAACTAACTTAATATGAGATAAATACAACTCGCAGCTGAAAATAAATTAAGTGATAAAATCCTCTATGTGGTCTAGACTTCTAGGTAGATTGGCCAAGTCCTCACGCATCCCATAGCTCCCAAGTCAACTAATCTTTAGTACCTGTCAAATCTGCTCCCCATTATGGTTCATCACAGGTGTTCACGAATACACAGGGTCAACCACGAGGTTGAGTAGGGAAAAAAATGAAACAACAAAAATATGTTATGCATGCTCCTCCGTCACCTCCATCTCCACCTCAACTCATATATCATAACTCATATCTCATAACTCATAACCCGGACAACCCAACCCATACCGATCCCCAGGTAGACTATATACATCGACCGTAGCCGATCTGCCCATTTCCTTGTTGAGGACACCAGGGCAAGTCTGAGAACCCGCCCTGGGCCTTATCACAACCTCATCATCACCACACCATATCACCTCAACATCCTCCACCTCCAATGCATATGAAATGCTCAACGATAATCAATGCAACTTAATAGGTATACCAATGAATGAAATCATGCCGACTATCAACATGATGAGATAACATAGTCAACACAAACGATTGAGTCCACCACACTCCAAAGATATGAAACATAACATAATCACAACCACGAACAAGTCAACGATCACAGCTTGGTCACATGAAACACAACAATCAACACAATTTAACAACACCGGTAAGACAAGTGTATTTCCCTACCTCAGATCTGCAGTCAAATAGTCGGGTGCTCAGTAATATTTCCACAACAATTCGCCCTCACGAAAGGTAAATAAATGATAATTGATTACTTAACTATTCTCGTTCCCAAAATAGAAATTTACCAAAAATAGAAACTTTCCCGATATAGAAACTTTTCTCTTTTAACAATCCCGACACAAAACCTGTTTCCAATCATTTAGACGCCTCGGGAATTAAATTTAAATAGCTAATGTGCTAATAAAATATTAAACGAATTAAACGTTTTAAGAAGACCCGAATCAAACATAAAACAATTCAAGCATCCCGACTCAAACCCGTCTTTAATCATTTTAATGCACTCGGGAATCAATTAATTAATTTAGAATACGACCCATAACGAAATATAACGATTAAATCATGAAAACCCGCTTCAAAACCAAAACAGCCCGCACCCCCCCTTCACACGCACTCACCCGCCACCACAGGCCACCGTGAGGCCGTGTCAACCACCAGCCCCAACACCCACTCTGACCCAACCACCAGCAACCACCCCCTTTGGGGGTCGACCCTCGCCGGCGAGGTGAACCACGGCCGTCAAGCGGCCTGGTTCAACACCGAGCCTCACCAAACACCTCCTTTTCTCTCCTGACCACCACCGCAGCCAACAACCTTACCCCTGCCAACCACCACGACTTTGCTCCCCGTCATCCCACGAACCCAGACACCGTGTCACCACTGTTTCGACCTCCCCCGAGTCCACAGTGGTGCCACCCCAACTCAACCCCTAAACCCACCTGAAACCGCTGCTTAAACCCGTTTACCACCCCCCATGTCGATGCCGCCTTGCATGACCACAACCACCACCTATAACCACCATGAACACCACCACTACACTCGCCACTAACCACTCTACCCCTCACCCCGCCAACAACCACTAGCATCCTCAATCAAACACGCACAACCCCTCCAAAACCCCCGAAACAAAGAAAACAGAGGGGAGAGGGTTGCGTTCTTACCTTTTCCTGCCACCACTACCGCCGCCAGAGCCGCCTATGAGTGCCGACAAACGCCCCTATCTCTTCCTTGCTGCGCCGTTAATGCCCACGCCCTCTCACTCTCTCTCGAATTGCGTGAAGATGGGGATTGGTGTTGCTGAAAGTAGGGTGGCGGTTTGAGGGAGTGGCGTTTTGTGTTAGGGTAGAATTAGGTTAAACTTAGGTTAAGAGGTTAATTGGGTCATGGGTAATTAATTCTGGGTAAATGGGTAACGTCATGGTCCGCGTGGTTGGTTCACGAATTGGTTAACGGGACTTCGTTCAGCTAAACCCGTCTTAACAAGCTCACGAATAACTTAATCCTACGATATCAATACGACCCAACAATTACTCGACTCAATTAGTAATATAAAATGTATAATAATTATATATAATAATATCCATTTAATTTATTATATAAAAAAATACGGGGTATTACAACAAACGTGAGCTTGCTCGCTCTTTCTCTGGACACATAGGGGCATTGATGTTATGTCGCCATGTATGTTGACGAGCGCGGCAAGTTTTGCCAGGGCATCAGCAAATTGATTTTCCTCTCGCGGCAGATGGAAATAGTCGAATTGGTCGAAGAACTCGGCCTCTTGATTGACCTTTGCTCGGTAGGGAGCTAAGCTGTCACTTCGGATTTTCCATGATCCGGACACCTGATTGATGATGAGCGAGGAATCGCCGTGGACCCTCAGTCTCTAGATGCCAAGTGTGATGGCTGCTTGTAGGCCGATGAGGCATGCTTCATATTCAGCGACATTGTTGGTGACGGCAAAGTCTAGCTTGACCGAGATCGGAACATGTTCTCCCTCCGGTGATAATAGAAGGATTCCTACCCCGAAGCCTCTCAGATTAGATGCACCGTCGAAGTATAGGTCCCGTGCGTCTGAATCGGCATAAAGGATGCCGTCGTCAGGAAGTGACCATGTGTTGGTCGTTGGATCCTCGTTGACGGGATTTTCAGCCAGGAAATCAGCAACTACTTTTCCCTTGATAACCTTGAGGGGTACAAACTTGAGATCAAACTCAGACAGCATGAGCGTACACCTAGACAGCCTTCCGTTTAGTACGGGTTTTTCAAAGATGTATTTGACCGGGTCCATCTTGGAGTAGATGTGGACCGTGTAGCTGAGCATGTAATGCCGCAGCTTCTTTGTTGACAATACTAGGGAAGGCATGTCTTCTCCACTTGGGTATACCTTGTCTCGTACTCGATGAACTTTTTGCTGATGTAGTAGATGGTTCGTTCTTCGTTGCCGACTATTTGTGCTAACATTACTCCCATGGCTGTGTTGGTAACAGTCAGGTATAGGGATAAAGGAATCCCCGGTTGAGGTGGCATGAGGACATGAGGCTTGGATAGGATCTCATTTATCATGTCGAAGGCCTTTTGACAGTCGTCGTCCCAATCGGTGTGATCGGAGGCGCAAAGCTTCTTGAATATCGGTTTACAAATCATGGTGAGCTTGGCAATGAAGCGGCTGATGTATTGGACCTGACCGAGAAATCCTCGAATCTCCTTCTCGTTCCTAGGCCGAGGCATTTCCTGAAGGGCTTTGATTTTGGTTGGATCAATCTCAAAGCCTCTTTTGCTAACGATATGTCCCAAGAATTTTCCGGAGGTGACCCCGAACGCACACTTCTGAGGATTTAGTCTCATGTTATATTTCCGCAGACGAGCGAAGAATTTCCGAAGCTCGTTGATGTGGTCGTCCCGTTCTCTTGATTTGACGAACATGTCATCGACATACACCTCTACCTCCTTGTGCATCATATCATGTAGGAGAGTGGTAGCGGTTCTTTGATAAGTAGCCCCGGCGTTGATAAGACCGAAGGGCATGACTGTGTAGCAATATGTACCCCACTGTGTAGTGAATGTTGTCTTGTGCATGTCTTCCTCAGCCATTTTAATCTGGTACTATACCCAGCATACCCGTCCATGAATGATAGGAGGGCATGTTCGGCGGTATTGTCCACCAGAATGTCCACATGTGGCAAAGGGAAGTCGTCCTTTGGACTCGCCTTGTTCAGATCCCTGAAGTCGACGCAAACCCGAATTGTTCCGTCTTTCTTTGGTACGGGCACAATGTTGGCCACCCAATCAGAGTATTCAGACACTTTGATGAAACCAGCCTTGAACTGTTTATCCACTTCTTCCTTGATTTTTAGGGCCCATTCAGGACGCATCCGGCGTAGCTTCTGCTTCACGGGTTTAGCTCCAGGTTTAATTGGTATCCGGTACTCTGCAATTTCCTTGTCAATCCCAGGCATGTCTCTGTAGGATCAGGCGAATACGTCCTTGTATTCGTGGAGGAGGTCAATGAACTGTTGTCTTTCCGAGGGGTCCAGGGTTGTCCCTATCCTAAGTTCTTGAGGTATATTGTCGGTTCCTACGTTAATAGGTTCGGTCTCCTCAATGATGGGGGTTCTGGTTTCTCGTTTGTCAAGTTCTTTGGCTAGGTGAGGTGGGTAGTCACTCAAGTCAAATTCGTCATAGTCGTTCATAATTGCATTGCAGTTAAATTGAGACGGGTCATAAGCAAATTTAGCGTTCATTAAGTTGACACGAGCGAAAAACTCGGAGAGAACAGACATCTTGTGGTCAGTCAGAGGCGACACAGCAGAGGAGGTGGCCCCTGGAACAGGCTCCAGGTTGTCACCTCTCATGGGAGTGGGGGTGATCCTAGTAGACTCAGCCTCTGAATTAGCCATGACTTTGTGATAGAACAGCGGGAAAGGGACCTTGACAGGGACATCAGGAGTGTTAGGAGCTACGACGGAATCTAACTCCGACTCAGAATCAGATTCAGGTTCTTCTTCTCTTCCCTCCTTAAACATAGGGCCTTCTCCGGTTGTGATTTTGAGGATGCGGCCTTGGCGATCGGTCCACTTGACGGTTTTCCTCCAGCCCTGTGTAGCTTTCTCCGGGTCAGTGTCGGAGATCAAGACGGTTGGATCAAACTGATTGTCCTTCAGGGCGATGTTGATAATTTCCTCATAGTCGAGGTGTTTGATGTTATCTTCCCCAAACAGGAGAGCGACAACTTGTCCATCGAGGCATGACGACGGCTTAGATTCGGTTGATACAGCTTCGGTGTTGTCGGAGATGAAGCAGCAGTCCTGGAAGACTTCCAAACCCGGGTCCCTAGCCTTGGCCACAGGGTCATAGATTGGTTCCGGAAAGCCATGGTAGAGCTCAGACTCTCCCTCGGGGACAAAGTATCCGTTGAGGGTCAGGTGGTAGGGACGGAGGATAACTCCGTGCTTCTTGCGTTTTCGGACTAGGAGGTTCATCTCCTGGATATCTTCATCGGTAGGTTCATATCCCAGCCCAAAGTGAATGTTGGGGACCTTAGCCTGTTTCAAGGGAGGCAAGGTGTCCTTCAGTGGATTGAGGGGTAAGCCCGGGAAGTAACCCTAGCGCATCATGATACGGTTGAGTGTTAGGTTGGCAAACGGGTCACAATCAAAGGGTGTTGATTCATCAGTTATGGCATTCACAGCTTGGAATCCCCACATTTCGTTATCATCTTCCTCAATGGTTTGGGAGGCTATTCCCTTTCTCATGACAGCTTTGATCGGGGAAGCAGGAATCGTGATTGTTTTCCCGTTGAAGGGGACCCTGATCTTCTGGTGGAGAGTTGAGGTAACTGCCTTGACGGCATGGATCCAAGGACGTCCCAGGAGCGTATTGAAGGTGGCGTCGATGTCGACCACCTGAAAACTGGTTTGTCTTTCCAGCGGTTCGGTTGCGACGGTCAGAGTGATGAGCCCCATGACCTTGCGACGAGTGCCTTCGTAGGCGCGTACTCCTTGATTTGATGGGACCAAATCAGCTTTCTTAATACCCAACTTGTGAGCAGTCTTGAGGGGAATGACATTCACCGCGGATCCGTCGTCTACAAGTACCATGGGCACATTCTTCTTGAGGTATTATACGGTGATGTACAGGGCAAGGTTATGATTGGCTCCGAAGGGAGGGATATCTTCGTTAGAGAAGACGACCGGGTTGTTCAAGTCAGGGGCGTCCCTCGTCATGTGCGCCACTATTTTTTCAGGGGAAGAGGTGGAGGGTACGGTTAATTTTCCTAAGGCCTGTAGCAAAGCCTGTCGATGCTCAAAGGACGTTACGATCAGTTGCCAAATTGAGATTTTGGCTTTTGCCTTCTGAAGCTGTTTGAGGATTGAATTCTCAGGAGCCCTCGGTTGAGTGTCTATGTGGACGCGGGCCACGGGGGCGCTTGGGAAACAAGCGTTTGCATTTGTGGAGTCGCCACCAATTTATTGTGGAAAATTGGAAACCGTTCGAATACCTCGTGCCATGTCAAGACACAAAGTAGTGACATGAAAACCAAAAACTCGTTACCCGTAGCATTCTATGTCTAGAATGACTCTCGTGGATGCCAATGAACACGGATGTTCACAGAGATCTGGAGTAAGGGGTGAGGGTAGTATTAGAAAGCTCTTTTGATCGAACACCTAATCCCGCCCGCCTCGATAGCGGCCTCTACTAATGATTAGGGAAAATCGTCTATACTCGATATATTGTCGATTATATGCATGCAATGCAACATCCAAGTTTTAATCCTAACATGTGAGAATTAGACTAAGTCGGTGAACAATTAATTTAACATACAATTGAGTCGAAGGAGGGATTTAGATTCAATTACATGTGAAGGCATGCAAATGGTACAATAAAAGAAATACAATAAATACAATAATGAAAATTACAATAATTACATCGGATTCATTGATTTATGTCGAAAATACTTTTAAAACGGATAATTTGAGAAAGAATAATAAATAAACGGACAGATTATTAACAATAATACAAATAACAATTAATTGAATACGTAAACTAATTAAACTAGGTCAAGGCAGAACGGAAGTTCAGAGACAGAAATCAACTTTGGAACAGCGTAGCGTAGCCGCCCTCGGAAGAGGCGCAGCGATTCTTTCGTGTCATTCAAGGCCTGAGTTCTGGCTGTGAAGCCGGAACTGCAAATCGTTAGTATTCGTGGGTGAATTTAATGATTGATTATGATATTCGACTCGGATGAAAGTGATTTAATACATTATTTACATGTGAATGAGTCATAAAAGCGATAAAACATGGACGAAACGAATGTAATGAAAGATTGATTAGTGACATGGGTGAACTAATAAGGTTAGATATGACGAATTAATGAAGAACTAATGACGGATATGATAATAGACAGATGGGAATATATCAAATATCGAATTCCAGAAACTCGATATGAATGAATCGAATCTCTACAACCCGGATTGATTTTAATGACGAAAACCCGCAAATATTGGTTATAAGGGATTAAAGTCGGGATTTAACGATGAATTAAATAATAATGAATTACTTACATGTTAAATTTGTTATACTTAAAATTATCGTGTTAAAGAAACAATGAACAATTGATAACGAAACAAAACAATCGAATTATCAAAATACGAAGGAAGCAAGAACTGCGGCAGCCTCACGAAGAGGCGCAGCAGTTGCTGCGTCCCTTCGAAGAGGCGCAGCAGTTGCTGCGTCCTTTCTCGACGTCTGTCTCCTGATAATCCGTAAAAAGGGTTTTAAACATGGTTTTACGAATCGGTTTTAGAAGTACTTTCGACATAAATATTACATGATGATTACAAAAAGTAAATAACAATAAATAAAGAAGGATTTACACCCTCAGACTTACATGTTTGACGAAACGAGATGAACTAAGTTTATGTTTTAGTGATGCTCGACTCGAATGTAACGAAAGTGCCCACGTAAGAAGAAAACGATTAAGATTAATTAAAGTTGATTATGGTGGAGTTGGTCAAATTGGTCGGTCATGCAAAACGAGCTGGTACTCAGAAAGATCCGAGCTTACGTGGTCGAATGTTCAAGCACGTAGGCGCCAAAAAGTAAGAACGTGGTCTAGAATGCAAAGGGAGAAGAGAAGGGCGGACACTCGCGTGAGAAATATGAGGAGCGAAGGCTCCTATTTATACTAATCACGTGAAGGAATTAGGGTTTTCGGAGAAACTTTGGAAGTGAATCTCGAAAAGATATGAAAAGATCCGAAAAATACGCAGAAAAGGACTTGGGAAGAGGCGCAGCAGGCACTGCGTCTCTTGGAAGAGGCGCAGCAGCTGCTGCGTCTGTTCCCAGGTGGTTTCCTCCTGCGGAAGAAAGATTTCCATGCGGATTAATCTTGTTTTCCTTAATATTTTGTGTGAATATTACGGGAAATTCTTTACCAAAGATTAAAAGATTGTGAAATATGGAATAGAAATATCCGGAACATTCCAGAACATTCTGACTTGGGATTTTAACGGTTATCAGAAAATGAAGACGGTTTTAGGCCCGGACTCCAAATGTACTCTAAGTACTGTCAAAACGCCCGTATCGGCGCGTAGATGACAATTAAGAGGTAGACACCAGTGTTTGACCAATCACTTGACGATAAAATTACGAACTATCACAAATCATTCCGCGTACCAAACATGCGGCCCAATCATCACCGGGTGGTTTGCGGGAGGTGCGGAAATGAGGTATCGACAGAGCCCCCACTTTGACTGAGGCTTGGACAAGGCGAAAGTCAAAGTATAGCCATCAGGTCAATCGAAGATTACAACCTGACGACCATGACGACGCGAGGCGGCTCAAGGGGTTTGAACCAAGGACCTGTCGTCGGGAACATTTTAGAGTTTGTTGACTATCGGGGAGGGTCGTTTAAAGTCCATTAGACTACGTAAGGAAGCTCGCCAGCCATAAGAAGAGACCATACCTGAGATTCCTTGAGACGTTTCCGGAGGTGAATAGGAGCTAAGGTTAAGCGTAGGAGCTAAAGGGTAAGCATAGGAGCTAAGGGTAAGCATAGGAGCTAAGGGTAAGACCTAAAAGATAAGTAAGGATTGTGCTAGGGTGTGGTACCCTAAAGGAAAGCATCGACGGAAAGGAGGTCAAATATAATTTCGACCTAAGGGGTAACTAAGGCTCGAGTGTAAGAACTCTGCCGGTTTGGGAACTTCTGGAGAACGACACATGTATCGCAATCCATGGGGAAACAAGAAATATTGTGAGTAGCAGGACACAGGCGGGAACTGCTGGGAGAAATCTGCTTGGGTCGTCTTCAAACAAACTTCAGAAGAACTTGAGAAGGACGATTGTATGTCGTGAACTCTAGTTGGGGAAACCTTATCAGGAACTTATCTCCATGTCTCGAGAGGGATCGTCTATCCGCTTACTCTCGCTGGGGGAATATAATGAAGGCGTGTCGAAACACCTGTCAGAGAATACTTGCTCGTTGTGACAAGCAAGGTCTTGGAAGCAATAAATAAGGTATGATAGTCTGCAGTTAGCTTAGAAATGCGGGTCGGAGCGAAGAATATCGTCAAACGGACCAGAAAGATAAAATGGCATCGGAGAAGAGGCGCACCAAAGATGGGCCCATAAATAACGAACTCATAACGAATTTTTGATAATTCGTATGAAGGGAAGTTGAGGAAGAGGCACAGCAAGAGCTGCGTCTTCTGGAAGAGGCGCAGCACCTGCTGCGTCTATTCCTGAGCGTGGCAATTCTGCGTGAAAACGCGATGAAACAGGGGTTTCATTTCATTTGTTTCGAAACATAATTCCTCAATTTCTCTCTCAAATCTCAACCATTTCTGCCAAAACTTGATCCAAAAGCTTGCATTTACCATGACTAATCGAGGTATGTATATCATTCTTGCATTAATCTTCTATAATGGACGAATTGGATCGACAAAATTTAGGGTTTTCAACCCTAAAATGCCGAAAATTTGGGGTTTTTCCCCCAAATGATCTTGCCTTGTAAAATTGACCTTGTAAATGGCTAACTGGTAGTATAAGGATCATAACCATGTATTTATTTTGAATTTTCGTTGAGTTTTGGGCATTTGAGTAAAATTGTGACGGTTTCACAGCTAAACCGTAAACTGCTTCGAACATAGCCTTAGGATTGCTCATTTGCGATGAAACTTGATACTTGGAATCCTTGGATGATGGGTAAACTTCCTACCATCTCAGAATTTTGGTTTGTGATGGCTTTTTCAGGACACTTTTCTAGGGCATAATCGCCGTTATAACAAAATGCTGTCGAAATTCCGACTCGAACCCGTGATTAGGCTTCAACTTAGGCTTGACTTAACCCAAATTACCATATGAGTGATCGGGTTTGTGGGAATACGGCCAAAGATGGCGAGAAAAGAGCGACTTCGGGACTTCTAAAACTCGAAAATCCCTTAATCAAGGTTCGTCATCACTTGACGCGGCCTAAAATTACTTTAACGTTGCAGGTGACGAGGCTTATAATTCTGGGAGAGCTCCTATGGACATAGACACAGCCGTTGATGCTTCTCGAGCTCTCGAGGAGCCTTTCACTGCTGTTGGGCAGCTGTTGAGGTTGCTGAGGACGAGGTCCTCGAGGAGGAGGAGGAAAAGGCCCCGAGGCGGGACAACGTTGGGCAAGGTGGTCTTCAGCTGAGGGGAGCACCCACGTGGCCTGAGACCTGGGACAGCAGGCACTTGCTTTGGAATGCGGAGAGTCACCTGTCCTATAGGACGGTGAAGAGCTTGGTAATCTTGGATTCATTACTCATCATTCATCTTTTTTCATTTCATTTGCTCATATCTTTTCCAATTTCATTTAAACTAAATATAGTTTTTGTTTCAAATCACAATAGGAAGCCGGGAACATCAGATCGTTCTCGGGCTACATGGCGGTGATGGAGTGCTACGAGAGGCTGTCGGCGGAGGAGCGAGCCATGATCGAGAGGGGAGCATTCGGCGCCTTGGTGCAGGCTTGGAGGGATATCGCGAAGAGGAAGTTGCGGGCTAACCTTAGCCTGGTCCGCGCTTTTTTGGACCGATTCTGGGACACGACTTCCACTTTTCACATGCCTTTTGGTGAGGTGGGAGTCACGTTCGAGGACTACGACATGATCTCTGGTCTGCCGTGTGGGACCGAGGCGGTGGAGTGGCTGGAGACTGCCATGAGGGTGGACTCGGCCGAGGCTAGGAGGTTGATCAGCTAGAACTTGGCGCCGAAGGCTACTGCAGTGCCTGGTTTGGTGCCTAGTTCTTACGTCCGACACTACTTTGCGGGGAAGACCCCGATGCGGGTGGTGGTTGACGGGAGGGAGACGGCTCCTCCTCCCTGTACAGCTGAGCAGAGGGCCCGCTTGTGGCTTTGGTGGTTTCTGTCTTCGATCTACCACGGAGACAAGGGAGAGAGGCTGTCGACGAAGCTTCTTCCCTTCCTTTCTGACCTGAGCTCCCTAGGACGTTGGGACCGGGTCACTGCTGGTTTTGCGGTCCTCATCCGCTTCATGAGGGCCATGGTTCGTCCGGAGTTGATGGAGAAGGGGACTTCTCCTGTTGCTGTCGGCCCTGGACTACTGTTGGAGGTATGAACCTTCATCACTTCTTTTCTTTTTCTAATTACAAAAGATCGTTATTGACTATCTTGCTTCACAGGCGTGGGTGTACTCCTACTTTCCGAGCCTCTCGCCCAAGAGGACGGAGCCGCTGGAGAAGGCTTATCCCGTTGTGAGGGATTGGGTGATGTGTCACACGAGGAGCAAGCGTTCCTCTCATGGTGTCTACCGGCGGGACGTGAACGCTCTTCAGCTGGACAGCGTGAGCATCTCACTTATATTCGTTTTGCTTCTTTATTACTTTTTAACCGATCATAAGAATGGTTTCTTACTTGTCTTTTCCCAGTGGGTGCCCAGGCCTTGGGAGGAGTACGCTGGCGCTCCTCCTTTTGTGGTTGAGGTCCTTCGACCTAGGAGCTCGAGCCGGTTGCTGCTGAGGTCGTCGATGGATCCTGTGTGGTACTTGGGCGAGCGCTTGGCTCGTCAGTGCTCTCGGGATGTCTTGACTGTTCCCATCGATCCTCCTAGGACGATGTTTAGGGAGTCATCTGAGGCTGAGAGGGAGGCTGACTTGGCTGGCGTTGGTGGTGACGCCCTCCTTCTTCCGGATGAGGACTACTCGGCGTTCCTCTACGGGAGGTTGGCGTACTGGCCGGTTGTGGTGAGCATTTACTCTCCTTATGACCATTTCGAAAGTATGATGAATGATCATCGATTTAATGGCAATCCTTTGTCTTTGCAGAAGGTTGAGGCGGCGGGCATCAAGCCCCCAGAGTACCCCGAGACCCTCGAGTACACTGACGCGACCGGGAGGACGACGATCTCCGAGCTGCGTGACTTTGACGTGGCTGTGACGGATGGTGGCTTGGACGATTGGCAGCGTCTGATTCGGAGGGTGAGCCTCTAATTTGTATGATTTTTGTGTAAGAACACATTTTATTTAACTTATCCAATTATTGAGAACTTCTTGTTTCAAAATGCAGGTTGCGCCGTCTCGGTTTGTGGCGTTATGGAGGGTAGCCAACCGGCTGCGAGCTACTGCCGTCGAGGCACTTGTCGGCGGTCAAGGTCGTCAGGTATGAATCTTTCGTCTACTTCCTTTTTGAATTTTTTAATTTTCTTATGATTGCTTGAAATGATTGACATGAGCCAATTTTTTGTTTGCAGATAGAGCGCGAGCTGGAGCGAGAGCTGGCCCAGTCTCGGGAGGAGACAGCTCATTTGCTGAGGGAGCTCGAGGTTCGTGACGCCGAGGTTGCTGCTCTCGAGGCGAGACTTGCGGAGTTAGGCGGCGACCGGCAGTAGTTTTTTTGTTGTTTGTTTTGTTTGTTGTTGGCTGTATCTTGCACATTTGTACATTTTAGGACTTACATTTTGTACATTTTGGATTTTGCTTGGGGCTTGAGCCCCCAGCTTGTTGTACATATCCCTCTTTTGGTTATATATACGATGGCCTGAGTGCCTTTGCTGCTGGGTTGCATTGTTTGTTCCTGCAGGTTAGCTTTGAACAGGTTTGGTAGATGACGGTTTATGCCGTCATGCTGCCGAAATTTACATAGAAATTCACGAATGACTAAATTTACATAAAACATACATTTGTATATATGGCCTAAATTAGCGCAAAACGAATGACTCAAACGTGCAAAAATGCAAAAATGCAAAAAATTTGCCGGAAATGACCGGACGGTAGGGAGGGTTACCCCCAAAAAAATGAAAAAATAGAAACCTATAAGTTAGAAATGTAATGCAGGACGGGAGTGGAATGATTCCCAAAGAAAAGGAAAAATAAAAAGAAATATATAAGTTTGAAATAAATTACATTAAATTGGAGAAATGATTCCCCGAAAAAGAAATATATAAGTGTGCTAAAATGACGAAAATGCTGATATTGCCTCGAGATGCGCGTCTGAGAAATTAGGAAACACAAAATATGGTAACTTTGATGTATGTACCAAAATAATAACCCGTATGAATAGGAAATTATTCGCTAAGGAATTTAGGAAAGATCCAACTCGGAAAATCACAGAAACGTTGTTGGGGAAGAGGCGCAGCAGGAGCTGCGTCCCTTTGAAGAGGCGCAGCAGGTGTTGCGCCTGTTCCCCGGTGTATGCGTCCTGGCGGATTTTAGGAAACAGATTTTAGTATAAATAGAAACGTCGATAAAGGTTTTATTCACACAATTCTTCCATCTCTTCCTTCGTCTTATTACATAAAACTCTCAAAATAATCATTCATTATGAATACTTTAGAGATTCGTCTAAAAGAGTGGACGAATGAGTTCTCTAGTGTGGAGAAGTATGACATGGGTGCCTATAATCTTGGATCATTGTTGAGTTTGAAGCTTATCAAGGTGGTCAAACCATTCCTAGATGCTTGTCTTGATTACTGGGACCCGAATTATCACGTTTATTCTTTCCCCGGAGGTGACATTTGCCCATTTCCTGAAGAAATTGCTGCGATAGGTGGGTGGGACCCAGAACACTTGCCTGCTATTCCTTCTACTTCACAAGGGTATAATAACAAATTTAGAGACTTGCTTGGGTTGACAAGAACTGAGGTGGACCGTCTAGTGACCTCGAAAGGAGTGCGAATGTTGGACTTTATTGACCGATTCATTAACAAGGCCTACCCCACCATCTCTTATGTTGCTAGGTGAAGGGCATTCGGATTTTTTTTGTTACATGTATATGTCCTTCAAGGGCACGTTGATGAGGATTTGAGAGGTGATCCCCGTTTCCTGAGCCTAGTTGAGCAAATGGAACTGCGCAGGAGCCCAGCCTGTTTATGTTTAGGAGAGACCCTATTGGGTTTGGATAACAGGAAAGTCAATCGTGACCTACATTATTTGGGAAGTCCCATTAATTTGCAGGTAAAATAATAAAGAATTTCTTCTCTTTTTCTTTTTTTTTTGTTTTCGTTTTCTTCTTTTTTTTTCTTTTTTTTTTCGTTTTCTTTTGTTTTTTTTTCGTTTTTTTTACACCTGTTTTTTGGTAGGTTTGGCTTATGGAGCGTCTTCGATTGATCGAGCCCCCAGTTAATGTTCCTGCCTATCATGCTCCCTTAATTGCTATGAGGACTAGGCTCTACATGGTGGACTTCACTCGAGTCTGCAATTATTGGGACAACAAATTGAAGAGTGATGATGGCCCCTTGATTAGATGGATCGTACCATGGTGGCATCTCAAGTCTGTCACTGGAGTATCTTCCTTGGATCCTACCCAATCTGTGCGCATTCCCGGCTTGGAATTCATGGTATGCATCTTCCTGGAGAGGCTGATGAGACAGGTTGGACTGAAGCAGACAATCCCGAAGCTTGACACTGTCCCTCAGACTGCCGTGGTGCTTACTACTGAGAGTCGAAGGGAGTGGGCCATTAAATGGGCTCAAAGAAACGTATGGTTCTTGAATTCTTCTGTTAGTGCCTTATGGGTGTCGGACTCCTATCTGCGGTGGAGGAAAGCTACTACTTCGGAGGAGCGTGAGAGATTGAGGAAGCGCGAGCCTGTTGACTACAAGGTGCGCGAGGTGGAAAAGGAGAAAGAGAAGCATCTGACTGAGGGAGAGGAAGAAGCCGGGTTTCGAGTTGTTCATCCTTCGAAGAAACCGAAGACCTCTCCTGCCGTGGGCAAAGTGATTGACAAGAATGCGAAGGCTAGACCTCGAGAAAGACCGTTGGTGATTAGGTCTGAGGTGGCGCAAGAGCATCCGGCTCGAGGTCGTGACAAGAAATATGACAAAAATGACAAGGGCAAAGGGAAAATGGAGGAATAGCCCAAGTCTTTATTATTATTTATTATTATTATTGTAATAAGAAGGTGGGGTTTTTAGAATCCTAGCCTATTTTATTTTTTTGTTTATCTTTAGCCTTATTATTATGTAGCGTACTATTATTATTATTAGAAAATAAATGAAATAAAGGAGGTTAATTGGTTATGAAACCGTTGTGATTTTCTATTTATTATTCTTGTCGAATTCCAAATGCAACTGCAAATGTCCTTCTATTTACATTTTGAAATTAATGGGTTGTTGATGTGAACATTATTTGCGCACATTTAGTCCCCTAATTGAACCTATTTTGCATACTATTATAGCATTTTATGGCCATTTTATCCGTCAAAACCTTCCTATTTGCTTTTCTATCGCATTTCATATGTTTTGTAGAAAAGAAGATAATAAGGCGGAAATTCCCGTCTTTCGTGCATATTTGGAAGCCTATTGATGATATTAGATGGACTAGTATGAAGAGGAGGCAAGAATGATGACCAAAGATGTAGGAATAAAGTGTATGTAGAAGGATCAAAGGGTTAAAAGTAAGAATGACGAGAGGGAAGGCACTTCATGAAGAAAATGGCTCGGAACGCAAACCAAGAGTTGCTCCTTTGGCTCTGAAAATATGTTAGATGGAACGGCGTCGAAAAAACAAGCGATCTAGGCTTTTGAATCACTCCAATAGGAGTCCGGATGAGAAAATGACGTCCGTTTTACAATCCGAGGTCAAACAAAGAAGCTGTTCGGGAATCCGCGCGTCCCGAGAAGAAGACGCTCGTCTCCCCTAATCCGCCCGGATTGTCCCCAAGACGCACGTCTTCTGGCTGGGAAAATAAAGAAATTTCACTGGAGGAGAATCCGCCCGGATTCCCCAGAATCCGCTCGGATTCCCATGCCCGATCCGAGCGTCTTGTTCCTTGATCCGCTCGGATCGTCCATCCAGCATCCGGCCGTCCCGACTCCCGGCCCGCACGGATCACAAAGACAAAGACAGTTTCGTTCTTCAAGCTACGAAATGGAGAAGCCCTTCTCTCGGACAATCCCGGAGTCTCCTTGCTCAACTTAAAAAGTGTAATTACTAGTTTAGCCCTTAGTTAACCTAATGCATCCCACCTAATTTCCACTATAAATACCCCATTTGTAATAATCAAACCATGAAGTTTTATTAGATTAGAAATTCCTCTTAGATTAGATTAGGAGTAGATTAGAATAGATTAATCTCAATCTTTCCACACAAATTACACATTAATCTCTCCTTAATTATTGTTCAAGTTTATTATTCAAGTTTATTATTGGGTAATTGAAGATTATTGGGTTATTATTGGGAGATTGACAACCTTCCATCAATCAATCAAGTTTCTTCTATTATTCTTGCTTTATTATTTGGATCATCTTAAGTTGGTATAATTTCTTTACTCTTTAATCTTTATTGTTCATTTCTTCATTCTATTATCATGTTTATACTTGTTGTGATGATTGACACCATTAATGACATGTTTCCCATGATAATGAGTGAGTAGTTTCTTTAGCTAGGATTAATGGGTAATTAAGGGAAACCAACATGGGATTGATTCATGCTTAATCTAATATGTTCACATGATTAAATTGCTTGCTTGTTGTGATGTCAACTTTATGCACATGTTATGTTTGATGAAATGCTAAGCCTATGAATCCTTGCATTTTTACCATCTCTTATCTACTTAACTTGACTTGTAAGACATAAACCAACTCGAGTCTTGTTAGACCATGCATAGAAGTTGAATAGGAGGAAAGTAAGTCGACTTGTAGGTGTTGTACAATCTAATCGATTCGGCTCCGGGAGCCAACTCTTCCTATGAACCGTAAGATATAACCCAACTCGGTTCCTCCACAACATTAATTGCTTGCAACCTTGTGAACATGTTTGTATGATCAACACCATGAATCCCCTATGACCCCATGATATCCTAGCACTCTTAATCATTTGTTTACATCCTTCCATTTATTGCTTGTTTTACTATATTGCATGCATTAGTTTAGACACAACTACAAACCCAACCAAATTGTGACACTAGCATAAATTGATATAGATAGACTTAGAACCCAAAGCACACCGTCCCATGGATCGACCTCGACTTACCTCTAACTAGTTGTTTGTTGAGTATTATAAATGTGTTTGATTGAGAGCCCCAACGACACTCCACATCAAAATGGCGCCGTTGCCGGGGATGGTGCTATGTGATTAAGTTCTTATTTGTTTGTCTATTTTAATTGTGCTTTCACCTTGAGGAACTTGTTCCTCAAGGATTGTTCTTACCATTTTTGTGTAGTTTCCATGCTTGTAGTTGTTTCTTTGTCTTAGTTATGATGACTCAAGACTTTATACATGGAGTATGTGGTGGATCTTTTGAGTATGACTATGGGTATGGGGAGTTTGAGGAGCGAGTCAACACAAACCTACCTTATTATTTGTACAACGAAAATCCTAACCACTACCCCAATTTTTCTCACCAAAATCACCACACCCAATATCAACAACAACCATCCACCCAATACCCATTTCACAATGAACTTCAATTGCCACAATACAACCACTTTCACACCTACCCACAACAAGAAGATGAACCCATTGAAAATGTGATTCTCCAAATGATGGGAGACCAACAAAACTTCTTCAAACAAATTCTAGAGGAGAGCCAAAAGGGGGACAATGTTCTTCAAGGCATTGTTGCCCAATGTGAGGAGTTGGAGATTCAAATTGCCCAAATGAGAGAATCCCAAGAAACCACCCCCCACCACTCCTTGGACATTGACCATGAATGTGAGTTTGAAGGAGTTACCTTTGATGAGAAGTGGGAAGAGCCAATCTCTTTAAGCTCTTGTGAGTATGAAAGTGTGGTATTTGATGATGAAGACATGAGGTTGAGTAAGCCAAATACTCTTAGCCTTTGTGAGTATGAGGGCGTGTCATTTGAAGTAGATGTTGAGGTGTTGGAGAAAGTGTTGGTGAAGAAGGGTGAAGCCCCTATTTATGATTCATATGGAGAAAGCGATGATGATGCATCTATGGAAGAAGATGATGAGGGAAATATGGACTCAAATGATGAAGGGAGTTATGGGATTAGCTTTCTTGAGGAACCCATCCTTGAGAAGTTTGAAGATTGCTTCGATGAAGAGGAGGAATGCCTTCATGAGAACCTTTTTGCACCCACTATGGAGCCCATGATAGTTGGAGATGACATTATGGACCTTCTCACGAAAGTCAAATCGTCATACAAGAATTACTTAGTGGGGAAGCTCAAAGAAAAGGTTAAGAAGGAGTCTATATGTGGAAATTTGGCATCCACTATCCCAACTCCTAAGACATCCCATCATCAATGCCATGAAAGTTCACCTTCTATCCTTGGAGAATTGACTAGTCCAAGCATTCACATCATCAACTTTGAAAGAAATAGGAGCAACCGGAAAAGCCCCCATGACAAGAATCTCAAGTTTGCTAGTTTCAAGAGCCGGGAAGGCCATCATCCTAAGGCAAAGAAGAAGGGGAAGGAGTTCAAAGGGAGGTCCCTCATGGATTGGCCCTACTTCATTTTGAAATGGTTCAAGACTTATTCATGCTTACTTGAGGACCATTCACAAACCTTTGATCAACTATTGAGAGCATTGAGCTCCATGGATAATGGAATATGAATGAGTTTGGTGGAGTCCTCCCTTAAACCACTATTTGTAAGATACTCTTTTCTTTAACTTTGCATTATATTTTCACTTGCATTTAGTTATTTACATTTACATTAAGCTTACATTTGTATTATATATCATATTGCATTTGCATTAGTTAGTTCATTTAGTGTAGTTTGCATTGTACTATATCTCCCATGATTCATGTAGATAGTTGCATATAGATTAGAATTCATGCATAATCACTAATGACCAATCCTATTCTTTTCTACACTAGAGATAGTGTTTAAATCGGTTTGGGGAGGTTTGATCATAGGTGACTTAAGCATTTAGCATGCATCATATAGTATAGTTTACATTGCATTCATTTGTTAGATATGTCATATAGAATTGCATTTAGTTAGAGCATGCATTCATTCATACCATATCATTACATTTGTACTTTAAATCAAAAATCAAAAATCCAAAAACATGTATTTCTTTTTCATTCCTACTCCTACATGTACATTGAGGACAATGTCCAAAATAAAGTGGGGGATGGGAATTTATATTCCAAAAATGCATAAAAATTGAAAAATTTCAAAAAAATCACAAAAATATGTCTTTTAATTTCATAAAATCAAAAACCATAAAAATTTGAAAAATTTAAAAATCCAAAAACAAGTTCATTTCCTTTGTATATATTATTGTATATATTGTGTTTGTTTCATCCTTGTTCACTTTGATCGACTATGCCACATCCGAGACATGAGGATATTGAAGACCGCATGGTATGATCTTTCCAATCTTCTTTTTCCTCTTTATGTTAATGACTATGTGGCTTTATTTTGATTGATGCGGTACAACAATGTGAACTTAGGATTGCATTTAGTTTATTTGGCATATTAGTTGGTAGAATCATTTGCATTAGGTTGTATATATGCTAGTTGCATCATGGCATGTAGTTTGCATGTTAGAAAAATTTTGCGAAACCGTCTATTTGGGAAGCTTGACAAATGTATATAGGCCCTAGTAGATGCTTTTTATTCTTAAGACTTTGCTTGTTAGAATACTTGTAAAACACCCTAGGATGTGTCATGCTAGTATCCTTTGACCCATGGATTAAGGCCTAGTCAAGAGTACCTTGTGGTGTGATAACTCCTTGGCTACCGTTTATTCCAAGGTGACCCTTGAAACCATGCAACCATCATTCATCCATATTCTACCATACGTTTTTGTCATCAAAGGGAATGAGCACAACAAAAAGAAATCAATCTGAGTTCAATGAAATGAAAAGTGAAAGAAAGTTTGCAAAAAAATGCATCAAATGAAAAGAGGAGCAAAAATAGAACTCCTAAAGCTTCAAATATAAGCCACCCTCACTACATATGGGGTGACTTTGAAAATGTTCAAAAGAAAATGCAAAAAGTTGAAAGTTGTCAAGTATTGAAATGCCAAAAATAAAAAAAGAATGGCAAAGAAAGTGTTCTCAAATGTCAAATGCCACAAGAAATTGGGGGGAAAAACAACAATGAAAGCAAACTCCCAAAATGAAACTCAAATACTATCGATCCCTTTTCCATCTTATCCATTTTTGTGCATGGTAGAGAGGGGACGACCCTTCTTCTTGTCTTGGCAAGAGGGGGAATTCCGCGATCCTCCAGTGTTTCTAACACCATAGGGAGTCTATTCTTGACAAAAGCATTTAACGATTGAGGACAAAGGTACCCTAGCTTGACACATTTTGGAGGTGATTTATTGGTATCCTTCTAGGCTTAGTAGTTTGAACAAATTGCATCTATGAAGGAGTGTGTACCCTTGAATTGCTTCCCTTGTAGATAATTTCCGCCACTTAGATGAGGAAAGTGGCTATTCTTTTGTACATGCATCCATTACTTGATTTTGTGTGCTTAATGTTTGGATGTGTCGCCATTTTGGCAAGACCCACCTTGCCTTGCAAGAAGGCATCCTACCTCATGGTTGTCTTGTTGTGAGTTGAAGGGGCGGAGTGAGACCCGCTAATTGTCTCATATCGGCTATGTTATTAGGTTAGTTTAAATAAAGGTCTAGTTTTAGTCACCTCTTTACTCGGGACGAGTAAAGGTTCGGTTTGGGGATATTTGATGTGAACATTATTTGCGCACATTTAGTCCCCTAATTGAACCTATTTTGCATACTATTATAGCATTTTATGGCCATTTTATCCGTCAAAACCTTCCTATTTGCTTTTCTATCGCATTTCATATGTTTTGTAGAAAAGAAGATAATAAGGCGGAAATTCCCGTCTTTCGTGCATATTTGTAAGCCTATTGATGATATTAGATGGACTAGTATGAAGAGGAGGCAAGAATGATGACCAAAGATGTAGGAATAAAGTGTATGTAGAAGGATCAAAGGGTTAAAAGTAAGAATGACGAGAGGGAAGGCACTTCATGAAGAAAATGGCTCGGAACGCAAACCAAGAGTTGCTCCTTTGGCTCTGAAAATATGTTAGATGGAACGGCGTCGAAAAAACAAGCGATCTAGGCTTTTGAATCACTCCAATAGGAGTCCGGATGAGAAAATGACGTCCGTTTTACAATCCGAGGTCAAACAAAGAAGCTGTTCGGGAATCCGCGCGTCCCGAGAAGAAGACGCTCGTCTCCCCTAATCCGCCCGGATTGTCCCCAAGACGCACGTCTTCTGGCTGGGAAAATAAAGAAATTTCACTGGAGGAGAATCCGCCCGGATTCCCCAGAATCCGCTCGGATTCCCCATGCCCAGTCCGAGCGTCTTGTTCCTTGATCCGCTCGGATCGTCCATCCCAGATCCGGCCGTCCCGACTCCCAGCCGCACGGATCACAGCACAGCACAGTTTCGTTCTTCAAGCTACGAAATGGAGAAGCCCTTCTCTCGGACAATCCCGGAGTCTCCTTGCTCAACTTAAAAAGTGTAATTACTAGTTTAGCCCTTAGTTAACCTAATGCATCCCACCTAATTTCCACTATAAATACCCCATTTGTAATAATCAAACCATGAAGTTTTATTAGATTAGAAATTCCTCTTAGATTAGATTAGGAGTAGATTAGAATAGATTAATCTCAATCTTTCCACACAAATTACACATTAATCTCTCCTTAATTATTGTTCAAGTTTATTATTCAAGTTTATTATTGGGTAATTGAAGATTATTGGGTTATTATTGGGAGATTGACAACCTTCCATCAATCAATCAAGTTTCTTCTATTATTCTTGCTTTATTATTTGGATCATCTTAAGTTGGTATAATTTCTTTACTCTTTAATCTTTATTGTTCATTTCTTCATTCTATTATCATGTTTATACTTGTTGTGATGATTGACACCATTAATGACATGTTTCCCATGATAATGAGTGAGTAGTTTCTTTAGCTAGGATTAATGGGTAATTAAGGGAAACCAACATGGGATTGATTCATGCTTAATCTAATATGTTCACATGATTAAATTGCTTGCTTGTTGTGATGTCAACTTTATGCACATGTTATGTTTGATGAAATGCTAAGCCTATGAATCCTTGCATTTTTACCATCTCTTATCTACTTAACTTGACTTGTAAGACATAAACCAACTCGAGTCTTGTTAGACCATGCATAGAAGTTGAATAGGAGGAAAGTAAGTCGACTTGTAGGTGTTGTACAATCTAATCGATTCGGCTCCGGGACCCAACTCTTCCTATGAACCGTAAGATATAACCCAACTCGGTTCCTCCACAACATTAATTGCTTGCAACCTTGTGAACATGTTTGTATGATCAACACCATGAATCCCCTATGACCCCATGATATCCTAGCACTCTTAATCATTTGTTTACATCCTTCCATTTATTGCTTGTTTTACTATATTGCATGCATTAGTTTAGACACAACTACAAACCCAACCAAATTGTGACACTAGCATAAATTGATATAGATAGACTTAGAACCCAAAGCACACCGTCCCATGGATCGACCTCGACTTACCTCTAACTAGTTGTTTGTTGAGTATTATAAATGTGTTTGATTGAGAGCCCCAACGACACTCCACATCAGTTGTATCCTGCGAAGGATTGCCTACGTATTCATTAAAAAATGAAATCAAACCCTTGCGCGTAGTTCGAGTAAATGTAAAAGAATAATTGTTCTAAGCAAGAGCTTGTAATGAACTTAGAAAAAAAAAAGCATGAGCTTTTTACTTACTCTTAAGATGCAATTTAGTTTATTTGATGATATGAGGATGACAGATTGTCAAAATGCAAGAGCATGGTGACATTAGCTTATTTCAGCTTGGCCAGGGGCCGTTTATTTAGTGCCACAAGAGCGACACGTGAGGTTACGCGAGGCGCGTTTTTGTTCCTATTCTAGGCATAATACCGTTTTAGTTGGTCAACGTTTGTTGGGTTGGCAAATTCATTCCCATCTAGGTATGTGATTCTAACCGCACCCCTTCGAAGTATGGACTTGACTAGAAATGGCCCAGCCCAATTAGGTTTGAATTTTCCTCGTGGATCGACAGGTAAAAGAGCTCTAATCGACTTGAGTACTTAGTCTCCTTCCTTGATGTTCCTTGGCTTGACCCTTTTGTTGAAGACTCATTTGATACATGCTTGATATGTTTGGACATTATGTAATGCGCGTAGCCTACGTTCATCCAGGAGGATGAGTTCTTCATATCTATCCCTCTTCCAATCGGCTTCCGGGATTTGACTTTCGAGTAGGATACGCAATGATGGTATTTCTAACTCGACTGGCTGTATAGCTTCCATGCCGTAGGTCAAATAAAAAGGGGTGGCCCCAGTGGGCGTCCTAACAGATGTACGATATCCCCACAAAGAAAAGGGTATCTTGCTTGGCCAATCTCGATAGTTGTCAATCATTTTCTTGAGAATTGTGACGACGTTGCCTGTTTGCCGCCTCTACCGCGCCATTAGTCTGTGGGCTATATGGCGAAGAGTGGTGATGCCTAATTTTGTACTTGGTTAGCAATTGCTCAGTCTCAGCTTGGAAATGTGATCCATTATCACTAACGATCTCATGTGGGCAACTGTATCGACAGATGATGTTGTTTTGTATGAACTTTGCTACGTTTTTAGCCGTGAGACTAGTGTAGGAAGTCGCTTCTACCCATTTGGTGAAATAGTCAATTGCCACTAGGATGAAACAGTAACCTCCTATTCCGGCTGGAGTTATCTTCCCGATTATATCGATTCCCCAGGCAGAAAATGGCCAAGGAGATGTCATCGTATAGAGCAATGAAGGAGGGACATGTTGTACATTCCTGAAGATTTGGAAGTTGTGGCAATGTCTTACGTACTTGATGCAATCGGATTCCATTGTAGTCCAATAGTACCCCAAACGTGTGATTTTCTTTGCCATCATGGGCCCGCTCATATGAGGACCGCATTCTCCATCATGGACCTCTTCCATCACTTTCCACGCCTGTGAATGATCAAGGCAACGTAGGACTACACCGAGAGGTGTTCTTTTGTCTAACTCTCCTTGCATGAGAACATATTGGGAAGCTAGTAGGCGTATAGCATGTTGTCCCCTTTTGTCCATATCTGGTGGATAGGTACCGTTGAGCTTGAAGTTTAGGATTGCTTGGAACCAAGGTTCCTCTGTGACTTCCTCTTCATCGGTGATTGGTGGACGTAAGCTGGCTCTGATCTTCGTTCGATGCATAAAGGCATTTCCACCATGTCATCTGGCATATTAATCAAAGATGCAAGTTTTGCGAGAGCATCTGCAAATTGATTTTCTTCTCGAGGTAGGTGTAGATAGGTCACGTGATCAAAGAATTGGGCAACTTGGTCTATTCTGGCTTGATAAGGTGCTAGGCTTTCGCTTCGTATTTTCCAAGATCCCGTAACTTGATTGATGATCAGGGACGAATCCCCATGCACTCGGAGGTTTTTAATGCCTAAGCTCACTGTCGCTTGTAGTCCAATGAGATAAGCTTCGTATTCTGCAGCGTTATTTGTCACCTCGAAGTCGAGTTTGACAGAGATCGGTGTATGCTTGCCTTCAGGAGAAATGAGCAACACTCATATTCCAAATTCTCTTAAGTTTGATGCTCCATTAAAGTAAAGGTCCCAGGAGTCTACATCGGTTTGGAGTATATCCTCGTCTGGAAATGGCCAAGTATCTATTGTTTGTGCATCATTGATGGGATTTTCTGCAAAGAATTCGGTAACGGCGCGCCCTTTTATGACTTTCAGAGGCACGTATTTGAGATCGAACTCTGAGAGCATAAAGGTCCATCTTGCTAGGCGTCCATTGAGGACGGGTTTCTCGAAGAGGTATTTGACAGGGTCCATTTTGGAGTATATTTTGACGGAGTAGCTAAGCATGTAATGACGTAGCTTCTTCGTTGCCCACACAAGAGGGAGGCATGTCTTTTCGAGTTGTGAATATTTGCACTCGTACTCCAGGAACTTCTTACTAAGGTAGTAGATAGCCCTTTCTTCCTTTCCCACAGTTTGAGCTAGCATGGCGCCCATGGCTGTTTCGGTTACTATGAGATATACACCAAGAGGTTGATCTCGTTAAGGTAGAATGAGCACTGGTGGTTTAGCTAATATCTCCTTGATTCGGTCGAATGCCTTTTGACAGTCATCATCCCACATGGTGTGGTCTGTTTTCTTGAGCTTTTTGAAGATAGGTTCACAGATCATGGTGAGTTTCGATATGAATCGACTTATATATTGCACTTTTCCAGGAATCCTCTGACTTCTTTTTTTGTTTGAGGTTGTGGCATTTCGATCAAAGCTTTGATCTTGGAAGGGTCTATTTCTATGCCTCGTTGGCTAACGACGTATCCCAGGAGTTTGCCAGATGTTACTCTGAATGCGCACTTCTGAGGATTGAGCCTCATGTTGTACTTTCGTAGCCATGAGAAGAATTTGAGAAGGTTCGCAATATGCCCCTCTCTATCCTTGGACTTAACAATCATGTCGTCTACGTATACCTCAACTTCTTTATGCATCATGTCATGTAGGAGTGTAGTTGCAGTGCGTTGATATGTAGCTCCGACGTTGATTAACCCAAACGGCATGACCGTCTAGTAATAGGTTCCCCATTGAGTGACAAAGGCGGTCTAATGCATGTCTTCTATGGCCATCTTGATTTGGTTGTATCCCGCGTACCCATCCATGAAGGATAGTAACGCGTGATCCGCGGTATTGTCCACCAATATGTCGATATGTGGTAGAGGAAAGTCATCTTTTGGACTTGCTTTGTTTAAGTCTCTAAAATCAACACAAACACGGATTCTCCCATCCTTTTTGGGTACGGGTACTATATTGGCTACCCAGTCAGAGTACTCGGAAACTTTGATGGACCCGGCTTTGAATTTCTTATCGACTTCTTCCTTAATCTTGAGAGCCCATTCTGTCCTCATTCGACGAAGCTTCTGTTTCACGGGTTTGAAACCTGGCTTAATTGGGATTCTATGTTCGGCGATATCCCTGTCGATCCCTGGCATGTCTTTGTAGGACCAAGCGAAAACGTCTTTGAACTCGTGTAGGAGGTCTATGGCGGCCCTTTCGGTAGGGCTCAAGGTAGTCCCTATCCTAAGTTCTTGGGGTTCTAGTTCGGTTCCTACGTTGATGGGTTCGGTGTTCTCTATTACTGGTCCCCCTTCCCCCTCTTGTAGTATTTCCTTGTATATGTAGGGAGGTATCTTAATTGAGTCCGGATCTGGGTCATCCTCATTATCATCGTAAACAGAATTGCATTCAAGATAACACAAAGAGTAAGCAGAACCTGATTTATTCATATTAAAGTTTGAGAAAAGTTGAAATAAAGAAGCCATCTGATCTGTTGTCAGCGGCGGTAAAGGGACAGTTGTTGGGACATTTCCCGAACTACCGTTACTATTTGAGGCTAAGCTAGGAGAAACGAGGGGAGTGGGAATGACGACAGAAGGAGACTCCCTAGTGACTTCTCTAGACTCCGACTCTGACTCCGACTCTGACTCTGACTCGAATTTATCATCTTCTGGTTCTCCTTTGAACATCTCTCCTTCTCCAGTGGTGAGCTTGAAGAGTCTTCCTTGATTGTTGGTCCACTTGATTGGTTTTCTCCATCCTTTCTGCTGGTTCGCGTTTGTTTCTGTGATTAACGCGGTAGGGTTGAAGTGATCATCTTGAAGTATCATGGTAATGATCTCATCCTGCGCGGCTCTAACAAATCAATCTTCTCCAAATAATAGACTAACAGCTTGTTCGTCTAAGCAAGGTGCTTGACGAGCCTTGACGGTAGGAACCGTTTCTGGAGGGATGAAGTAGCAATCGTGAAAGATCTCGATTCCGGCTAGCTTCCTTCCGAGGTAGTGCCAAGGTTCGGGAAATCCGTGAAAGAGTTCTTGACTTCCTTCCCTAACAAAGTATCCATTTAGGGTAGGGAGATATGGTTGCATTTGGACTCCTACGTGCTTACGGCTTTGAACTTGAGCGAGCATCTCGAGAACTTCCTTTTTAGTGGGTTTATATCCTAGACCAAGTGGTATTCTTTTTTAGTTGTCTTCCTTGTAGGGTGCGAAGGTGTTTCTTCAGGCAGGGTTCAAAGGCATTCCCGGGAAGTATCCCTGAGATTTGAGTATGTGGTTGACCACCAAGTTGGAGTAGGGATCGTAGTATAGGGGTGCCAACTCACTTTCTATGACACTTATGCTTTGAAAGCCCCCAAGTTCATATACTGGATCCGCAAGGACTTGATTATTTGACTTCTTTTCGATTATTGCCTTAATGGGCGGCGAAGTGATCGTCACCACTTTGCCATTTAGTGGGATTTTGATCTTTTGGTGAAGGGTGGATGTTACCGCTTTGGAAGCGTGAATCTAAGGTCTTCCCAGAAGTATGTTAAAGGAAGCTTCAATGTCCACTATTTGGAAGTTAACCTTTTACTCAATTGGCCATGTGGCTATGGTTAGGTTAATGAGTCCTACTACCTTTCGTCGTGTACCATCATATGCGCGAACACCTTGATTGGTAGGGGTCCAATCCGACTCTTTCATGCCTAGTTTGTATGCCGTTTTCAAGGGTATGGCGTTGACCGCGGAGCCATCATCTACTAAGGTCATTGGCACATTCTTCTTTAAGCAAATGACAGTGATGTAAAGAGCCAAGTTATGACTAGCGCCAAAGGGTGGGAAATCTTCATCTGAGAAAGTAATAGGATTACTTAGGTTCGGTGATTCTTAGAAGACCAAGTTGACTACATCGTCGGGTGTGAAGTTATGTGCTACATTTAGTTTGGCCAAAGCTTGCAGTAAAGCTTGGCGATGTGGGAATGATCTTGCTACTAGTTGCGATCGAAAGATCACCTTTGTCTTTCGTAATTGCTTTAGCAAATGATCAGTAGATTCATCTTCGTTATCATTTGGTGTGATAACGTTGGTTGGACCATTTTGAGTAGTACTTTGATATGGACGCCCCGAACGAGTTAGGTGGTCCACATCTTGGTCTTCACCATTTTGGACTATTTCCTTGACTAGGGTGTGTTCAATGAGATACTCGTCTTCATCATCATCGGCCCATACTCCATTGACTGTAGCTAGTTCCCTCATTCTCATGATATCGTCCTTTAATTGTGTAATTTGGTCGATTAGTTTATCAACCACGGCGACTACTTCTTGCATAGTAGCATTTTGGAAGAAAGTTAGTGGCACATGTTCTTTAGGTGTTGCATTGGGGTCATGAAAAGTTGTCACCACATTTTCCAATTCCGAAACTTGTCTATCCACACTCCTTGCCCATGCGATGAAGTCGGTAATGGTAGGGGAAATGGTAGAGTAGAACCCTTCATTCTCGATCGCGTGGATCTCATCTTCGACTGGAGAAATGAGGTGTGAACAATCTAAGGTATATTCTTCACTTATGATCACTAGAATTCTAAGAGGATTCTGAGTGTTGTTGGGCTTACCTCCCGGCGGTATTGGTAGTCGACCATCCTCAATCATGTCTTGAAGCACATTTTTCAATTTGTAGCATTTTTCTGTGTCATGTCCCTTACCCCTATGATATTCGCAGTATGAATTCTCGTCCCAGAACTTGGACTTCTTTTCAGGTTCGGGTGTAGGGCCTATGGGTTGGAGTTTGCCTTGTTTCATTAACCTTTTTAGAGCATTGTAATAAGTCTCCTCAAGATTTGTAAATTTCCTCCGTGGGGTACGCTTCTTGGATGGCTCGAGGAGGTTAACTTCATCGGTCTTGCTAGTGGAGCCGTAAGAACGACTTGTTGAGCCTTGATATCCTCGGCCTACCGTTTTGGACAAGAGCCCTTTACGGATGTCATCTTCGATCCTTGTCCCTAGCACGGTTAAGTCTTTGAAAGTTTTGATGTTTTGGTACCTCAAATGACTCGCATAGATGGGTTTTAGGTTGTCCACGAACTTCTCCACAAGGGTAGCAAATGCTGGGCGTTCAACTAGTTGGGTACTAGTCTTCCTCCACCTACTTAGGAAGTCGGTGAAACCTTCTTTGTCATTTTGGGTAAGAACCTCTAAAGTGCGCATGTTAACTTGGATCTCAGCATTATCCGCATATTGCTTAGCAAACTCAATCGCGGCATCTTCCCAAGTATTGATCTTCTTATGTTCTAGAGAGTAGAACCATTGCTTTGGGATGGTGTCAAGAGATGAAGGAAAGATCCTTAAGAACATCTCGGGTTTGATACCTTTGGTAGACATGTAGTCCTTGAAAGCGCGGATGTGATTCAAAGGGTTTTCGTGCCCCTTGAATCTAGGGATATCCGTCATGTTGAAGTTGGTTGGCAACTTGGAACTCACGGCCTCATACTTACGGTTATTTTCCCTATAAATGTCATCCCCTTTGAGATACATCAATTGTTCCTCCAAATATTGGAGTCGTTTCTCAGCTGCAGTCATTCCTATGGGAGGGTTTTCTTCCCCGAAGTTGTTCACAAAGCCATCATCTACTTCACTTTCCCGAGGAGGCAACCTCGTTTATACGGTATAAATTTGGCCTTCGATTGTATCGAGACGGTCGTGCACTTGATCTTGAGTGACTTGGAGGCGAGCAAGCGCGGTTACGATTTGATCATTACCATTCTAGGGTTGGTCGGTACTTACGTCGCTTGTTTCAGGCATCTTGGAAACTGGATAAGAGATCGACGACGAATCAAAACACGATCGACCATTCTAGCACACTTACTTAAGAAATAAATGTTTTGACTTAGGAGGTGGGTATGTGCCACTTGTGTCGAGTGAGTTTTGAAAAGATGACAAAGTTTGAAAATGTGTGTGCTAGTCAACTATTGTGTAGTTGTAGGAGTGGACTCGAAGTGAGGTTTTGAAATGGGCTTGGGCCCGGAATTTTGACTCGACAATTGGACAGAGTTTTGACTCGGTTTTGCGCTAATCATTGGCTTTTTCGAAATTTACATTTTAGAGGGATTTTGATTTTACAAAAATCGTCATGGTTTCGTTTAGAAATGGTGATCACATAAGGTACAAACATTTATACATGCATTATAACGGGATGCTGAGTGCATTTAAAAGGGTTTTGGTTTAAAGGGTGGGTTGCCATACCGAACAATCAAACTCAAAGTCTGTGGAGAGGCTCGTACCAAACAAGAGTAAGGCCGATTCCTAGTCCATTTCCTCAAGTAGTGAAAGTCCTTGATACAAACAAGAGTAAGTACCATGGTATGGATGACGTCAATCGCTATCCATCCTTAGGCCCAAATAAGAATTAGGACCGTTTAGACGGGACGATTGGTCGAATGGGTTGGGTTGGGCCTAGGAAGGCCGAATAAACGATCTAGGAAGACCGAGTTATGAAAACCGACAATTGTCTTGTACAAACTATTCCCTAACCTTGTTCAAGTTTCACCCTTTTGGCTACACGTGAGTGTACTATCCCCAGCGGAGTCGCCAAACTGTGGACGCGGGCCACTGGGGCGCTTGGGAAACAAGCGTTTGCATTTGTGGAGTCGCCACTAATTTATTGTGGAAAATTGGAAACCGTTCGAATACCTCGTGCCATGTCAAGACACAAAGTAGTGACATGAACACCAAGAACTCGTTACCCTTAGCATTCTATGTCTAGAATGACTCTCGTGGATTCCAATGAACACGGATGTTCACAGAGATCTGGAGTAAGAGGTGAGGGTAGTATTAGAAAGCTCTTTTGATCGAACACCTAATCCCGCCCGCCTCGATAGCGGCCTCTACTAATGATTAGGGAAAATCGTCTATACTCGATATATTGTCGATTATATGCATGCAATGCAACATCCAAGTTTTAATCCTAACATGTGAGAATTAGACTAAGTCGGTGAACAATTAATTTAACATACAATTGAGTCGAAGTAGGGATTTAGATTCAATTACATGTGAAGGCATGCAAATGGTACAATAAAAGAAATACAATAAATACAATAATGAAAATTACAATAATTACATCGGATTCATTGATTTATGTCGAAAATACTTTTAAAACGGATAATTTGAGAAAGAAGAATAAATAAACGGACAAATTATTAACAATAATACGAATAACAATTAATTGAATACGTAAACTAATTAAACTAGGTCAAGGCAGAACGGAAGTTCAGAGACAGAAATCAACCTGGAACAGGCGTAGCAGAGCTGCGCCCTCTGGAAGAGGCGCGCAGCGATTCTTTCGTCTGTTTCAAGCTGAGTCGGCCGTGAAGCCGGAACTGCAAATCGTTAGTATTCGTGGGTGAATTTAATGATTGATTACGATATTCGACTCGGATGAAAGTGATTTAATACATTATTTACATGTGAATGAGTCATAAAAGCGATAAAACATGGACGAAACGAATGTAATGAAAGATTGATTAGTGACATGGGTGAACTAATTAGGTTAGATATGACGAATTAATGAAGAACTAATGACGGATATGATAATAGACAGATGGGAATATATCAAAGATCGAATTCCAGAAACTCGATATGAATGAATCGAATCTCTACAACCCGGATTGATTTTAATGACGAAAACCCGCAAATATTGGTTATAAGGGATTAAAGTCGGGATTTAACGATGAATTAAATAATAATGAATTACTTACATGTTAAATTTGTTATACTTAAAATTATCGTGTTAAAGAAACAATGAACAATTGATAACGAAACAAAACAATCGAATTATCAAAATACGAAGGAAGCAAGAATGCTGGCGGCCTCACGAAGAGGCGCAACGATTCTTGCGTCCCTTTCAGAGGCGCAGCAGATTCTTGCGCGTCCTTTCTCGACGTCTGTCTCCTGATAATCCGTAAAAAGGGTTTTAAACATGGTTTTACAAATCGGTTTTAGAAGTACTTTCGACATAAATATTACATGATGATTACAAAAAGTAAATAACAATAAATAAAGAAGGATTTACACCCTCAGACTTACATGTTTGACGAAACGAGATGAACTAAGTTTATGTTTTAGTGATGCTCGACTCGAATGTAACGAAAGTGCCCTCGTAAGAGGAAAACGATTAAGATTAATTAAAGTTGATTATGGTGGAGTTGGTCAAATTGGTCTGTCATGCAAAACGAGGCTGGTACTCAGAAAGATCTGAGCTTACGTGGTCAAATGTTCAAGCACGTAGGCGCCAAAAAGTAAGAACGTGGTCTAGAATGCAAAGGGAGAAGAGAAGGGCGGACACTCGCGTGAGAAATATGAGGAGCGAAGGCTCCTATTTATACTAATCACGTGAAGGAATTAGGGTTTTCGGAGAAACTTTGAAAGTGAATCTCGAAAAGATATGAAAAGATACGAAAAATACGCAGAAAAGGACTTGGGAAGAGGCGCAGCAGGCACTGCGTCTCTTGGAAGAGGTGCAGCAGCTGCTGCATCTGTTCCCAGGTGGTTTCCTCCTGCGGAAGAAAGATTTCCATGCGGATTAATCTTGTTTTCCTTAATATTTTGTGTGAATATTACGGGAAAATCTTTACAAAAGATTAAAAGATTGTGAAATATGGAATAGAAATATCCGGAACATTCCAGAACATTCTGACTCGGGATTTTAGCGGTTATCAGAAAATGAAGACGGTTTTAGGCCCGGACTCCAAATGTACTCTAATTACTGTCAAAACGACCGTATCGGCGCGTAGATGACAATTAAGAGCTAGACACCAGTGTTTGAGCAATCACTTGACGATAAACTTACGAACTGTCACAAATCGTTCCGCGTACCAAACATGCGACCCAATCATCACCGGGTGGTTTGCGGGAGGTGCGGAAATGAGGTATCTACAGTCTACTTCCGGGATGACTTGGTCATTCGTCGTTGGAACGACCGTTGGATTTTTCGGGTTCTGATAGGGGCGTCCGGACCGGGTAAGATGGCCGATCTCTTTCGCCCGTTTCTCTTTCTCTGAGACAAGATAGACATCTTCAACATCGTCTCTCCAGATGCCGTTGATTTCAGGATCTTGAAGGCACCTTGGAGGGGTATTCCTTGGTAAGTAGTTTTTGTGAGGGATATTCTTATGAGGGTAATTTTTGTGGGGGTAGTTTTTGTGAGGTTGATTGTTCTGGGGTTGATTATTGTGGGGTTGATTATTGTGGGGTGCATGCCAGAATGGTCGTGGGAGCAATCCGTCCTGGTGTGGGTAGTTTTGGGCGCTCGGGGGACTCTCCCTCGGGCGTGGCGGTGGAGGATTGAAGATAAGTCGACGGTAGGCATCGTCAAGTCAGGTGATCCTTTCGAAGAGACTGGCCATGGCTTCCTCAACCTGTTAGAACATGGTGACCATAGTGGCAGCACTAAACACAAATACCCCGTCCGAGGGATCTTTCTCCAAGGCATTCACCTCGTCATCAACTGGCAGGATGAGGTGAGAGCAGTCCAGAGTTGGCTCATTATTGGAGATGGCGTGGATTCCCAGAGGATTTGTTTTGTTGTTTGGCTTAGTCGGTGGGGGTAAAGGCAAATCTCCTTTCTCAATCATGTCTTGGATGATTTGTTTGAGTTTGAAGCAGGTTTCAGTATCATGCCCCCTCCCTTGATGGTACTGACAGTAGGAATTGGGGTTCCAGAACCGGGACTTCTTAGCATCGGTCGGATCCGGGGTGGGTCCGATTGGTTATAACTTTCCCTAGTCCATAAGCCTCTTCAGAGCTCTTGCGTAAGTCGACCCTATATTGGTGAACACTCTATGGGGGCGCTCAGCTCTCTTAGCGGATGGCTCAACGAGGTTAACCTCATCGATTTTGTTTGTCTGGCCGTAAGGGCGAGATCCGGTCGAGGCGGATCCTTGGTAGCCTCTGCCAGTAGTCTTGGCCAAGACACCCTTCCGGAGGTCATCTTCAATGCGTGTCTCCAGAATTTGCAGATCCTGGAAGGTCTTGATATTTTGGTACCTTAGTAGATTGGCATACACTGGGCGGAGATTGTTGACGAACTTTTCCACCAAAGTTGATTCACTCGATTTACTGACCAATTGGGTGCTCACCTTCCTCCAACGAGTTAAGAACTCAGTGAACCCTTCCTTATCATTCTGGGTTAGCACCTCAAGAGTACGGGTATTGGCTTGGATTTCAACATTGTCGGCGTATTGTTTGGCGACTTCAACTGCGACCTCATCCTAAGTAGTAAGGTTTTTCGGATCAAGGGATTAATACCACTGGCGAGGGATCGGTTCCAAAGAGGACGGAAAGATCCGGGTGAAAAGTTCCTATTTGTCCTCTTTAATGGCCATATAGTCTTTGAAGGCACGGATATGATTGAGCGGGTCCTCCACTCCTTTGAACTTAGGCACATCAGTTAGGGTAAAGTTGTCGCGTAATTGGTCCCCAACAGGTTCAAACCTTCGATTGTTCTCAAGATGGATATTTTTACCCCAGGCTAGAAGCTGTTTTTCCAAGAGCTTTAGCCTCTTCTCAGTTTCAATCAGAGGTGGAGCATTATGTTCTCCAGCTTCCCTGTTTTCCAGGGCGTCGATACAGGTCTCGACGCGATCCAGGGTGACCTTAAGAGCGGTGAGCAGGCTGGCTAGCTGATCAGTCGTTACATCTCTGTTGTTATCATTGTTGTTGGACGAAGCTGAATACGGGGCCATGGCTCTGAGGCAGAAAAATGGCTCACATTACAACTCGATCTGACACGGTTCAAAGACTGAACGCAAACAACGCAAAGGACGAGACCAAAATTAGACTCAACCAGACGAGGGTGACTGCGTGTGGTTCCTCGGTGCTGACTCGATTTACGATGTGACGGTGTTGACCAAACCTTTGACACGAGTCCAACATAACGGCGCGACGCCATTGGATGGGTCTCGTGGGGAGACAACTCATAAGTAAAGACCCATAAATACGTTTGCTTCGACTCGATAGACACGAGGCGGAATTGGAATGGTGGACTGAAATTTTCGAAAATATAAATTTTCAAAAAGATTCATTTGTCGCTTTAATGGATGGCATCCGAAGATAGAGATCTCCGCAAGTCGATCAGTTGAAAGGGTTGTCTTAAGTTTATTTGCAAAAGACAGTTTTGAGTTTGAGTCGGCTTCGAAAACAGTGTATTGTTTCCCAAGACGGTTTTGAAATTCAAAATTGTATGTTTTGAAAATCGGGTTTGAAATGTTTGAAGAGGTCTCGGGGACGGTGCATGGTCCTCGGGATCTCCAAAGTGTCTCGAGAAAAGGGTGTGTGCTTTTCTCGGGTTGTGAAAGAGCCATTCTCGGTGCGAAACGGGTTAAAATCCGTGTCTAGACGCGGACGATTATAACAGCGTAAAAAGGTGACTTGAAATGGTTGTGAAAAACCGGGTTTGAAAATCGTCATTACGACGGCCTAGGAAGGCGTGTTGAAATGGTTGTAAAAACCGGGTTTGAAAATCGTCATTACAACGGCCTAGAAAGGCGTGTTGAAATGGTTATAAAAATCGGGTTTGAAAATCATTACGACGGCCTAGGAAGGGCTGTTGAAATGGTTTTAAAAACCGGGTTTGAAAATCGTCATTACGACGGCCTAGAAAGGCATGTTGAAATGGTTGTAAAAACCGGGTTTGAAAATCGTCATTACGACGGCCTAGAAAGGCGTGCTGAAATGATTGTAAAAACCGGGTTTAAAAATCGTCATTAAGACGGCCTAGAAAGGCGTGTTGAAATGGTTTTAAAAACCGGGTTTGAAAATCGTCATTACGACGGCCTAGAAAGGCGTGCAACGGTCGGCGAAAGACCGAGGTTTGAAACGGCTATTATAACGGCGCGAAAAGGTGATTTTGAAAGTTTGAAAATGACATGGAAGGACTTATGATCAACTAGCACATAAGCACTCACAGTTCATTATATTATGCATTATGCTAACACGGGTTTTGGCTTAGAAGGGTGGGTTACACACCAAGCAATCAAACCCCGATTTGCGAGAGGAATACCAATCAAACAAAATGTGTAAGGAGGGTGCCCTAGCCTCGTGCTCGAAAGTGATGAAAGCTCTTTGACGAAATAGAAATGTGTAACGTCAATGGTATGCTTGACTCAATCGGGATTCGAAACGCGGGGATGAGAAAACTCACGCCGACGAGACGAGCCAATTAGTCGAAAAAGGTTAGGTTGTGGGCCCGGACTGTAGGAAATATCAGTATACTTCCCTTTAAATTATAAGGATTATAACGAAATTATGTTTATGAATACTAGTCATAAAAGAGATTACATAAACAAAATAAAGAGATTAAGAAATCAACCTTCGGTCCTAGCAAAATCGGCCTAAGAACAATATCGCAATGATATTCGCCTAATCGTTGCACCCAAGATGCTCCGAGAAATGCCCCTCAAATTGCTAGAATGAGATCCCCAATTTTCTGTAAATTTTAGGGTTTTGTGTGTGTTTTTTTTTATGAGAGAAATGATAAGAAAAATTAGGTTAAAAAATGATCTCCTTACTCACCTATTATAACCGAAATAGGAGATATTGAGGGAAGATATTTTTTTCCTTCTTTTTGTTGTTTTGACCGAAATAAGGAGATAATTCTCCTCATTATTTTCGGTTTTTACAACTACCAAAATGAGGTGATTAAATATTCTTATTTTTGGTAGTTTACAAAATGTATATAAAGTGTATAAATTATAAATTGTCATTTAATTTATTCCGTATTAATTAGTCTACACACAACAGCTTGCAGTCGACTTATTAATGCCGGTCTGTAATAATTTATTATGACAATATCGTATAATATATACTTTAACTATAAATATCGCATATTTATAATTAGCTAATTAAATATAACCGATTACATTTAATTACGAATTAACATCTTAATTCATTTAAGCTAACATTATATACATTAATTAAATATAACATATTATATTCAATTTACGAATTGACAGTTAATTCGTCGCACCAAATATTATTTAATTAGATTAAATAATCGTCTCATCAACACATTGACTAACTGTTTAGTTAAATACATGAACTAACCTTTTAGTCATATAAGGCATCAATGTGATTACATTTCCATAATCACATCTCTCAAACACATCCTTTAGGTGTGACTTTTAGGGACCAGTTGATCACCGCCATCAGTATGATAATAACGTCAAACTTTCTAGCAAGTCAACCGTTATTAGGTAATTGTTAATCAACTGATAAAATACGAAGTATACCCTTGTGAACCTATAAGAGATTTATAAATGTTATCACACTAATTTGTGGAGGACACAAGCTCCAACAAACTCCCACTTGTCCTCACAAGTGTATGTGCGATAACCGATTCTCATATCCTAAAATTTCTCCCACTTAATGTAAAACAATTTGCAAAATCCGCATTCACAAAGGTCGTATTTTACAAGTGATCAATATCAAGAGTGGTTTCCCCGAATAGAGAGTAACTTAACTGATAAACGAATCATCATTCCAGCATGGCCATGCATTTCAGTTACAACTCCTCGAGTGGCCCTGAGAAATAACTATACCTGATAAAGGTTGGATATTTTCTTCAACTCGAATCCTGCAGATGTAAGCACAGATGAAATGACCAGAAAAAATCTACTTAGTCTCTGTTACGGCGAGACCATGAGAAAGAAACCAAAGTCACCCAAAAACTGCCTTAATCTCAAGAGACAGTCGATAGTCAAAAGAATCGACTCTAGGAACACAATGGACGTCCAATCCACAACCTGGCACCGAATGTTTTTAAACATTTAGGACTCCATTACGTGACATCACAAAAAAATAATTGTCCTACGAGGTATCGTTATAACCCGTATTTGTGATCGATCAGCCAACTGATTGACTTATGGCTCGTTGAACCCACCATCAATCGACTGCACAATATAATAGCCAGAGTTATCAGCTCATTAAGGCGATTACGGACCAAAACAAATATAATATAATTTAGTTCACATTGTGGCGTTCAATGTTGTCAGTACAATCCACATGAAAAACAAAATATTATAAAAATGATGAAGTTATAAATAGTATATGAAAAGGATAATGTATCGAATCCATAATCAACTACTACAACTCAGGAACACGTTTATTTCCCATGGAAATAACGTGCCCTTCATGCTTATCATAATTCAATGGTTTAGTGAGAGGGTCCGTGTTGGAATATGTGTCCTCCGACAATAATGCGATCACAACTGTTGATCATGATGATCATATGTTTAAATCTCATTTTAAGAATACATGTGGGATGTAATATTTTACAGTCAACTAGTCCACACATATCGGTAATGATTGGCTGACTAGAGTTTGACATTACTGTCGTGCGACGGTGGTGATCAGTTGATCCCCTTAGGTCATACCTATAGGGAAATACTCTTAATTGATTATTTAATTAATCGTATACCGATACGAGTTAATTAAATTGCTTAAAATTGACGGATGATTTTGTGAGTATAATTAACGTATCTTATTGTAATATGATTAAATGAGACACGGTCCAAGTAATCAAATTGTTTTATTACTTAGATGAAATTATTGTTTATAGAAACAATTGAAACAGAATGAATAAATTATTATAAATACAGAATGTTGTAGTTTATAATACGGAAACACTTTTGGCACAAGTAATTACGAATTACTAGTCGATTTTGTAAATGACATATTTGATGAGTATGTTGATTTTTAATATGTTAAAAATACATTACATTGTGACATGTCATGTAACATGTTACATGTGACAATATTGACAAATGACAAAATAAAATGGACCATCCATTTTATAATGAAAGTGCCGAAAATGGAGGGGTAATTGGGTTAATATTGTGTTTTCATTTTAAGTGGAAAACACTATGATTACTACCTCTTAGGCTCTGTTCTTTTGGACTTATATTTGCTTAACTTAACTTAACTTAACTTATTTTTGCTGAACTTTTCTGAACTTAACTTATATTTGCTGAACTTAACTTATTTTTGCTGAACTTTGCTGAACTTATTTTTGCTGAATTTAACTTAACTTATTTTTGCTGAACGTTTCTGAACTTAATTTTACTGAACTTAACTTAACTTATATTTGCTGAACTTAACTTATTTTTGCTGAACTTTTCTAAACTTAACTTATATTTGTTTAACTTTTCCGAACTAAATGAATATGAACTTAAATAATAATAATTATTATTATTATTATTATTATTATTATTATTATTTTAACAATAATAAGTCGCTTTCATTATTATTATTGTTGTTGTTGTTGATATTGAGAAAAACAAAAAAAAAAAAATCGAACATTTTTTTTGTTAATAGTGACTAATAATTTTGGATAAATTGTAATTATCCTATGCAACTGGTCATTATAGTCTATGGTGCGACGGTCTTTTCCTTGTTTTTTGGTAAAATGTGACCACTATTAGCATTAGGTAAATAGCGACCACTTTATATTAAATAGTGGCCACTTCGAAAAAAATGTTCATGTTTTAGTCATAAAAAGTAGTCACTGTTTACTCTAAAATGGTCGCTATATATTTATCAAAAAGTAGACACTTGTCGCACATGACGGTCGAAAAAGAGAATTTGTGAAAATCGTAATTTTTTAAAACTTATCAATACTATAAAACGTGTATGAATTTATAGTTAACTTACCTTTACTTTCCTGAACTCAATTTTGCTGAACTTAACTTATTTTTGCTTAACTTTGCTGAACTTAATTATGCTGAACTTAACTTAATTTATATTTGTTGAACTTAACTTATTTTTGCTTAACTTTTCTGAACTTATTTTTGCTGAACTTAACTTAACTTATTTTTGCTGAACTTAACTTATTTTTGCTTAACTTTTCTGAACTTAACTTAAATTAAGCAAAAATAAGTCCAAAAGAACAGGGCCTTACTAGCCATGCAACCCTATAGACTTTGAGAAGAGCAACTATTGCATGCATAGGCTCCCCAAAAAGCCCCCCACCCAACCGGTTTTCTCTAGAGAACAACCCACATTGTTTTCTCTATTATTCATCCTTTTTCCACCTAACATTTTCTAGTGTAAGAAGTTGTTCATCTCTATCTTTTGTAGAAATCCTAGAGAAATAAAACTCCATCATCTATTCTCTCTAAAACCGAAATACATGAGAGAACAAAAATTATTTTGTGTCATATTTTAAGTAAAACTAATACTGTTACTAGATCTAAATAATATTGGTTATTATGAGTTTTTCCTTGGGTATATGCTTTTGGGAGGGATTCTATACTTGAATCCTTGTTCTTCCATTTGGAGAGCTCAAGAACAAGAGAGTAGGAGAACTCTCTTGTGCCCTTAAGATCCGAAATAGCAATGTAAGATGATGATTTCTTCTTTAATTGTATTTTGTTTGCTTGCATAAGATCACCTTTTAATTTGTGACTAAATTAAAATTATAACATATATGAATATGTTGAGTAATGAGATATAGATTTCTAACAAGTGGTATCAGAGCACAAGGTTGTTTGCATGCAAATCGGTTATAGTTTTTCCGGGTTATACGATTAACATATAAAACTTGTAAATTTGTGTTATTATGATATATCACGAAAATAATTTATGCATGTTAAAGTTTCTGATCCTAAAATATATTTAGGATATTTTGGTTAATTTATGGATTTTATTGTTCATTTTATATTATATTGGCATTAAAATGTGATTTTTATGATAAAAATGTCAATTTTGGACGAAAATTAGCTAAACTTCGAATTTTTAGGTGGTTTTTGGATATGTTTTCACATATATTATTTTTAGATGATCTGGAAATTTTCAAAAATTTTGGAGTTCTTATGCTCGAAATATGGATTTTTCATGATAAAAATCGAATTTAAATGAAAAATAGGTTAATATGAGAAATATTTCGAATCTGGTCATAGAAATTTAGTATGTTGTCACATGCAATTTTAAAAGATGGGTGTAAAATAATAGGGTATAATGAAGTCTTCATGCATGATTTATGGATTTTTGATGAAAAATAGCATAAATAGTGACTTAATTAGTGAAAAATTGCTAAAACATACTTCATGACTAAGGAAAAACATCACATGTTGCATTTTATTATCTTTTTCAGATCTAAAATTGAAAAGTTTATGTGTATAATTTTTCTCATGTTTTTATGATTTTAATTAATAAATCCGATAAACCGCAACATAGTTTTTCCGATAATTTTACGAAATTTTAACCTAAGTTTTTTGAACATTATGAGTGTCATGGTATTTTTCCAGAATGTTCATGAGTTTAAATTTCAAATTTTGAATTTATTTTAAATTTTTATGATTTATTTGGAGTTTATAGCATTTTATTATATTTTGACTCCATTAATGAACAATTTTAAGTAATATAAGTTAATTATAGTCAAATAGTTAGTGGAGACTAATTTTGAGTCCTAAGAGGTTAGGGTAATTAACTTGTGCATAAATATGAATTTATGTATTTTATTGTGATTTTAAAAGGTTGAATCCAGCAAATCCGTAAAAACCAATTAATATACGATATTGGCTCCTTAAAGGCGATTTAGCATAAAATTGGGCATGTTCATACATATTATAATGCTGCATTTTATTTATGATTGTCATAATTTTATTTTATGTAATTTTGAATTATGTAATTTTACTTAGTATGGCCTTAGTTTTTAATTGGTATTACCCGAAATGTATGGGAATATCGATTCGGTTGTAATTTATTGTGATCTCGTATCACCGTCTTGTAATTTAATAGATTTTTATTTATTTTAATTACATATGTATAATAGGAAATTATGTAATTTGTTATGTAATTTAATTATTCCGGAGTTCCATAAAGACGGATTCATTCAAGACGGCGATACATAAAGACGGTGTTACCTCGAGATGCGTGCCTCAACCAAAGTTCAAGGGACCAATGGAGTTGGTTTCCGAATATGTAATAGTTAAATAGTTTTTCTATTTTAGGAAGGCCATACTAGGATTTATTTTTATGCTTTGCATTTTATTTATATGTCGCATGCATCGCTAAATCGCCATAACTAAAACATGCATCATCTTTTAATCGAGTTTATCGACCGTGTCAATTAGAATTATCGTAGTTCACCGCTTTAGTTCACTTAAAACGTGATAGATAATAAATTGACATGACCTCTCGCTAAAACAATCAATTGAGACTTAGCCTTACCAAAAATTAGAAACCATGAAGTACCAGTTTCGCAAGGGAGTTGAGCCGGCTTTACCGTAAGACAAACCTTGTTACGTTGGTGAAGTGGGTGACAAATGTCTATCCACCGAATTCATGTTGATGAGGGATGAATCGGCCCTACCGTGCCCAAGTTGATGTGGATTAATTTGGATCATGGACACATTTATTCGAAATTTGGATTGAGCTCAACGGAAGTATTCGTGACCGTAGTCGCATGTGTTCCGGGCTAAAGATAAATGTTAATGTAATTTTATCGACCAAGAGTTCTAAAAGTAGAATCGATTAAAGTGTTACTCCACCGAGTTATATTGATAAGGGATGAATCGGCCCTACCGTGCCCAAGTTAATATGAATTTGGATCTTGGAATCATTTATCATAGTTGGGTAGAGGTCTCTATGTAAATGCTTTACTTGTTATTTACAAGTATTAATATAACAATGAATGTTTTGTTTTCATTATTCCGTTATCATATTGTTCTATTTCTTCACCACAATTCATATACGATATCATTTCGTTTTTGATTCAAAACTCCATTAAAACATCGTAACTAAAGACAAAATTTGAATTTTCTTCTAAAAGACCTCGAATTATCCATTATAAGGATCTCTTGTAAAGAGCATAGATTAAAGTTATTCATTATCAAACAGGTTTTTGATTCTTGACTAACACATCTACTTACAATGGATTATGTTTCATATACTTAATTGAATTAAGTACCTTGAAGCGATAAATTGTTTTGGTAATTAGATTTGTCAAGAATTCGTAATTGACCAAAATAACGCAACCACTTCAATGAAAGTTTTAAGACTAAAACGATTGAATTGGAGAGCAGTCTTCATAAGATTCAACTTTGCTTCTCTAAGTAAAGATTCATTGAAATGAGTGGGAGCATTCTCTTAAACCGTTAAGAAAGGGATGAGGTTCAAAGAAGTAAAATTAGAATGGAATTGATTCAAGGTAATGTTAAAAGTAAAGTTATTGAGAATAACGATACTAAACCTATCAATCCCGACCGATAAAGTTTCCATTGTCTTAAATGTTGGACACTAGAAAGGAAACTACCCCAAATTATTGAAGAATAAACAAGTTAGTTGTGGGACATCTAATGGGATCTTCTTCTTTAAATGTTTATTTGATTGACATAAATCTTGCTAGAACTACTTCGTCAATATTAGAAACCAGTGGAGGTTTTCATCATTGTACTTGATACATATGATGATTAGAATATGACGACTAGCAACAATGATGTTGAGAGATAGAGTCATTGTGTAATCAATCTAATTTTGAGTTTATAGTTGTACTTAATTATGACTATTAAGTGCATAAACTCTAAATAAGAATATAAACTTGTTAAGATACATAAGAGGTTTCACTTTTGTGGCCCTATACACCACGATTTGATGTATGGCTAGCCCATTATCAAGGTGATTATATTCTAAACCAAACTAGAATGATATATCATGAAGATGATGCAAGACTCAAATTGGTAACCCAAGATTAAACCTTAGATTCTCGAATGATGAACGCAAAGAGTTATTGATTACTCTTGAAACCATTAGATTGTTAATGGTATATGCATACCTTGTATTCAAAGCAAGATGTCTCGTGCCTTTTGGTTGAAAAGGAGATCGAGGTTGTAAATCATTGATCCAAAATAGGTTGATCATTTTCTTTTACCAACGATTTAAGTTGACGCTAATATGTTCACTTAATAAGGTAAATAGAGAAATTTTTGAAGAAGTTCAAAGTGTTCAAAGAATCACGATTTAGTCATGATGGGATTATCAAAGTGACGACTTTGATATAAGCCAAAGGAAATGTGATATAGTATCACAAGTTAATCTCTCTTAACACGCATTATGGAATAATGTGTGGTTGGATAAGATATCAAACGTTATTCGATATGGTTTGGACTTCAATCAAGTTACTTTGAGTTACTTGATCCTTTTGGGGATTTTATCATTTTGTCTAAATTATTTTTCCACTAAATCTAAATTGAATCAAATGAGATATGAAATGGTAGAGTACCATATTTGTAAGTTTTCACAAGAAACAAATGCTCATTTTTCCCTTTCAATTACCATGAGTACGACGGGTTTGCGGCTCGTGAAGCTGTCTTTCTAAAATACAAGTTTATTTCTAGAAGACAGAGTGGGAGAAATTATTCAAGAGCCACAAAGAATGTTATGTCGCAAGAAACTGGTCTTTCTTGGCTACATGAGACGTTTTGTGTAAGATGTTGTTTCTTTAAAACCTAGGAGGTTAAATTCGTCACTTGTTAAAGCTGATGAATTCATGCTACTTTTAAGAAAATAAAGAGCTTATAACTTACAAAGAAATTGTTTGATTCAAGTTACTTCTGGAAAGTAATGAATATATGACTTACATAAGAGTATATAAATCACAACTCAATACAAGGCTTAGAGCCATGAAAATCCGAAATTAAAGGCTTGATTAGTGACAAAGAGTTTTGCACTAATAAAGAGAGAATTCAAGGCAAGATTGGTGGCAAAGAGTTTTGCGCTGGTTGAAATGCTTAAGTCTATTTGGATCTTCTTAGGGATTGTGTTTCATTATTATTAAATACATAGCGAGTGAATCTAAAACCCACTTCTTCAATGGAAGGAATATATTCAATACATGTCTTGAGTTTTGTAGATTCTTGCAATCCTAAGATAATGCGAAACTTAAGAGAGAATCTTAAGTAGGACATCAATGAGTTGGAATCAATGTTTTGATCATGTTATAAAACTTTTCTCGATAAGTCGAGAAGTTGTGTTTATACATGAAGTTTAGTGAGAGTTACGGAAATTTTAAATAGTCTTATATGTGGATAACATATTGATCATTGGAAATTATTTAAGACTTTTGGAGTAATATAATACATCTAATATCCGGATTTATGAAGATAAATCTACATGATATTAGCGTCTAATAAGAAGTCTTATGTGGATAAGATTCATGACTAGTTCAATCAAATTGAACATATTTGATTAATTCCTTTTGCTTCCGCTGCCGAATCAATTAAATAGGATATGATGTATAACACTTCTTATACTTTGAGTATGATGAATTGTTTTCAAAATCGAATTTAAGTAATCTTTACCAAGTAAGCCATAAAGATTACCCTTAAGTGCTTGCAGAAGCATTAAGGAAGTAAAGCAAAGTGTTTATGATGCAATTTTGTGTAAGGGTGTTACACAAGTGACAATTGACAATTGAGATTGCGCATGGTTTCCGAAAAAACCATAATCAAAACACATTAGGATGGTTAAGATACCATTATGGCTATGTTATTTAAGAAATAGATTTGCTATAATTGTTCTAGGCAATAAAGAGCAATGAGAGATATTTACAACGGAAATTAAGTACACTTGCAATCATGAGATGTGCAAAAAGGATGAGTCCCGCACACTGTGAAAACAGTGGGAGCTATTCTTAGGCTAGAGAGCCTATGTCTTGATTGGATCTCGACACGTACTCAGAAAGTTTTGTAATGCAAATGTATACATTACAAAGGAAAACGAGTATGTAGTGAGGTTGAGTAAGGTACAAGAAGTTGATAAAACCTACTAACCAAAGCCTTCTCATAGGCTTAACATGATGAGTCATGTCATTTCAATTAAATTGAGATGAACAACTACATTCAAGATCAAATTAGATTATAGAATATGAAATAGTAATCAGGCATTGACTATTCATATGTGATAATCGCATTTGTCGTTCGAGTTTTACATTAAAACTCTTTTATTATACTTTGTTACATCCAAACGGGTTGTAGAGACAACATTGAACCCCGTTAAAGTGAACCCGGATTAACATAGTATTCGCCCATAGTCACTTGTATGAGGTGACGTCTCGAAGTGACTAGAGTGTGATGCGATTGATGGCAAGTTCAAGTGCCATAGAGTCATATGAGATGACTAGTCGATCACATAGGCAGACTGTTAGGAACACCTTGTCGAGCAATGACCGCTTATAAAGTTCTGGCAAATTTATATAGCCTGGTCGTGGCGAGAGCTACTATAGTATTCTAATGAGTCAATTCTTTTGACTAAAGACTGTTCGCCTAAGATGGCACAGTTTCAGATTAGCTTTGATTTATGTTACTACGACCTTCGTAAATGGGGTCAAATGGGCATATTTTGGGTTATGATGGTTGTGGCTAGTCGAAGGGAATAAGTGCGATAGGAATTGTCCACCCCTTTGTCAGGGTTAAAACAATATCTCAGGGCCACTCGAGGAGTAATGAACTGGAAATGCATGGCCACGCTCGGAAGGTATCCATGGTGGATAATTCCGGTCAAACAGTTATTCTCCAGATCGAGGAAACCACTCTCGATATGATCACTTGCAAGTACGACCTGAAAGACACCTTGCATTGAGTGGGAGATAGTAATAGGACAATAGAATTAATGATGCACACTTGTCGAGGACAAGTGGGAGAGAGTGTTGGAATATGTGTCCTCCGACAAGAATGCGATCACAACTGTTGATCATGATGATCATATGTTTAAATCTCATTTTAAGAATACATGTGGGATGTAATATTTTACAGTCAACTGGTCCACACATTGTTGGAATATATGTCCTCCGACAATAATGCGATCACGACTATTGATCATGATGATCACATGTTTAAATCTCATTATAAAGAATGCAATTGGGAAGTAATATTGTTACTGTCAACTGGTCAACATATATCGGTAATGATTGGCTGACTAGAGTTTGACATTACTGTCGTGTGACGGTGGTGATCAGTTGACCCCCTAGGTCATACCTATAGGGCAACACTCTTAATTGATTATTTAATTAATCGTATAATGTTACGAGTTAATTAAATTACTTGAAAATTGACGGACGATTTTGGAAGTATAATTTATGTATCATTTTGAAATGTGATTAAATGAGATACGGTCTGAGTAATTGAATTGTATCATTACTCGGATGAAATTAATGTTTAAAGAAACAATCAAAAATTGAATGAATTATTATAAATACAATCTGTTGTGATTTATAAATGGTAAAATTTTTGGCACAAGTAATTATGAAATTACTAAGTCGATTTTTGTATGTGACGTATTTTTGATGATACGTTTATTTTTAATATGTTAAAAATACATAACAAATTTATGTGACATGTGACATACTGACAATTGACAAAAATAATATGGAATCCATATTAACTCAAGTGGGCCGAAAATTAGAGGAGTTTTAAGCTAATTATATGTTGATTATAATTAGTGGAGGGCATGATGATTACCCTAGTAACTAGCCATGCAACCCTATGGTTTATTGTAAAGAACAATTTTTCCATGCATTGGCTCTCCTCCCACTACCCTTGTCCGGTTTTTAAGAAGAGAAAAACATTGGGTTTTTCTCTTAATTTTTACCTCATATACAATAATGTAAGTGTATTGTTCATTCACTTTTTAATCATCCAAAATAAGATTTCTAGAGAGATAAAAAGCTCTCTTATTCTTCCTCATAAAAACCGAAATATTCAAGTAAATATTTTGGTTCAATTTTTTACTTGATTAATATTATACTAGTATTTGTAATATTAATTAAATTAAGAGGAGCCTTGGGTATAAAGCTTAGGGAGAGATCTTACACTTAGATCTTATTCATCCATAAGGAAAAGCTCAAGATCAAAAGAGAAAGGTGATCTCTTTTGTGCCCTTAAATCCGAAATCAACAATGTAAGGACATGATTTCTCTTCTATTATATTATTTGTTTGCATGCATAAAATCCGTTTTAATTTTATGACAAATTAATTTAGACATATATGAGTATGTTATTATGTATATGAATTTACATTTCCTTCACACATATCGGTAATGATTGACTGACTAGAGTTTGACATTACTGTCATGCGACGGTGGTGATCAGTTGATCCCCTTAGGTCATACCTATAGGGAAATACTCTTAATTAATTATTTAATTAATCGTATACCGATACGAGTTAATTAAACTGCTTAAAATTGACGGATGATTTTGTGAGTATAATTAACGTATCTTATTGTAATATGATTAAATGAGACACGGTCTAAGTAATCAAATTGTTTTATTACTTAGATGAAATTATTGTTTACAGAAACAATTGAAACAGAATGAATAAATTATTATAAATACAGAATGTTGTAGTTTATAATACGGAAACACTTTTGGCACAAGTAATTACGAATTACTAGTCGATTTTGTAAATGACATATTTTATGAGTATGTTGATTTTTAATATGTTAAAAATACATTACATTGTGACATGTCATGTAACATGTTACATGTGACAATATTGACAAATGACAAAATAAAATGGACCATCCATTTTATAATGAAAGTGCCGAAAATGGAGGGGTAATTGGGTTAATATTGTGTTTTCATTTTAAGTGGAAAACACTATGATTACTACCTCTTACTAGCCATGCAACCCTATAGCTTTTGAGAAGAGCAACTATTGCATGCATAGGCTCCCCAAAAAGCCCCCCACCCAACCGGTTTTCTCTAGAGAACAACCCACATTGTTTTCTCTATTATTCATCCTTTTTCCACCTAACATTTTCTAGTGTAAGAAGTTGTTCATCTCTATCTTTTGTAGAAATCCTAGAGAAATAAAACTCCATCATCTATTCTCTCTAAAATCGAAATACGTGAGAGAACAAAAATTATTTTGTGTCATATTTTAAGTAAAACTAATATTATTACTAGATCTAAATAATATTGGTTATTATGAGTTTTTCCTTAGGTATATGCTTTTGGGAGGGATTCTATACTTGAATCCTTGTTCTTCCATTTGGAGAGCTCAAGAACAAGAGAGTAGGAGAACTCTCTTGTGCCCTTAAGATCCGAAATAGCAATGTAAGATGATGATTTCTTCTTTAATTGTATTTTGTTTGCTTGCATAAGATCACCTTTTAATTTTATGACTAAATTAAAATTATAACATATATGAATATGTTGAGTAATGAGATATAGATTTCTAACAGTCCGCGATGTTATCATCCGAAGCTATCTTGTCAATCACTATCTCTTCTTGCTCCACGTAATCACGGATCAGGTGAGCCTTCCGATGTACATGTCTAGACTTGTTGCTAGACTTTGGCTCCTTAGCCTGGAAGATGGCACCTCTATTGTCACAATAGATGGTGATCGGGTCATTCGAACTAGGAACTACCGTAAGTCCTTGTAAGAATTGACGCATCCATATAGCTTCCTTTGCTGCTTCCAAAGCGGCATAGTACTCGGATTTAGTGGTAGAATCTGCTACAACATCCTGTTTGGAACTCTTCCAGCTGACCGCAGCACCATTAAGAGTGAAGACGAACCCAGACTGAGATTTTGAATCATCTCGATCCGTTTGGAAGCTAGCATCTGCGTAACCGATTGCGCATAGCTTAGTATCTCCTCCATAAGTCAATACCCTATCCTTAGTCCTCCGTAGGTACTTAAGGATGTTTTTAATAGCTATCCAGTGTGTTTCACCTGGATTCTTTTGGTACCGACTCGTCATACTCAATGCATATGCCACGTCATGGCATACATGATTGATCCTATTGCAGATGCATAAGAACACGACTCATGCGCTCAATCCCTTTAGGCGTCGTGGGTGACTGAGACTTGCTCAACTGTATCCCAGACGTCATTGGAAGGTTCCCCTTCTTGGAGTTGGTCATGCTGAACCTTTCAAGAATCTTATCCAAATAAGACTCCTGACTCAATGATAACGTCCGTCGTGATCTATCTTGGAAGATACGGATTCCCAATATGCGTTGTGCCTTACCCAGATCTTTCATCTGGAAATGGTTCTTCAACCATCCTTTAACCGAAGATAAGAGAGGAATGTCATTCCCAATCAAGAGTATGTCATCGACATACAATATCAAGAAAACAATCTTGCTCCCACTCGACTTGATATATAAGCATGGTTCCTCTACCGATCGAGTGAAACCATGCTCTTTTATCACCTGGTCGAAACGATGATTCCAACTCCGAGAAGCTTGCTTAAGTCCATAAATGGAACGCTTAAGCTTGCACACTTTCTTAGGATTCTCAGGATCTATGAAACCTTCAGGTTGCACCATGTACAACTCCTCCTCCAAATAACCGTTTAAGAAGGCGGTTTTCACATCCATGATGCCCGTCGTTGTGTGCACCAAAGATAAAATTTATAATACCTATTAAAACTAACAGAAGCTAGTGGTAACAGGGTCGAACCACAGGGAGGCGATGCAATTATTAATTGTTTAATTTTAAGTCCAAGGTAACAAAAGTGGAGGTTTGATTTGATTTGTTCTATATTAATGGCAATAAAAGAACAGTAAACTAAGCTAATTGATGAAAACAGATATTAAAAGGGTGCTAAGACGGTCGGTTCACTGTAGTTTCGGCGGCAGTATACTAGGTAGGTCTAAAACAAACACGTGAGATGGGAAGATAAGAGGTCCTCTCGGTCCACTCTCACAGGTAGCATCTCTCGATCTCGCTTACATGTCCCTAATATCACTAATGCTAACTTTCGTCCTGAAAAGTGACTAAAAAGGCTAAATTAACTTATCTCTCGATCTCATTAATCTAGTCGTCTTAATTAGGTAGGCTATCTCCCTTCCCTATCTTTCGATCTTTATTGGGTCGGTCAATTCCTAAACATTCAACTAGTCGCGTGCACTCGATTCGTCAAACATAGCAATTAAATTAATTAAAACGAAGTAAAGCTCACGTGGCCAGTCGATCGACCAGGGGACCCAATCAATCGACCATGGCGCGATTTAGGTCGTACTATTCTACGCCGCTTACTTCTACAGATCCCCTATGTCCTAGCACAAGGTATTTCGCTACTCATGACTATGATGAAAACAACAATAAGATTAAGAATTAATACTACTGAATTCATGCTTGAAATAATTAAACTAACAAATAACATAAAGCGATAATTTCGGCTTCGGGAAACTAGCTAGCAATTTCTATACTACGAATGAAAGCAACAAACTGAATAATAAAACAGAGGAATACCGTGTAGAGAAATTGCGGAAGAAAGATCAAAACCGAATGCAAAACAAAACTTTTATTAAAGAACGAACTAAATTATGAATGTTGAATTGTATATTCGAACTGAATGATAAGAACTTGATAAAAGGGATCCCCTATGCTGAAAACTGAAGTTACATTATATAGCAATACACGTAACACTTATTCCTTAACCTAATATACAATGGGCTTCTTAATTCTCGATCTTCTTATTCACGTCAGAATTAGCGGCTTGGTCGATCGACCATGCAAGGAAGTCGATCGACTACTCTTCGCTGAACAGTAGCTACTGGAACTCGTGGGTTGGTCGATCGACTGCCTTGCATGGTCGATCGACTGAAGTAGCTGATACTTGACTTCTAACTTCTCGTGGATTTGTCTTTCGGGCCTCGAAATGCGCACCAAGCTCGTTCCTTGAGTAAATACTTCACGTCAAATGCAATGCAAGATACTCGGGGACGGATTTAGCTCAATTTCTACTCATTTCCGCATAAATCTGCAATATTACATAAAAATACGAAAGTAGACGAAATGGGGAAAATAGTAGCATAAACTACACAAATGAGCTCTGAAATGCGTGTAAAATGGGGTGTAAAACATCATATTTTGGACACGCATCAAACTTCCCCAAACCAAACCCTTGCTTGTCCTCAAGCAAGAACAAGACTCGATCCTAAAACCTAATGGAACGAGTTCAATCTCAGAGCGAAATGCAAACCGAATAACCTAAACCAATTTAATGCAACAACCAACAATCAATTAGCAATGTGAATCATGCAAACGAGTTATGTGGTCGTCAAAAACTGCTGAACCGTCAACTATAGAGACATATCATTATGGACTCTCACGGGTCGCTCAAATCACTCAAATAGGCGCAGGTGAAAATATGTAAAAGATAGAAAGAATTCATTTTGTTAGTGACACTCACCTAACTACGACCTATAAGAACATGCCTGCAATATAATATGAAAGTAATCTCTACAACCGTACATATGCATTCCAACCAAACAAATGACCATGACACATGCCGAGGTAAATATGGATATGTGAGGCTACGGGCAAGAAGGGCTAAGACGAATTTGGATAAAAACAGAGTTAAAAGCCAAGCTAGTAACTAAGGGAACCAAATTAATAAATCATCCCAAATCCTTACTCAAAATTTCAATGAAACGGTGCTAATGGTAAGCACAAAACTCACAATCTCCATAATTAAACAACTCCCCATAAGATACAAATGAAACATGGGAGTGAAAATCACCAACTCATAAAGATTCAAACCATGTGATTTTTTTATTTTTCTCTTTCTCGGGTTTCAGTCGATCGACCGGAATGGGCAGTCGATCGACCGTATTTAAACAGTACAGCACTTTTTCTCTTTTTCGAATCATCTTTTCTTTTTTTTTCTTTTTTTCTTTTGTTCCTTTATTCCCTTTTTCATCTCTTCCCAACATCATCTCAAAATGAGCATTAGCTACCAAAAATTAAGTAACAATCCCAAGAACGTAAACTACTAGCTTGACAAGGGCAGGCTAAATGTAGGATGTAGTAAACGGGACAAAAAGGCTATTTTTGGCAGTGTGGAGCTTATGGGTAAAATGAGAAAAGGGGACCTCTACCACATGTGTCAACTAACCACATACCGAATGCACACAAGTATTAAGCAGATTAAGTTCATATTTATGCAAATTGATGTAACATGTCTCATAAGGAGTACTACTCACAATCCTAGATAAACTGGTCATGAATGTCACCAGTTATAGGCTCTAAACCTCAGAAAATGATGTAGTTTGCCAAAATTTTAAGTCAAGTCTCAAGTTCAGCAAGAAATTTAACGAAAACTCGTAGACTATGCATATATGATTCTACTAATAACATGTCAATTTAGCAAGGCTTAGGCAAAAACAGATGCAAATGCAATGTCATCATTGAAATACTACCGTTCCGACTCGACCTATGTGCTAAAATAAACGTGCATTTTTTTGAATTTTTTTAATTTTTTTGGTATTTTTGATATATATGTAGGAAATTAAATGAACAATACAAGACAAAAACTAAACGTGAATGCAAAACAGAATGAATGCAACGCAAAACCCTTCCCCAAACCAAATTGCACAATGTCCCCATTGTGCAAAATCATATAATGAAGAAAAAGGAAAACGGGAATTTGCGAGAATATTAAGTAAATAAGGACATGAAATGGAACTCGGAAACTCACAAGACTTTAAGCGCAGCAAAAGGAAACCTCCCCAAACCAGCGTGAGCTAGGAGGTTTCAGTAGCCAGCAGTGCTACCATAGGTACCTGAAAAGACAAACAATACCACGCATAAATCCGAGAAAGCAATGTGGAAGCGGTAATTATGTGCAAAAATTAAAAACGGAAGAAAACAGAAATATGTCGAAAAATAAAGAGGAGGGAAGACTCCCTCAATTCCGCAAAATGACCAAACACAGCAGGGGAAAGGTCGTTGAACAGGTACAGCAGCGACAATGGTCAATCGACCATAGCATGCAGTCGATCGACCGAAATGAACAGGAACAGAAGCTCCTGGAAGTCGCAGCCCAGTCGATCGACCATGCAAGGCAGGCGATCGACCGGAAAACCTGCTGTAACTTTCTGATTTCTTCAAATTAGCTCAATAAATTGAGCTATCACGGTCTATGAACCTGTAAATACACACAATAACGTGCCCAAAATTTGCGCAAAACCCAAAATAACTGTCTAAAGTGTATAAAATCCTAAGCAAACTAATTAAAATGCGAAGTCTCGCGCACACAAAAGCAATAAAAAGAGTTTAACGAAAGCAATAAAATATATGTAAAGTCTTTGATAAACTAATAGTTGGTCAAGAACGGCCACGGAATGGCCCACTTGCTCGGCTTTTGGCTACAAGAGGTAGCCTCTACAGTGCTCATCTTCTCAGCTGCACTTTTCTCAACTCCAACATCCGCAGAACTCAACGGATCAACATGTCGGACATCTTCCCACTCAATGACCTCCTCTAGCTCGTCAGAATCCAAATCTGACTCCGTCACTTTGACTGGCTCCTCATCGGGCTCCTCATCAGTGCCATAGCTAAGGCATCCTAGACCACCTCTTTGAACGATTGGCTCCCTCACAGTTGGAGCAACATGTAGCTCTTCCTTCCCAAACCAGCTCCTGCAATGTCCAAAACAGAAGAATCTTCCTCCAATTTGCTCCCAGTCTGGGGCGGAGGTGTTATAGCAGAAACAAGCATAGAGACAAGCATATCAGAAAGCACAAAATAGGATTTCTTTTCAGAAACCGTGTTACAAGTGACTGGCCACATGGGGTCTTTCTTCTTAGCTGTCTGGGCAAAGAAAATAGAATGCTTCCCTACTTTGAAGGTCAAAGTTCCTGAACCAACATCAATAACTGCAGCAGCAGTGTGCAGAAATGGTCTACCCAATATGATAGGAATGTGGGCATCCTCGGGCATATCTAGTATAACGAAGTCAACAGGGAAAAAGAACTTTCCTATTTGCACGGGAATGTCCTCTAAGACTCCTATAGGCTGGACCGCAGATCGGTCAGCCATCTGTACTATCATGTTGGTAACTGCAAACCTAGTCAATTTCAGCTTTCTAGCAAGACTCAAAGGCATTACACTAATACTGGCTCCTAGGTCACACAAGGCCTTCTCAATAGAAAAGGTGCCAATACTACATGGAACGGAAAAACTACCTGGGTCTTCTAGCATATGGAGTGCAGTGTGGGTCAAATAAGAGCATGACTCCTCAGTTAGTGCGACAGTATGCACAGTTTCAAGTGACTTCTTCTTAGACAAAAGTTGCTTCATAAATTTCATTTAAGCAGGCGCTTGATTAACTAACTCAAGAAAAGGAACTTGTACGTTTAAGCTACGAATAACATTTTCAAACTTATTAAATGATACATGTTCCTTCGTCGGCACTAATATCTCTGGATAGGGGGCTGAAAGAAGCAACTTAGCCCTCTCCTCTAGGTCTCTCATGCCGGCATCGGTGGACTTAGGCTGAAAATCCACTACCTTCTCCTTGTTGTAGCTTGACCCTTCTTCAGACCGTCTCAAAAATGAACCATTAATCGTCATCGGGTCATACTTCGGAAGTGGAACTGACCCATCAGCATTTGGGTCTTGCCTCAATATTTTCGGAGTAGTCGTACCCCGAAACAAGTGGTCCCTCAAGTTGTCTGGCATTGGAGGACGAAAAGACTCACCATCAACAGTGCTGTCAGTCGATCGACCATATAGGTCTGTCGATCGACTGACTTCTACAGGACCAGAAGCTACTGTATCTCGCGGACCTGGTCGATCGACTGGGTATATCAGTCGATCGACTGATATACCTGGTAATCGTCTTTTTCTTTCCACTGTTCGTTCCAGCCTTCTTCTTACTCGGTTCTGCCTCATCTTTTTCAGTGACATCCTCGACCATAGCGGGCCCATCAAGGATAGACCCACTCCTCAAGGTAATTGCATTTAAGGTCTCCTTTTGATCAGTCTGAGTCGGTAAATGTCCCGGAGCTCGAGTTGTATTCTTGCTTGCCAATTGGGCAATTTGGCTCTCTAACGTCTTCATCCCGCCCTCTCTAGCTTCAGAATCTTTCATTAACAAATTCTTCAGTTCGGCAAATTCGGAACCTTGGGACTGCTGCTGCTGAGGAACATATGGAGATTTTTGGAACTGTTGTTGCTTATGAGGGGGCACATAATTCTGCTCCTGCTGCTGCTGTGGAGGTGGAGTTGGATTTAGGACATTTTGGCTACTCCACCTCAAGTTGGGATGGGTATTCGGCTCATAATAAGTGTTTGTCTGCCTATAATGTTGAAAGGCAGCACAAGACTCAAAGGGATTAGGGCAATTGTCTGAAACATGTCCCTCAGCTCCACATCTTTTGCAGACGAAAGGACCATCTGAAACAGCATTCACATGATAGATCTCTCCTTTTGAATCTCCTCCCAACTCGTACTTATCAAACCTCGCCGTGACAGCCTCTAGTGCAGCTACAGAAGGGGATTCAGCACTCCTCCTTTGATTTCCCCTGGAATTCCCATACTCAGCTTTACGGGTGGCCAAATCATCAATAATTTTCCACCCCTTAGTCTCTCCAACATTCTCCTGGAACCTACCACTAGCTGCAAAGATCCGGGATAGCTCTCGATCGTCATAGAGCCCATTATAGAACTGATTGCATAGGCTCCACTTCTCAAACCCATGGTGCGGAATGGTTCGCACCAGCTTCTTGAAACGGACCCACGCCTCATGAAAATTCTCATCCGGACCCTGTTTAAAGCTCGTGATCTGAGCTCTAATGGCATTCGTCTTCGAGGCAGAGAAATACTTCTTGTAGAATGTTAGGGCCAAGGAATTCCAGTCTGTGATCCCATTAGCAGCTCGATCCAGGTCTCTGTACCACTCCCTTGCAGCATCACGAAGAGAGAATATAAACATAGTTTTCTTCACCTGGTCCTGGGTCACGCCGGTTGGTGGAGGTCTGGAACAACAATAATCAATGAATGTCTCCATATGCTTGGCTGCATCTTCATTTGCCGCTCCCCCGAATTGGTTTCTCTCAACCAAGTTAATATAAGAAGGCTTCGGCTCGAATTTTCTGTCTTCCCCTGGTAATGCGAATCCTTTATAAAGATTCGCGATTTGTCATTTCAGTGATCAAGCTATACTCGCTTCTTCACCATGACTGGTAAATCTGGAGATGTGACGGTCTCAGCTGAAGAAGTGGAAATAGGAGATGAATGTGGATCCTCCTCAAATAGCTCGTTCTCGTAGTAACTGGACAGAGTACTCAGCTCTTCCTCTGTCGGCAATACCCTAGATGATCGTCTCAACTCGCGCAAAGTCTTCTCAATTTCCGGATTGAATGGTAGTAGTTCACCACCCTGTGACCTGCGCATAAGAAGAAACTACAAATAGAATATGAGAAAAGTTTAAGGAACAGATGTCCCTTAAACTAAGAAAAAGACTAAAAATAAAACAACTAAAAATTTTAAACAATTGCCTCCCCGGCAACGGCGCCAAAATTTGATGCCCGTCGTTGTGTGCACCAAAGATAAAATTTATAATACCTATTAAAACTAACAGAAGCTAGTGGTAACAAGGTCGAACCACAGGGAGGCGATGCAATTATTAGTTGTCTAATTTTAAGTCCAAGGTAACAAAAGTGAAGGTTTGATTTGATTTGTTCTATACTAATGGCAATAAAAGAACAGTAAACTAAGCTAATTGATGAAAACAGATATTAAAAGGGTGCTAAGACGGTCGGTTCACTGTAGTTTCGGCGGCAGTATACTAGGTAGGTCTAAAACAAACACGTGAGACGGGAAGATAAGAGGTCCTCTAGGTCCACTCTCACAGGTAGCATCTCTCGATCTCGCTACAGGTCCCTAATATCACTAATGCTAACTTTCGTCCTGAAAAGTGACTAAAAAGGCTAAATTAACTTATCTCTCGATCTCATTAATCTAGTCGTCTTAATTAGGTAGGCTATCTCCCTTCCCTATCTTTCGATCTTTATTGACTCGGTCAATTCCTAAACATTCAACTAGTCGCGTGCACTCGATTCGTCAAACATAGCAATTAAATTAATTAAAACGAAGTAAAGCTCACGTGGCCAGTCAATCGACCATGGCGCGATTTAGGTCGTACTATTCTACGCCGCCTACTTCTACAGATCCCCTACGTCCTAGCACAAGGTATTTAGCTACTCATGACTATGATGAAAACAACAATAAGATTAAGAATTAATACTACTGAATTCATGCTTGAAATAATTAAACTAACAAATAACATAAAGCGATAATTTCGGCTTTGGGAAACTAGCTAGCAATTTCTATACTACGAATGAAAGCAACAAACTGAATAATAAAACAGAGGAATACCGTGTAGAGAAATTGCGGAAGAAAGATCAAAACCGAATGCGAAACAAAACTTTTATTAAAGAACGAACTAAACTATGAATGTTGAATTGTATATTCGAACTGAATGATAAGAACTTGATAAAAGGGATCCCCTATGCTGAAAACTGAGTTACGTTATATAGCAATACACGTAACACTTATTCCTTAACCTAATATACAATGGGCTTCTTAATTCTAGATCTTCTTATTCACGTCAGAATTAGCGGCTTGGTCGATCGACCATGCAAGGCAGTCGATCGACTGCTCTTCGCTGAACAGTAGCTACTGGAACTCGTGGGTTGGTCGATCGACTGCCTTGCATGGTCGATCGACTGAAGTAGCTGATACTTGACTTCTAACTTCTCGTGGATTTGTCTTTCGGGCCTTGAAATGCGCACCAAGCTCGTTCCTTGAGTAAATACTTCACGTCAAATGCAATGCAAGATACTCGGGGACGGATTTAGCTCAATTTCTACTCATTTCCGCATAAATCTGCAATATTACATAAAAATACGAAAGTAGACGAAATGGGGCAATTAGTAGCATAAACTACACAAATAAACTAGTCGTGCTTTATAGGTATCTCGTTGCCCGTCTACAGAATGCTTTATTTTGTAAAGCCATTTGCACTGTAGAGGTTTTACCTTATTAGGTAAATCAACTAGATCTCATACGTCATTCTCATACATAGAGTCCATCTCGGATTGCATGGCTTCAAGCCATAGCTTTGAGTCGGAACAGGTCATTGCACCTTTATAGGTAGCGGGTTCATTACTCTCTAGGAGTAAAACGTCATTCTCCTCGACCATACCAATGTATCTGTCTGGAGGATTAGAGACTCTACCCGACCTTCTAGGTTCCTCGGGAATATTAACCGTATTATCAGTTGGAGGAACAACTTCCTCCATTTGTTCCTCGGTTGTTGGTTCTACAATCTCCGACAGCTCGAAGGTTCTATTACTTGTCTTGTTCTTGAGAAATTCTTTCTCTAAGAACGTCGCACTAGCCGCAACAAAAACTCGATGTTCGGTAGGCGAATAGAAGTAATGACCAAACGTTCCTTTTGGATAACCACTAAAGTATGTCTTAACTGATCGCGGGCTGAGCTTATCCTCGTGTCTCCACTTGACATAAGCCTCGTAGCCCCAAACCCGAATAAAGGACAAGTTAGGGACCGTTCCCTTCCATATTTCATATGGAGTCTTGTCGACAACTTTAGTCGGACTTCGGTTAAGTATAAGAGCAGCTGACAAAAGAGCAAAACCCCATAATGAATCAGGTACTACCGTGTGACTCATCATGGATCGAACCATATCAAGTAATGTTCGATTTCTCCGTTCGGACACACCATTTAATTGAGGTGTTCCAGGTGGAGTTAACTGTAAAACGATTCCACAGTCTTTAAGGTGTTGATCAAACTCATTTGAAAGATATTCGCCACCCCGATCTGAACGGAGAACTTTAACCTTTCTACCCAGTTGATTCTCAACCTTGTTCTGGTATTCCTTGAATTTCTCAAAGGACTCACTTTTATGCTTCATTAAGTAGACATATCCGTATCTACTCAAATCGTCCGTGAAAGTGATAAAATATCTATAGCCATCTCTAGCGTTAATTGACATAGGTCCACATACATCAGTATGTATGAGTCCTAATAGGTCACTAGCGCGCATTCCAACACCTTTGAAGGAAATTCGAGTCATTTTGCCGATAAGACATGATTCACACGTGCCAAATGTAGAAAAATCGAATGCGGGAATAGTCCCATTATCAACGAGTTTCTTTACACGGTTTTCATTTATGTGTCCCATTCGACAATGCCATAGATAGGTTTGATCTTTGTCACCAATCTTTAATTTCTTATTATTCACGTGTAATATTTTCGTGGTTTGATCTAAGATGTAAATTCCATTCATGGAAACTGTTTTGCCATAAATCATTTCATTGAAAGAGAAAATACGGCTATTATCCTTTATTAAAAATAAAAAACCGTCCTTATCAAGTACGAAAACAGAAATAATGTTCTTAGACAAACTGGGTACATAGTAACAGTTATATAAAAATAACTCAAAACAACTAGGGAGTTGGATTACATATGTTCCCTTCGAGACTGCAGCAACTCTAGCTCCATTCCCGACTCGCTGGTCCACATCACCCTTTCCGAGAGGTGTGATGTTTCTTAGGCCCTACAAATGATTACACAGATGAGAACCATAACCATTATAAAGTACCCAAGTTCCGAAACTTGCATGGTTAATCTCAATCATATGAATATAAGATGACATACCAACAGGAACGACGCGGCCTGCTTTTATGTCCTCACGGTACACGGGACAGTTCCTCCTCCAATGTCCAGTCTTGTGACAATGGTGCACTCAATGTCACCGCCCTTGCTCTTTGCCTTGCCTTGTGAGCCACTAGTCTCACCAGTCCCACTCTTGCCATTTCCTGGCTTCTTGAACTTTGGCTTACCTACAGTTAGGTCGCCCGGAGCTTTGTCGTTACCTTTATTCTTGTTGGAAATCGTGCGAACATCCTGCTTCATGCTCCCACTCAATTTCATATCCTTCTCGGTCTGTACGAGAAGTGAGTGTAGCTCATGAGGACTTTTCTTCATGTCATTCATATAGTAATTTGCCCTAAAGAGGGCAAAACCATCATGAAGTGAATGAAGCATACGGTCAATGACTATGCTCTTATTGATTTTGTAATCAAGTGCCTCCAATTTCTCGACATTCTCAATCATGTTGAGAATGTGTGGGCTAACCGGTTGGCCCTTATGGAGTTTCGCATCAAATAAGCGACAGGTATGCTCATAAGTAACGATTCTCGGTGCTTTTGAGAACTCGTTAGTGAGCGTGGTGAAAATCTTGTTTGCACCTTGGGCAATGAAGCGTCTCTGCAAATTGGTTTCCATTGCAAAGATGAGTACGTTCTTTATCGCACCTGCTCCCATGACGAAATCACTATATGCAAGTGACTCATTAACTCCTGCATTGGGGCCTGGGTTTACCGGTATTGGCTCATTTAAATACTTGAGCTTACCGTCAGCAATGGCAGCATTCCGGAGTGCTGCCTCCCAGTCCGCAAAGTTGGACCCATCATTCTTCAGTCGTGTGAACTAATTCATGTTGTCCATAAAAACTTTAAGTCAGGACTCGCGTCCAAGTGTGGCACTCGGCATTGGGATTTCGTTATTTCCAGCCATTTGGTGTAACAGTATTATCAAAATAAACGTATTCTACACTGCGAAAAAAAGAATAAAAATTATAAGCATATGCATCGTTATGATTTTAAGTCTTAATGCAAAACTGTTATAAGCGAAGACTCAAGCATTTATACAATTGACCTCCCTCGAGAATTATATAAATGATCCCAAGACTCAATTATCTGTAATTGATAAGCCAACCTTTTGGCTAATTCTACTGTTAGAATTCTTGGTCGATAAATTTCTGTAAATTCTATCTTTAGTCCATCATAATCACGAGAAACTCTTCGGACTATAATGTTGAGATAAACTAAGTCAACACAAACTACTTACCCAACGTAGAAGGGGTCATATTATGCCTACCGGCGAAGAAGGGATTCATAGTTGTTTGCCCTTATAAAGACTAGTCTCAATTTTCGTTTTAGAGGAAGATCCCATCAACTTTATTTTAATTCATTTTAAGTGAACTAATATCTAGCATGCGTGAATGAATAAACTAAGGTGATGGCTTAAATAGTGTGACATCTGTATGTCTATGAAAACTAACATTCAATCTATATGAGTCAATTTTACTGCATTTTAGTAGGTGGTTTGGTTTTAGGTGGAAAATGATGCACTAACTAGCATGTGAATGAAAAGCAATAAGAACGGTAAAACGTAAAACAAAATAAAGTCCTAGTGTGACCTATCTACCAAAATGAACATAAATACAACTTTGGAATCCATCCTTGGACCCGAGAAGCTTGTCTTGATGTTCCATCTTGATCCATGTAGCGGGAGTGAGCAATCCAATCTCCATCTTTAGTCTTCTCAAAAATTACAATTTAAAATTACATAATAAACCTATTTACGTTCTAATTTCAAAACCGTAATAAATAAAGAAAACCAAACGGAGATACGAGATCTCAAATTACATTAAAAATTGTGTTTCCATCATTACAAAAACATAATTTAACTAAGGCCACACTAGGTATTACAAATTACAACCGATTGCAAAAATACGTAAATAAATCCATTCAACGATTCATTCAACTAAAAAAAATGCATCAACTAATAAATTAAACATGCAAGACATAATTCCTTAATTATGTAGATTAATTTATCCAAACCACCTATTTAAATGATCAAATTATGTGACAATTCCTCAATTACTCACAATAAATTCAATCTTAATACATATTAAACTTGTAATATGAATTAATCCAATATTATTTTAAACCTCTCTAAAATAATTAGGTATCTTAATTTGTGAACCTTTTCACAACAATAATCATACATTATAAATTTAATGTATAATTAATATTGGCGAAAAACTAACAATTTTATTAAAGCTCTCGGCAAATAAAAACAGAAACTTTTTTTTGCATTTCTACAGAAAAACCGAAACAAAAACAAGAAAAAAAAAATTTTTTTATATGACTGCTCACGGCAAAACAGCCCAAGAAACCGAAAAAAAAAAAATTCTCGGCGAAAGCTCAAAACCGAAAAACAGAAACCCTTTTTTTTTCTTTTTTCACTCGGCATAAAGCCCTAACACCAAAAAAACAGGTTTTTTTTTTCTTGTAAAGCTCTCGGCTGGGATTAAAACCAACCCCCTTTTTATCGGAAAAAATTAAGATGATCAAATTGTTTAATGTTGCTAATATAACATGATCAACATAAACATTATCAATTAATTTAAACATGTATTCAAACATTATAATTCAATTTAACCTCTAAAAATGAATATTCAAATTATGACAAAATCGATTATCCGTATATATGATTCATCACAATTGATTTGAATATGATTAAATTAATTTCTATGCCAAAACTATATAGCAAAAACAATTTATCAACAATGAAACAATTTCCATATACATTTTAATTTAATCCTCATTAAATCAAACATCTACAAATTCATCATATAATCATTTTAACTTATTAAAACAACAAAATGAATGAATCAAAATGGAAATAATCATAAAAAAAAAAACAATCGGCAAAAAAAAATTTACACGGCAAAAAAAATTTTTTACACAGCCGATTTTTTTCTCTTTTCTCGAAATTTTGTTTAATTCAATTATGAAAATCATCAAAATAATTTCGTGGCCTTGGCTCTAATACCACTTGTAAGAAATATCGGTATACTTCCCTTTAAATTATAAGGATTATAACGAAATTATGTTTATGAATACTAGTCATAAAAGAAATTACATAAACAAAATAAAGAGATTAAGAAATCAACCTTCGGTCCTAGCAAAATCAGCCAAAGAACAATATCGCAATGATATTCGCCTAATCGTTGCACCCAAGATGCTCCGAGAAATGCCCCTCAAATTGCTAGAATGAGATCCCCAATTTTCTGTAATTTTTTGGGTTTTGTGTGTGTGTGTTTTTTTTTATGAGAGAAATGATAAGAAAAATTAGGTTAAAAATGATCTCCCTACTCACCTATTATAACCGAAATAGGAGAGATTGAGGGAAGATATTTTTTTTCCTTCTTTTTCTTGTTTTGACCGAAATAAGGAGATAATTCTCCTCATTATTTTCGGTTTTTACAACTACCAAAATGAGGTGATTAAATCTTCTTATTTTTGGTAGTTTACAAAATGTATATAAAGTGTATAAATTATAAATTGTCATTTAATTTATTCCGTATTAATTAGTCTAAACACAACAGCTTGCAGTCGACTTATTAATGTCGGTCTGTAATAATTTATTATGACAATATCGTATAATATATACTTTAACTATAAATATCGCATATTTATAATTAGCTAATTAAATATAACCGATTACATTTAATTACGAATTAACATCTTAATTCATTTAAGCTAACATTATATACATTAATTAAATATAACATATTATATTCAATTTACGAATTGACAGTTAATTCGTCTCAGCAAATATTATTTAATTAGATTAAATAATCGTCTCATCAACACATTGACTAACTGTTTAGTCAAATACATGAACTAACCTTTTAGTCATATAAGGCATCAATGTGATTACATTTCCATAATTACATCTCTCAAACACATCCTTTAGGTGTGACTTTTAGGGACCAGTTGATCACCGCCATCAGTATGATAATAACGTCAAACTTTCTAGCAAGCCAACCGTTATTAGGTAATCGTTAATCAACTGATAAAATACGAAGTATACCCTTGTGAACCTATAAGAGATTTATAAATGTTATCACACTAATTTGTGGAGGACACAAGCTCCAACACGGACGAGGAACCCGACCGTGACCGTAATATCAATTAATGCATTCCAACCAAGACCTCGTTCGAGTCTCACCATCTAGGGATCACAAAGACGTAAGTGTCCTAGTTTTCCCCAGCGGAGTCGCCAAACTGTGGACAAGGGTCACGTCTCGGTCTGTGGATTTGGGGCCACCTACCGGTCCATAGTCACGGGCCACCTGCACGCCAGGCCAATCTGTGGACATGCAGCGGTCTTTTTGAAAGCCACGCTCGGCGGTGTAAAAAATGCTTTCGACCGGATTGTTTTAGATCTGTCGGTTTTATCTCGGTAAGGGTCTCGAAACGATTAGAGATGTTCGGAGTCGCCCCCAAGCATTTGTGGAATGCCTGGAACCCATTCGAATTCCACTTTATACCTCGGTCAAATCGAAGCACAAAGCAGCGTTTGACATAGGTACTAAAGATAAGGAAATCGTCCCTCTTTAGTATCTTATCTCTAGAATGACTCTCGTACGCCCTGGATAAGGTCGTCCATTATCCAAAGTTTCTGAGTAAGAGGTGAAGGTACGTATTGGGAAGCCCTTTAATCAGACACCCAATCCCGCCCGCGGTAGCGGCCTCTACTGATCGATCTTGGTTGGTTGAATGCAAAAGTTGATAAAACGGTTTAAATGCATTAATGCGCATCCAATAATTTAAACCTAACATGTGAGAGCTTTCTAAGTCGGTTGATTTAATCCAAGTATCAAGTATAAGATGTCGAGTTGGATTAATGATTGATTTGCATGCAAGACGGAAATTAAACATCCGTTTACCGTATTAGGTTTAGGGTGCATAACATGATCCATTTGTCTTAGTAAAGCGTTTTGCAAATACGATTTCGAATGAACAGATAGTCATCTGATCCGTCCTATATCCAGGCTAACCGGAGTCGGGATCATCCTGGACTAATGCTGGAAAGGGAACAGGCCCTGTACCAGACGGCTACATGAGGCGTGAGCCAGCCGGCGGTGTAAAGGGGCCTCCCCTGGTTCTGAAAATGAGAAAGAAAAGGCATGCTTGAGGCGCGGGTCAGCCTACAGTTATATGCCGTATTCTGACCATTTGAAAAACGTTGTAAAACGTGTTGAAAAATGGGTGTTTGAACCCGATTTGGTTTGAAAGGGTCGTTTAGACCGCATTTGTTGATTTGAGGAACGGGACTCGAATAATCATCATTGTTTTGATAATATTCGGTGTCGGGTTCGACTTGACATGAATAGTTTTGAAAATGATTATGAACTAATTATTTTAAGTTCATTTGAATATAATTAGTCGATACTCATCATCGTACCCAGGTTAAAATCCGGCATGGTATGCAGAACCAAGGATGACTTTGTGTTGGTGACAAATATGCTTGTTTTGAAAATGTAAAGAAATGATGAAAGGCTTTAAAATACCTCCCAAAAATGAAATAAAAGGCTTTAAAATACCTTTTAAATGTTATTAACCAAATATTATCACTGAAACACGGATTCAACCGTCATGGTATGAGGAACCAAGGGCGAAAAATGTTTTATGGTTAAAACAAATGAAATAAAATAAAAAAGGGTTTGAAAATATTTGAAATGGTAAAAACCGATTACAAATATGAAAATGAATTAAAGGGAAATGACGAGAACAAACACGGTTGATCTCTGAACTGGACACCCCATTTAGGCGCGGGCAAACCGGCGAACCAAGGGGATTCTGTCTCAGGCCAAAAATCAGTTTTGGCTCGTTTATCCCATGTTTTGGTTCATGTTATGCATGTTTTAGCATGTTAAAGTCATGAAACAAATGAAAACATGATAAAAAAGAGGATTTTTACACCCTCATACTTACATGTTTGGTTATGGCGAGTGACCGACGTAAGTGTAACAACTCGTTTGGTCGGAAAAGACTCGGTTTAAAACCGTTTTGGTAAGTAAGAAGAGTGTTTTAAGATTAGTGATGGTGTAGTGGTCGAAGTGGTCGGTCAAGTGATTTAATGCACGATGATGGTACCAAACAATGTGTAAGGCTTGTATTTACGATCGGTAGGTCGTAAATACGCGTCGGATTGTGACTTAAGAAGTCGAGTCGAGAATTTTAAGGGACAAACGAGGGGGCGGACACTCGCGTAAGTCTCAAATGGGGGGCATTTGAGGGGTATTTATAGGAAAATAAGTGGTTGTGTGAGTTTTGAGCAACGTGGCCACCTGGGCTGCTCAAAGAGGCGCAAGCCACGTCACGGGTCTTCGAGGTGTGTTGTCGCTTTCACACAAACGCAATCATCATTTGTTCTATCCTAGGTTTTGTAGTTATATGTTTGGTACTTGACCAAACATAAATCCGGGAAAACTTAAGGTAGAAGGTTTGAAATGTTTTGTTTTTGGTGGTTGACTTGGTTTGACTCGTTGTTGGAGTCGGGATTTTAATTTTTGAGTCGGTTTTTGGTCCGGTGTCGGTTTTGACTCTAGTTAGTGTCATTGCGACCCCGTCGTCGTGCATTAAACACTTCAGGTACTTTTGAAAAGTTTTGAAATGTTTTATTTTTGAAATCGTTTTAAGTTTTCCGACGTAAAGTTGTACACAAACTGTCGATCAAACGCCGCGATTCCAAAACATGTTGTAGTCCGATAATCATCGGGTGTTTGTTGGAGTCTCGGCAGATACTGGGTATCTACACCAACATACATACGCGAGGTTCATGTTATTTAACTCTCTACGTTTATTATGTTCATTGGTTACAGGTTCCAAAATCGTCGCTCTGATACCACTTTGTAACACCATCATCTACCAAGGAGCCTTAACAAGACCTTCCCTAGAAGATAAGGGCATTACCATCTCGGTTGCTCGAGGAATAGTATATCACAATGTCAATAAAAGAACTATTAAAGTTAATTACAAGCTTTAACTCAACAAAGGAAAGATACAACTGATGTAACAAAACAACTACAGTGAGATTATCCATGACAAGACTCGGTGAAAGACTCGTCCCTCCAACGCACCCTGGTAAGCTCTATATATCAACACCTACTAAGATTGACTGCTCACCATAGTGGATCATCGCAGACACATAACAAGAAAGAAAATACAGACAAAACCACACAAAGTCACTAACTGAAGAACAACAAACAAAACATGGTACAACACAAGCACAAACCTCCAACTCCAATAACTTACCCATCACCTGACTAACACAAAGGTATAGTCGTGCCAGATTACCAGTCGCAACCAGTAATCCACACCACCAGTGGGGACCGTAGCTTTATCACCTAATCACCGAACTCCGACTCATCCAATAATCTAAGATCAATAATCACAAATAAGTGGACACAACATGAGTGCTACAAATCACACAGCAACAAGTGGTACTCAACTCACACGATGAACGTGATCGACCACTAACACTCCCCGGATCTTAAATGTGCACATCCCTCTTGTGGCGGGCCCACAAGAAGAGACTCAACGGGCAGCCCTTCACGTACGATGGTGCCTAAGAAACCCGGTTACCCGTACCAGTTCTCAACAAGTACAAATGTTATAATCATTATCTTATCAGTAACAATCATAAACAATAACATTGAATCTCAAGAGATAGTACTCCAATTCCACCACAAGGCACAATAAACACATAAACACCCAAACACACATAGTTGAGTAGAGAAAGTCCCAACCTTTAGCAAGGTCGTCAAACAATCAAGTTTCAAATGTGCTCCTCTACATATTCGACACCTAAACAAACATAAAATCATACTATCATTTTCTATTCATAGTTAATTTCACTAATTGAGTCTCAATTCCCAAAAAAAACCTCAATTTCTAGGTCAAGTTTCATGAATCTCAATTACATAATCAAAACCCCCAAATCCAAAGTCACTTCTCAACAATAACGGTTATAATAAGGTTCTACAACCAAATCCAAGACTTAGAGAAGAAGATTTGGATGAAGACTTACCAAAGGTGGATTAGGGATGAATAATCTCTAAGTGAGTTTTTAATCTCCTTGCTTAAATCCTTAATTAAGGTTAATATTATAATACTAGGGTTTTAGGTGAGTTTCAAGGTGACTCTAAAGTGAATAGGATTGTTCATGGGTATATATAGAGGTATTAAATCCTTATTTAAAATAAGACAAAATGGGTTTGACTTCCAAGCGTACTCGACTCGAACGAGTGGTTAACTCACTCGGTTGAGTGACCGCAACTCGTCCGAGTGGTCACCCTACTCAGTCGAGTGGTTGACCATCAGAACTTCCCCCACAAGACCCACTGTAATACCCGCCTGTTAGGGACCTGTTGACTGACCTTAGACGCATGTTTGACCTATTGGAACTTTTACTAGTTTAGACTTGCGTTATAGTAACCTCTGGGATGTGGGAACTCGATCTAGTGTAGGCGACTTGATCGAGTAGTCTAATGACTCGATCGAGTAGAGGTCACTAGATCGAGTAAGTCTCATACTTGATCGAGTATAGCTAGTTCAGCGATAAGTTATAAATTGTGAAGTCGTAAACCTAAATCAGTTTCTTTTTCATTTCTCTCTAAACCTAATTGAAGATACCCCTTCTCCCTTACCAACCTTCAACCTTTTGAGATCTTTCACACTTGGAGACACCATGGGGATAGAGACTTGAGTCAGGTCGTGGTCTTGTCGCCGGAATGTCGAGCATAGGTAAGTCATCATCATCATTCCTAGGTTTCTTTATGGTTATGGTTGTTAGTAATAAGGTTTTCCCTAGTGGTTGTGATAGGTGTTGAGGGAGGTTGTCTTGTCTTCATATGGATGTATGCGGTGTTGCTGCTAATTGTTAAAGGTAGGTTTTCCAACTCAGTACTGTTGATTAGTTGATATGTGTAGTGTGAGGTATCTCTATTGTGTATTCATACTATTATGTTTGTGTGTGGGGTGCGTTCCTGGCTGAGTGAAGTTATTGTCGGGAGTGACTTCACGCCCTTGATTTGCCCCTTGTGGTTCCCTTCACAAGGGGGATGTGCACATTAATGGATATGGGTTATTCGCTCTATGGTTTTGAGCGAGGCTTAAGTGGTAAGATTGCGCTCCCCACTGGCGGTGTGGATTACCGGTTGCGATTAATAATCTGGCAAGACTATACCCTTGTGTCAGTCAGATGATTGGTGGAGAGTTGATGTTGGAGATTGGTGCTTGTGTTGTACTATGTTTGTTATGTTGTCCTTCAGTTACTGATCTTGTGTGGTTTGTCTGTGTTTCTTTTTTGCTATGTGTCTGTCGTGATCCATTGTGGTGAGCAGCCAGTCTTAGTAGGTGTAGATATGTGGAGCCAATCTGGGTGGGTCGGAGGGACGAGTCTTCCACTGAGTCTTGGCATGGATTAGTTTCACTGTAGTTGTTATATTTATCAGTTGTACCTTTCTTTTATTGAGCTATACTTGTAATGAACTTAAATAGTTCTTTTAGCTAAACTTGTAATAAACTTAAATAGTTCTTTTATTGACGTTATGATATACTATTCCTTAGGCAATCGAGATGGTAATGCCCGTATCTGCTACGGAAGGTCTTGTTAAGGCTCCTTAGTAGATGGAGGTGTTACAAAGTGGTATCAGAGCCAGGTTTTGGAGCCTCTAACCAATAAACATAATGAACGTAGTGAGTCTAATAAAAAGAACCTGGTGTATGTGTTTTGGGAGCCCCTTGTATGTTTGATTTTGGGTGAGAAGGCGCCCTCATTCCAAAATCATGGCCCTAATATGCTTAAGCCAGCCACTTCGAATGGAGATATTGAGTCGGGAATTGTATGAACATATGTAAGTAATATGCAAAATATATGTATAAAGGTAATGTCAAGTGTGTAGGTGATAATACAGGTGATGCGTAATTGCTTGTATTGTTGTGTATGCGTGAGTATGAGGATGGACGAGTCGGATGTATTGGAAGTATACATGAGGATATGTGGTGACATGTAAGTGGTAACTAGTTTACAAGTTTACTGTAACGCCCCGTAATTTCGGACCGTTATTATATTTCGAAAATAATTTATTAATCAAATAAAATTTGATATTTAAGTATTTAAAGTAAAAATAATTCAAAGAAATATAATTTTATTATATTTTGAAGAAAAGTATTTATTTTGATAGTTTCGAAATGTTTAAAAATAGTTTAAACCGTGTAAAACTTTTTATTTCGAAATAAGGGCGTATCGGGGGGAAAATGACAATTCGTTTGAACATTGGGTAAACGAATTTGGAAATGGGTCGTATGAATACTCAATTTTCTTGTAATCCCGTGTTTAAGAACTTTGGTCTTGACGGAATTTGCATTTGACCTACGGTTTTAATTATTATCGAAACGAGTCAAAACCGACTCGTAAAAATCCCGACTAAAAATCCCGCACTTTCCTTTCCTCCTTTCCTTCCTCCCTCACGCGGCATCCCCTCCCCTTTTCTTTATTTTTTCTGATTTTCCTCTATCTTCATCTTCTACTTTCTAAAAAAAAACACCATTTTCATCATTTCAAGCTAAAAATCGACATAATTTCTTCGTTTCTTATCGGATTCTCGCATAATTTACCTTTCCGGAATCCTCTCGTCGCGATCTACAACTGGGTATAATTTAATTTCAGTTTTCTTGAAGTTGTTTTAAGATGAAATTTTGGTAAATTCGGTTTTAGGCTTAATTATTGTGTTTTTATTGTTTATTTAGGTGAAGAATTGGAAGACGAGTTTGGGGACTCGTATATTATCGAAGAAAGCGGATAGTTGCTAGTTAGGGTTTGGGTTTGAGGTGCTAATTGCTCTTTTTTCTAGCTTAAGGTAACATATTTCGAGTTACTCGACGAAAGATCGTCACATGCTGTGTTGTTTTTGTATGTTTGGTGATTTTTGTTTGAGTAGTAGTTTTCACATGTTAAAATTTGTTGCATGCATGCTTAATTTATGCCTTTTGTTAGTTTAAATTAACAAAGTTGAATTAGGAACGAATAATTAGTTTTCAGACGGTCTTTCACTAAACAAAAATGGAAAAAAATGGTGGTGTAGGGGGACGGCCAGCCGCCGGCAGGCCCACGACAGCCCACAGCCGGCCTTGGGGTTGGCCCGGGTTGGTCCGTGCTTGTTTCGCGGCTTTTCGTACAATATTGGTCATTTTAGGTTGATTAATGTTATAATTAATATAAGTAACAAATGGGTAGTATTTTGAATTGAATCATACTAGTAATAAAAATTATATTAATGGTAAAATTGTGCTTATATTAATAGTTATCACATGTTAGGATAGTTTACAAAATGAAATTGTAATTAATAGGCTCAAAATGAATTTTATAGCGATAATTGTTTGTAAACAATAATTAGGGTTTGCGAAAAAAATATATAATCGGCTGGAATTTTTTTTAGCAATGGAATTTTTTTTTTTTCCGTTTCCGTTACTGTTCACGGATGAACAGTACTATTAAAAAAAAAATCGTTTTTTTTTCTTTCTTTCGGTTTCTCCTGAAAAACCGATTAAAGTTTTTTGCGGCTGTTTTTGTTTATGCCGATTTGAAAAGCATCCGAGAAAAGAAAAAAAAAATTTCCTGTTACTGTTCACGTCACGTTACTGTTCACAGAGGACAGTTTTAAAAAAAGAAAAAAAAAAAAAGATTGTCTTGTTTCGGTTTTTTTTACAGATAAAAACCGTGAACAATATGAGAAACGGGCTGTTTTTTTTTTTTGTTCTTGCTGTTTTTGCCGGAAAAAAAAGGGCTTGTTTTGTTTTTCATTGTTTTAGCCGAGACATATAAAAAAAAAAAAAAAAAAAAAAAAAAAAAAAAAAAAAGGATTTTTTTTTTGTTTGTTTTGGCCAATATTAATTATACATTACCTTTACAATGTATGATTAATTGTTGTGAAATGGTTCACAATTTTGAGATACCTAATTATTTTTAAAGAAGTTTAAAATATTGATGGATTAAATTCATATTACAAGTTTAATATGAATTAAGATTGAAATTAATGTGATTAATTGAGGAATTATCACTTAATTTGTTTTTAAATAGGTGGTTTGGAAAATTAATCTACATAATTAAAGAATTATGTTTTGCATGTTTAATTTATTTTAGTTGATGCATTTTATTTTTATTGAATGAATCGATTGAATGGTTTAATTTACGTTTTTTTTCAATCGGTTGTAATTTGTAATACTTAGTGTGGCCTTAGTCAAATTATGTTTTCGTAATGAAGGAAACATAATTTTTATGTAATTATGAGATCTCGAATCTCCTTTATTTTTCTTTAGTTTTGGGTTTTGAAATTAGAATGTAATAAATAGGTTTATTATGTAACATTTTATTTATTGTATTTTTCAAAAGAAGACTAAAGATGGAGATTGGAGCTCACTCCCGCTACATGGATCAAGATGGAACATCAAGACAAGCTTCTCGGGTCCAAGGATGGATTCCAAACTTGTATTTAATGTTCATTTTGATAGGATAGACCACACTAGGACTTTTATTGTTTTACGTTTTCATTCATATTGCTTTTCATTCACATGATAGTTTATGCATCATATTCCGCCTAAAACCAAACCACCTACTACTAAAATGCATGAAAATATACTCATATAGGTTGTATGTTAGTTTTCATGGACATACAGATGTCACAGACTTATTAAGCCATCACCTTAGTTTATTCATTCTCGCATGCTAGATATTAGTTCACTTAAAATGAATTAAAATAAAATTGATGGGATCTTCCTCTAAAACGGAAATTCAGATTAGTCTTTATAAGGGCAAACAACTATGAATCCCTTCTTCGTCGGTAGGCATAATATGACCCCTTCTACGTTGGGTATGTAGTTTGTGTTGACTTAGTTTATCTCAACAATATAGTCCGAAGAGTTTCTCGTGATTATGATGGACTAAAGATAGAATTTACAGAAATTTATCGACCAAGAATTCTAACGGTAGAATTAGCTAAAAGGTTTGCTTATCAATTTACAGATAATTGAGTCTTGGGATCATTTATATAATTCTTGAGGAAGGTCAATTGTATAAATGTTTTGAGTCTTCGAGTTATGACATTAGATCATTAGACTTAAATTAAAATCGATGCACATGCTTATTATTTATTCTTCTTTTCGCAGTGTAGAACACGTTTATTTTACTGTTACAACAAAAATGTCTGGAAATAACGCAATCCAAATGCCTAGTGCCACACTTGGACGCGAGTCCTGGCTGAAAATATTCATGGACCAAATGAATCAGTTCACACGTCTGAAAAACGACGGGTCCAACTTTGCGGACTGGGAGGCGGGACTACGGAATGCTGCCATTGCTGACGGTAAGCTCAGGTACTTAACTGAGCCAATACCGGTAAACCCATGCCCCAATGCAGGAGTCAACGAGTCACTCACTTATAGTGACTTCGTTATGGAAGCGGGTGCGATAAAGAACGTACTCATCTTTGCAATGGAAACCAATTTGCAGAGACGCTTCATTGCCCAAGGTGCGAACAAGATTTTCACCACGCTCACTAACGAGTTCTCAAAAGCACCAAGAATCGTTACTTATGAGCATACCTGTCGCTTCTTTAATGCGAAACTCCAGAAGGGCCAACCGGTTAGCCTACACATTCTTCACATGGTTGAGAATGTCGAGAAGCTGGAGGCACTTGATTGTAAAATCAGTGAGAGCATTGTCATAGACCGAATGCTTCATTCTCTTCATGATGGTTTTGCCCTTTTCAGGGCGAACTACTACATGAATGACTTGAAAAAGAGTCCTCATGAGCTACACTCCCTTCTCGTACAGACCGAGAAGGATATGAAATTGAGTGGGAGCATGAAGCAGGATGTTCTCACGATTTTCAACAAGGGTAAAGGTAAGGGCAAGACTCATGGCGACCTAGCTGTAGGTAAGCCAAAGTTTAAGAAGCCAGAAAACGGTAAGAGTACGCCTGGTGAGACTAGTGGCTCACAGGGCAAGGCAAAGAGCAAGGGCGGTGACATTGAGTGCCACCATTTTCACAAGACTGGACATTGGAAAAGGAACTGTCCCGTGTACCGTGAGGACATCAAAGCAGGCCGCGTCGTTCCTGTTGGTATGTCTTCTTATATTCATATGATTGAGATTAACCATGCAAGTTTCGGAACTTGGGTACTTGATACTGGTTGTGGTTCTCATCTGTGTAATCATTTGCAGGGCCTAAAGAACATCATACCTCTCGAAAAAGGTGATGTGGACCTGCGAGTCGGGAATGGAGCACGAGTTCTTTTTGTCTCGAAGGGAACATATGTAATCCAACTCCCTAGTGGTTTTGAGTTATTTTTATATAACTCTTACTATGTACCCAGTTTGTCTAAGAACATTATTTCAGTTTTCGTACTTGCTAAAGACGGTTTTGCATTTTCAATAAAGGATAATAGCTGTATTTTATCTTTCAATGAAATGATTTATGGCAAAGCAGTTTCCATGAATGGAATTTACATCTTAGATCAAACCACGGAAGTATTACACATAAATAATAAGAAATTGAAGGTTGGTGACAAAGATCAAACCTATCTATGGCATTGTCGAATGGGACACATAAATGAGAAACGCGTAAAGAAACTCGTCGATAATGGGACTATTCCCACATTCGATTTTTCTACATATGGCACGTGTGAATTATCATTGGCAAAATGACTCAAATTTCCTTCAAAGGTGTTGGAATGCGCGCTAGTGACCTATTAGGACTCATACATACTGATATTTGTGGACCTATGTCAATTACCGCTAGAGATGGCTATAGATATTTTATCACTTTCACGGACGATTTGAGTAGATATGGATATGTCTACTTAATAAAGCATAAAAGTGAGTCCTTTGAGAAATTCAAGGAATACCAGAACAGGGTTGAGAACCAACTGGGTAGAAAGGTTAAAGCACTCCGTTCATATCGGGGTGGCGAATATCTTTCAAATAAGTTTGATCAACACCTTAAAGACTGTGGAATCGTTCTACAGTTAACTCCACCTGGAACACCTCAATTAAATGGTGTGTCCGAACGGAGAAATCGAACCTTACTTGATATGGTTCGATCCATGATGAGTCACACGGTAGTGCCTGATTCATTATGGGGCTTTGCTCTTTTGTCAGCTGCTCTTATACTTAACCGAAGTCCGACTAAAGCTGTCGACAAGACTCCATATGAAATGTGGAAGGGAACGGTCCCTAACTTGTTCTTTATTCGGATTTGGGGCTGTGAGGCTTATGTCAAGTGGATATACGAGGATAAGCTCGGCCCGCGATCGGTCAAGACATACTTTATAGGTTATCCAAAAGGAACATTTTGTCACTACTTCTATTCGCCTACCGAACATCGAGTTTTTGTTGCGGCTAGTGCGACGTTCTTAGAGAAATAATTTCTCGAGAACAAGACGAGTAATAGAACCTTTGAGCTGTCGGAGATTCCAGAACCAACAACCGAGGAACGGATGGAGGAAGTTGTTCCTCCAACTGATGATACGGTTAATATTCCTGAGGAACCTAGGAGGTCGGGTAGAGGTCTCTCATCCTCCGGACAGATACATTGGTATGGTCGAGGAGAATGACGTTTTACTCCTAGAGAGTAATGAACCCGCTACCTATAAAGGTGCTATAGCCTGTTCCGACTCAAAGCTATGGCTCGATGCCATGCAATCCGAGATGGACTCCATGTATGAGAATGACGTATGGGATCTAGTTGATTTACCTAATAAGGTAAAACCTCTACAGTGCAAGTGGCTTTACAAAATAAAGCGTTCTGTAGACGTGCCACCAGATACCTATAAGGTACGAGTAGTGGCAAAAGGTTTCACTCAAGTGCACGGATTGCATTATGATGAGATTTTTGCACCTATAGTCATGCTACGTTCCATTCGCATTATGATGAGATTTTTGCACCGCCTTCCTAAACGGTTATTTGGAGGAAGAGTTGTACATGGTGCAACCCGAAGGTTTCATAGATCCTGAACATCCTAAGAAAGTATGCAAGCTTAAGCGCTCCATTTATGGACTTAAGCAAGCTTCTCGGAGTTGGAATCATCGTTTCGACCAGGTGATAAAAGAGTATGGTTTCACTCGATCGGTCGAAGAACCATGCTTATATATCAAGTCGAGTGGGAGCAAGATTGTATTCTTGATATTGTATGTCGATGACATACTCCTGATTGGGAATGACATTCCTTTCCTATCTTCGGTTAAAGAATGGTTGAAGAACCATTTCCAGATGAAAGATCTGGGTGAGGTACAACGCATTTTGGGAATCCGTATCTACCGAGATAGATCACGACGGACATTATCACTTAGTCAGGAGTCTTATTTGGATAAGATTCTTGAGAAGTTCAGCGTGACCAACTCCAAGAAGGGGAACCTTCCAATGACGTCTGGGATGCAGTTGAGCAAGTCTCAGTCACCCACGATGCCTGAAGGGATTGAGCGCATGAGTCGTGTTCCTTATGCATCTGCAATAGGATCAATCATGTATGCCATGATATGCACACGTCCAGACGTGGCATATGCATTGAGTATGACGAGTCGGTACCAAAAGAATCCAGGTGAAACACACTAGATAGCTGTTAAAAATATCCTCAAGTACCTACGGAGGACTAAGGATAGGGTATTGACTTATGGAGGCGATACTAAGCTATGCACAATTGGTTACGCAGATGCTAGCTTCCAAACGGATCGAGATGATTCAAAATTTCAGTCCGGGTTCGTCTTCACTCTTAATGGTGCTGTGGTCAGCTAGAAGAGTTCCAAACAGAGTGTTGTAGCATATTCTACCACTGAATCTGAGTACTATGCCGCTTCGGAAGCAGCTAAGAAAGCGATATGGATGCGTCAATTCTTTCAAGGACTTACGATAGTTCCTAGTTCGAATGACCCGATCACCATCTATTGTGACAATAGAGGTGCCATCTTCCAGGCTAAGGAGCCAAAGTCTAACAACAAATCTAGACATGTACATCGGAAAGCTCACCTGATCCGTGATTACGTGGAGCAAGAAGAGATAGTGATTGACAAGATTGCGACGGATGATAACATCGCGGACCCTCTCACTAAACCGTTGAATTTTGATAAGCATGAAGGGCACGTTATTTCCATGGAAATTAAACGTGTTCCTGAGTTGTAGTAGTCGATTATGGATTTGATACATTATCTTTTTTCATATACTATTTATAACTTCATTGTTTTATAATAATATTTTGTTTTTTATGTGGATTGTACTGACAACTTTGAACGCCACAAAGTGAACTGAATTACATTATATTTTGTTTTGGTCCGTAATCACCTACAAGAGCTGATAACTCTGGCTATTATATTGTGCAGTCGATTGATGGTGGGTTCAACGAGCCATAAGTCAAACTGTTGACTGATCGATCACAAATGCGAGATTATAATGATACCTCGTAGGACAAACTTTTTGTGACAACGTAATGGAGTCCTAAATTTTTAAAAACATTCGGTGCCAGGTCATGGATAGGACATCCATTGTGTTCCTAGAGTCGATTCTTTTGACTATCGATTGTCTCTTGAGAATAAGGCAGTTTTTGGGTGACTTTGGTTTCTTTCTCACGGTCTGCCGTAACTGGAGACTAAGTAAATTTTTCTGGGTCATTTCATACTGTTCTTACATCGGCAGGATTCGAGTTGAGGAAAATATCCAACCTTAATCGAGTATAGTTATTTCTCAGGGCCACTCGAGGAGTAGTAACTGAAATGCATGGCCATGCTCGAATGTTGATTCGTTTATCAGTTAAGTTACTCTCTAGTCGGGGAAACCACTCTTGATAATGATCGCTTGTAAAATACGACCTTTGTGAATACGGATTTGCAAATTATTTTACATTGAGTGGGAGAAATTTTAGGATATGAGAATCGGTTATCGCACATACACTTGTGAGGACAAGTGGGAGTTTGTTGGAGCTTGTGTCCTCCACAAATTAGTGTGATAACAATTGTAAATCTCTTACCGGTTCACAAGGGTATACTTCGTATTTTAATCAGTTGATTAACGATTACCTAATAACGGTTGGCTTGCTAGAAAGTTTGACGTTATTATCATACAGATGGCGGTGATCAACTGGTCCCTAAAGGTCACACCTATAGGATGTGTTTGAGAGATGTGGTTATAGAAATATAATCACATTGATGCCTTATATGACTAAACAGATAGTCAATGTGTTGATGAGACAATTATTTAATAAAGATTAAATAATATTAGTTGAGACGAATTAACTGTCAATTCGTAAATTGAATATAATAAGTTATATTTAATTAAATGTATGTAATGTTAGCTTGGACGAATTAATATGTTAATTCGTAATTAAATGTAATCGGTTATATTTAATATCAACAAGATGAATGTGTCATAGTGGTAATAGTGAGGGTACTCAAACCAAGAAGTCATGGGTTCGATCCTCACTAGATGACAATTTACACATTTTGTTCATTTTCGGAATAACCGAAAATAAGAGAAATAACTCTCCTAATTTCGGATTATGGGCCGAGTAATTAGAAAAAAAATTCTACCCTAATCTCCCTCTCATACACGGTTAAAGGGAGAGAGAGGAGTAAATTTTTTAGCCTAATTTTTCTGTCTCACTCTTGCCTCTCATCTCTACGAAAAACACAAAAAAACCTAAAAATTAATCAGTTAATTTTTGGATCGATTCTAGCATAATCAAAGGGCATTTCTCATATCGTCTTGAGTGCAACTGATAGGCGAATATCAACTTTGATATTGTTCTTAGGCCGTTTTTGCTAGGACCGAAGGTTATTTCTTAATCCTTTATGTTTTTGTTTATGCAATTTAATTTTATGACTAGTATTCATCACTTTATGATTCGTTATAATCCTTAAATTAAAGGGATGCATACAGATAAATCTCACATCCTTATCTTTAGTACCTATGTCAAGCACCACTTTTTGCCTTGATTGACCTGGGTATAAAGTGGATTCTAACGGTTTCCAGGCATCCTATAATTGCTTGGTCGCGACTCCAAACATCTCTGCATTATTTCGAGGCCCTTACTGAGACGAAACCAACCGATCTAAAATGATTCGGACAAAAGCATTTAATACGCCGCCGAGCGTGGCTTTCAGAGCGCTGCATGTCTACATATTGGTGTGTAGGTGGGCCCATGTCTACAGAGGTTGACCAACTTTGAGGCTTCACCGGCTCTCAAACCCATGTGTCTCGTTGTTCTGACCTTGGATAAGGACTACTTCATTCATCAGAAGTGGTTGCAGGTGTTGGATGATGGAGGTTTAGCTTGGAGAGTGCGGGGAAGGAGTTGGATAGGAGTACCTGACCCAGACCACCTTCATGTGAATTAGCCGTTGACTGAGGCTGCCTGTGGTAGTGCGGAGGCTACCCTTCCCGATCAGACATACTCGATCATTGATGACCTTCTAGAGGAGATGCATGGGCCGTTTGGAGGACGCTAGACTAGGAGGGAGGACCAGGTGCCTAGGAAGGATCGAGGACCCCGGAGAGCTAGAGAGGTGGTTGGGGACTCTCAGTTTGTGCAGCAGGGACCCCCTCAGTACCAGTACCCCGGTTACCCTTCTTCTTTTAGCTCGCAGATGCAGGTGAGCGAGCTCACAGAGAGAGTGTTGAACGCCTTAGTGCTACGGAACCTTCACGAGGTGGTCATAAAATGCCTCAAATGACCAAGCCCACTCTCACTAATCTCTGGGAAACCACATCACGTAGCTTTATCTCATTCATCGCCTCTAAACAACATGGCCTCTCGTAACAGTTGAGCCACAATCTCGCCTTTTCTTGCTCACTCCAACTAGTATAACCTACGTGGTTACCAAAGATACAAAGGATGTAATACCCCGTATTTAAGACGGTAGAATTATATTAAAATGTGTTTTAAATAATATTTAATAAATTAATTAATTGAATAATTAAGTTGTAAGACGGAAATAAAATAATTAAATAAAGCTTGAGATAGGAATTGTTGGACCGTGTTTGATTTCGTGTAGGACGGGTATGTTGAGAATATTGACAGAATTGTAATTGTATACTACTACTAATATTATGTAATTAAAAGAAAAGGGAAAACATATAGTAAGATAATTGAATTAAGGAAACTTCCTCCCTCTTTCCTTCATACACTTATATAAATAAGCTATTCTACATTTCTACCTACCCATAATAATATACAACATAAAAACACAAATAATTAATCTAAGGCAAGGGAGAAGGATGTAAGGGAGAAAATTAAGGGAATTCATCTAAGTATTATCGCCTCAAGGTAAGACCGTCGTAATTTGTGTTTATATCGTCTTAATGAATTAATTTATCTTTTATACACCGTATAGACCACCATGAACAGTGACGTTGACCTTAATAGTTGCCCTTGACCGTCGTGATTTCAGTAGGACCAACTGTGTAGGATTCATTAATCTCTTATTAGACATTTCTAATAACTATATAAATTTAGTTTAGTCATAAACTAACTAGATCTTATGCATGCATAACAAAATAACATAAAGTAAGAAGAAATCGATCAACTTACATAAAGGGCCGTATGGTTATACTAATTGGACACCTTCCAAATTAGTCTTCATAAGAAAATCCTAGTGCTCCAAGGATGAACTTAGATTCAATATTGGAATCTACTCCTCAAGAATTTGTACCAAGATAATCACCCTTAATACATATACTAATTTAAATACTAGAATTAGTATATGACCCCTTAAAATTAATAACTAATATTATTGATTACTACTACTAGTAATGGTGGAATAATATTAGAGATTTTGTGAGATCTAAAACTATTTTAGAGAGAATGAGGAGAAAAATGAGTATGCAAAAATTGCATAAGATAAGAATGTAAATTAGAGCCATGCTCCTCTTCTTGAAAGGGGAAAACCGGTTGGAAGGGGTAAAAAGGAGACCCAATGCATGCTCTCCCTTTTGAATTGTTCTTACCCATAAGACTAGGCTTGCATGGCTAGTAATATTAGGGTAATCATGATGTTTATTTTACAATAAAATAAACCATCCACTAACTTATTAGTCCCTCCAATTTTCGGCCCCTTAGAGATAAAATGAACTCCATTTTATAACTTGTAATTTGTCAATTATAATTATGTGTGACACATGACCCATAACATGTTATTAGTCATGTGTATGCATATTTAACAAATTAAACATCATCACACATTAAATAAAGTACATGTGACAATTTTACTAATAGTACATAACTACAAGTATTAAAATGGGTCACACAAATATAATTCACAACATTTTGTAATTATAATTAATGAATCATTATTATTTTAATTATTTCATAAACAATAATAAACCTAAGTAATAAAACAATTTGATTACTTAGTACGAATCTTATTTAATCGAATTACAATAAGATACGAATTCTCACTCACAAAATTATCCGTTCAATTTTAAGGAATTAATTAACTTGTATCGACATACAATTAATTAATTAATCAATTAAGAGTGTTACCCTAGAGGTATGACCTTAAGGGATCAACAAATCACCACCGTCATACGACAGTAATGTCAAACTCTAGTCAACCAATCATTACCGTTTAATGTGGATCAGTTGACAATAAAATATTACTTTCCCTCATGCGTCCTTATTATGAGATTTAAACATGTGATCACATTATTATCGAGGACACTTACTCCAACAATCTCACACTTGTCCGCGACAAGTGTGCGTCACCAATTCTCTTGTCCTATTACTATCTCTCACTCAATGCAAGGTGTCTTACAGGTCGTACTTGCATTTGATCTTATCATGAGTGGTTTCCTCGATCTGGAGAATAATTGTCTGACCGGAATTATCTATCGTAGATACCTTTCGAGCGTGGCCACGCATTTCCAGTTCATTACTCCTCGAGTGGTCTTGAGATATAAGATAACCCTGACACGGATGGACAATTCCTATTGCACTCTTCCTTTCGAATAGCCACAGCTCATCATGGCCCAAAATGTGCCCATTTGACCCCAATTACGAAGGTCGTAGAACATAAATCAAAGTCACTCTGAAACTGAGCCATCTCAGGCGAACAGTTTTAGTCAAAGAATCAACTCATAAGAATACTATAGTAGCTCTTGCCACGACCAGGCTATAAAAATTGTCATAACTCTATAAGCGGTCATTGCCCGACTGAGTGTCCCATACAGTCTGCCTATGTGATTGACTAGTCATCTCTCATGACTCTATAGCACTTGAACTTGCCATCAATCGCATCACACTCTAGTTACTTCGAGACGTCACCTCATATAAGCAACTAGGGGCTAATACTATATTAATCCAGTTCACTTTAATAGGGTTCAACGTTGTCCTTACAACCTATTTTGATATAACAAAGTATAGAAGAGTTTTTTAATAAAACTCAAACGATGAATGTATTATCACATATGTAAAATTGATACCATATCAATTACTACATAATTTATAATCCATACTAAATATTGAATACAACTATACAACTCAACTTAATTGAAATGGCATGACTTATCATGCTTAGCCTATGAAAAGGCCTTGGTTATTAAGTTTTAGCAACACTTTGCACTTTCCCTAACCTTATACCATTTCCCTTTGTATAATCTTTATTATAACAACCTTTTGAGTACATGTCTAGATCCAATCTAGAGATAGATTCCTTAGGCTTGGAATAACTCCTACTGTCCTTACAGTGTGTAGGGATAGGACCTTCGGTTGTTGGAACGAACTACCATGGTTCCTCCAATTCATAAAACCGGATCCTAATATCATCCCTTCCTTCTTGCATATTTCATTATTGCAAGTGCACTCAATTTTCGCTGTAAATCTCTTATTGTTCTACCACTTAGAGCGTTTCTAGCAGATATCCTCCTTAAATAATATAGCCAAGATGGTTTCCTAACCATCCTAGTGTGTTTAGAATATGGTTATCGCGTAACTCGTTGCACATAAATCGATCTCAGTTCTAAATTCTTAGCTTCATTTCTTTAGTGCTGCAAGAGAACTAACCAATGAACTATATGGCTATATAGAGACTTTTTCTCAAAAAATTGATTTGTAACTTTTCGTCATACTCCAAGTATACGAAATTTAAGAATGGTGATACATCTAAGCGTAATGAATTAATCCCGCAGCGGAAGCAAGTGGATTCAATTTCTACATGTTCAATACCTTTGAACTTGAATAGACTCTTATCAATATAAGAATATTCATTTAACACCAATATCCTCTTAGAACTATCTTTATAGGTCTGGATACCTTAGAGATGTATTATTCCTCTCCTAAGTCTTTCATTATTCACAATGATCAATATGTCCCTTACATATAAGACTAATAACACCACATTACTCCCACTAAACTCCATGTATAAACAGAACAACTCGACAATTCAAGAAATGCTTATCACATGATCAAAATATACAATTTAACTCTTTGACATCTACTTAAGACTTCCTCTTAAGTTCACATCCTACTTTAGGATAGTTGCGATTTTACAAAACTCATGCAAGATGATTTTAAAATCCAACTATATCAAATCATATCCGAATGCAATGAAGCATTGTTGTTGCGTGCAAAACCTTTTGCCACCAACCAACCAAGCTTAATAACCATTTTCATGTTTATGCTCATTTCGGACTTTTGTGGAGTTGAAACTAGAAAAAGCATATTAATAAGTTATAGGTTTGTTACTTTTAAAAATAACATGACTCCTGTCTACTTAGATTTCGAAGAAATAATTACTGATTTTGACCAAGAAGGAACATCTTCCTACGTCTTATTCTCAGTTTGTGGCTCTTGAACATTTTCTCCCACTCTGTCTATAAGAAATAATACTCTTTTCTCTAATAGACAGCATCACGAACCACAAACCCTTTGTTCTTGTGATCATGTAGGAAGAGAGGCCACACGTTCATTATCGAAACAAGCTACAATTTAGGTACCATGCCTAACCATATCACATATGAAATGTAGATGATTGCTTTAATTATGTTTTGTTTTAGTGGAATAAGTAAATACTAGACAAATTGTGATAGAAACTACTTCCAACTTTATAGTAAAGATTCAATCATATCCTATAGGATTCTTTATCACATTCTAATATTATGAAGGTGAACTTGTTATACCATATCACACTCCTTTTGGTGCATATAAAAGTCTTCACTTTATTGTTCCCTATATTAACAAAGTACTAATACTTTGGTCATAATCTCTAGGTTTTGATACTTTTAAACATTCATTGAACTTATTCAAAGAATTTATCTTCTTACCTCATTAAGTGGATACCAAGTATCTACCTAGTTCGTTGGTAAAAGAGATGAAGAAGTAATAACCCTTTCTGATTGAATTGTATTCAACCATACACATCAAAGTGTAAATAGGACGAATATCTTGCTATATTCATAATTCTTTTCTAGAAAGAAGTCATAAATTAATCTTGCTTTGAATACAAGATTCACACATACCAAGAGATTCCCTATCAAATGGTTTGGGACACTAGTCAAAACTAGTCTCTATGAGCAATTTCAATCGAGAATTGAGAAATAATGGCGTTCAACAATTTGAGTCTTATACAATATATATATGACATTTATTTTAGTTTGAATATAATTACCTTGATATATATGGTTTCACCATAACCTTAATCGTGATATGTAAAGGCACAACACTTGTTTTAATTTGCACAATAGTGAAACCCTTTGCGTTTTTCTACAAAAACTTGAATTATATTCTTATTTAGACTTAGTGTACATCATAACAATTATTGAAGTACAATTCTAAATACAAAAACTAAAATGAATACACTATAACACTTATATGTCCATGGATGAAATGGCAACTACCCTAGTTCCATTCATGTAAATTTCTGAATTTATTCTTGGTAGTCGTTGTACGATAATTCAATGTTAGGATTCTAAGGATTTAAAAAACCCTCGGATAGTGTTATGAACACATCCTCCTCTAAATACCCATTTAGAAAAGTGGTTTTTGACATCCTTTTGCCATATTTCATAATCATGAAATGTGGTATTTTCTAACATTGTTCACAAATTTGTATCAAACACTCATGACGTGATAATTCGCAAGAAGGCTATGTCAATGTCATACATATTCAAGAAGGAATATGTTGGTGTCACACGACCAACTTCCTTGATCTTTACTTATTAGGGATTTGTCTCTATTTTAGTGTTTAACACCTTCTCTTTCGAGCCTAGTTCTATCCTTAACAATTAAGATAGATACTTTATTTCTTATTACTCTCACTCACTTCAAGAATTTCTACTTGATAAAGCCTTATCTTCATATAAATTCCTGGTTAATCCTTTACAAGGATGAACTCTATTGTGGTATTTGGTTAATCAAAATTTCTAACAAATTAATTTAACAATTTTACATTGTCATGTGCTTAATAACTTAAGTGCTTTGATAATAAGTGTTTAGTTTGAGCAATAAGACTTTTGAACCATGGATGCATAGAAGATATTATCAAAACATATTTTGATCAAGTACTACTTCTATTCATATTCTTCACAAGAGAATATAGGTATGTAAGGAATTTTAAGATGTTAATCTTATAGTTGCATAGGACGATTCCTATCGAGTTTTATGGAATAGAACAATTCCTATGGATCTAGTCCACAACCTATGATACGGTTCATTTTAGAAAGGGATTCTATTTGGCGTAAGTAATAGTGGTTTAGCGGAGACTTGTGTTACAATCGAATTGATATCATATATGTTTAGGAGCGATAATAAAGAACATAAAACAACGAAATAGTGGGAAAATTAAACATTCATCGTTATATATAAAAACATTTAAGAATGTTTTAGCATTTATATAGTGACCTTTACCCAACTATTATAAATGATCCCGAGATCCAAATTCATATTAACTCGGGCACGGTGAGCCAATACATCCCTAATCAATATAACTCGGTGGATTAACTTTTTAATCGATTCTACTTCTAGAACTCTCGATCGATAAAATTACTTTAATAGTTATCTTAAGCCTGGAACACATGCGGCTACGGTCGCGAATACTTCCGTTGAGCTCAATCCAAATTTCGATGTAGTAACAACTTACCACCCATTTAACCAACGAAAAAAGTTTAGCACCCCGGTGAGCCGAGCCTACTTTCTTATGAAATTGGGATTCATGGTTCTACTATTTGGTAAGGCGGTTTTAAGTGAACCAAAGCGGTGAACTACGATAATTATAATTGACACGGTCGATGACTCGATTAAAAATAATATGCATGTATAGTTATGGCGATTTGGCTATAGCATGCAAACATATAAAACAAATGCAAAGCAAAAACAATAAAATCCTAGTATGGCCTTCCTAAAATAGTAAATCTAATAAACTATTTACAAACTCAGAAACCAACTTCATTGGTCCCTTGAACTTCATTTGGCACGCACTCCAAGGCAACACTGTCTTTGTCGGAACGCCTTCCCGAATGGCACCGTCTTCAAGGAACTCTGGGATAAAAAAAATTACATATATTTTCTACTTTATACATTATAAAAATAAAAACAAAATAATAAAATAAAAGTGATACGAGATCACATTAATTACAACCGAATCGATATCCCCATTCATTTCAGGAAATATCAATTAAAACTAAGGCCATACTAAGTACAAATTACATAATTCAAAATTATATAAAATAAAACATGACATTCATACTAAAATTGCAGCATTAATATATGTATAAAACATGCCATGTGATGTGCCAAATCGTCCTATTTAAGCTAATATCGTATATTCGGTCCGGTTTTAGATAATTGTGACTATTAACTTATTTTTTTTTTTTTTGGTAAAAAGGTAAGCTTATATTAATAAGAAAACCAAGATACAATCGTTCAAGGATCAACTAACTAACAAAGCTAACTCACTGCTCAACATTTTAAACTCCCAAACTATCAGGAGAAACACAGACCTTACATTACAAAGACGCTACTCTTTTCAAATCTAGCAATAAGGTACTCAGGTCGCAAGAGTACACTCTCTGTTCTGCAATGGTTTCTGCTCCACCAGATGGAATAGATGAGGCCTAACAGAAACATTGCAGCATGCTGTTGGATCTTCTGTGAAGGGAAAACCTGACTGTTCCACCAAGCAAACCAGCCCTGACTGGGTAGGTGGCATCCCAGTTTAGAGGACAGGATTTGAAGGCATCTCTTACTGTATTCACAAGCAAAAAACAAATGATCATGCGTCTCAGAAGCCCTAGCACATAACACGCATGAATCATCCAAGGTAATGCCCAGTCTTTTCATACGCTCTCTGGTTAGGAGTCTACCCTGCATCACCAGCCACCCTATGAAACTGATCTTGGGAAGGGCACCTGAATCCCAAACAAAATTAGCCCAAGGAACATTCATACATGGGGAGCCAAGCCAATCATAGCCACTGCTAATGGTATAGACCTGCTGATTCTGTAGCCACCATGCTTCCACAAACCCAGCTTTAATAAGATCTCTGATCTTACAAAGCTTCCTCCAAGCCCAACTGCCATTGTTTTTTGGTTGATAGCTATGCCACTCACCACTCTTGATATAGATAGCATGAACCCATTTCACCCAAAGGTGATCTTTTTTCTGAGCTAACCACCAGATATATTTACCTAAGGCAGCCTTGTTCCAACGGATAATATCAGTTATCCCCAAGCCCCCATGTTTCTTATCCTTGAAAATCTGTTCCCATGAAACCAGGGTGTTACCCTTATCATTATCAATCCCTGTCCATAAAAAATTCCTACAAATCTGAATGATTTTCTTCAGGATGGAACTGGGAAGGATAAAAATACGAGCCCAATAATTGTGAAGAGTTGCCAGTACAGACTTAATAAGTACTAACCTCCCAGCATAGCTCAGCTTCCTGCTGCCTATGCTTCGAATTCTGCTAACTACCCTTTCAACCAAGCAGTTACAATCCATTACAGACAATTTTTTTGAAGCAATAGGAATACCCAAGTACTTGAATGGAAGGGACCCATGTTTCATACCAGAATGCTTGAGAATGTCAGTCAAAACCATCTGATCCACACCATTACTATAAAGACTGGACTTTCCCTTGTTCATTTGTAATCCAGAGGCTCTAGAGAAAGATTGGAAGGCTCTTAGTAGCCTAATAATGGAATTCCTATCCCCTCTACAAAACAAAAGCAAATCAACTGCAAATGCCAAATGAGTGAGCTTGATTCTGCCACATAGAGGATGATATCTAAATTTGGTATACTCCTGAATTTTGCCAAGTATCCTGCTCAAATATTCCATGCAGATAACAAAAATGAGAGGAGAGAGGGGGTCCCCTTGCCTCAGACCCCTCTTCCCCTGGAAAAACCCAAAACTTTCCCCATTAAGAGCCAAAGTATAGGTTGGAGTAGTCACACACTCAAGGATCAACTTAGTAAAAATAGAAGGAAAGTTTAGAGATCTCAGCATATTGCTCACAAAGCTCCATTCAATGGAGTCATACGCCTTTTGGAGGTCTATTTTCATAATTACCCTTGGGGACACAACACTCCTGTTGTATAATTTTACCAGGTCTTGACAGATAAGAATGTTCTCTACAATATCTCTTCCCTTAATAAATGCACTCTGAGATGGATTAATAATGTCTGGTAAGATCATGCTCAGTCTGTTGCAGAGAACCTTACTAATGCATTTGTATATAGAGTTACAACATGCTATAGGTCTGAACTGTGTCACATCTTGAGGTAGCTCAACTTTTGGAATCAAGGTAATAAGAGTAGCATTGACTTGTTTAAGAAGCTTACCAGAGGTAAAGAAGTCCTTCACAGCCTTAGTGACACTTTCCCCAGTAATTTCCCAAGTATCTTTGTAGAATTGGCTATTAAAACCGTCAGGCCCAGGAGCTTTGTTGCCACCAATATCAAACATAGCCTTTCTGATCTCTTCAGAGGAGACCTCAGCAGTAAGAATTTCATGGTGTGCTGCAGTCAAAATAGGACCAGCAGCAATGACTGATTCACATACATTATCCACAGTATTACTGCTGCCTAGCAATCCATGGTAATATTCAATGAAGGCTTGCTGAATTGCAGAACTGTCAGTGCACAGATTCCCCCCTTGGTCTTTAATTTGAATAACTTTATTCTGAGCTCTTCTGTGTTTCAACTGGGAATGAAAATAATGAGTATTATCCTCCCCCATAGCAGTCCAATCCACTTTTGCCTTCTGCTCCAAAAACATATACCAAGCAGCTTTCAAAAGCACAAGTTCATCTGCCAAAGTTTTTGCAGCACCCACCAAACCAGGATCCATGGGATTAGAGATAAGTTCTTCCTGCATTTTATGGAGAGCCACTTTAGCCACTTTCACCTTGTTTTCAATATCCCCCATAGCACCTTTGTTCAGCCTCTTAAGATCATGCTTCAAATGTTTCAATTTACAGACATGTTGAAACATCTGGGCCCCTCTAAACTCTTTATGCCAACCCTCACAAACCACCTGGTTAAAATTGGGATCCAACCTCCACATATTGAAATACTTAAAACGAGGTTTTCTGGTGAGTGGCTTGCCAAAAGGGTAAACTACACAAGGACAATGGTCAAAATAGCCCTCAGGCATAAAATAAGCATATGCCTCAGGGAACAGATTCATCCACTCATCATTGATTAAGCACCTATCAAGTCTGCTATACACCAAAGTCTCCAGCTCTTGTTTGTTGTTCCATGTGAAAAAAGAGCCAATTGCCTTGATATCAACTAAATCACAACAATGTAAGCAATCCTGGAATGGTTTAATGTCAGCCAAAGTCACCTCAGCTCCCCCCAGTCTTTCATTAGAAAAGAGGAGATTGTTAAAATCTCCACCAACCAACCAAGGCCCATGATGCATACTCTTATACCTCTGTAAACTTTTCCATAAATCAACCCTCTCTGCAGGTTTATTGTATCCATAAACAAGAGTGAACCTGAACACAAGATTATTCCCTTTGATGGTAATCTGAGCATGAATTGTCTGAGAAGTGATATCCAGAATATCCACTTTCAGAATACCAGAGTTCCACAACAGCCAAATTCTCCCACCACTAGCAAAAGAGTTGTTAGTACATATAGACCAATCACTACAAATAGCATTCCTAACTTTATTCCAATGCACTGACTTAACTTTAGTCTCTACTAATCCAAATAGCCCCAGATTATTGTTGTGTAAAAACCACTTTATTTCTTTTTGTTTATTCAGGCTATTAAGACCTCTAATGTTCCAAAATACTAGGTTAACCATTTTCAATTACTCCTCCTAGGCCATTCCCAGTCCCTTTCTTCCTCAAATGGGTGTTTCTAATAGTAGCCATGTTTAAAGCATCTAAAAATGTGTTACCACGATGGACAGATGGACCACTACCATCCTGACTCATGACACGAGTAATTATACCAGCAGGGGTTTGTATAACAGCCACCCTAGGCCCTGTAGGGGTAGCAGGCACATTAGGTTTAGCCTTATCCACTCCCTGCACAATACCAGGTTGAACAGCCTTCTTCTGCCACACCTGTTTCACCTTCTTGATCTCTTTCTTCTTTCTACACTGATCCTTACTATGCCCAATGCCCTGGCACTGAGTACATTTAACAGGGACCCAGTCATATTCAACCTTGATATCATGTACTTTGCCTTTCTCATCCTTAAATTGCAGAGAAGCTGGAAAAGATTGGTCTACTTTAACATCTACTAACATTCGAGCATATCCCAGGAAAGTCTTATGCGTAGTGGCTTCATCACAATGGACGAAATCCCCAATGAGCCCACTAATCTTTTTCAGACTAGCAACTCCCCAGAATTTAAGATCCAACCCAGTCAACTTCACCCAAATAGGAACTGTTTGAACAGATGTTTTAATCAAATCAACCTCTGGAGACCATTCATTGATGATAACAGGTTTGTTATCAAACATGAAATGCCCCGTTTTCACCACTTCTTTCATTTTTTCCACAGTCTTAAACCTAACAATGAAAATTCCATTCGGCATAAAGGAAATCTTATCCACATCATAATCCTTCCATATGCGTTTAAGATAACCAGAAACTACATTCCAAGGTGGATTAGTCCCCATGATATATCCATACAGAGAAGAGGACCAATAGTTGATCTCAGGGAGAACATCAGCATCAGTTAATTGAAGAGTAACCTTACCATGGGTAGCCGAAGTCTGAGGAGAAGGCGTTGTCTTCTTCCGTCGAATAACCTCCGTCCACGCCCCAGGATGTTCCTCAACAAAATCCCCCTCTTCCGGAATGGGAACCATCGTCTGAGAGAGGTCCAACGGTGCTATCACCTGAACTTCCTCCTCTTCAGAGACATCTTCCACCACGACTTCATCCTCCAAGGACTCCAAGACTTCATACCTAATCTTCGACGCAGAACCTGATGCACGTTTATTGGAATTCGTATTTTTAGTATTTTTTGAATTTTTCCTAGTCTTTGCCATTGCTGCGTGAAATTAGGGTTTATTCGAAGAAATTGACTATTAACTTATTAAAATCACACAATATTACATAAATCAAATCTATGTCCAAGTTAATTACCCCAACCTTATTAGGACTCAAAAATTTAGTCTTCACTAAATATTTGACAATAACTCAACTTGATATTTTGTTATTGCTCTTTAATCACTTTTATTCATAATAATAAAGAAATAATTCCCAATAAGTCATAAAAATTCGAAAATTTCAAAATCATAATTTTGTATATTCTGGAAAATTCCCAACATTCCAAAATTTTTAATAAAAATTTGCCCATAGATTATATTTCATTCATTTCACAAATAAATCGCGTAATACATAACTTTAACCTTTTAATTCCAAACTAGTTTTGGAGCCCGTGAAAATCACGAGATCGTTAATAATTGACCGTGTTTAATTAGTGAATAACTTATATGGAGTAGTCCCCCTCTCTCAATCATTTGTTTAATTTTAATTAAAAAACCACTAACAAATAATTATAAAAAAAAGGTAAATAAATGAACACTACTGAGGGACGGTATTTTAAAACAAAAATTTAATACACTCCAAATTTATGATTCTGGATGATACACAAACCAAAATGTGAATAGCTTGGTTGTTTGAAGCGAGTACACAATCCGTCAAATTGAATTTTCGGGTACTTTTGGTTTTATGGACAATCTTGACGCCATAGATGTATTGGAACATGAATTTGCGCTCCATTGCCGTCCCTTATTTTCAAAGGATTTAAAAATATGAGTACAAGTTTCTACCAATAAAACAAAACAATAAAAGAAGTCACGCTTCCATATATGAACAAATTGCATTGAAATTTATTTTCTACTACATATGCAGTTAAAAATCTCCTAACTTCGAAATATATAGCGTGATTACTTTTCATTCATTATCTTTTCTTTCTCTACAGAAATATAACCTTCTTATTACTTCACTTATAGTAAGTACATAAATAGATATAGAATTTAAATAAATTCTCCCATCAAAATCCTAAAACTCGTACAATATGGATAATTATGCTCGTCTCGTAAAATATTTCTTATTGGGTATGCAAAATAATTACGCAAAGTTCAAAGCACATTCATTTTAGGATCGCATTAACATATACATACCTCCTACAATAACATCATTAATTAAATTATCAAGTTAATTAATTGAATTGGCACCTCCAATTAAGGCTATTAAATATAAATACATGAACAGAAAGAAATGGAAAAAGGAGACACAAAATTCCAATAAAATACTCTAAATTACGGAGAGAACAAAAAAACTGACTTTTGTAAGGACGGGTAATGTTGGTTTGGACAACCTGGTATCAAATAAGACAATATGAATTGGTATTTTGAAGAGATTTTATTGAAAGAAAATCAATGACTCTTAATTTTCTCGTTTTTGTTGCTAATGATTCTTCAATTGCCTGTTTAATTAATAGTTCTTCAATTGTCTTTTTAATTAGTGATTCTTCAATTTTTTCTTTATGATTTAACCATTGGTTTGACCGGCTTAAAGATTGTAGAATATGAATGATTTTTTTCACCAACAAACATTGCATTTTGCCTCTTTATTGCTTGAATGAAGATACTGTTTTTATTGTCGTTTTGGTGCATTTTAAAGTACTTGGCCCTATGTTTATCTTGAAAAGAAATGGTCGGGAACTTTTATGTGAGCAACTTTAACAACTACTCCAAATAATTCCAAGGAAAGGTTACATATATTTAAAATATCACATTTTTTGTTATAATAATATACTCCGTAGTATATATAAGATTAGATTTAGGACAAAAAGTAAGAGAGTAAAGTAAGGATCAAAACTTTATAGGTGAACTCTAATAATTATTATTAGTAGTATAAGGTGAGCAAAACTAATTACACATTTCTCGGAATCACGCAATAAATAGAGATTTATGCATATACGATTCTAAACATAACTTCTTCATATTCGACCATTCATCAAAAATTATAATCAAAACAATACTATTATACTTCATACGAAATATTAGTCTTTTCTAATTCAGGAGAAAATAAAATATAAACAAATCATTCAAAAAAAATATTTATCCAAAAAATATTGTGAGTTACAGAATAGTATATTTGATGGGAAAAAAAATCATTTAAAGGCTTGAAAGCATTGGAATTGAAACGTTGAATTGGAGAATAAGAATCGATTTTTAACTAATTACTATTTATGCATATTATAACACAATGATAAAATAAAATTGACATGTGCATCATACTTTAATAATTTGGCTAAGCAATTTGATTTGTAACCTACTTGACAAAATAAAAATAGAACATAAGTGTTACAAAGGAGACTAGAGTGCAGGAAAGAGTGAAGGACAATAATGCAACAACATGTCAACAACTTATTAAAGATTTTTGCTACCATTCGATATTTCTAATACACCATTGTAGAAAAAAGAAAAACTGACAAAAATGAAAGAGTCGTCCAAACCAAGAAAAAAATCTGTAAAGAAGATCCATAGCCATTATTTCGAATCTCGTGCATTGTTATTGATATGTGAGTATGTCATCCTCCTATAATATTAATACAAACACACACAAAAAAATAATTAATGAAATTCTAATTAATTCAAAACATTATAAAAATAAAAAATGAAACAATTAATTTAGTTCTCATTGTATAGTTTACCTACCAATTTTTTGAACAAAGTTGAAAATTCATTCTCCTGCAATATTAATATAAACACAAAAAAGTAACTAATAAGATTCTAATTAATTCAAAACATAATAAAAATAAAAAGCAAAATAATTAATTTAGTTCTTTAGCTATACCTTACCTACCAATTTTTTGAATAAATTTGGAAATTCATTCTCCTGCAATATTAATACAAACACAAAAAATAATAACAATAATAAAAAACATAAGAAAAATAAAAAATGAAACAATTAGTTTACTTTTCTATGTATACTTTAGGTGCTATTTTTTTGAATAAAATTGAAAATTAGGGTGAATTTAATAGTTATATATATGAAAAATTCTATTACAAATTCTCTCAAAATTTTATGAATGAAAGAAAAATAAAAAAAATATGGTACATAAATACGGAATATATATAGTAATGATGAAAGGAAAGTTAAAAGGTTATTTTATTAAATAAAGGAAATAATGATTAAATAAATAAGGTAAATAAATAAAAAAAAATTATGTGAGGAGATCAATGGTTTACCATTTTTTTTATCTTTCTTTTTTTGTGTTTATACCTTATATTTTTTTAAAAAAAAATTTACCTTATATTTGTTAATTTTCTTAAATTGGTAATCCATATCACTTTTTTTTTACCATGTCACATTAAAAGTTGTCACGTCACAATTAAACTTGCAATGACACATTTTTTAAGTTAGCCTTTAATAAGACTTTATAAATAGAAACTATTATAGGTTTTATAGCCATTATACAACCATAAATTCCAATATTTTAATTTTATTTTTAATTTATTTTGTAATATTATTTAATTAGATAATTGATTGCCGAGAAACTCAAGAGGTGAGTTAAATAGGAAAAAATAGTAATGAAAATTATGGGTGTTAACTGTTAAGTAATATAAAGAGTTTTAATCAATTTATTAACATATTATATTATAAAAATTAATTAAATAGGAAAAAATTTTACTTAATTTCGTGGGTGTTAAGTATTATGAAGAGTTTTAATCAATTTATTTCCATGTTTAATTAAAAAAAATGAATTAAATAGGAAAAAATGTTAATAAAAATGGTGGGTGGTAAGTAATATGAAGGGATTTAATTAATAAGTTTTAATTAATTTATTAACATTTTTTATTACAAAAAATTCAGTTTTAATTATAAATCAAAAATTTTATTAACATGTTTTATCACAAAAATTTCAATTAAAATGTCAATATTAACTATAAATTATAAAATTTTGATGTAAATTTCTAAGGTTTACATAAATTTGGGAAAAAAATATATTTAATATACAAAAATCATTTAAGAATATAGATAATATCGTTTAATATTACAGATAAGTGAACTAAATTAATTTATAGATAAATGAATTAAATTAATGTCATGGAATAATAAATTAATGCTGGTTAACAAAATGAGCAGAAAAAAGGGGGAATGTCATTGTCGGTAGGAACAGTGATGATAAGAGACTGGGTAATTGGGTATGAATGTGTGTGTGACATTTGGGTTATGCGGCTGACGTGAGCTTCAAATGTCTGCGCGGCTTTTTTTATCCTACGTGGCATTGTCTACGTGGACTTAATTGGACATTTTAGGGTAACCTTTTAATAGTATTTATAGATTAACATAAAATTATGTAAAAATCAAAATTTAAAAATTTGAATATTCTAGATAAATTTCCAGATCCTGGAAATGACAAATTTTTAGGTCCAAAAATTGAATTTACAATTATGACTATTTAAAGTTGTTATTTATCAATTTTACAATATAAAAATCAATAAACCTCCAAATCAAACAAAATTTGACATACAACTTTAGATCGTATGTTCATATCTTATATACAACATTGGAAAAAATATCATGCCATAAAATTCATTTTAGCTTTTTTTGCTAAAATAGTCACTATTTAAATGATTTTTACATCTAAAAATCATAAATCATGCAAAATAAAACCATTTTATCTCAAAATTTATATACAGTGTGTAAATATTGCATGTGACAACATACTAAAATTTTATGGGTAGAAATAAAGTCTAACTTTTTTTAACCAAAATACCTCCATATTATCTATTTTTATCATGTAAAAATCATAAAACATGCAATATAAAACACGTTTATACGAAATTTTACATAAAATAAGTAAAATATGCATGTGAGGTCGTGTAAAAATTTCATGGTCAGAATCATAGTCTAACTTATTTTAGCATTTTAAAAGTCATTTTACTAAATAAAATGTAATAAAAATACTAAAAAAAAATTAAAGAGCAATATTTATACCATAAATCATCAAAATGTCCTAAAATCAATTTAGGACCAGAATGTTGTTCATGCAAAAATTTCGCGGTATTTATCCTCATAAATCACAAGTTTCAAGTTTTATATATTAACATTTTAACTCGGAAAAACAATAACCGATTATGCATGCAACAACTCTTGCTCTGATACCAATTGTAAGATTTATTAATCTCTTATTCGACATTTTTAATAACTATATAAATTTAGTTTAGCCATAAACTAACTAGATCTTATGCATACATACAGGGTAATCATGATGTTTATTTTACAATAAAATAAACCATCCACTAACGTATTAGTCCCTCCAATTTTCGGCCCCTTAGAGATAAAATGGACTCCATTTTATAACTTGTAATTTGTCAATTGTAATTATGTGTGACACATGACCAATAACATGTTATTAGTCATGTGTATGCATATTTAACAAATTAAACATCATCAAACATTAAATAAATTACATGTGACAATTTTACTAGTAGTACATAACTACAAGTATTAAAATGGGTCATACAAATATAATTCACAACATTTTGTAATTATAATTAATAATCGTTCTTATTTTAATTGTTTCTTAAACAATAATAAACCTAAATAATAAAACAATTTGATTACTTAGTACGAATTTTATTTAATCGAATTACAATAAGATACGAATTCTCACTCACAAAATCATCCGTTCAATTTTAAGGAATTAATTAACTTGTATCAACATACAATTAATTAATTAATCAATTAAGAGTGTTACCCTAGAGGTATGACCTTAAGGGATCAATCGATCGTAAAGTCATACGACAAGATAATGTCAAACTCTAGCCAGCCAATCATTACCGAATAATGTGGATCAGTTGACAATAAAATATTACTTTCCCTCATGTATCCTTATTTTGAGATTTAAACATGTGATCGCATTATTGTCGAGGACACTTACTCCAATAAACTGTGACCATTGTTGACCACCGTGGATGGCGGAATTGGTGTCTAAAAGGGCGGTTTGTACCTTGTCTTGTTGTCTATGAATGTGGGAACTAGGTAGTTGGTTAGGTCGGCTATGGGCGGTCCTAGTGGTGGTGTTGGGGTGGTAGCAGGTGGTGGTTGGTATGATGGGATGTCGGGTTGTGGTCTTTGTATGGTGGTCGTGTCATATCTCGGGTCATGCATGTGGTGAGTGTGTATGCCTGTGTTGGTTTGTGTCGGGACCGTTGTGGCAGGTGGTTGGACCACTGTGGGTCAAGGGAGACCACGGTGGTGGTGAGGTGGTGAGTGTGTATGCTTGTTTTGGTTTGTGTCGGGTTGTGAGGTAGAGTTTAGAGCGAGGTTGTGGGGCCTGGTTAGGACGGTTCAGGAGGTGGTTGGTGGTTGTCGGGATGCGTCATGGTGCGGGCTTGAGGTGGTGTCATAGGTGGTTGGTGGTGTCGGGAAAAGGCGGTTAAAGGATGGGTATTGAACACGGTTTTACCATGTGTATGGGGTTGGTGTTTGGGTTGTTTTCATGTGATTTTCATGGGTTTGGGTAGTGGGTTGACTTGTTTATTTTAAAGTTGGTTTTTACATAATAATAATTTATACGGGAAATAATTAATATAATTAAATTATAATTGAATAAATTAATATAATGAATTGAATAATTAATAATTAAATTATAATATTTCGTTTAGGTGATGGTTTTGAAGTGGAGTATTTCTAATTATTTTTATTGGACTGATTTATTGGATTATTGTCGCTGAGGTAGGTTATCTACTCAACTCGAATGTGTATTGGTAATTCATCAGTTGAATAATAATTGGTAATTGGATGTTGGTTGTTGGATGGTTACTAATTATTGTTTATCCGTTGAAATATTATTATCCGTATTGCATATTGGTATTGTTGTTGTTTGAGTACCCGGACCAGGGGTGGCGGGTTATATTTGAAGAACCGGACCAGGGGTGGCGGTATATAAAAGGGTTTCTCGGAGTTTGTTATGGCTGTATAAACCGGACCAGGGGTGGCGGTTTATACAAGGGTGTCTCGGAGTTGCAATTGTTTTTATGGGTGTCTCGAAGGATGTATGTTTGTTGGAATTGTGAACGGAAATAAGTATTTGAATAATTGTTTTGTCTTATCGTTGTATTATTCTTGTTGTTTAGATATTCCTACTCAACCCTTGGGTTGACCGTATATTAGTTAAACACCTGTGATGAACCAATAATTGGGGAGCAAATAGATTTCAGGTAATTGAGCTGGCTTAGAAGGGGAGCTGAAGGGCGAGAGGCTATAGCATTTACTTAGTTGTCTATGTGGGGTAATATCCGTATAAGACCCTTTAAATTTAGGACTATAACGTAAATTTAACATGTGAAATATGGTCATAAACGAAATACAAAACAGAAACGACAAAGATAAAGAATCAACCTCGGGTCCTTTGTAGTGCGGCGTAAAGAACAGAAATCAACAGAGATTTCCTCCTAATCGTTGCACCCAAGACCGTCTGAGACTATGCCCTTGTGCTAGAAATGCTTTCTAATTGACTTGCAATATTGAGAAAGCTCTTGTGAGGTTTTACGATGTGAGATCTAGGAATTTCAGAGAAAGTTGCACTGAAACCCTAATTGTTTTTCACTAATGATGATAAGGTTAAGCAAGAGGAGAAGCTCTCCTTTTGTTCTCCTAATCTCGGCCAAACCGAGAGGGGCCTTGGGAAGTGGGCTTCCACTTCCTTTTTGAATTAGCTCATGGTCCGGTTCGTAAATCGCTAAAATGTATATGACGCGGTTTTGTTATAAATCGTCATCGGTTATCGGTTATTAAAGCATCAACTAATAATACGGATTAGTTGAAACATTAATACATGTCCGACAAAAACGATATTGTATAATTATATTCAATATACATTTAATTAAATATAAAACGCTTATATTCAATTTACGAATTAATCGCTTAATTCGCCTTAGCCATTATTATTTAATCCGTATTAAATAACATATCTCAACATCACATTTTGACTTATTATTAGTCAAATAACTCGGACTAACTGGTTAGTCAAAATTGGCATCAACATGACTGTATTTTCATACTGTCACATCTCTCAAACGTATCCTATAGGTGTGACTTTTAGGGACCAGTTGATCACCGCCATCTGTATGACAATAACGTCAAACTTATCTAGCAAGCCAACCGTTATTGATAAACGTGGATCAACTGATAATAATACCAAAAGTATGCCCTTTGATCCTTTTAGAGATTTATAAGTCCTTGCACTAATTGTTAAGGACACCAACCCCAACAAGCTCCCACTTGTCCGTACAAGTGTATGTGCAATGACGTTATCCGCACTAACCGGAGGACACAAGCTCCAACAAACTCCCACTTGTCCGTACAAGTGTATGTGCGATAACCGATTCTCATATTCATTTAAAATTTCTCCCACTCAATGTAAAACAATTTGCAGATCCGGATCCGCAAAGGTCGTATTTTACAATCGATCAGTATCAAGAGTGGTTTCCCCGACTAGAGAGTAACTTAACCGATAAAACGAATCCGTATCCGAGCATGGCCATGCATTTCGATTCTGACTCCTCGAGTGGCCCCGAGAAACATCGAGTACCGATAAAGGCTGAATATTTCCTTCAACTCGACTCCTTCCGATCTAAGCACGGCATGAAATGACCCAGAAAAAATCTACTTGGCCCCCTGTTACGGATGACCGTGAGAAAGAAACCAAAGTCACCCAAAATGCCTTAGTCTCAAGAGACAGTCGGTAGTCAAAAGAATCGACTCTTAGGATCACCATGGAGGTCCTATCCACGACCGGGCACGGAATGTTATAAAACATTTAGGACTCCACGTCGATGTCACAATTGTGTCCTACGAAATATCCGTATAAATCGCCTGTGATTGGTCGGTCAACCGGTTGACTTATGGCTCGTTGAACCCACCATCAACCAACGTCACAAAATAATTGCCGAGTTATCAGCTCATGTGGGCAATTAAGGACTAAAAATATAATGTTTGTTCAGTTCACTTTGTGGTGTTCAAAATTGTCGTACAATTCCACATGAAAAACAAAATATATAAATATCAAAACGATGATGTTGTATAGAGTACAAAAGAGAATGAATCTAATCCATAAAAGAGTACTACAACTTAGGAACACGTTTAATTCTCATGGAATTAACGTGCCCTTCATGCTTATCTTGTCGTAATGGTTTAGTGAGAGGATCTGCTATGTTATCATCTGTAGCAATCTTTTCTATCACTACTTCCTTTTGCTCCACGTAATCTCGGATTAGATGAGCTTTCCGTTGTATATGTCTAGACTTGTTGCTAGACTTTGGCTCCTTAGCTTGGAAGATGGCACCACTATTGTCGCAATAGATGGTGATCGGGTCATTCGAACTAGGCACTACGGATAGTCCATGTAAGAATTGACGCATCCATATCGCTTCCTTTGTAGCTTCAGACGCGGCATAGTACTCGGACTCGTCGTAGAATCGGTGTAACAGTTTGTTTGGAACTCTTCGGTGATGCGGCGCCATTAAGAGTAAAAACGAATCCAGATCGAGATTTCGAGTCATCACGATCCGTTTGGAAGCTAGCATCTGCAGAACCAGGTTGCGCATAGCTTTTGTTCGCCTCCATAAGTCAATGCCCAATCTTTAGTCCTCCGTAGGTACTTAAGAATGTTCTTGACACCATCCAATGTGATTCACCTGGATCTTTGTTGGAATCGACTTGTCATACTCAATGCATATGCCACGTCCGGCCGTGTGCATATCATGGCATACATGATTGATCCTATAGCCGAGGTATAAGGAATCCGTGTCATGCGCTCTTTCTCTTCCGGTGTCTCGGTGACCGAGACTTGCTCAAATGCACCCCCGGAGCCATAGGAAGAAACCCCTTTTTGGAGTTAGTCATGTCGAATCTCTCTAGGACTTTGTCTATGTAAGACTCTCGATCGAGAGATAACATCCGTCGTGATCTATCTCGATAGATACGGATACCAAGAATTCTTTGTGCCTCTCCCGGATCTTTCATCCTGGAAATGGTTTTTCAACCATACTTTCACCGAAGTTAAGAGAGGTATGTCATTCCCAATCAGGAGTATGTCATCGACATACAATATTAGGAAGACAATCTTGCTCCCACTCGACTTGATATATAGACATGGTTCCTCGACCGATCGAGTAAATCCATTTTCTTTTATCACTTGGTCGAAGCGATGATTCCAACTCCTTGATGCTTGCTTAAGTCCATAAATGGAACGCTTAAGCTTGCACACTTTCTTAGGATTTTCTGGATCAATGAAACCTTCGGGTTGTACCATGTACAACTCTTCCTCCAAAAAGCCGTTTAAGAAGGCGGTTTTCACGTCCATTTGCCAAATTTCATAGTCATGAAAAGCGGCAATCGCTAAGATAATCCGAATGGAACGCAGCATGACTACGGGTGCAAAAATCTCATCGTAGTGCAAACCTGGCACTTGGGTGAAACCTTTAGCAACTAGTCGTGCTTTGTAGATATCTTGTTGACCTTCCACAGAATGCTTTATCTTGTAAAGCCATTTGCATTGAAGGGGACGAACCTTAGCAGGTAAGTCAACAAGATCCCACACGTTGTTCTCATACATGGAGTCCATCTCGGATTGCATGGCCTCAAGCCATAGCTTTGAGTCAGAACTAGTCATGGCACCTTTATAGGTTGCGGGTTCACTACTCGTTAAAAGTAGAACGTCATCTATGTCATGTTCCTCGACCATACCAATGTATGCATGCGGAGGAATAGAGACTCTTCCCGACCTCCTAGGTTCCTCGGGAATATTCACGCGGCCGGGATTGAAGGAATTGATTCCTCCAATGATTGCTCGGTATTTGGTTCTGGAACCTCCGACAGGTCGAAGGTTCTATCACTCTTTTCATTCTCGAGAAATTCCTTCTCCAAGAATGTCGCACTAGCCGCAACAAAAACACGTTGTTCGGTTGGCGAATAGAAGTAATGACCAAGTGTTCCTTTAGGATAACCTATAAAGTATGTCTTGACCGATCGCGGGCCGAGCTTATCCTCGTGTCTCCACTTGACATAAGCCTCGCAGCCCCAAACCCGTATAAAGGACAAGTTAGGGACCGTTCTCTTCCATAGTTCATATGGAGTCTTGTCAACATGACTTTAGACGGACTTTGTTAAGTATTAGAGCGGCCGACAAAAGAGCATAACCCCACAATGAGTCAGGCAACACGGTGTGACTCATCATGGATCGAACCATATCAAGTAGTGTTTGATTTCTCCGTTCGGACACACCATTCAATTGAGGTGTTCGGTGGAGTTAAGCGTAAGGCAATCCCACGGTCTTTAAGGTGTTGATCAAACTCGTGAGAAAGATACTCGCCACCACGATCCGAACGCAGTGTTTTAATCTTTCTACCCAAGAGGTTCTGTACCCTATTCTGGTATTCCTTGAATTTCTCAAAGGATTCACTTTTGTGCTTCATTAAGTAGACATAGCCATATCTACTTAAATCGTCCGTGAAAGTGATGAAATACCTATAGCCTTCTCGTGCGGTGATTGACATAGGGCCACATACATCCGTGTGTATGAGTCCTAATAGGTCGGCAGCGCGCATTCCAACACCTTTGAAGGAAATCCGAGTCATCTTACCGATGAGACATGATTCACACGTGCCAAATGATTGAAAATCAAAGGCCGAGATAGCTCCATTTTGATGAGCTGTTTTACGCGTTTCTCATTAATGTGTCCCATACGGCAGTGCCATAGATACGTTTGATCTTTGTCACCAACCTTTAACTTTTTATTCATTACGTGTAATATTTCGGTGGTCTAATCTAAAACATAAATTCCGTTCATGGAGACCGCCTTTAGTAAATCATATCGTGTAATGAGAAAATGCAAGTATTATTCTCTATTACAAATGAAAAACCAAGTTTATCAAGTGCAAAACTGAAATAATGTTTTTAGAGAGACTGGGTACATAATAGCAGTCATATAATGACAACTCAAATCCGCTAGGAAGCTGGATCACATATGTTCCCCTCGAGACGGCAGCCACTCGTGCTCCATTCCCGACACGCAGTCCACCTCACCCTTTACGAGGGGTTCGATGTTTCGGAACCCCCTGCACATGATTACAGAGATGAGAACCACAACCAGTATCTAGTACCCAAGTTCCGTAACTTGCGTGGTTAATCTCAATCATATGAATAAAAGTAGAAGAGGAAGACATACCAACAGGTTTAACACGACCTGCCTTTAAGTCCTCATGATAAACAGGACATGTACGCCTCCAATGCCCGGTCTTGTGGCAATGATGGCATTCCATGTTTTCATTCTTGCTCTTTGTCGCGCCCGATGAGGTGCTCGACTCACCAGGCCCACTCTTACCTGAACCCGACTTCTTGAACTTCGGTTTACCTCGCTAGGTTTGCACGAGCTTTGCCCTTACCTTTCCATTTGTTTGTCACAACGAGAACATCCTGTTTCAAGCTCCCACTGAACTTCATGTCCTTCTCGGTGCATACGAGAAGGGAGTGCGTTCATGGGGACTTTTCTTCAAATCATTCATATAGTAATTCGCTCTAAATTGCGAAAAACCATCGTGGAGTGAGTGAAGCATGCGGTCGATCACAATGTTCTCGCCGATCTTACAATCAAAGGTCTCCAGCTTCTCGACATTCTCAATCATGCTGAGAATGTGTGGGCTAACGGGTTGGCCCTTTCGGAGTCTCGCATCAAAGAACCGAGTGGTATGCTCATAGGTCACGATTCTCGGTGCTTTCGAGAATTCCTTGGTGAGCGTGGTGAAAATCTTGTTCGCACCATGGGCTATGAAGCGTTTCAGCAAATTGGGTTCCATTGCAAAAATGAGTACGTTTTTAATCGCACCCGCTTCCATACATAAATCATTAAACTTGGTGATTTCAGCGACTCTAGCCGTGGGACACGGGTTTCTTTGGGATGGGCTCTAATAGATATTTGAGCTTCCCGCCGCAGCCGGCAAGCATTCCGTAATGCCGCCTCCCGATCTGCGAAGTTTGATCCATCATTCTTGATCGAGTAGACCGATTCATCCGATTCATGAAGATCCGAAGCCAGGACTCACGGTCCAATGTGGCACTTGGCATTGGGTTATCAGTAGAACCAGCCATTTGTTATTAGCAGTTTAAAAGTTCGTGATCTACACTGAAAAAGAAAGAAAAACAAGAACGAAATAAGAAACTCATCGAGGTGATTTAAGTCTATTTTAAAATTCATTTTAACATGTAGACTTTCGCACTTGCATAATTGATCTCCCTCAAGAATGATACAAGTGATCCCAAGACTCAATTTATGTATATTGATAAGCCAACTGTTTAGCTAATTCTTCCGTAAGAACTCTTGGTCGATAGATTTCCGTAAATCCTATCTATAGTCCACCATAGTCACAGGATCGTGCGAGTGACCATAGTGTTGAGATAAAATAGGTCAATCGGTTCCAACTTACCCGACGTAGAAGGGGTCATATTATGCCTACCGACGAAGAAGGGACTCATTGGAGTTTGACCTATAAAGACCGTTCTCAATTTTTGTTTATACGAGGAAGATCCCATCAACTAAATAATAATTCATATTAAGTGAACGAATAACTAGCGTCTGCGTGAATGAATTAATTTGGGTGATGGCTTAAAAAACGTGTGACATAAGAATGTCAAAGAAAACTAACTCGTGACCTCTATATGTGTCAGTTTTCATGCAATAAATAGGTGGTTTGGTTTTTAGGCGGAATATGATGCATATTATCGTTGCGAAATATAAATAAAAGAATGCAATTCGTAAATAAAATTCCTAGTGTGGCCTATCCTAATAAAAAGAACATAAAACAACTTTGGAATCCACCGTTGGACCCGAGAAGCTTGTCTTGATGTTCCATCTTGATCCATGTAGCGGGAGTGAGCATCCGGTCTCCATCTTTGGTCTTCTCAAAAATTACAATTAAAATTACAAAATATAAACCTATTTACATTCTAATTAAAAACTGTAATTACAAGTGAAAAATCCAAAACGGAGATACAAGATCTCAAAATACAACCAAGACTGTGTTCCATCATTACGGTAACACGTTCTACTAAGGCCACACTAAGTTACAACCGTTTGTAAAAAGAATAAATACGTAATATAAAGCATTCACGGCATTCAAATCAACGATAAAAGAAAATGCATCAACTAAATTAAATTTATTCGTGACATAATTCCGTAATTATGTTAAATTATCCAAACCACCTTTTAATGATTAAAATTCATGTGATAAAACCGCTTCTATCAATTTAATTTTAATCTGATACAATCCGTTACTTTAAATACGCTTTAAAATAACTTAATGGTACGTGTGTGAACCGTTTCACAATCATAGCGAGTGTACAATATCCGTATAAAGTACATATTAAGGCCAAAAGAAAATTTAAAACAAAAGAATAAATTTTCAAAGCTGCCAAACCAAAAATCACTCGATCCAGGGACATAAGTGTTCGACCGAGGAATAAAAGAGCTCGATCGACTGAACTGCTAGTCGATCGAGAGGATTGCCAAACAGAAAGTGCTCGATCGACTACACTGGAGGTCGATCGAGTACTTATATTAGCACCTTTGTTCGATCGAGTACGAGGAGGTCTCGATCGAGCGAATGTGGTTTTAAAGCGGTCGATCGAGTGCGGCAAGGACTCGATCGAGTAAAACAAGACAGAAAAAACCACTCGATCGATTAAAAACATGCTCGATCGAGTACAAAAATTTCTGGAAATGCAAAACCCTCGTGAAACAGTTTGACAAAACAAAACCTACTGCAATTTTGATCAAAACCGCATCAAAACAATTTTACAATTTGACAAAACTTGACATATTGTTATAATCTCCGTATAAAACAACAATATGCACAAAAACAAATCGAAAATAAGATGAAACAACCGTGTAAAACATGTCACGGTTTCAAAAAATTTCTGCCGTGTATACAAGGCACGGTTTTTGAGACAAATACAATCGTTTCAAAATCGTTTTATGAAAAATCACAAAGAAAATTTACGTGGCCTCGCTCTGATACCACTTGTGGGGTAATATCCGTCTAAGACCCTTTAAATTTAGGACTATAACGTAAATTTAACATGTGAAATATGGTCATAAACGAAATACAAAACAGAAACGACAAAGATAAAGAATCAACCTCGGGTCCTTTGTAGTGCGGCGTAAAGAACAGAAATCAACAGAGATTTCCTCCTAATCGTTGCACCCAAGACCGTCTGAGACTATGCCCTTGTGCTAGAAATGCTTTCTAATTGACTTGCAATATTGAGAAAGCTCTTGTGAGGTTTTACGATGTGAGATCTAGGAATTTCAGAGAAAGTTGCACTGAAACCCTAATTGTTTTTCACTAATGATGATAAGGTTAAGCAAGAGGAGAAGCTCTCCTTTTGTTCTCCTAATCTCGGCCAAACCGAGAGGGGCCTTGGGAAGTGGGCTTCCACTTCCTTTTTGAATTAGCTCATGGTCCGGTTCGTAAATCGCTAAAATGTATATGACGCGGTTTTGTTATAAATCGTCATCGGTTATCGGTTATTAAAGCATCAACTAATAATACGGATTAGTTGAAACATTAATACATGTCCGACAAAAACGATATTGTATAATTATATTCAATATACATTTAATTAAATATAAAATGCTTATATTCAATTTACGAATTAACTGCTTAATTCGCCTTAGCCATTATTATTTAATCCGTATTAAATAACATATCTCAACATCACATTTTGACTTATTATTAGTCAAATAACTCGGACTAACTGGTTAGTCAAAATTGGCATCAACATGATTGTATTTTCATCTTTGTCACATCTCTCAAACGTATCCTATAGGTGTGACTTTTAGGGACCAGTTGATCACCGCCATCTGTATGACAATAACGTCAAACTTATCTAGCAAGCCAACCGTTATTGATAAACGTGGATCAACTGATAATAATACCAAAAGTATGCCCTTTGACCCTTTTAGAGATTTATAAGTCCTTGCACTAACTGTTAAGGACACCAACCCCAACAGTCTAGATCACTTATTTTGGTCAAACAATATTTATTATTCATTTTATTTAGTTTCTGCTGCAGTTGTATTAATATAATTACGGTTACTTATGTCGGATTTTGTAATAAGGTCATTTAAACGTTATAATTATTTAAAGTACTTTTATTTCGTTTATCTTTGTAATCACTACATCAGGACATCAGGTAACTGAGATGGTAACACTTTCATTTATCTAGGAATGCCTATTAAAGACTCTTAATTAAATAAGTGGGGGTGTTACAAAGGACGCTAATGTGAGTCGGTCCACCCTCAACCGGACGTGTAAGACGCCAAGATAGATCCTTCTTCGCCTTCTTCCTCCCCATGCTACTGGATGAATCCTCAATATACGCCATATATTGACCTCTAACATCTCGTACAACCTTTTTCGGTTGTGGTTTGGTGCCTGGTGTTGGGAAATGTGTCCTCAACAATAGTGCGATCACATGATTTAAATATCATTATTAAATCTCATTTTGAAGAATACAATTAGGAAGTAATTTTGTTACTGTCAACTGGTCAACATATATCGGTAATGATTGGTGACTAGAGTTTGACATTCTTTGTCGTGTGACGGTGGTGATCGTTGACCCCTAGGTCATACCTAAAGGGCAATACACTTAATTAATTATTTAATTAATCGTATAACGTTACGAGTTGATTAAATTACTTGAAAATTGACGGACGATTTTGGAAGTAAAATTTACGTATCATATTGAAATGCGATTAAATGAGATACTGATGCGAGTAATCGAATTGTTTCATTACTCGGATGAAATTATTGTTTAAGGAAACAATTGGAATTGAATGAATTTTTGTAAATGCGATTTATAAATTAGTAAAAATATTTCGGCACAAGTAATTATGGAATTACTAAATCGATTTTTGTATGTGACGTATTTTTATTAATACGTTGATTTTTAATATGTTAAAAATACATTACAAATTATGTTACATGTGACATGTTACATATTGAGAAATTGACAAAAATAATATGGACACCATATTATGATATGTACCGAAATAATGGGGTATTAGATTAACATTGTGTTGATTAATTTATTAAGTAAACATAATGATTATCTACTAGTCTAGCCATGCAAGCCTATGAACATTGTTAAGAGCAACAACTTCATGCATTGGCTCACCCCAAAAGCCCCCCTACCACCCGGTTTTTGAGAAGAGGAAACCATGATGGTTTTCTCATATTTTTACCTAATAATATACAAAATGTTTTGTATAACATTCATTCACTTGTTCATCCAAAATTTAGAGTTTTAGAGAGACAAAATCCTCTCTTCTTCTTCCTCCCATAAAACCGAAAATATTAAGAGTACATAATATTTTTGGGTCTATTTTCTACTAAGATTAATATTATACTAGTACTTATAATATTAATTAGATTAAGTGTTAAGCCTTGGGTATAAAGCTTGGGGAGAGATCTTATACTTAGATCTTGTTCATCCATAAGGGAAAGCTCAAGATCAAAAGAGAAAGGTGATCTCTTTTGTGCCCTTAAATCCGAAATCTACAATGTAAGGACATTATTTCTCTTCTCTTATATTATTGTTTGCATGCATAAAATCCGTTTTAATTTTATGACAAATTAATTATGACATATTTGAATATGTTAGTATGTATATGAATCTACATTTCCTTCAATCGGTATCAAGAGCCACGGTTGTTTGCATGCAAATTGGTTAAAAGTTTTTCCGAGTTATATGAATAACAAATAAAACTTGTAAAATTTGTGTTATTATGGTATATCACGAAATTATTACATGCATGTTAATATTTCTGGTCCTAAAATGTTTTAGGATATTTTGGTTAATTTTTCGGATTTTTATTGTTCATAATTTACAATAATGGCATTTAAATGTGATTTTATGAGTAAAAATGTCATTTTTGGTCTAAAATTAGCTATACTTCGAATTTTTACTTGGTTTTTGGATATGTTGTTACATATATTATTTTGAGATAACCTGTAAACTTTCATAATTTTTGGACTTGTTATGCTCGAAAAATGAATTTTTCATTATTAAATTCGAATTTAAGTGAAAAATAGGTTAATGTGAGTTATATTTCGAATCTGGTCATAGAAAATTAATATGTTGTCACATGCAATTTTACAAGATGTGTGTAAAATAATTGGCTATAAAGAAGTCTTTTTGCATGATTTATGGATTTTTGAAGAAAAATAGCATAAATAGTGACATTATTAGTGGAAAATTAATAAAACATAATCTATGACTTAGGAAAAACGTCTAATGTTGCATTTTATTATCTTTTTCAGATCTAAAATTGAAAAGTTAATGAATATAATTTTTCCATGTTTTTTTATGATTATTTTATTATAAATCGATAAACCGCAACATTGTTTTTCCGGAAAAATTTCGAAATTTTTTAACCTAAAGATTTTGAACATTATGAGTGTCATGGATTTTTCCAGAATGTTCATGAATTTAAATTTCAAATTTTGAATTTATTTGGAATTTTTGTGATTTATTTGAAGTTTAATGGCTTATTTTTGTAATTTTTGGTCCATTTATGAACAATTTTGTAAATAAAAGTTAATTATGGTCAAATTATTAGTGAAGACTATATTTTGAGTCCTAAGAGGTTAGGGTAATTAACTTATGCATAAATATGAGTTTGTGTATTTTTGTGATTTTAAAATGTTGAAATCACGCAACCGTCAAAAAAACCGAGTAATATATGATATTGGCTATTTAAAGGCGATTTAGCATAAAAATTGAGCATGTTCATACATATTATAATGCTGCATTTTCTTTATGATTGTCATAATTTCTATTTATGTAATTTTGAATTATGTAATTTTTACTTAGTATGGCCTTAGATTTTAATTGGTATTTCCCGAAATGTATGGGAATATCGATTCGGTTGTAATTTTTATTGTGATCTCGTATCACCATTTTGTAATTTAATAGATTTATTTTATTTTAGTTACAAATGTATAATAGGAAATTATGTAATTTATTATGTAATTTTATTCATTCCGGAGTTCCAAAAGACGGATTTCTTCAAGAATGGCGATACATAAAGACGGTGTTACCTCGAGATGCGTGCCACAACCGAAGTTCAAGGGACCAATGGAGTTGGTTTCCGAATTTGTAATAGTTAAATAGTTTTCTATTTTAGGAAGGCCATACTAGGATTTATTTATCTTTATGCTTGCATTTTATTTTATGTCACATGCATCGCTAAATCGCCATAACTAAAACATGCATCCTTATTTTATCGAGTTTATCGACCGTGTCAAATATAATTATCGTAGTTCACCGCTTTAGTTCACTTAAAACGTGATAGATAATAATTTGACATGACCTCTCGTTAAATAAAACAATTGAGACATAGCCTTACCAAATAGTAGAAACCATGAAAACCTATTTCGCGAGGGAGTGCACTCGGCCACACCGGGGTACAAACCTTGTTACGTAGGGGAAGTGGGTGATGAATGTTTTTCCACCGAGTTCATGTTAATGAGGGGTATTTCGGCACACCGTGCCCTAAATTGATATGGGTTTGGATTATGGACACATTTATTCGAAATTTGGGTTGTACTCAACGAAAGTATTCACGACGATTTCCGGATGTGTTTCGGGCTAGAGATGAATATTAATGTAAACATCATCGACCAAGAATTCTAAAAGTAGAATCGATTAAAAAGTTAATTCACCGAGTTATGTTAATAAAGGGTAATTCGGCACACCGTGCCCTAAGTTAATATGAATTTGGGTCTTGGAATCATTTATTATAGTTGGGTAGAGGTCACTATATAAATGTTCATATCTTGTTTATTTGCAAGTATGATTTAAAAAGACAAATGTTAATATTTCCTTTCCTCCATATTTGTAGTTTTTACAATGAATCCAACAAATGCTACCGCACCAATAACTATTGAGTCATATCACCATGTTCTTGACGACATATGCTCCAACAATAATTTCGATACAACTAGAGAACTTCATTTCGGGATAGGTTCGGATGGAAACCTTAATTTCATCACCACTTCTAAACCACCCACTACTACTAGACCTCGTGTGAGTTCGTCTCAGGAAGACTACCTCATACGATCTATAGGGTCTTTGTCTCTGGAAGATAAAGATGCCAAAGCTAGTGGGAGCTCTAGCAATCAAGTTCTTGCATCAAAGGGTAAGAGGTTCAAGAAGAAAGGAAAGAAAGTCAAAAACTTCAAGCAAGTTAATGATGAGTGCCATTATTGCTATGGCATGGGACATTGGCTTAGGAATTGTCCCATGTATTTGCGAAATATAAGGGAAGGACTCATTGCTCCAAAAGGTACAATTGCTAAAGAAATTTATGTTATTGATATAAATTATACTTCCACTACGACATGGGTACTAGATACCGGTTGTGGTTCTCACCTTTGTAATCATTTACAGGGTTTAAGAGATGTGGAGAGGCTTAGCAAGGGAGATGTGGATCTACGCCTTGGAAATGGAGCTCGGGTAGCGGCCGAATCCAAGGGAACTTATGTTTTAGCTTTGCCGAACGGATTTGAGTTGTATTTGCATAATTGTTTTTATGTACCTACACTCTCTAAAAACATTATTTCAATCGCCATGCTAGACGTGGACGGTTTTTGTTTTGTCATTAAGAACAATCGTTGCTCTATTTCTAGGAATGATTTGGTTATTGGCCAAGCTACTTCTATCAATGGCATTTACATTTTAGAGACCTCAAATCCAATTAATGATATTTATAACATACAATCAAAGAAACTCAAAACAAGTGACCCAAGTGAAGCGTTCATTTGGCATTGTCGATTAGGTCACATAAACGAGAATCGCATCAAAAGATTAATTTCGACTAATGTGATTACACCATTTGATTATCAATCATATGGTACATGCGAATATTGCCTACTTGGCAAGATGACTCGTAATCCTTTTAGTGGTAAAGGGACACGAGCTAGTGAACTATTGGGACTCATACACACCGATGTATGTGGACCAATGAGTATCACCGCTCGTGGTAATTATGACTACTTTATAACCTTCACCGATGACTTAAGTAGATATGGGTATATCTATTTAATGAAACATAAGAGTGAAGCATTTGAGAAATTCAAAGAATTTCAAAACGAAGTAGAGAACCAATTGAACAAAAGGATTAAGGCACTACGATCCGATCGTGGTGGAGAATACCTTAGCCTTGAATTTGATTCACACTTGAAAGGTTGTGGCATTATATCACAACTTACTCCACCCGGAACACCACAACTCAATGGTGTTGCCGAAAGGAGGAATCGAACCTTACTTGATATGGTTCGATCCATGATGAGTCAAACCGAGTTACCGAACTCATTTTGGGGATTTGCAATTCAAACCGCAATAAAATCTTTGAACGTGAGTCCAACCAAAGCAATCGAAAAGACTCCATATGAGATATGGAAAGAAAAGGTTCCAAATCTATCCCACATGAAGATTTGGGGATGTGATGCTTACGTCAAAACTAAGAACGACAACAAGCTTGCCCCAAGATCCGAAAAATGCATTTTTGTAGGATATCCCATGGCCTCACGAGGCTATTACTTCTATAAGCCTCAAGAGAACAAAGTATTTGTGTCTCGCGATCTTTGTCTTCCTAGAAAGTGATTTTATTTCTAGGAGACAGAGTGGGAGAAATTTTGAACTTGATGAAGTTCAAGAGCCACAAACCGAAATAGAGGCGCAAGAAGAAGTTCCTTCGTCATCTAACACGGTTGTTCCTACTCCTCTTAGAAGAACGGGCCGAGTTATTCGCCATCCTGATCGATATGTGGGACTTATCGAAGAAGATGGAACGCTCGATGTGTTGCTTATGGAAAGTGACGAGCCCGCCACCTACAAGGCCGCAATCTCTAGTCCAAATTCCACCTTATGGCTTGAAGCCATGAAGTCCGAAATGGATTCTATGCTTAAAAACCAAGTTTGGGACTTGGTAGATTTGCCTAAAGGGGCAAGACCCCTCCAATGCAAATGGATATTCAAGGTCAAAAATGGCATAGAAGGACATGACGATGTCTACAAAGCTAGGCTAGTGGCAAAAGGATTTACCCAAGTCCAAGGTCTCCATTATGATGAGACCTTCGCCCCCGTAGCCATGCTAAGATCCATACGGATTTTGTTAGCGATCGCCGCATTTCATGATTATGAAATTTGGCAAATGGATGTCAAAACCGCTTTTCTAAATGGGTATTTAGAAGAGGAGGTGTACATGATACAACCCGAAGGTTTTGTTGATTCTAAAAATCCTAACAAAGTGTGCAAGCTTAAGAGATCCATTTATGGTCTTAAGCAAGCATCAAGAAGTTGGAATCATCGATTCAATGATGTAATAAAAGAAAATGGTTTCACTCGAAATGTTGAGGAACCATGTTTATACATGAAATTTAGTGGGAGCAATGTTGTGTTCCTAATCTTGTATGTCGATGACATACTACTCATTGGAAATGATATTCCAATGTTGTCTTCGTTTAAGAAGTGGTTAGGTAACCACTTCCAAATGAAGGATTTAGGAGAGGCACAACGCATACTAGGTATCCGGATCTATAGAGATAGATCCAAGAGGATATTGGCGCTAAGTCAAGAGTCTTATGTTGATAAGATTCTTCGACGATTCAGCATGGACAAATCCAAAAGGGGTTTGGTACCTATGGTAACCGGAACGATATTGAGCAAGACTCAATGTCCCTCCGAACCCCATGATGTTGAACGCATGAAGTTGATCCCTTACGCTTCCGCTGTTGGATCAATCATGTATGCCATGATATGCACACGTCTCGATGTCTCGTATGCCTTGAGCATGACGAGTAGATATCAAGGAAATCCAGGTGAGAGTCACTGGATTCTTTGTCAAGAACATCCTTAAGTACTTGAGAAGAACTAAGGATTCTATCCTTGTGTTTGGAGGAGACACTGAGTTGCGTGTTACTGGATACACGGACTCAAGTTTTCAAACAGATAGAGATGACATGAAATCACAAGCTGGTTTTGTTTTCATGCTCAATGGTGGTGCCGTAAGCTGGAGAAGCTTCAAGGAAGTCAGAATCGCGGATTCGACAACGGAGGTCGAGTACATAGCAGCATCGAAGCGCCAAGGAAGCTATGTGGATCAAGCAATTCACGGAAGGACTAAAAGTAGTACCTACCGCCAATGATCCCATCACTCTCTATTGTGATAATAGTGGGATGATCTTCCAAGCTAAGGAGCCGAAGTCTAGTAATAGATCTAGACATGTACTTAGAAAATATCATGTAATAAGAGATTTCATTGAAAGAAAGGAAATTGCGATTTGTAAGGTTGGGACGGATGACAACATAGCCGATCCGCTCACCAAGCCTTTATCGCAGGCTAAGCATGATGGGCATGTTACGTCCATGGGACTTAAACGTGTACCAAATTTCTGTTAGATTTTGAAATGAAATAAAAATGTTGTTTTTGTTCATGTTCATAATCACATTTGTCTTTTATCTTTAATTTATACCTTGTTACATCCATACGGGTTGTAGAGACAATTGAACCCCGTCAAAGTGAACACGGATTAACATAGTACTTGCCCATAGTCACTTGTATGAGGTGACGTCTCGAAGTGACTAGAGTGTTAGGCGATTGATGGCAAGTTCACGTGCCATAGAGTCATGTGAGATGACTAGTCGATCACATAGGCAAACTGTTAGGAACATTTTGTCGGGCCTTATGACCGCTTATAGAGTTCTGGCAAATTTATATAGCCTGGTCGTGGCGAGAGCTACTATAGTATTCAAATGAGTCGATTCTTTTGACTAAAGACTATTCTCCTAAGATGGCACAGTTTCAGATTAACTTTGATTTGTGTTACTACGACCTTCGTAAATGGGGTCAAATGGGCATATTTTGGGTTATGATGGCTGTGGCTAGTCGAAGGGAATGAGTGCAATAGGAATTTTCCACCCCTAGTCAGGGTTATAACAATATCTCAGGGCCACTCGAGGAGTAATGAACTGGAAATGCGTGGCCACGCTCGGAAGGTATCCGAGTGGATAAATCCGGTCAATCGGTTATTCTCCGGATCGAGGAAACCACTCTCGATATGATCACTTGCAAGTACGACCTGAAAGACACCTTGCATTGAGTGGGAGATAGTAATAGGACAAGAGAATTGGTGACGCACACTTGTCGAGGACAAGTGGGAGATTGTTGGGAAATGTGTCCTCAACAATAGTGCGATCATATGATTTAAATATCATTATTAAATCTCATTTTGAAGAATACAATTGGGAAATAATTTTGTTACTGTCAACTGGTCAACATATATCGGTAATGATTGGCTGACTAGAGTTTGACATCTTGTCGTGTGACGGTGGTGATCAGTTGACCCCCTAGGTCTTACCTAAAGGGCAATACACTTAATTGATTATTTAATTAATCGTATAACGTTACGAGTTGATTAAATTACTTGAAAATTGACGGACGATTTTGGAAGTAAAATTTACGTATCATATTGAAATGCGATTAAATGAGATATGGTCTGAGTAATCGAATTGTTTCATTACTCGGATGAAATTATTGTTTAAGGAAACAATTGGAATTGAATGAATTTTTGTAAATGCGATTTATAAATTAGTAAAAATATTTCGGCACAAGTAATTATGGAATTACTAAATCGATTTTTGTATGTGACGTATTTTTATTAATACGTTGATTTTTAATATGTTAAAAATACATTACAAATTATGTTACATGTGACATGTTACATATTGAGAAATTGACAAAAATAATATGGACACCATATTATGATATGTACCGAAATAATGGGGTATTAGATTAACATTGTGTTGATTAATTTATTAAGTAAACATAATGATTATCTACTAGTCTAGCCATGCAAGCCTATGAACATTGTTAAGAGCAACAACTTCATGCATTGGCTCACCCCAAAAGCCCCCCTACCACCCGGTTTTTGAGAAGAGGAAACCATGATGGTTTTCTCATATTTTTACCTAATAATATACAAAATGTTTTGTATAACATTCATTCACTTGTTCATCCAAAATTTAGAGTTTTAGAGAGACAAAATCCTCTCTTCTTCTTCCTCCCATAAAACCGAAAATATTAAGAGTACATAATATTTTTGGGTCTATTTTCTACTAAGATTAATATTATACTAGTACTTATAATATTAATTAGATTAAGTGTTAAGCTTTGGGTATAAAGCTTGGGGAGAGATCTTATACTTAGATCTTGTTCATCCATAAGGGAAAGCTCAAGATCAAAAGAGAAAGGTGATCTCTTTTGTGCCCTTAAATCCGAAATCTACAATGTAAGGACATTATTTCTCTTCTCTTATATTATTGTTTGCATGCATAAAATCCGTTTTAATTTTATGACAAATTAATTATGACATATTTGAATATGTTAGTATGTATATGAATCTACATTTCCTTCACCTGGTTCTCCAAAAACCGATCGTTATCCTCCTCTTCATCCTCCACCTCATCATCAAATTGAACCTTCGACTCATCATCAGAATGGTCATCCGCTTCTGATTCCATTAAAAACGCTATCGGGAAATCACTCTCGCTCGCAACAGGGTCGAGCATAGGGCTAATGTGGATGCCCTTTCCCCAACCACGACGTGGTGGCGCTCCGCAGTTTCGTCGAATAGAAGGTGTGATAATTCTCCCGGCGGTACGGTCCTTTGGGGGACCCATTACGTTATTTCCTCTATCTCCCATCTGCATTAACGAAATTAATACATTAGAAATACATCGATAAACAAAACCAAAAACAAAACAAAAAAAAAAGTAGTTTAAATACGAAAATTAAGGTGAAAATGAAATTTAAAGGTCTGTTCCATGGACGGACTTTAAAAATCAAAGTCTGACACTATGCTTACCAGCGTTGCATTCAACGTCCAACCCACATATGACGTAGAAGATCAAAGTCCAACCCACCGATTGTTTGATTCATTAATCTCATATTACACACTTTTAATAACAATGTGTTTATTAGTTTAGTCATAACTAAAAGGAACTTATGCATGCATAACAAATTAAATAAAAGAGAAGAATTTATCATTCTTAAAATGGAAGTCGAATGGGATATACTAATTGGACTCCTTCCAATTAGTCTTCTTAAGTAATAATCCATATGCTCCAAGTGAAAAACCCTAGATCCAATTGTAGGATCTACTCCACAAGGGATTGTACCAAGGTAATCCCTCTTAATCCATAAACTAATTTTGTTACTAGAAAATTAGTATATGTCCCTTTAAATATAACTAATATATATTATTACTACTAGTAGTAATTTGATCTAACTATTAGTATAGAAATGATGTTTATATTTTCTTTCTCTCTCAAAAAAATAATTTTAGAGAACTAAAATAAATTATTGCATTAGAATGAAAAATGAATGAGAAAACAAATCTCATATTATGTAGGGGAGAGTGGGGTTGCCAGCACCCTTGGGTCACACAAGGCCAATGCATGCTCTTCATTCCTACAAATTGTTAGTTCTTCATAAGGAAATGTAGGTTTTCATGCCTAAACCTAATCATAATTAGGTTGTCTTAAAACAATTAAGATAAAAACAACATTGTCCCCCACTAAATGGAGAAAACCGGTTCTCCATTTGTAAAATGGAGTTCCATTTTAACTTTGTTATTTTGTCAATTATAGTTGTGACATATGTGACATGTTACTAGACATATGTCCATGTAATGCATTTTTAACTTATTAAAAATCATTACATACAAAATAAATAACACAATTAGCAATACATGATTACTAACACTTAAAATGGACCATATAATTATAATTCACAACACTTTGTAATTATAATACATTATTCATTCTAATTATAATTGTTTCATAAACAATAATAAAAAAACATCATCTATTTTAAAGGATCAATTAACTTGTATCGTAATACAATTAATTAATTTATCAATTAAGAGTGTTACCCTATAGGTATGACCTTAAGGGATCAACTGATCACCACCGTCATACGACAGTAATGTCAAACTCTAGTCAGCCAACCATTACTGATTAATGTGGATCAGTTGACAATAAAATATTACTTTCCCTCATATATTCTTATCATGAGATTTAAATATGTGATCGCATTATTGTCGAGGACACATACTCCAACAATCTCCCACTTGTCCGCGACAAGTGTGCGTCACCAATTCTCTTGTCCTATTACTATCTCCCACTCAATGCAAGGTGTCTTGCAGGTCGTACTTGCATTTGATCATATCATGAGTGGTTTCCTCGATCTGCAGAATAACTGTTTGACCGAAATTATCTACCGTAGATACCTTCCGAGCGTGGCCACGAATTTTCAGTTCATTACTCCTCGAGTGTCCTTGAGATATAAGATAACCCTGACTAGGGGTGGACAATTCCTATTGCACTTTCCCTTCGCATAGCCACAACTCATTATAACCCAAAATGTGCCCCTTTGACCCCAATTACGAAGGTCATTGAACACAAATCAAAATTACTTTGAAGTTGTGCCATCTTAGGCGAATAGTCTTTAGTCAAAGAATTGACTCATAAGAATACTATAGTAGCTCTCCCCACGACCAGGCTATATAAAAATTTTCAGAACTCTATAAGTGGTCATAAGCCCGACAGAGTGTCCCATACAGTCTGCCTATGTGATCGACTAGTCATCTCTTATGACTCTATGTCACTTGAACTTTCCATCAATCGCATCACACTCTAGTTACTTCGAGATGTCAACTCATGTAAGTAACTATGGGCGATTACTATGTCAATCTAGTTCACTTTAATGGGGTTCAAAATTGTCTTAACAACCCATTTGGATATGACAAAGTAATTAAAAAAAAAAATTAAAAGACAAATGCGATTATTCTATATGAACAAATAAAACAACATTTTATTTCATATCAAATAGTCTAGTATAAACTTGGCATACGTTTAAGCCCCATGGATACAACATGTCCATCGTGTTTAGCCTGCGATAAAGGCTTGGTGAGCGGATCAGCTAAGTTATTATCCGTCCCAACCTTACAAATCGCAATTTCCTTTCTTTCAATAAAATATCTAACAATATGAAATTTTCTGAGTACATGTCTAGATCTATTACTAGACTTTGGCTCTCTAGCTTGAAGATTGTTCCATTGTTGTCACAATAGAGAGTAATGGGATCTTTGGCGGTAGGAACTACTTTTAGACCTTCCACAAATTACCTAATCCACACAGCTTTCTTGGCAGCTTCAGATGCTGCAACGTACTCAGCCTCTGTAGTAGAATTCGCAATCACAGCTTCCTTGAAGCTTCTTCGGCTTACGGCACCACCATTGAGCATGTACACAAATCCACCTTGTGATTTCATGTCATCTCTATCTGTTTGAAAGCTCGAGTCTGTGTAACCCTTAACACATAGCTCGGAGTCTCCTCCAAACACTAAGATAGAATCCTTAGTCCTTCGCAAATACTTGAGGATGTTCTTAACAGCTATCCAGTGACTCTCACCTGGATTCTCTTGATATCTACTTGCCATGCTTAAAGCATATGAGACATCTGGACGAGTGCATATCATGGCATACATGATTGATCCAATAGCGGAAGCATAGGGAATCAACTTCATGCGTTCAACATCTTCGGTTCGGAGGGTGATTGGGACTTGCTCAAAATTGTCCCACTACCCATAGGAATTAAGCTTCTCTTAGACTGGTCCATGTTGAAGCATCGAAGAATCTTGTCAAAATAAGATTATTGACTTAATGTTAATATCCTTTTAGGTCTATCTCTATATATCCGGATACCTAATATGCGTTGTGCTTCTCCTAAATCCTTCATTTGGAAATGATTTCCTAGCCACTCTTTGACGGAGGACAACATAGGGATGTCATTTCCAATAAGTAGTATGTCATCCACATACAATATTAGGAACACAACATTGCTCCCACTGAACTTCATGTTTAAACATGGTTCCTCAACACTTCGAGTAAAACCATTTTTCTTTTATAACATGATTAAATCGATGGTTCCAACTTCTTGATGCTTGCTTAAGACCATAAATGGATCTCTTAAGCTTGCATACTTTGTTAGGATTTTTAGGATCTACAAAACCTTCAGGTTGTATCATGTACACCTCCTCTTCTAAATGCCCATTTAGAAAAGCGGTCTTGACATCCATTTGCCATATTTCATAGTCATGAAATGCGGCGATCGCTAACAGTATCCGAATGGATCTCAGCATGGCTACGGGGGCAAATGTTTTGTCATAGTGAAGACCATGAACTTGGGTAAAACCTTTTGCCACTAGCCTAACCTTGTAGACATCATCATGTCCTTCTATGCCATTCTTTACTTTAAAGATCCATTTTCATTGAAGAGGTCTTGCCCCTTCAGGCAAATCCACCAAGTTCCAAACTTTATTTTCATGCATATAACTCATTTCGGATCTCATGGCTTCAAGCCATAAAGTTGAATTGGGACTAGAGATTGCAGCTTTATAGGTAGCGGGTTCGTCACTTTCTAGAAGCAACACATCAAGGCTTCCATCCTCTTGGATAAGTCCAACATATCTATCAGGATGGCGAGAACTTCGACCCGACCTCCTCAGTTGAGGAATAACAACATAATTAGACGACGAAGAAACATCTTCTTGCGTCTCTACTTCGATTTGTGGCTCTTGAACTTCATCAAGTTCAAAATTTCTCCAACTCTGTCTCTTAGAAATAAACTCACTTTCTAAGAAGACAGCTTCACTAGACACAAACACTTTGTTTTCACGAGGTTTGTAGAAGTAATAGCCTCGGGAGGTATTTGGATAACCTACACAGATGCATTTTTCGGATCGTGGGGCTAGCTTGTTGTCGGTCTTTATCTTGACGTAAGCATCACATCCCCAAATCTTCATATAGGATATATTAGGAACCCTTCCTTTCCATATCTCATATGGAGTCTTTTCGGTTGCTTTGGTTGGACTATTATTCAATGATTTGATTGCGGTTTGTATTGCAAATCCCCAAAACGAGTCGGGTAACTCGGTTTGACTCATCATAGATCGAACCATATCAAGTAGGGTTCGATTTCTCCTTTCAGCAACACCATTAAGTTGTGGTGTACTGGGTGGAGCGAGTTGTGACACAATGCCACAATCTTTCAAGTGTGAATCAAATTCATTACTAAGATACTCTCCACCACAATCGGATGGTAGTGCCTTTATCCTTTTGTTCAATTGGTTTTCTACTTCATTTTGAAATTCTTTAAATTTCTCAAAAGCTTAACTCTTGTACTTCATTAAGTAGATATACCCATATATATTTAAATCATCGGTGAAGGTAATGAAGTAGTCATAATTACCCCTAGTGGTGATAGTCATTGGTCCACATACATCGGTATGTATAAGTCCCAATAGTTCACTAGCTCGAGTCCCTTTACCACTAAAAGGATTACGAGTCATTTTGCCTAGGAGGCAAGATTCGCATATACCATAAGATTGAAAATCAAATGGTTTAATAACATTAGTTGAAACTAATCTCTTAATGCGATTCTCGTTAATATGACCTAATCGACAATGTCAAATGTAAGATTCATTTGGATCACTTGATTTGAGTTTATTGGATTGTATGTTATAGATGTCTTTACTTGGATTTGAAGTTTCTAGAACATAAATGTCATTAATAGATGAGCCTCAACCTATGACCAAGTCATTTCTAGAAATAATACAACAATTGTTTTTAATGGCAAAATTAAAGCCCTCTATGTCTACCATAGCAATTGAAATAATGTTCTTAGAAAGAGAAGGTACATAAAAACAATTATGCAAATACAACTCAAATCCATTTGCCAAAACAAGTACATAAGTTCCCTTGGATGTGGCTGCTACTCTAGCTCCATTCCCAAGTCGGAGATCAACATCGCCCTTGCTCAGCTTTTCCACGTTTCTTAACCCCTGTAAGTGATTACAAAGGTAAGAACCGCAAGCGGTTGCAAATACCCACGTTGTGGTGGAAGTAAAATTTACATCAATAACATAAATTTCAGAAGGAATTTTACCGGGTGGAATTACAAGTCTATCCCTAATATTTCCCAAATATATGGGGCAATTCCTTATCCAATGTCCTATGCCATGACAATAATGACATTCATCATCAACTTTGGCTCCTTTGGTAGTCCTACTAGCCATCTTGTTTCCATTATTGAATTTTCTACCTTTAATTTGTTTCCCTTCCTTTTGAACTATTTTCCTTTAGTTGCAAAAGCTTGCTTGCTAGGACTCCCACTAGTTTTGGCATCCCTTTCTTCCAAAGATAAGGATCCCATAGATTTAGCGAGATGGTCTTCCCGAGACACATTCACAAAAGATCTAGTCATAGTAGGAGGTATGGAGGAAGTAACGAAATTAAGGTTTCCATCGAAACCGATCCCAAAATGAAGCTCTCTAGTAGTATCGAGATTGTTGTTGGAGCAAATATCGTCAAATAAGTTATGACAAGACTCAAGGATAATAGGTGTTGTTGCATTGGTAGGATCCATTGTGATTTATAAACTACAAACATGGAGGTAAAGGAAATATTAACATTTGTCATTTTAATCATACTTGCAAACGTTTTAAACAAGTTTTAAACATTTATATAGTAAGCTCTACCCAACTATTATAAATGATCCCGAGATCCAAATTCATATTACTCGAGCATGGTGAGCCGATTCATCCCTCATCAATATAACTCGGTGGATTAACTCTTAATCGATTCTACTTCTAGAACTCTCGGTCGATAAAATTACTTTAATTTTTATCATTAGCCCGGAACACATGCGACTACGGTCACGAATACTTCCGTTGAGCTCAATCCAAATTTCGATGTAATAATATTTTACTACCCACTTACCCAACGTAACAAATTTAGCACCCCGGTGAGCCGAGCCTACTTCCTTATGAAATTGGGATTCATGGTTCTACTATTTGGTAAGGCTAATTCTCAAGTATTTTTAGTGAGAGGTCTTGTCAATTTGTTATCTATCACGTTTGAAATGAACTAAAGCGGTGAACTACGATAATTATAATTGACACGGTCGATGACTCGATAAAAAGATATGCATGTATAGTTATGGCAATTTGGCAATGCGTGCAAACATATAAAATAAATGCAAAGCAAAACGAAACGAAATCCTAGTACGGCCTTCCTAAAATAGTAAATCAAATAAACTATTTACAAATTCGGAAACCAACTCCTTTGGTCCCTTGAACTTCATATGGCATGCACTCCAAGGCAACACCGTCTTTGTCAGACTGCCTTCTCGAATGGCACCGTCTTCAAGGAACTCCGGAGTTAAATAAATTACATAGCTTTTCTACTTTATACATTATAAAAAGAAAAACAAAATAAAATAAAAGCGATACGAGATCACAATAATTACAACCAAATCGATTTCCCCATACATTTCGGGAAATACCAATTAAAAACTAAGGCCATACTAAGTACAATTACATAATTCAAAAATTATATAAAATAAAATATGACAATCATACTAAAAATGCAGCATTAATATATGTATGAAACATGCCATGTGATGTGCCCAATCGCCTTATTGAAGCTAATATCATATATTTAGTCCGGTTTTATGGATTATTGTGACAATTAACCTATTAAAAATCACAATTTTACATAAATCAAATCTATGTCCAAGTTAATTAACCCTACCATCTTAAAAATCAAAAATTTATTCTTCACTAAATATTTGGTAATAATTCAACTTGATATTATATAATTGCTCTTTAAACATTATTATTCATAATAATAAAGGAATAATTCCCAAAAATCATAAAAATTCGGAAAAATCAAAATCAAAATTTTGTATATTCTGAAAAATTCTCAACATCCTAAAATATTAATAAAAAATTTGCCTTTATATTATTATAATTTATTTCACAATAAACCGTATAAAACATGATTTTAATCTTTTAATTCCAAATTAAACATAAAATCATGCAATAAATCAAAATTAAAATTTTGAATATTCTAAATAAGTTTCTAGAACCTATAAATGACAAATTTTTAAGCTTCAAAAACGAATTTAGAATTATGACTATTAAAGTTGTTATTTATCAATTTATATCACATAAAAATTAATAACCATCCAAATTAAACGAAATTTTACATGCAACTTTAGATCTGATGTTCATATCACATATACAACATTGAGAAAAATTTTCATGCCATAAAATTTATTTTGGCTAAAATAGTCACTATTTATGTGATTTTTACATCTAAAAATCATAAATCATGCAAAACAAAACCATTTCATTTCAAAATTTACATATAGTATGTAAATATTTCATGTGACAACATACTAAAATTTCATGGGAAAAGACAAAGTCTAACTAATTTTAGTAATTTAAGTGACATTTTATTCAATAAAATGTAATAAAAATACTAAAATCATACTAAAGAGCAATAAAATACCATAAATCATCAAAAATGACCTAAAATCAATTTTGGACCAGAATGTTTAACATGCAAAAATTTTGTGGCCTTTATCATTATAAATCACAAAATACAAGTTTTATATGTTAACATTTTAACTCGGAAAAACAAAACCGATTATGCATGCAACAACTCTTGCTCTGATACCAATTATTTGATACATTAGTCTTATATTAGACACTTATAATAACAATGTATTTATTAGTTTAATCATAAACTAAAAGGAACTTATGCATGCATAACAAATTAAATAAAAGAGAAGAATTTATCATTCTTACAATGGTAGCCGAATGGGATATACTAATTGGACTCCTTTCAATTAGACTTCTTAAGTAATAATCCAAATGCTCCAAGTAAAAACCCCTAGATCCAATTGTAGGATCTACTCCTTAAGGGATTGTACCAAGGTAATCCCTCTTAATCCATAAACTAATTTTGTTACTAGAAAATTAGTATGTCCCTTTAAATGTAACTAATATATATTATTACTAGTACTAGTAATTTGATCTAAATATTAGTATAGAAATGATGTTTATATTTTCTTTCTCTCTCAAAAAAAATAATTTTAGAGAACTAAAATAAATTATTGCATTAGAATGAAAAATGAATGAGAAAACAATTCTCATATTGTGTAGGGGAGAGTGGGGGTGCCGGCACCCTTGGGTCACACAAGGCCAATGCATGCTCCTCATTTCTACAAATTGTTCTTCACAAGGAAATGTAGGTTTGCATGCCTAAACCTAATCATAATTAGGTTGTCTTAAAACAATTAAGATAAAGCAACATTGTCCCCCACTACATGGAGAAAACCGGTTCTCCATTTGTAAAATGGAGTTCCATTTTAACTTTGTTATTTTGTCAATTGTAGTTGTGATATATGTGACATGTTACTAGACATATGTCCATGTAATGCATTTTTAACTTATTAAAAATCATTACATACAAAATAAATAACAAAATTAGCAATACATGATTACTAACACTTAAAATGGACTATATAATTATAATTCACAATACTTTGTAATTATAATACATTATTCATTATAATTATAATTGTTTCATAAACAATAATAAAAAACATCATCTATTTTAAAGGATCAATTAACTTGTATCATAATACAAATAATTAATTTATCAATTAAGAGTGTTACCCTATAGGTATGACCTTAAGGGATCAACTGATCACCACCGTCATACGACAGTAATGTCAAACTCTAGTCAGCCAACCATTACCGATTAATGTGGATCAGTTGACAATAAAATATTACTTTCCCTCATATATTCTTATCATTAGATTTAAATATGTGATCGCATTATTGTCGAGGACACATATTCCAACACCGATGACGTTGAAGATCGACGTCCAGCACCAGCACAGACGTTGGTCTTCAACGTATGCTCCATCTCCAACGTTGCAAGCCAACGTCTTATACCCTATGGAACGCCGAAGTTCAACATTGCTACCCCTCTCCAATGTTGAGCTTCAACATCTCCTTCCCTCACTTCATTCCAACAACAACAACAACCCGCCAACAAGAACACACAACCACCACCACCAACATAACAACAACATCAACAACAAATCACAACATTAACAACAACAACAACAACAACAATAATTAAAATTAAAATACATCCTAAACTAATTTAAATAAAAAAAAACTAAAGCAACTACTTCTACATTTGATATAATCATTAATTAAACACAACAATAAAGGCAAACAAACAATCATAATCTAGTTAATTTAAAGTAGACAAATTTAATCTTAAACTAATTTTTCTAAAAAAAATAACGAAATCGGTGACTTACTTGTATGCTTTTCCGTTAGATTGGTGTCACGATGGGCAAGGGGGTTCGCCGACAGTGATGGTGGTGGTGGGATTGGCGGAGGTCGGTTTTGGTTTTTCTTTTGAATAACTAAAGAGAGAGTAAGAGGGAGATAGTCGACGATATTTCGTAATCGGGTTTATTAATGATAATGAACAAATAACTAATATAAATCTCGCGTATGCATGCACAGTATTTCTAGATCATTTAGTTTATAATGTATTATTTATAGATTTAAAATCGACATATTATTAATTTTTTATATTTCAATAAGGTTAAAAAATTGAAATGAAAAACTAATCAAAAGAATTGAATAAACTCATAAAATGTCTATTTTAATAAAATTTTGTATCGCAAAAAAAAATGATTTCAATTTATTAATTTTTTCAAATAGTTTTAAAAAGGTTTTTGTAACGAAATTAATAATATCAGTTCATAATTTTTTTTATACGAATTAAATACGTGGTTTTTTTTTATACAAACTAATAATATTAATTTATAGGTTTTTCATATACAATTTTTTAGATTTATATCAATTTTTTTATTTTAATTAAAAGATTATTATTTAGTTAAACAAGATTATAATGATTATTAAAAGATTATATATTAATTAAAAGATATAATAATTTAATAAAAAAATAGTGTCTTATTTTCCTTATTTAAGTAGATTCTTTTTAAAGGGTAAACTATTCAAAACTTTTATTCTCCTAGTAATAAGGGAGATTTTATACGTAAAAAGACCGTCTCATTATGTATGCTCGTCTTTCTCGTATCTACAACGAACCACGGTTAGCTCGAAGACTTGGAAACTTGAATGGGCAATAACTTGTATGAAAGCCCAATCCATAAATTTCTCAATGGATCAAACCCTAACTCCAGTCATTATATATGTTCCTCACCCTCTCTGTCTTCATAAACATCAGTACAGCCGCCCTGTTCTCCACAACCCATTACTTCCACGGTTCAACCGTAACTACATTTCCATGTTTGTCTGATTTTAATTGTTTTTGTTTTTGTTTTAATTTTTACGGGGACAAAATCGTCTGCCCTTAAAAGCGAGATTTGATTATCATTAATCGCTTTTTAAGGATGAATCAAGTCCCCAAATTAACGATTTCATCCTTCACTTTGTCAGCAGTCTGTTTATCTTGATTTTCTGATTTCTTGCTGATCATAATCGGGTGACACAATTTATCCCTTTAATTTTCTATGTTTTGTAATTTACATGTTTTTTTAATTGATAATTATTGTTTTGGTAAATTGCCCTTGAGAGAGCTCAGTATTTGCCAAATTAATGGCTGCTAAGTTCCGTTGCAGGCATAGATTAAAATCGAGTGCTTTTATTTCGTCTCTCTAACTTCATTGCTAAAGTTTCAGAGCATGTAAAGGCTTCGAACAAGTTAATTGATTAGTTTCTTTTATTTCCGACTACTAAATTGGGTTTTTAATTTAGTTTTATAAAAATCATCCAATTATTTTTTCATGTTATTAAATTTAGTTTTCAAATTATTCTTGTATGTGGACGTAGATTTGGAACGACCTGAAACGTTTGCATTGTAACTTGAATTGAGAATTCGAAATTGCTGAGGTGAGTCCAATTTAAATCTAAATTTACTGTGTTTTACTGACTGTCATATCTTTAGCCCGTGTTCTTTTTGATTGAAAACTAGTTGTTTAGCCCGTGAAATTTACGGGATTATAAAAGATGTTCTCAAATTAGATTTTGTTGTTTATTACTTACGTATTATTCTACAAGAACGCAAACGTGTCATTACTTTAATTTTATTATTCATATGTGGTAGTGTAGGCGAGGATAATACGTCCTCCTTTGTAGTAATTTTTACCACAAAATATATGGCCAATAGTGACATTAACTCGGCTTTCAAATGTTAATTTGCTAAACACTATAGACAAACGTTACCATGAGACTATCAATTTATTCCAAGCCAACTACTTGTCTCCTTTGTTATTTAGCTGAAATGTCAATGAACATGTGTTGCAAATAGAGTAGAATAGAAAAGTCGGTTTAGGGAAGAACTGATCTTATTATGCTTGCTGAGTTGCTTCATTACAATCTTCTTTTGATAATAACGGAAAAGAACAATTCTACAACGGGCACATTCTCTAGATATGTAGGGACAGATATTTATTATTCTGACAAATTACCTAAGACCAACGGATAGCTAATAACCTTGAATTTTGTATCATCAAACGTATTTCTTTTCGACACACCGATGTTCTTAAATCAGTAATAGACTATTAGGAAATAAGCTATAAAACGATGACTGTAAAATAATGCTTCATCGATTTATCCGTGATTCATATCGATGGCGCATCCTGCTGTCTTGATTTTTTTGGTTTTCACATATGCAAGTTAATTTGGTTTACAACCCATCATCTTCAGGCAGTAGGTGCTAAGTCGTGTCTTGGTTCTCCTATTTCCCCGACAATAAGAGCTCACTTTCTCATGATACCAGTACTGAGTACTTGTACACCTCAATTCAAAAATCCGCGTGGCTGAAAACAAATACTCCCTCCCATCCAAACCAAAGGTAACACTTACCTTATTCGGACCATCCAAACCAAACTACCCATTCTTTTTTTAGTAAAAAACATCACTAAAAAACCCTCACATACCCTTATTATTTACATACAATGCCATTATGTTTGTGGTCCTCTTTCAATTAAAGTGCAAGTGGGCCAATTATATTTCCAATATTACCCTTACTTTTTCCATTTTTTCTTAAAACAAGTGTCCCCTCCCATGTTACCTTTGGTTTGGATGGGAGGGAGTACTACTAAGGGGCGTTTGGTTCAAACATTGGGTATGGAATGGAATGGATTCTAACTCCAAGTAGGTATGGAGTTAGAACCCCATACATGTTTAAAGTTGTTTGGTTCACTCCGGGAATGGGAATAATAATGTATTGGGTGGAATGGAGTTGGAACCTTGGGGAGAAAGATGGGTATGAGATTCCAAGGGGTTGGAATGGAGTTAGAATCCATCAGGTATCTAACTCCATTAAAAAATTCTCCAACCAAACATTGGAATGGCTTGAATCCATTCCAATCCATTCCAAAAGCTCCAAGCAAACACCCCGATATCAAGCAACAAAATGAAACAGAGCTTAGTTCAACACTTAAACATCATAAATAACCCAGAAAATTAGAGCTACAAAGATGGTAGTAGTATTGGAAAATGAAATTATCCGAAAAATTTGCAAATTATGAATTTGGCTTTCCTTTATAAGAAGATGGCTCGGCTCTCTAATGTATCTTTATGAAAGATGATACTTATACACGAGGTGTATGAGTTTTTTCATACACGACCAATGAAAATGCGCCACATTGGCAAAATAGAGTTAACTTGTAGAGGTTAGAGTAAGGTTAGATTAGTAATTTAACATATTGGGTTAATAAGTTAACTATACTAGTTAACCGTTTTTATGGAAGTTTTTTAATTTGTTTTGACTTTCTTTAATTTCTTTTAATTACTTCAATTTATGTTATTATTTATATTTTTTTTGTTATTTAGCTTTTATAATTATGAAAATCGGTTTTTTAAAAACAATAAAATAAAATAGATAAAAATTGAATTCAATTAATCAAACCTAATTTAATTTAGTAATCAAATTGATGAAAACCCTAATTCCCAATTTTGTATTCAATATTCAAATCGAATTCAAATTTTCGATTTCATTTATCAAATTGATGAAAACCCTAATTGTAAATTTCGATTTCATATAATTGATGAACCCTAATTGTAATCGTCAAAATTCAATTAATCAACTGTAATTGAAAATTTCCAATTCATATAATTGATGAACCCTAATGCAATAAACCCAAATTGAATTCAATTAATCAAACCCTAATTTAATTTATTAATCAAATTGATGAATACCCTAATTCCCAATTTCGATTTCAATAATCATATCGAATTCCAATTTTCGATTTCATTTATCAAATTGATGAAAACCCTAATTGTAAATTTCGATTTCATATAATTGATGAACCCTAATTGTAATCGTCAAAATTCAATTATTCAACTTTAATTGAAAATTTCCAATTCATATAATTGATGAACCCTAATGCAATAAACCCAAATTGATTAATCGATTCCGTAATGAAATTGTAGATAAATATTTTGCCTTAATCAAAATCAAAATGAAAATGTTTATGAAATGATTAATCGAAAAAAATGAAAAAAAAAAATCAAAATCGAAATGAAGTAACCCTAACTTGAGAAACCGAAAAATAAAAAAAGCAAAAAAATTTGCTGGTAAGGAGATTCGAGCACGGGTTGTTGCTAATAGAGGGCTATTGTTTGCAAAGAGTGTAGTAACCATCTAACCTAGGCGTATCAGCACGTCAAAGTACCCATTTCAATTCATTATATTGTTAAAAGTAAACCCTAATTCGGTTTTAAACCGTTTAATCAAGATAATTGTTTCCACGATTTTTAAAACTTCCTTATTTAAAAAACTACCTCATTTACAAATTGCCTTATTTTAAATTTTGAATTTCACATTTCCTTATTAGAAAAGATTTTTGATTGATTTGTGGAATATTTATTTAAATATTTTATCTTATTGTTGAGAGATTTTAGAAAAGATCTTTCAATATTTTATCTTATTGTTGAGAAATTTTAGAAAAGATCTTCAATATTTTTTTGTGGTAGCAGTAACAGTAGAATATTAAAAAAAAAAATCAATCAGTTTATAAGAAATTTCACGTTTTGATGATCAAATTGCTTTAATTTGATCGAAAAAAAAAAAACTTACACTAAAATGGATTTTGATTTGAATGTTCCTTGGGAAGAACAAAACAATGAATCAAGTAGTGATGTCGTTATTATCGATGATGATGTTAGTAACGATGTTGCCAACCCAGACGATATTGACGATGGTCCTGCAATTGTTGAAGGAGGATGGGTTGAAAAGGTCGGAAATATGTTAAACACGGGCGGTAATGGCGATTCGTTAGAAGTTAATACTCCAACCAGAGGAATGTCTTTCGTGAATGGTGACGAGTTTGCTGCGTTTGCGTACCTATATGCGTATAAAAACGCCTTTCAACTTTTTTGTAGGTGTACTGAACTAGTGAAGATGTACCAGGAAAGAGGTGTCAAGCGCAATGGTATGGGGAAGAAGCAACCTCGTTTCTATATGATGAAGCGAATAAGATTATGTTGCACAATGGGGGTCAATCCGAACAAACAAAACGGGTTTAAAGACATTGCAAATTTTGAGAAATGCAAATTTACAATAGAAGCATCGTTACAAAACGATTTTATTGTCATCGGTGCGTGTTCGTTGGAACACAATCACGTTTTAAAACGTGAAAATACTCGTCACATGGTAAGTTACCAGATGTTTGACGAATATTTCAAAAAACGGGCCTTATTGAACGACGCTGCCGGTATTTCTATTGCCAATAACTTCCAAATTCTCGTTAGAGAAGCGGGTGGGCATGAAAATTTAAAAATCAACAAGCGTGACATACGGAATTTTCTTAATCAAGAACGAAAACGTAGTAGAATTAACGGGGATGCAGCGGCTTTGGAGGCTAGATTTATACAACTTAAGGAAGTGGATCCAGATTTTTACTACGCCATTCAGACGGATTTTGAAGGCAAGCTATTAAATGTGTTTTTAATGACGGACGTTGTAGAGGAATGGCAAAGGCATTTGGTGATGTATTTTCTTACGATGCTACATTTTGTGTTAACAGGTGACCAAATTTACGTAATTTACTTAAGACCTTATTATTTTTTAATTAATGTCGATTAAAAACTAAGTTAGCTAGGGTTTAGAAATTGGGCAATTCACTCTATTTTGAAATCAATAGCTTTAGAAATTAATCAGAACACCATTGATCATCTGTTTAGATCATTAACTTATTCATACAATCAAGCTATCTGTTTAAATATGAGAAAAGAATACAGCATGTCAGCATTTGAGCTCAGCACTTCAACGGCAATAACAAATACGTTAACCCTGTGCTTAAAGGCTTTCACCAATGGCTAGGAAAGACGGGTTCCCGTTTCCAAACGAGCCAAAATGAAAATTATGATTATTTAGTGAAATAAATAGCTTTAGAAATTAATCAATTAGCTAGGGTTTACTTCTTTAGAAATTATTGTTGTGCTTTTGAATAATTAGGGCATTTTAGTAATTGGAAATAATTAAGGCAATTTTATTAAGGCAATTTTCGAAATCAGTAGCTTAAATAATTTGATTTAAGAAAATATTTTATTTATTTTCGAAATAATTTTAGTAATTCGAAATAATTAGCTTAACTAATTCGAAATCAATAGCTTTACTAATTTTCGAAATCAGTAGTTTTGTTAATTTTCGAAATCAGTAGGGTTTAGAAATTGGGCAATTCATTCTATTTTGAAATAAATAGCTTTAGAAATTAATCAATTAGATTAGTGCTTTTGAATAATTAGGGCATTTTAGTAATTGGAAATAATTAAGGCAATTTTCGAAATCAGTAGCTTAAATAATTTGATTTAAGAAAATATTTTATTTATTTTCGAAATAATTTTAGTAATTCAAAATAATTAGCTTAACTAATTCGAAATAATTAGCTTTACCGAAACAGAATTTATTTTTAGTAATTCGAAATAATTGACGGCATTCTCGAAATAATTAAGGCATTTCCGAAACAGAATTTATTTTTATTATACTTATCTTATGTTTTAATTATAGGTACAAAATGCCCTTTACTTCATTTGTTGGCGTAAATCATCACGGCAGTAGTGTTGTGCTTGCTGCCGCTTTGATTTCACATGAAGATGCGGAAAGCTTCACTTGGGTGTTTAGGAGATGGTTAGATTGTATGGGTAGAGCTCCATCGGTTATACTCACGGATCAATGCAAGGGAATTGGTAAGGTTGTGAAGGACGTATTTACTAATACTCATCACCGTTTGTGTCTGTGGCACATAATGGTTAACGCAACAAAGAACTTGGGAAGTTTTGTCAGGTATCAAGAAATTATTGTTGACCTTTGGAAAATTATTGACGATAGTGCAGATAGCGATGACTTTGAGGAGGCATGGCATCATTTTGTAGCTAAGTATGGTATTCATGAAAATGGTTAGATCATAGACTCTTTTCAAACCGACATTCGTGGGTGCCATTGTATTGGAGGGATATCTTTTGTGTAGGTATGTCATCTACGCAAAGAAGTGAACAGACGAACCGATTTTTCAAGAATTATGTCAATGTTGAAACTACTCTGTTCAAATTCTTTGATAGTTATCAAAATGCACTAAGATCCAAGGTCGAGGAAGAATTAATGTTGAACTTTGCTTGTCACGAAAGACCGTCTCCTTATAATAAGACAATCATAGCCGAGGAAGTCTTCCAAAGGGCTTACACATCTAACATTTTTAGTTTGGTGAAGGATGAGGTAAACGGTCTTATACACACCAACGCTGAGTCTCATTTGAACATTGAGAATTTCTCTTCGTTTAATGTAACGGATGAGGTGACAACACCGTTTTTGAAGCGTCGAGAGAAAAAGTACAATGTTACGGCCAACTTGGACTTCAGTGAGTTTAATTGTACTTGTAAACTTTTCGAGTTTAAAGGTATATTGTGCAGGCATATTATTCGTGTACTACAGCTGAAGAAAGTGCAGTTTATTCCGGACAAGTACATTTTGAATCGATGGCGAAAGGACTTGGTTCGGGGTTATGAGCACCTTCCTGTTGGGTACTACAACCCTGGTGAGTCTGAACGACTAAAGCGATCTCTTGCTGTCACGATGAAGAACGACTACATATATAGGCTGGCATTACATGATGATGAGACGTATGCCTTATATGAGGCCGAATCAGCCAAGGTGATTACGGCATTAGAGGCGCATGTCGGCATTGAGGTACTCAACGAAATGGGAGCAGGCTCCGATGTAACAAAGGTGTGGGGCCGTAAAAGATTACAACCAAAGGAGAACAACCTACGCCACATGGTACGGAACGCACCTCCTCCTACGGAAGGCGCCTTGAGAGACCCCATTGATAAAAGAGGTGCAGGAAGAGGGTCTAGGCCTAGGCAAAAGAAAGTAAGGAGGGTTGTAAACTTCGACGAAGTAGGTCCATCGTCGCAACCAACGCCGCGGCGAAGAAGGGTCAGTACGACCACACCTCGTAACACGCAGTAGAATTGAGCTCGTTTTTTTTTTGTTTGGCTACATTTGGATACAATTTTATACGAATTGCAGGAACAATTTTAGACGCCATTTACTTCAGTTGGATACATTTGGATACATTTTGGATACAATTTTTGACGAATTGAGCTGCTAATATTATGTATTACAATTTTTAACGAATTGCAGGAACAAATTTAGACGAATTGAGCTCGTTTTAGACGAATTGAGCTCGTTTTAGACGAATTGCAGGAACAATTTTCTCAGTTTATGTAGTTCAATTGACACATTTTTTTTGCATGTGAGACATAATCATTTACTTCATCTCAATACTCAACCTTTAGTTCATCTCAATACTCAATCATAATTACGATTTGCATGAAAATCTTTACGACAAATTGCATGAAAATCCTTACTATTTATCTCATGAAATCGAACATTCTGAATCAGAAAACGGCCTTACTAAACGTTGCTGGTAAAGAAAGTTATTTCTACGACAAATCAGATCGTCTATTTGCACGAAATTGCTACTAATTTGCACGATATTGGTAACGATTTGCACGAAATACTCCTTAACTTATGCTACTGTTTTCTCACATTATGTATTTCAATTGTTAACATTTGAGATGATTTGACTCAAATTGCATGTGAGACATAATCATTTTGTTAATCTCAATACTCAACCTGTAACACATGTCATATGCAATACACCAACTTGACAAATGAGTTAATGTTTGATAATGTAATTCTTATGATTATAAGACCGGAACGATTCCAATAGCGATTTCAAGAAAAATAGAAACGATTCAAATAACGATTTAAAGTCCCTGAAATTAAAGGAACGAAATTAAAGTACCATCCCATTACAATAACGATTTCACCATGTCAACGATTAAACATAATTTAACGAAATTGAACGAAATTTAGGCAAATGATCGAAATAGTACCATCCGATTAATCTGATCGAAATTTGCATGCCATGCAAACTTAACATAAACCGTATACAACCAAAACAAATACGATCTTAATACTGAAAATTAAACTTCATCAAACCGAGTATAATCTAATAGTACCCTCCGATCAGTACCATTCGATAGATTGCAAGCGATTATACCCACATAGACCCTCTATGCGGGTTTAAAGAAATCCGATTACACAACAACTAATATGAGGAAAGACGAAAGATTAAACAACCCCTAAAACGCCATCAACCCTGTTGCATGAACCATCTTCACCAACAGAATACTTACCCTAACAATATACGGCCATGTTAACAAAAAAAAATATGATATTAAAACTAAACATCGTCTGATCGAAATTTTAGTGCCATGCAAACTAAACATAGACCGTATACAACCAACCAAAATACGATATTAAACGATATTCGGGGACAATATTTACCACCACCTTCTTCATCCTTCTTATCCACCGCCTTCTTGCATTCAGCCCATCCATAAGTCCATGCCTTGCAACAACGAGTCATTGCAATTTTCTGCCAGGATCCACATCTAGGTATTATGTAGAAAGACATAATGTCATTGCATGCAGCCACCAAAAACGCGGATGAAGTTTCGTCAGTTCCTTCTATTTCTGGCGGTTTCTCAATTTTTGTTATTGCATGAGGGATTGGGAAATCATTTTTGGGTTGAGCAAAAATGGACCAATCAAGCCCTCCATCTTCAATTTGAACCATATTTTTTTTGTGATTAAGTATTTAGGGTTACAGATGATGTGTGTGTGTTTTTTTTTTTTTTTTTTAATAAGTAAAATGGCGGTTTAAAGCCTTGAAGAGGAAGAAGGAAAGAAGAAGATGAATGGGAGGAAGATGGAGGGTCGGCAGTTTCCGGGTTTATAAGGACTTTTTTTTTTTTTTTTTTTTTTAAGTTAAAGATGTAAACAAGTTGGTTTTAGGAAGATATTATAAGTTTTCCTTTTTTAAAGTATAAATAGAAGATTTTGGTTTTAGTTTTTATATTGTAATACATAATAACTAGTTTAGTATTTACGTAATATGTCGATATTAAGCTAATTACATAAAATATCGATATTAAGCGATAATCGGAACTAGTAAATACCAAATTTACGTAATATGTCGATAGTAACCTATAATCGGAACTAGTAACTAAGAATTTACGTAAAATGTCGATATTAAGCGGTAATCGGAACTAGTAACTAAGAATTTACATAAAATGTCGATATTAAGCTATAATTGGAACTAGTAACTAAGAATTTACATAAAATGTCGATATTAAGCGATAATCGGAACTAGTAAATACCAAATTTACGTAATATGTCGATAGTAACCTATAATCGGAACTAGTAAGTAAGTATTTACATAAAATGTCGATATTAAGCTATAATTGGAACTAGTAACTAAGAATTTACATAAAATGTCGATATTAAGCGATAATCGGAACTAGTAAATACCAAATTTACGTAATATGTCGATAGTAACCTATAATTGGAACTAGTAAGTAAGTATTTACATAAAATGTTGATATTAAGCTATAATTGGAACTAGTAACTAAGAATTTACATAATATGTCGATAGTAACCTATAATCGGAACTAGTAAGTAAGTATTTACATAAAATGTCGATATTAAGCTATAATTGGAACTACTAACTAAGAATTTACATAAAATGTCGATAGTAACCTATAATCGGAACTAGTAAGTAAGTATTTACATAAAATGTCGATATTAAGCTATAATTGGAACTAGTAACTAAGAATTTACATAAAATGTCGATATTAAGCGATAATCGGAACTAGTAAATACCAAATTTACGTAATATGTCGATAGTAACCTATAATCGGAACTAGTAACTTAGAAATTACGTAAAATGTTGATATTACGCGATAATCGGAACTAGTAAATACCAAATTGACGTAATATGTCGATAGTAACCTATAATCGGAACTAGTAAGTAAGTATTTACATAAAATGTCGATATTAAGCTATAATTGAAACTAGTAAATAAATATTTACGTAAAATGTTGATATTACGCTATAATTGGAACTAGTTAGTACCTAATTACATAAAATTAAAGCTGGAAGCTATAATCGGAACTAGGTATAATTACATAAAATTAAAGTTAGAAGCTATAATCGGAACTACTAAGTAACTAATTACATAATATCAAACTTAGAAACCCTAAACACTATATTCTAAACCCTAAACCCTATATTCTAAACCCTAAACCCTATATTCTAAAACTCTAAACCCTATATTCAGTTTTGCGCCAATTATCCGAAATAATTCAAAATTTCTAACTTAGTTTAAATTTCAATTATTCATTTTGCGCCAATTAAATTAAATTTTGATGAAAAAAAAATTGCTTTTATGGGGAATCGAACACGGGTGACCTATGAATGCATGACTATTAGATAAACCAGTTGAGCAAGGGGTATCAGCACGATTAATAAACAATTAATTTTCAATATATACTAAAACGAATTTAAGGTTATTGAAATAGTAACATATATTTTCCTTTTTAATTTCATTCACACAATATTCTATCTCCCTTTTAACTTGATTCACGCAATATTATATTATCTTATACATAATTATTAAATTCTAATTATTTCTATCATATCTACTTTTAATATTTTTTTAAATAATATTCAATTTCAATATCCTAAATAATAGGATCAACGTGATTTCGTGGGAAATAATGGCGGGACAAAAAAGGAGGGAAAATTTTGGAGGGAAACATTTCAATTGGACCCTATATAAATAACCCTAATTGCTAGATGTTACCTCCATTCCCAAATCAAATTCATAAGAAACATAAAACTCGTTCCATTAAATTAAAACTTTTTAACCTACTGTCATGGCTAATCAAATTCAATATGCAATGTTAAATAGAGAGATTGCGATGGAAAGGAAGGCTCATGCTAGGGATTTGTTGGAGACAAGGATGTTTGTAAGGGAAATGTTAGACGTTGTCAAAGACAAAAGTAAAATTGAGGATGCTATAGCCCATGCTCGATGTAAAACCATAGAATACATATATGAAGAAGAGTTCAATGCCAAATATTCGGCGTTCCTACCCGATGAACACCTGAAATGGCGCCAAGTGGGGCAACGTGAGTACCTACCAATGCCGGTTCCCGATGATGTACTCGTTCGGGTTGAAGGAGGGGACGATAATTTTGATGCCCCTACTACTCCCCCTCCAACGAGTCCTCAATGGAGGTCCAGAGGAAGATATGGTTTGGTTGGAAACAGCATAGGCGCCTACAATTCTAGTGCTTAGTTAATTTTTAACATTTGTTTTATAATTTTCAAGTCTGATTACCACGGTTTTTAGTTTCAATTTACATTTCGTGTAATCGTTTCATTTTATTCCAATAAATTATATCTTATTTAGTTATATTCTTTTACATTATTGGTTTATTTTGTTTACAAACCCTAATGACCAGTTCGGAATTAGAGTAACTCATAATTTACAATTAGAAAATCAATTAGCCAAATTTGAAGAAAAACTAGCCTGCGGATTCGAACCCTAGTTGAGGTATTTTAGCAGTTAATCGAAATAATTAGGGGATTAAGAAAAAAAAAACAAAGTTGTGGCTATACGGATTCGAACACGGGTTTTCTTGACTTAGCCTAAATCTAATCCTAAAAAATAAATAATCCCAAAATCTCTCAAAAAAAAATTAATATTCCTAAGATCAAGTTAACAATATTTTTTTTAAAAACAAAAGATATTTTATGAAATAAAAACGAAATTTTATAATTAAGGCAATTTTTAAATTTAGGAAATTCATTGCCTAAAATCAAGCTAAGAATATTTTAAAAAGAAAAGATAAAATATCAAATGAAACCGAAAATCTTTAAAAAAGGCAATTTATATATTTAAGAGATTTATTGCCTAAAATCAAGCTTAAGAATATTTAAAAAATAAAGATATTTTATCAAATGAAACCGAAATTGTTTAAATAAGGCAATTTTATAATTTAAGAAATTTATTGCCTAAAATCAAGCTACAAATATTTTAAAAATAAGGAAAGTATTAAGAGTTAAAAAACGGAATTTTAAATAAGGCAATTATTCGAATTAGAGTTCATTAAGGTTTAATGAATTAAAGAAATAGATTCATAATATTATGAATTGTAATCAGTGAATGTATGTGCCGATACCCCTAGCTTAGTTGGTTACTAGTCTCTTTACAAAAATCTAATTGCTACTAATGCCAACCCGTGTTCGATCCTTCACAACAACTTTTTTTTTTGCCCTTTTATGCCTTAATTAGAGTTAATCAATTAATGGATTAGGGTTCATCAAAAAATTTCCCCTTCTTCCCCAATTCGATTTTAAATGATTAATAATTACTCCAATGCTAGGGTTAATTCGATTTTTATTGATAAGGATTACCATTTGATTAATAAAATTTGATTTTGATCATATGAATTAGGGTTCTTCAACTGAATTAGGGTTCATCAAAAAATTTCCCCTTCTTCCCCAATTCGATTTTAAATGATTAATAATTACTCCAATGCTAGGGTTAATTCGATTTTTATTGATAAGGATTACCATTTGATTAATAAAATTTGATTTTGATTATATGAATTAGGGTTCTTCAACTGAATTAGGGTTCATCAAAAAAATTCCCCTTCTTCCCCAATTCGATTTTAAATGATTAATAATTACTCCAATGCTAGGGTTAATTCGATTTTTATTGATAAGGATTACCATTTGATTAATAAAATTTGATTTTGATCATATGAATTAGGGTTCTTCAACTGAATTAGGGTTCATCAAAAAATTTCCCCTTCTTCCCCAATTCGATTTTAAATGATTAATAATTACTCCAATGCTAGGGTTATTTCGATTTTTATTGATAAGGATTACCATTTGATTAATAAAATTTGATTTTGATCATATGAATTAGGGTTCTTCAACTGAATTAGGGTTCATCAAAAACTTCCCCCTTTTTCCCATAAATCGATTTTAAATGGTTAAGAATAAGGCTATTCGATTCATAGAATTAAGTTCATCAATTTGATACGATTTTGATTACTTAATAGAATTGAATTAGGTTATGATTAATGTTATGAAATTAGGGTTCATTTGATTTTTATTATGAATTTTTATTGTTTACGAATACGATTTGAAAAAGAAAATTGATTGATTAAGAGGTCAAAAATAAATAATAATAATAATAATAATAATACAAAAAAACGTTAAAAACAATAATAATACTACTACTACTACTAATAATAATAATAATAAATCAAAATATGTCAAACAAAGGAAATTAAAAATTACCCTAAATATAGTTAACTACATGTGGTTAGCAAGTTAACTACATATGTGTAATTACTAATATAACCCTAAATTAACTACATATGATTCACTCTAGTTAGCCACATGGCGCAATTTAATTGGTCGTGTATGAGATTTTCATACACCTCGTGTATGAGTAGCCTTTTCCGTATCTTTATATCTGTTGTAACCTGTAAATAAATAGTCAAAACAAAGGTCAGTAGACAACACAAAGTAATGGCAGAGGCGGAAATAAAATATTACAGTCGGAACTCGGCAAGTGACGTGGTTTGATCGCTAGGTGTTTTGTACACCTCATCGCTAGGTGTTTTGTACACCTCACTTGACTGATTTTGATTTAAACACACCCATCAAAATGCCTTTACATCAACATTCAACTCTGTCACGTCCCTTTTATTGGCAAGAATACGAGAAACGGCAGAATACTAAAGGTGAGACAATAATGAAGAGTAATGGTGGTCATTAATGGAGAAGCATTGAAGTGGGTATCATTTAATATATTAAAGCAAAGGCTACTATGCTGATGTGTCGCTCTATTGCTAATCCACCGTAAAAATACCGTATACCCTGTACAACAATGTACTCGCAAAATACGGAGTAGTAGAAACTACCCAATAACCCATTAACGGTTAACATAATCCTTCGTGAATTGACCATCTTCCCTCTATCTAAATGGCCCCTCATCCTCAAGGACCTCAACTACCCACTATCTAAATTGCAAAAAAGAAAAAATAATCCCCCTCCACCGTCATTAGTCATTACACCATCTTCATTATCCTTCGTGAATTGACCATCTTTCCTCTTCTCCGTCATTCTAACTTACCACCATTATTTACTATCACCATGATGGCTCAAGTGCACTGCCCTACACCGGAGTTCCCTAACGCCTTCGTTAATTTTCAAATCGTTATCATAAGTCCTTAACTTGCGTCACCCTCGCCGTCGTCGATCACTTTCGTTGTCATACTGGCTGCTAGAAGCGATTGCTTGAGTCCATCTCTTCGCCCCCCCGATTTCATTGTTTACAAAGATGGTATTATCTTCTTCTTCTTCTTCTTCTTCTTCTTCTTCTTCTTCTTCTTCTTCTTCTTCTTCTTTTATCAATTAAATTTGATTTTAGTAGCAACAATACTACAGTTACAAGTTAATCAAAATAGAAATTTGGATTTAAGTATTGATTTGTGTTTTCAACCAATGTTAAATTTTGGTGAATTGATTTTATAACTAAATTTGCATGATGTTATCGAATATAAATTGTTGATAAGTTGGAAGTTATTGTCAGATGCTAATTGTTTAAGACAAAATTAGATTAGCAAAATTTAAGACAGAATCAGATTAGTAAAATTTGGAGGCAATGATATATTTGTTATTATCATTTCGCAGAGGATTCACTAGAGTTTGTGGCAGTGTCAATTTTTAATGTTATGGGTTTGTGTCAGGTAATTTCCGAATCAATGAATAAGGGAGCTGAGCAAGTTGTTTAATGATAACAGTGATATGTATTTGTTATTATCAAATAGTTTCTTCTTATCCAGCAACTTCATATATTTCTATTTGCAATGTAGTTAAAAATTTGTTGAATATGCTATTCTATATTCGTTTTATGAAGGTGAACTATCTGTCTGGATATTTGATGATTATGAGTGAAATCCATGTCTGTGATCAGAAGAAATCAGAGACTTGACCTCTCAAGTCGTTATGTCTTTATGGTTTGTTAATTTTATGAACTATATCATCACACTTTTTCTTAATCATATGGTTTTCTTATTCCGTAAATTGCAAAATTTTGATTAGTTGGCTGTTAATGATATTATCACTATACTGTTGTTTAGATCACGGTCGCAGGCTCGCAACCAACTTCATAATTGCAAACTCCGACATTGGAGGTAACACCCCTTTTCCTCACTATATATTCTATGTCATTATTTTCTTTATTTGACTTTATAAGTAATTATATGTTGGGTTTCATGGGGCATTAGTGCAATTTTCATCTGAAAACAAGAATCAGCGGGGCATTATTTTCCGCCTATAAATTGCATGCTGAGTTCATCCACGGAAATTGACAAATTACATTAATATTGTAATTTGATGCTAAACTTGATCCAAATTGGGGTTTGAATCTCTTACAGAGATCAGTATGGCAGTAATCTGTACTCCGTAATATGCATTGGTGGATATTCAAACAATCACCTCTACTGCTATATACAATTAATTTTTAGAGTGTTGACAATCTTTTGATCGATGCAAATACAACTACCATTTCACGCCATCAGACCCCAACTGCATCCAATGTGCCAGAGCCATGACCCACCACTTTGCATTGCAATACTATTTTGGGATTCGATGTTATCATCTACTTTTTCGGGATTCGATGTTATCATCCACGTTTTACCAACCATCCCCAGTTAGCTTACTACTATATAAGAGTAATTTACTTTTCCATATTCGTTTCAGTAGTTTTTTTTTTTTTGTTGAGAAATATTCATTTCAGTATTTTGTTATCATAACCTTTTTATTTGTTCTTTATGAATCCTTCCCAAAGACTTTCATGTAATTGAAGACAAAACACTTTCTCGAGAGATTTATTTTTTAAAGAATTTTTAGGAGTTTGTCTCATCGGAATTAAGAATGACGGTACTCACTGACAGGTCTATTAAGTTGTACTTTATATCTTACTCCGTATCTACCTGATTTATTTGCATAATTTGTAGCCTTTGCAATCAAATAAACCATTACATGCTTTTAAATTCATGTTATTTGGGCTGTCAAGCGATGAATCATTTATATTTGCGGGATTTATATATACCTTGATATTATCATCTTAGCTCTTTGCATTTTGTTGTTGTTTGTGTTCAAATAGGTAGGCTACAAAAGAGGAAAATTGAATTTGAAGTACTCATGGAATTTGGTAGGTTATATGCTTAACTTTGTGTTTTGATGAAACATGTATATAAAACTTGGAGAAGATATAAAGAGGTATTCAAGTAAATGATGAGCATCTATTTCTCTAAGTCTATTCACTCTTCTATAATAGAAAGAGGAGTTTTTGTATTAGATTGAAGGGATTAATTGGACATACCTTGAATACAAGGTTCTTAAACATACTATAGATCGTGTTCTCTGTTTTTGTGAGACGGTAACTTACGGTGTTTGTTTATTTTTCTGAAGAAAGTATCTAGAAAGGTATATGATTTATTTGTTGAGGGATTAAGCACTGCCTTACGTCAATCTGTGCTTGATTTCAAAATCTAATAGTTCATTCTGAAGATTAGCTTCAACCCGACATCTTTGTTGTGTTTGATTTCAGGTTTATGTTTCGTATTATAGGTTTTGTATTATTGTGATTTAAAGTGAAATATAAAGACCCTTTATTTAGTTGATACTGAAATTATTTGCAACAAAAAATATGTTTTTTTCCTAATTATTTTGTAATCCTCAAATTAGAGTTTGATTGAACCCAGGTTAATGACAGAGAAGAGCAGCAACAAGTTTTGAGTACGAGTGCATGATGGTTTTATAGTGAAGTGGAATTTATCTAACGACCATTAGTTTACCATACAAGCATTGTAAACGCTATTCAACTTAGCCAAAAAAAAGAGAAAGAAGAGAGAAAAAGCTCTAAAAATTAGGTCATTCACTCCTTGCTTTCCGTGCTGCCGTCATGACAATAATGGCGAGATCATCCTCGTCCAAAACAAATTCTGCAACAAAAAATCCAAAAACTTCATCTCCTTTACCAAATAACAACAAAAAAAAGACAGGGCCTTCACCATCGGAGGTTAATAAAGAGAAGAACGTCAATGAAATCGTGGGTTTGGCTCTTTTTGACTTGGAAACAGTTGAAGTTGATGAGAATGGGGAAGAGTGGGTTACCCAGGGCAAAAAGAAGAAAACTTTAGCCTCTATTCCTGAAGAACCAAAAGAGATTTGCAGTTTGATTGAGGATGTGCGTGATGAGCTCAATTTTTGGAAACCTTCAGTATACTGCTTCATCTTGGGTGCAAATCCTCCTCCGGAAGTGGTGGAGCGTTTCATTCGAAGGATTTGGGTGAATTTTTCAATTGATAAGGTATCCTTTCTTCCTAATGGCATTTTTATCGTCCGTTTTCTGAATGAGCAGAGTAAGGAGGCCGTTCTCAAACAGGGGCACTTCCTGTTTGATAATAAGCCCCTGATTGTTAGGAATTGGACTGCTAATATTGAGTTAACAAAGGATAATGTTAAGAATGTGCCTGTGGGGATCAAGTTGTGGGATTTGCCTCTTAAATTTTGGGGTAAATGTCTACCTAGAATTGCAGGACTAGTTGGGAAGTATATTCAGAGTGATGTGTCAACTATGGAAAAGACTAGGTTAGGGTTTGCTCGGGTGTTGATTGAGGTTCCCTTTGGCAAGAAACTCCCTGCCTCTGTGCTTTTCTTAGATGAATTTTCTCAAGAGGTTAAGATTGATGTAGAAAGTGAATGGAAACCCATTTTATGCACTGAATGTGGAGGGGTAGGTCATGAGAGTCTTTCCTGCAGGAAACCAAAGCAGAAAATGGCTTCTAAGCCTGTTCCTACTGAAGGAAAAGTAGATCTATATACTCAACATATTCATATATGTTTTATTTTAATTTCTCATAAAATTAAATGGTGGATCTTATGCATGCAAACTAATAAACAATATAAAGAAGAAACCATCATCTTACATTGTGATTTTCGGATTTATGGGCACAAGTGAGTTCACCTACTCACTTGTTCTTGAGCTTCTAAATATTGGATGAACAAGGTTCAAATTAGAACCTCTCCCAAAAGCATATACCCAAGGAAACTCATAATAACCAATATTATTTAGATCTAGTAATAATATTAGTTTTACTATAAAATTGACACAAAATAAATTGTATTTTTACTCTTGAAAATCTCGGTCAAGAGGGAGTATTTGTGAAATTTTATTTCTCTAGAAAAATCACATATTGTAGAGAGTATCTTTCTTACACTACTAAAAAATGTTGTGTGTAAGGATGAATGAATAAATTGAGAAGAAAAACTCTTTTCTTTTCTCCTATGGTTGGCCGAAAAAATGCCTTGAGTAGTATGCCCAATGCATTTCACTTTTGCTCTTCACAAGAGGCTAGGCATGCAACTCTAGGGTTATCATTGTGTTTTATTTAGAATAAAATAAATTAAACAACACAAACCCTTAATGCCCTTCATATTTTCGGTTACCATGTAAAATGGTAGTCCATATTATCTTTGTCATTTGTCAATTGTAACATGTGTGACATGTTACTTGACTTATGAAATTGTAATGTATTTTTAACACATTAAAAATCAACATACTCATAAAATATGTCATTAACAAAATCGACTAGTAATTTGTAATTACTTGTACCAAAAGTGTTCCCGAATTATAAACTACAACATTCTGTATTTATAATAATTTATTCATTCCGTTTCAATTGTTTCTGTAAACAATAATTTCATCTAAGTAATGAAACAATTCGATTACTTAGACCGTGAATTACTAGTCGATTTCATCTAAATAATTTCATTTAATCATATTTACAATAAGATACGTAAATTATACTCACAAAAATCATCCGTCAATTTTAAGCAATTTAATTAACTCGTATCGGTATACGATTAATTAAATAATCAATTAAGAGTATTTCCCTATAGGTATGACCTAAGGGGATCAACTGATCACTACCGTCGCACGACAGTAATGTCAAACTCTAGTCAGCCAATCATTACCGATATGCGTGGACCAGTTGACTGTAAAATATTACATCCCACATGTATTCTTAAAATGAGATTTAATAATGATATTTAAATCATGTGATCGCACTATTGTTGAGGACACATTTCCCAACAATCTCCCACTTGTCCTCGACAAGTGTGCGTCACCAATTCTCTTGTCCTATTACTATCTTCCACTCAATGCAAGGTGTCTTTCGGGTCGTACTTGCAAGTGATCATATCGAGAGTGGTTTCCTCGATCTGGAGAATAACTGATAGACCGGATTTATCTATCATAGATACCTTCCGAGCGTGGCCACGCATTTCCAGTTCATTACTCCTCGAGTGGCCCTGAGATATTGTTTTAACCCTGACAAGGGGGTGGACAATTTCTATCGCACTTATTCCCTTCGACTAGCCACAGCCATCATAACCCAAAATATGCCCATTTGACCCCATTTACGAAGGTCGTAGTAACACAAATCAAAGTTAATATGAAACTGTGCCATCTTAGGCGAATAGTCTTTAGTCAAAAGAATCGACTCATTAGAATACTATAGCAGCTCTCGCCACGACCAGGCTATATAAATTGCCAGAACTCTATAAGCGGTCATAAGGCCCGACAAAATGTTCCTAACGATGCCTATGTGATCGACTAGTCATCCCACATGACTCTATGGCACTTGAACTTGCCATCAATCGCATCACACTCTAGTCACTTCGAGACGTCACCTCATACAAGTGACTATGGGCTAATACTATGTTAATCCGGGTTCACTTTAACAGGGTTCAACGTTGTCTCTACAACCCGTTTGGATGTAACAAAGTATAATAAAAGAGTTTTAAAGTAAAACTCGAACGACAAATGCGATTATCACATAAGAATAGTCAATGCCTGATTACTATTTCATTTTCTATAATCTAATTTGTTCTTGTATGTAGTTGTTCATTTCAATTCAATTGAAATGACATGACTCATCATGTTTAGCTTTTGAGAAGGCTTTGGTTAGTAGGTTTTATCAACTTCTTATACCTTACTCAACCTTACTACATACTCGTTTTCCTTTGTAATGTATACATTTGCATTACAAAACTTTCTGAGTACGTGTCGAGATCCAATCAAGACATAGGCCCTCTAGCCTAAGAATAGCTCCCACTGTTTTCACAGTGTGCGGGACTCATCCTTCTTGCACATCTCATGATTGCAAGTGTACTCAATTTCCGTTATAAATATCTCTCATTGTTCTTTATTGCCTAGAACGATTCTAGAAAATCTACTTCTTAATTAACATTGCCACAATGGTATCTTAACCATCCTAATTGTGTTTTGATTATGGTTTTGTCGGAAACCATGCGCAATCTCAATTGTCAATTGTCACTTGTGTAACACCCTTACACAAAATTGCATCATAAACACTTTGCATCATAGCCTTAATGCTTCTGCAAGCACTTAAGGGTAATCTTTATGGCTTACTTGGTAAAGATTACTTAAATTCGATTTTGAAAACAATTCATCATACTCAAGGTATATGAAGTGTTATACATCATTACTCATTTAATTGATCCGGCAGCGGAAGTAAATGGAATCAATCAAATATGTTCAATTTAATTGAACTAGTCATGAATCTTATCAACATAAGACTTCTTATTGACGCTAATATCATGTAGATTTATCTTCATAAATCTGGATATTAAAGATGTATTATATTACTCCAAAAGTCTTAAATCATTCTCAATGATCAATATGCCATCCACATATCGGACTAAATAAAATTTCCGTAACTCCCACTAAACTCCATGTATAAACACAACTTATCGACTTATCGAGAAAAGTTTTATAACATGATCAAAACATTGATTCCAACTCATTGATGTCCTACTTAAGACCATCTCTTAAGTTGCACATTATCTTAGGATTGCAAGAATCTATAAAACTCATGACATGTATTGAATACATTCCTTCTTTTGAAGAAGTGGGTTTTAGATTCACATGCTGTATGCGTATCCTCATAATGAAACACAATCCCTAAGAAGATCCAAATAGACTTAAGCATTTCAATTAGTGCAAAACACTTTGCCACCAATCAAGCTTTGAAATCTCTCTTTATTAGTGCAAAACCCTTTGTCACTAATCAAGTCTTTTTATTTCGGATTTTCATGGCTCTAAGCCTTGTATTGAGTTGTGACTTAAACACTCTCATGTCTTATGTAAGTCATATGTTCATTACTTTCCAGAAGTAATCAACTTGAATCAAACGATTTCTTTTGTAAGTTATAAGTTCTTTACTTTCTTAAAAGTAGCATGAATTCATCATCTTTAACAAGTGACGAATTTAACCTCCTAGGTTTTGAAGAAACAACGTCTTACACAAAACATCTCATGTAGCCAAGAAAGACGAGTTTCCTGCGACATAACTTTCTTTGTGGCTCTTGAATAATTTCTCCCACTCTGTCTTCTAAAAATAAACTTGTATTTTAGAAAGACAGCTTCACGAGCCGCAAACCCGTCGTACTCGTGATAATTGAAGAGGGAAAAAATGAGCATTTGTTTCTTGTGAAAACTTACAAACATGGTACCCTTACCATTTCATATCTCATATGATTCGATTTAGTGGAAAAATAATTTAGACAAAAATTGATAAAATCCCCAAAAGGATCAAGTAACTCAAAGTAACTTGATTGAAGTCCAAACCATATCGAATAGCGTTTGATTTCTTATCCAACCACACATTATTCTATAATGCGTGTTAAGAGAGATTAACTTGTGATACTATATCACATTTCCTTTGGCTTATATCAAAGTCTTCACTTTGATAATCCCATCACGACTAAATCGTGATTCCTTGAACTCTTTAAACTTCTTCAAAGATGTTTTCTATTTACCTTATTAAGTGAACACATTAGCGTCAACTTAAATCGTTGGTAAAAGAAAATGATTAACCTATTTTGGATCAATGATTTAAAACCTCGATCTCCTTTTCAACCAAAAGGCACGAGATATCTTGCTTTGAATAAAAGATACGCATATACCGTTAACAATCTAATGGTTTCAAGAGTACTCGATAACTCTTTTCGTTCATCATTCCAAAATTCAAGGTTTAATCTTGGGTTACCAATTTGAGTCTTGCATCATCTTCATGATATATCATTCTAGTTTGGTTTAGAATATAATCACCTTGATAATGGGCTAGCCATACATCAAATCGTGGTGTATAGGGTCACAAAAGTGAAACCTCATTTGTATCTTAACAAGTTTGTATTCTTATTCAGAGTTTATGTACTTAATAGTCACAATTAAGTACAACTCCAAACCCAAAAACTAGATTTAGTACACAATGACTCTATCTCTCGACTTCATTGTTGCTAGTCGTCATATTCTAATCATCTTATGTGTCGAATACAATGATGAAAACCTCCACTGGTTTCTAATATTGACGAAGTGGTACTAGCAAAATTTATGTTTAATCAAATAAACATTTAAAGAAGAAGGTCCCATTAGATGTCCCACAACTAACTTGTTGATTCTTCAATAATTTGGGGTAGTTTCCTTTCTTGTGTCCAACATTTAAGACAATGGAAACTTTATCGGTCGGGATTGATAGGTTTAGTATCGCTATTCTCAACAACTTTACTTTTAACATTACCTTGTATCAATTCCGTTATAATCTTTACTTCTTGAACCTCGTCCTCATCTTAACGGTTTAAGAGAATGCTCCCACTCATTTCAATGAGTCTTTGCTTTGAGAAGCAAAATTGAATTCATGAAGATCACTCTTCATTTGTTCGTTTTAGTCTTAAAACTTTCATTGAAGTGGTTGCGTTATTTTGGTCAATTACGAATTCTTGACAAAACTAATTACCAAAACAATTTATCGCTTCAAGGTACTTAATTCATATAAGTACATGAAAAACAATCCATTGTAAGTAGATGTGTTAGTCTAGAATCAAAAACCTGTTTGATAATGAATAACTTTAATCTATACTCTTTGCAAGAGATCCTTAGCAATGGTTAATTCAAGGTCTTTAGAAGAAAATTCAAATTTTGTCTTTAGTTACGATGTTTTAATGGAGTTTTGAATCAAAAACGAAATGATATCGTATATGAATAGTGGTAAAGAAATAGAACAATATAACAACGGAATAGTGGAAAACTTAACATTTATCGTTTTATTAATACTTGAAAAACAAGTATAGCATTTACATAGTGACCTCTACCCAACTATGATAAATGATTCCAAGATCCAAATTCATATTAACTTGGGCACGGTGTGGCCGATACATACCTTATCAATATAACTCGGTGGATTAACTCTTTAATCGATTATACTTTTAGAACTCTTGGTCGATAAAATTACATTAACATTTATCTTTAGCCCAAAACACATCCGACAAGGGCACGATGTGGCCGATACATCCCTTATCAAAAACTTTTATTGAGTTCAACCCAAATTTTGAATAAATGTGTCCATGATCCAAATCCACATCAACTTGGGCACGGTGTGGCCGATACATCCCTTATCAACATGAATTCGGTGGATAGACATTTATCACCCACTTCCCCTACGTAACAAGGTTTGTACCCCGGTGTGGCCGAGTGCACTCCCTCGCGAAATAGGTTTTCATGGTTTCTACTATTTGGTAAGGCTATGTCTCAATTAATTGTTTTAGCGAGAGGTCATGTCAATTTATTATCTATCACGTTTTAAGTGAACTAAAGCGGTGAACTACGATAATTCTAATTGACATGGTCGATAAACTCGATTAAAAGATGATGCATGTTTTAGTTATGGCGATTTAGCGATGCATGCAACATATGAATAAAATGCAAAGCATAAATTAAATAAAATCCTAGTATGGCCTTCCTAAAATAGAAAAACTATTTAACTATTACATATTTGGAAACCAACTCCATTGGTCCCTTGAACTTCGGTTGTGGCACGCATCTCGAGGTAACACCGTCTTTATGTATCGCCATCTTGAAGAAATCCGTCTTTGGGAACTCCGAAATGAATAAAATTACATAATAAATTACATAATTTCCTATTATACATTTGTAACAAAGATAAAATAAATCTATTAAATTACAAAACGGTGATACGAGATCACAATAAAATTACAACCGAATCGATATACCCATACATTTCGGGAAATACCAATTAAAAAACTAAGGCCATACTAAGTAAAAATTACATAATTCAAAATTTACATAAATTAAAATTATGACAATCATAAAGAAAATGCAGCATTATAATATGTATGATCATGCCCAATTTTATGCTAAATCGCCTTTAATTAGCCAATATCGTATATTACTCGGTTTTAGATTTGCGTGATTTCAACATTTTATAATCACAAAAATTACATAAATTCATATTTATGTATAAGTTAATTACCCTAACCTCTTAGGACTCAAAATTTAGTCTTCACTAATTATTTGACCATAATTAACTCATATTTCTAAAATTGTTCATTAATGGACCAAAAATATAAAAATAAGCTATAAACTTCAAATAAATCACAAAATTTCAAATAAATTAAAATTTTGAAATTTAAACTCATGAACATTCTGGAAAAAATACCATGACACTCATAATGTTCAAAAACTTAGGTTAAAATTTCAAAAATTTTCCGGAAAAACAATGTTGCGGTTTATCGGTTTTTTAACAAAATAATCATAAAAACATGAGAAAAATTATATTCATTAACTTTTCAATTTTAGATCTGAAATGGATAATAAAATGCAACATATGACGTTTTTCCTTAGTCATGGAGTATGTTTTAGGAATTATTCACTAATTAAGTCACTATTTATGCTATTTTTCATCAAAAATCCATAAATCATGCATAAAGACTTCAATATAGCCCATTATTTTACACACATCTTGTAAAATTGCATGTGACAACATACTAAATTTCTATGACCAGATTAGAAATATTTCTCATATTAACCTATTTTTCATCTAAATCCGATTTTTATCATGAAAAATCCATTTTTCGAGCATAAAAACTCATAAAATTATGAAAATTTCCAGATCATCTAAAAAACATATCCAAAAACCACCTGAAAATTCGAAGTTTAGCTAATTTTCGTCCAAAAATGACATTTTTATCATAAAAATCACATTTTAATGCCAATATTATATAAAATGAACAATAAAATCCATAAATTAACAAAAATATCCTAAATACATTTTAGGATCAGAAACTTTAACATGCAAAAATTAATTTTGTGATATATCATAATAACACAAATTATACAAGTTTTATATGTTAATCTTTATAACTCGGAAAAACTTTTAACCGATTTGCATGCAAACAACCATGGCTCTTGATACCGATTGAAGGAAAAGTAGATCTATATACTCAACATATTCATATATGTTTTATTTTAATTTGTCATAAAATTAAATGGTGGATCTTATGCATGCAAACTAATAAACAATATAAAGAAGAAACCATCATCTTACATTGTGATTTTCGGATTTATGGGCACAAGTTAGTTCACCTACTCACTTGTTCTTGAGCTTCCAAATATTGGATAAACAAGGTTCAAATTAGAAACTCTCCCAAAAGCATATACCCAAGAAAACTCATAATAACCAATATTATTTAGATCTAGTAATAATATTAGTTTTACTATAAAATTGACACAAAATAAATTGTATTTTTATTCTTGAAAATCTCGGTCAAGAGGGAGTATTTGTGAGATTTTATGTCTCTAGAAAAATCACATATTGTAGAGAGTATCTTTCTTACACTACTAAAAAATGTTGTGTGTAAGGATGAATGAATAAATTGAAAAGAAAAACTCTTTTCTTTTCTCCTATGGTTGGCCGAAAAAATGCCTTCGGTAGTATGCCCAATGCATTTCACTTTTGCTCTTCACAAGAGGCTAGGCATGCAACTCTAGGGTTATCATTGTGTTTTATTTAGAATAAAATAAATTAAACAACACAAACCCTTAATAACCTTCATATTTTCGGTTACCATGTAAAATGGTAGTCCATATTATCTTTGTCATTTGTCAATTGTAACATGTGTGACATGTTACTTGACTTATGGAATTGTAATGTATTTTTAACACATTAAAAATCAACATACTCATAAAATATGTCATTAACAAAATCGACTAGTAATTTGTAATTACTTGTACCAAAAGTGTTCCCGAATTATAAACTACAACATTCTGTATTTATAATAATTTATTCATTCCGTTTCAATTGTTTCTGTAAACAATAATTTCATCTAAGTAATGAAACAATTCGATTACTTAGACCGTGTCTCATTTAATCATATTTACAATAAGATACGTAAATTATACTCACAAAAATCATCCGTCAATTTTAAGCAATTTAATTAACTCGTATCGGTATACGATTAATTAAATAATCAATTAAGAGTATTTCCCTATAGGTATGACCTAAGGGGATCAACTGATCACCACCGTCGCACGACAGTAATGTCAAACTCTAGTCAGCCAATCATTACCGATATGTGTGGACCAGTTGACTGTAAAATATTACATCCCACATGTATTCTTAAAATGAGATTTAATAATGATATTTAAATCATGTGATCGCACTATTGTTGAGGACACATTTCCCAACACCTACCACTCAGAAATGGATCCCCAAGTAGAAAACTGTGAATGTACCTCAACCTATCCCTGTGACCTCTGCTGTGAGTGTATCTGATACTCCTGTGGTTTCCAAAACCCCTGAGGAAATCCAGCATAAATTGCAGGTCTCTTGGTCCAAGGATGGTAAGTATGGCCAGCCTCCTGCCAAACCAGTCACTACTCTTAGCAGGCAAGACATAATACGTGCTGGCAAAGCTACTACTCATTTAAGTCAGTACACGTTCCAGGATGCTCTTAATAATGCTGCCAAAAAATCTGGTGTTGGAAGTGTCCTTGTTAATGATCCTCCAAGAGTTGGTGTGGGTACAAGTGGTAGTGCATTACTCCCCCTGGGAGTAATGCATAACATTGGTTTCTGGAACGTGAGGGGACTAAATAGCTCATCTAAGCAAAAGCAAGTTAAATGGTTTTTACATTCTCATATGGTGGGTCTATTTGGTCTCCTTGAGATAAAGGTAAAGCCTTTGTCTCTAAACTCTGTTAGGAAAAGTGTGTGTGATGGTTGGTCTCTCTCCACTAATTCTTCTTATCATTCTAGGGGCAGAGTGTGGGTACTATGGAATCCCTCTGTCTTTTATGTGCATTTTGTCCATTATAGTGCCCAGTCTATTCATATGATGGTTACTGAAAATAGCTCCAATTTCACATTTTTTTGCACCATGGTTTATGCCTATAATGATACCACTGATAGGAAAAGTTTATAGCATGACCTTTGTTCTTTTGCTGATTCTATTCATGATCCTTGGATTCTTTGTGGTGACTTCAACTGTGTACTAAAATCCTCTGAGAGACTTGGTGGGTCTTCATCTGATGAGGAGATTAAGGATTTTCAGGAATGTTTAGATTATTGTTAGATGATAGATAGCCCAGCTGCTGGATCCTATTATACCTGGAATAACAAGCAGGAACCACAGACTAGAGTTTATTCCAGACTAGATAGGGTTCTTGTTAATAATCACTGGATTCACCATAGACCTAATACATATGCTCATTTTTACAATGAAGGCATTTTTGATCACACTCCTTGTATTATCCAAGAGCCTGCTGCCTCTATGAAGGGGAGAAGGAGTTTTAAATATTTCAATATGTGGAACCAAGTGCCTGAATTCAAGCCTTGCATTACTCACCATTGGAATCAGTCTTGGCAAGGGACTAAAATGTTTAAAGTTGTTATGAAATTGAAGAGTCTCAAGAGACCTCTGAAAGATTTAAACAAAGACTTATTTAATGATATTGAGAATAGTGCAGTTCATGCATGGAAGATATTAGATAACATCCAAGATCAATTAAGGACTGCCCCTGGTGATCCTACCCTTTTGGTTAAGGAGAAGGAAGCTGCTGGTGTTTACAGAGAGTTGCAAGCTGCTTGTGACAGCTTTTTGACTCAAAAATCAAAAGCCACCTGGTTAATCAAGGGGACAACAACACTAGGTATTTTCATAGTCTCCTTAGAGCAAGAAGTGTTAAAAATAAAATTTTCCTCATTGAGGATACTGATGGCCATGTGCATTCTGATGGATCCCATATACAGTCTGCCTTTTTGAAGTATTATGAAACTTTACTTGGGACTGCTGGGCATACTACCCCTGTTTGTGCCTCTGTGGTTCAGCAAGGTCCTATTTGTAACTCTGAGCATCACTCTATTCTACTGGTCCCTGTCACTAAGAAGGAAATTAAGGAGGCATTTTTTTCTATTCCAACTCATAAGGCCCCTAGGCCTGATGGTTTCTCTAGTGCCTTCTTTAAAGATTCTTGGTCTGTTGTTGGTGATGAGGTGTGTGATGCCATTTTGGATTTTTTTTCAGTCTGGTAAGATGCTTCAACAGATCAACCATACCTTCATTACTTTGATTCCAAAAATTGACAATCCTCAAAATGTCACACAATTTCGTCCTATTTCCTGCTGCAATGTCTTATATAAAGTCATTTCTAAAATTCTGTGCACTAGACTCTTCTCTATTTTGCCTTCTATTGTCAGTAAGAATCAAGGAGGGTTTGTTAAGGGGAGGAGTATTGCTGAAAATATTCTCATTTGCCAGGATCTTGTGAGACTCTATAATAGAAAGGCTGTTTCCCCTAGATGTTTGATGAAAATTGATCTCAAAAAAGCCTATGATTCAGTGCATTGGGACTTTGTGGAACAAATGCTTATTGCCTTATGATGGGGCATATTCTGCACCCGCTGACCAGTCAGCATATTGAGCAAGGTCAAAGATATCCACAGCAAGTCAACGTCTTAAACAGCCTAACCGACGGCACCTGTCGGCCTGTCTCTTGTGCCTCGGCGGGGACAACTGGCCAGCCGAGGCACACATCCGCGAACTCATATCCAAGACCCCTCGCCGGTGAGTCAACAGGGCCTGCCGGCCTGCCATGGGTCCCTCGGCCGAGGGGTAGATCAGTCTTTCCACCTGCTAGCCACTTGGCCACTTGGCCACTACGTGACAAAAGGTGAAAGTCTATAAATACTCCTCAACTCTCATTGAGGAGGAGATCGACAATTTAACCTAAGAATCACTATTCATCTGGTAATATCTTCCTTATCTCTCTACAATATATACTTCACCAAGTAACAACAACTTATCTTTCTAAGTTTACTGACTTGAGCGTCGGAGTGAGTTCGCTCGGCCCAAAGCCGAGCCCTCAGTTTGCTCATTGTTTCAGGAGACCGCAAGGAGGAGTCAACCAAAGACGTCATTCTACAAGCACGGGTGGTAACGTATAACTGCTCTGGAATTACACCCGGAACACCTTAAACTTCCCTACTCAATTTATTCATCTGGTTATGATTTGTGTAAGAACTGCTTCTTACTCTTTGGTGCTTAATGGAGAGAATTTTGGGTATTTTAAAGGGGCAAAAGGGTTGAGGCAAGGGGATCATATCTCCCCTCTCTTTTTTACTATTACCATGGAATACCTAAGTAGGATTTTGGCTCATGTTACTGCTACTATGCCTTTCAAGTTTTACCCTCTGTGTAGCCAGCTCAAGTTATCCCACCTCATGTTTGCTGATGACCTGCTTCTCTTCTCTAAGGGGGATACTACTTCCATTATGATTCTTCTTAGAGCTTTTGCAACCTTCTTTGGTATCCACTGGTCTTCAAATGAACTCTCTGAAGTCTAACATCTATTTTAATGGGGTTGCTTCTAGTGTCAAAAGTGATATCATGCAGATCTCTGGTTTCTCTGAAGGAGCTTTGCCATTTAAGTATTTGGGGGTGCCTATTTCTGCTGGTAGGCTCACTGTAAAGAACTGCTCTTGCCTTATTGAGAAGATTACTGAAAGAATCCATGGTTATGCTGCCAAGAAATTATCTTATGCTGGTAGATTAACCTTGGTGAATTCTGTTCTTACCACTCTATATACATACTGGGCTTCTATTTTCATTCTGCCAAAGGGAGTGTTAAGGAGAATTGATGCCCTTTGCAGAAACTACTTATGGGATGGGTCAACTGAGTATGTTAGATCCCCTCTTGTTAGCTAGGAAAAGGAGTGTGTTCCAAAAGATGAAGGTGGACTTGGTATTAGGCATAGCATTGCCTGGAATCTTGCTTCAATCTGTAAGCTCTCCTGGTGGATTTATTCTAATCAGGATAGTCTGTGGGTACAGTGGGTACACCACATTTATATGAAAGATGTTCCCTGGTCTCTTTATAAACCTAAACATGATGCTCCTTGGACCTGGAAGACTATTTGTAAAGTTAAGGACAAGTTCATAGCTGGTTTTCCACTACTGGACTGTGGCTGCCATGTCCTTCTGGTTACTTAGTTAGTAGTGGTTACCAGTGGATCAGACAAAAATTTCCTACTGTTACCTGGAATAAAATGATTTGGAATTCCTGGTGCATTTCAAAGCACTCTTTTATAAGTTGGCTAATTGCTCGTATAGCTTTGCAGCTGAAAGATAAGCTTTTCCTGTTGGGAATCATTCCTGATGATATTTGCTTTCTCTGTGGCTCAGCACTTGAAAACCATCAACATCTGTTCACTCAGTGCTGTTATACCAGAAAGCTTGTTGCCTTGCTCAGTCTGAAATTGAATATTGGTCTGCCTGTAGCTAACCTCTTAGTCTGGATGCAGACTAAACCACGGGCAAAAATTAAGAAGCAGGTTACTATTGTTTGGATTCAAGCCTTGTACTACACTATCTGGCATCAGAGGAATAAGGCTAGAATTGAAGGGGTTGTTCAACGACCTGAACATGTTTTTCAGCAGATTCAGTGCTTACTTAAATGTCGATTTTTAGAGTGGCATGTTTGTATCAAACGGAGTAATGATAGGGCATGGTTTAAGACAGTAACTTATTAGCTGCCTTTTACTTAGCCTTAGAATTGTATCCAAAATGGATAGTTTGTAATAGCTTGTTTATGATCTTAATGAGAATTTCTAACCTTTCACCAAAAAAAAAAAAAAAAAAAAAAACGCTATTCAACTTGAGGTAAACATAATTCAACTTTGATTTGTGCTATCATATAGCTTATCTTAGTTATTAAATAATGATCTTTCCACACTCCTATAGTGGTAATTTTCTTATATTTTGTTTCACCTAACATACATAATAACCTAATAGACATGAAAGTATATCTTTTTCTTTTGTTTAAGGCTTTGCTTGACTTTTGTTAAAACAAAGTTATTGATATTGAATGAAAAATTAAGGAATTACTGTATTTTGTGGGGTGTTACTTTAATTCTTTCCTATAATATTTGACCGTGATGGAGCAATTAATTTGGTCTGGATGGATTAAATTACCTTTTGTATATTTCTTGCTGCTCAAGCTTAATTAGTCACTACATCCAATATTAGATAAAATACTGCGATAACTCTTTACAGTATACACAAATATGTGCAGAGGATTGGGTTCGTTTCAGAATTTAGCCGAGGAATTTGAGTGAATTCACTCGCTTAACTATGGTGGCGTGGGAGTCTGGAATGACTGCAATAATGTGTTTCATGGGGGTGTTGCTAAAGACCCGAGAGTGGTAGTCGATCAGGTCCTTGCCTACTGGGGTAGCTATAGCGAGGTGTGTAATGAGATGGGTAGTGGGGTGAAGAACAAGCGTGTTGAGGTTGCGGCTAAGTGGGGCCCTCCACCAAACATGTACTTAGTGATTTATTTAGCCATTTTAACGTACAATCAATTATAAAATTTGTAATAGTTAATTATCATTTCCCGTATTTGTTATACATAAATGTTGATTATACCCGTGCATTTTGCACGGGTTACACACTAGTTTGAAGGTAAAAGTGCGGTTCTTTTGCATTGTTATGGTCAATGAATAATAAAGTGATATTAAACATTAAGCACATTACAAGCAATTCTTATACCATGCACCCAAGAGTATGGTGCATGGTACTCCCATCAGTTTTTTTAGTTGTAATGTAATTAGTGGGTAGTTATTAAAAGGTGCATATCTTATTTTTATTAATTCAGAAGACATTACTGAATGCAGGATGCACCACGTCATTTGTAATTTTTTTTTTTTTTTTTTTGAAATTCAAGTTATGGTGGGATCCGTTGGTGTGCAAAGAAATTAGTTCTTTAAATCATCCGGCAATACAAACATGCGACAATTTTCGTCTTAAAAAAAATTCTATGAAATAATTTTATACAACTGGAATAAATGAAATTAATTGCATAAAACCGGAATGCATTAAAATTGGAATAAATGAAATTAATTACAAATAATCAGAAAGAATTACATAATTAATAAAAAAAATTACATAATTACGAGAAAAAATTACATTAAGTACGGGAATGAATTACATATAATGCGAATAAATTACATAACTTGCATAATTTTTAAAACTAGATAGTACGATATATTTCTAAAAATAAATTAATCCTGGCGGAGTATTTACTTAAAGTAAAAAACTCGGCAACTTTTCTATCAGCCGCGCACACCGAAAATGGTAGGTGACAATGATAGGCTACAGAGTAAATTTACACTCCAACTAGCATTTAAAGCTAAATTAAATATTTTATTTCGTTAAAAAAACAAAATAAATTTATAAATTTATTGAAATATTTAAATTTACCAATTTTGAAAAATTATAAGACAAATGATTCACAATTGTTCTAAAAAACATTTTTTTAAAATATAACACGATAATGACACAATTGTAAAACGTTAACATATATAATTTTTTTAAATAATCCTTTCAGATTTGTACAGAAAGTCGTTCATCACCGAGGATTTATTTATTTGGAGCAAAAATTATGGCAACTTTACTATCAATCGCGCAATCGAAACTCGGAAGATGACAATTATAGGCTACCGAGTAATTTCTACTTCGACAAGTACGTTTTATAGGCAACATTAATATCGTCATGTTAAATACACTTGAACCGTCAAACTTCAAATCATAAACTGCATGAAATCAGAGAATCAGTTATGCTAACATAATGGCATGTGCAGTTAATTAAGTGATGACAACAGTTACAACAGTTTGCAAGGAGTGGAGTTGTGGCTTAATGGCAATAGTGGGGAAGTTAGGGTTACATTAGAGGTTATGTAGATCGCTGATTTAGACCAACTATATAATTACAATAGAAATGCAAATAAAAAAAATTCATCCAAAAACATTAATACCGGCCCAAATACATACCGTGCAATTTTGCACGGGTTTAAAACTAGTATATTTAAAATGATTTTATTTTTAATCTAACTACCAATTTTAAAAAACAAAAAATCACTAATGTTCATGATATTTTTACTCAATAAAAAAAGATCATATTTGCTATATTTTGAAACGTGTTTATAATATTTAAATATATATTCACAAAATTTAAGTGACATATTCACATGTTAATTGTGTGAATATGTATATTTTGTTAAATGAATATCTGTGAGTAACTCAATAAAATGTTTGTTGTTCTTATGAACAAGTAATTTGTGAACATGTCTGTTATATTGTTTGAATATCTATATTAGTTGTGTGAGTATGTGAGTTTTACTTTGTGAATATAATTTTTAATCTATGTGAATATGCTAGTTATGTAATATGAATATCTAATGAGTATATTAATTACGTGATGTGAATATTTCATTGTTATGAATATGTCAATTATGTGATGTGAATATGTGAGTAAAATCAAAATAAACGCCAAAATATATCAAAAGTGATCTCTATTTATAGAGGAACGAAAATTATAAATTGTGGTACAAATTTTTATATTTTTCAAATGTATCAAATTTAAATTTTAAAGGTTTTAAGTTTTGATTTTATGGTTTTCCAATAACTAAATGGTGAGAGTATCCTACTCCCTACTCATGGGAGTAGGATATAATTTACCACATTACAAGATTGTAGATATTGCCACGTGTAAATCAAATATGTGCTCAACTTACCTTTTAATAGTATTATATAGATTTAAAAAGTTATGGTAAAAAAAATAACTGTAACCAAACCCCTAATTATCTAAGAAAACCTTAGGAAAAAAACTCTCTTTTATTTAAAAAAGAATACTTGAGGAAAAAACAATTTGTAATAGTAGGTAAAGTTAATTAAAGAGTGACATCTACTTAACATTTCGCTTTTACCATAGCAATAGATCAGAAACCACAATATTAAAAATAAAAATAAAAACCACAGTGATGGCAGTGGCGGACCCAGGAATTTAGTGTCGGGGGGGCACTAAATTTTTTTTGACGCGTTATTTACGCGTGTTTAAGACAAATTTTTTATATTTTGCATTTTTTTCCTAAATTAGCTACTCCCTCCGTCCCGGTCATTTGTTGTCCTATTCCATTTTTGGGTTCTCAGTTAATGGTTGTCCTTTTTATTTTAAGAATGAAATTAATGAACAATTTGATATTTCATCCTCAATTTGGTCAACTTGTTATCTTATACTCCCTCCATTTTTTTTATTTGTCGTTCTAGTAAATTTTGCTTTTTTCTTTATATTTGACGTCCTAGCTTGCATCTGGGACTTGTTTAATTTTCCAAGGAATATTAGTGGGACTTCTATTCTCTCACCCAATAACAAGACTGCAAAAAAAAAAAAAAAAAAAAAAAGGTAAGTGGCATGCATCTCACTCTTCCCTATGACAAAAGTAATTACTTCCTCTATTCAACTCCACTCTAGCACTTTGCTTTTTCACGTTTGCCAATGTGTGTTTTACGCGGTAAATATCGTTAGCTACGTCTTTGCAAAAATTATAAAAGTGAGATATTTTTAATGTACTCGTAAAGATGAATCAAACAAGATCCCACATGAATATATTTTCACTTATGTATTGAGAGAAAATCGAGATTGAATGTGCATTTGTGAATAGTGTACGAAATAGAAATAGGTAGAGTGGAGTTGAATGGAGGAAGTATATCACACACAAAAACTAACACATGTGGCAAAAAGTAGACGAGCAAAGAGAAAAAGGGAGTAATAAATGCATTTCTTAATCTTTGTGTTTTTACTTAGAACGACTTGTGTGTTGATGATAGGGTTCGAACCGCATATCCCCTGGACAATAGTCCACAGTACTACCAGCTATGCCATGGCAACTTCCTGTCTAGTTTAGATACTTAAAAATATTAATTTCTGAAATTTCATGGGGTGCACCTGCCCCCCGGGACCCCCCTTGGGTCCGCCCCTGAGTTATGGTATGAAATAGTTTCAACTATGAGTTTTTGTAACGTATCAAATGTGTATGCTTAAATTACCAATAATATTCACATAAAAGGTAAAAATCCGAGCTAGCATTTTAAAATATTAAATAAATCTTAAAATCATTATTTATCGGTTAAAAAAATTATATACAAATGAACAAATGTCAACAATTACGATTTTATGTTTAAAAGTACATGAAATAAATATATATTATACTTGATGTAGAATAAATATGAATAAGCTGAATATACTTAATGTATGATAAATATATAGAGAAATATGTGAACAATATATACGCTGGTATTATATCGCCGAAGTTTATCGTCAAAATTAATGGAATTTATGTCTCAAATATATCCCAAACCCATAGTTGATGCTAAAAATATATTGAAGTGTCAAATATACAAAATATGTGGTGATATCCATTTCTACTTTTCTAATTTCATTTATGTTTTTTTTTTTGGCTTAATTATTAACTGGTCTCCATATAGCCGATATTACTTTGTGATGCAATGATTGTATGGTGCAATAGTTTTACAATAGTGTTTCATACTTTTCCCGTCAATGGTTAACTACGCGATATCCCATATGGCTTTAGTAAATCGGGATTTTGGTTCAATCTTACGAGTCTTGACCTTGAAATAAAAACAACTAATTGCGCATATATATCAGTTGAGAAGTACACTGATTGTATAAATGCTCCTTCTATCTTAGTCACTTGTTTGCCTATTCCATATTGGGGTGTAGTTAATTGTTTGTCCTTCTATTTTAGGGATGCCTTTGATGGGCAATTAGGGATGCCTTTGATGGCAATTGGATCCTCCACACGCAGTTTGGTTCACGTGTCATATAATAATTACCCCTTTCTATTTCCCTGGTCTTTGTGCCAAACCAAATACAAACAAATAACCGGGACGGAGGGAGTGAGGGGGTATCTATCTATATAATCTATATCTATATAAAATAATAAAACAATACATATTTTTTTCCCTCCAAAACCTCACTCCACATTTAACGTAGATTTTTATGATTCCTTAACAATAGGCCAACTAACTAAATAGCCCAATATATAAAATTTATTTTATGTTGTTAACATAAAATTTATACCACCATATTTTATTGTTGTTTTTACTAACTTCTCTACATTTTAAGGTCTCCATAATATCATAATTAATTTTAGAATTTTGTGGTTTTTTTTTAAATAATTTTCATATCCTATATAGTATATACAATTGTTTGATGGCATGAATTTAAATTTTTTAAGCATCATGTTTTTACTTGATTAGACAATATTCTTTAATCATGCAATTTAGATAGTTGTTAGTCTCAAAATCATTCCTTTTACGTTTTTAAACCGTTGTGAATAACTATTTGTTAAAGTGGCCAGTCATGTTGAAGTGTTCATAACTTTTAGTCTAACTATCTATACTAATTAATAAAATAATAACGATTGCCATAGTATCTTGATTAATTTTTTTTTTTACTATGAACTTAATGTTTTGTTGCCGATCTTCGATTATCATGTTATTATAACATCTCTCCTTTCCTTGCACGAGTAAATTGAATAATCTAACAACAAATTGAATTTGAGAAGCATTGGCTAAATGTCTTTAGAGAAGCTCTCGTAATAAATTTATTATGAGCTTATTTTATAATTATAATACAAAACAGTGCCACAGGCAATAAAACAGATGAAAACATGGTTAAAAATAAAATGAGTACACTTATTATAAGAATATATACAAAATTAAATAGTCGTTTTAAGTCATGATTAACAATATAATTATATAATGGTCATGAAAACGATAAATGATTATAATGTTATATCAATAACTTCTTTAGAGACTATCTGCGATTTCCCTCAAAAATTTTTATTAGTTAATGCAATTTATACGAATGAAATTTGATTATGAGTAGGTTGACATGTTTAAACATTAATAAAGAATTGGGTTAAAGGGTATGCATTAGAGAGTTTTGATTGCATGTATATTTAACGTTAGCGAACATGAATAAGGGGTTTACACTCTAGCTACACTACAAAAATAAAGCCCTTTTCCGACTGAAATAAGCGGTCGCAAATACAAAATAAACGGTCGGAAACTCCTACTTGCGACGGATTTCTACGTTTTCCGACTGAATATTGTCCGTCGGGATTACTGGTCGCAAAGAAACACATTTACCGACTGAAAGGCGGTCGCAAATAGTACCGACTGATGTTCCGACCGATACACAGTCGCTAAGAAAAGTCAACAAAAAATTGACATTTCCATTTACCGACTGAAATAACGGTCGCACGAGAAAATATGTAGCGATCGACCTAATAAACGGTCGGAAATGTACGACAATTGCGAGTCCTTTCCGTCGGAACTTTAGTCAAAAATACATCTTTGTGGCTACCAAAAAAAAAAATATTTCGGTCGGAAATGTTAAAAGTCAGTCGGAAAGCTTCTCCATTTGCAACCTAAATCTGGCAGGAAAGAGTGATTTCATACGACCACTTATCAGAATACATGTTCCCTTAAGCCGCTCCCTAATTATATAACCTGCATATTTACGCCAAATTTTCAACACCACCAACATTGAATGCTCACAATTTGTCAACTGCAATAATGCAAACATTCGATTTCATAGAAAAAGTCAAATTAAATGTAACATGAAATTCACTACAAGTTCAAATCTAAACAATCCAAGTATAAAGATAAAAAAAGTCAAACTTAGAAACAAACTAAGCTAGTGACTGAAATGAAGACGTAGTGTCAGCGCCATTTTCATGAGGGTCTCTTCAGCGAGTAGCAAAGTCATTTTGAGAAGTAGAGCTAATTGTACGAATCTTTCTTCAAACTTATGCATCATTTCAAGCTCTATTTGTGATTGCATTTGCCTCAACCGTTCTTCATTCTCTTGATTCATCTTTTGTAATCGTTCCTCATTCTCTTGGTTCACCTTATCTACCGCTTCCTTTATTAGTTGCTCGTGGTGAGTTTGGAGTTGAGTAAGTACTCCTGGGGTGTAGGATTGGGCAGCTGCAGCAGTAGAGGAGACACTTGAACCAAAGAATAAAGACTGAGCATTACCAACACCAAATACTTGTCCCTTCTTTCTTCCACCAGCGGATTTGTAATAAACTTCATATTTCTTGTATGAAATTCCTTGTTCATCAAGTTTAGCGATCTCATTAGTGAACGATTCCTGCAAATAAAATATTTTCAAACACTCATATTATAGTAATATATATGGGTCTTTTGCCAAAGTAGCTATTTCTTATATAAAAATAACATGTTTAAATAAAGGCGAATCACAATGGTAAAAAAATATATTGTTAGGGTTCATCATTCAACATTATCAGAGCATTCATATGTACTAACCTTTGACCTCAACTATGCTTGCGAACATATCTCTGTGAATTGATTCGGGTGAACTTTGTAATTGACAAATGCTTCAAACTTTGACGAGGTAATTGCTACATATACGTAGGCTTTTGACATGGAAATGATTACTCACGATTTATGTGGTGTGATAAGATTAGTAAATTACTTCAATAATTTGACTATGCGTTTTGCAAAAAAAAAAAAAAAAAAAAAAAAAAAACACCAATTATGAATGTAAACTATAATGTGGTTCAATTAGAGGAAAATTCAAGGGTATGGCTGAATGTTTTTTCTAAATGGATTTTTGCGTTCGGGTTTTTATACACACATACTAAGGCTAAAAAATTATATAATAAGCTAAATAATGGAAGTACATACCATGACACTCATCGGCATACCCGATTCCACCATTTCTTTCCTCTTTGGTGTATGTGCTCGCTTAAACAATTCAAAAGCTGTAGGCATCTTCCCACCGGCATTCTTAGCCTGGAAAAACTTTAATTAAAATGGCGGAAAAAAACTCACCATTCGACAACACTAACTGTAAAGCAGAAGTATTTACCATCTCGGCAGCTTGCTCAATAGCAGATCTTCTACCCATATTATGGGTTCCCAACACTTTACCATTTTTCTTGTGCTTTGTCCTATTCGCACTACATTGAGCTAATATTTTTTTGAATTCTTCTGACGATTTTCTTAGCAACAAAGCATCGCGGGCTGCTTCTGACATCCACGTGCCATCATCTTTCATCTTGACATGACAAACTAAGTCTTTGAGACGCGATGCAGCCTTCTTGTTGAATGTGATTCTTAGCTGAGCTGCATCTGTTGGATCATACTCAAAATTGTTCTGCAATTACATAAAATAAAGTAGAATTATTCTATTCATAAGTATTTGAAAGAAAAAAAATCTAATTATAAGTATTTGCAAATATTTAAATTACCTTAAAATGATTCCAATAATCCTCTTTTACGTCTGCTGGAGTCTCTTTTCAATTAGGACAACAAACACCAGTCTTTGACTTAATCGCACCAGACACTGCATCTTTCACCACCTTACTCGCGAACCTGTTTTTACAACATACTAGTAAGGTTAAATAAGAAAAGAACATAATAGTAAATGTAAACAAAAACTAACAAGGAAATTGTCATCACATTCTATTATTATGCTATTTAATTGAATCAAACCATATGCCTGAAGGTGATATAAATGTCTTTTGTTGCCCTGATCCATCTGACTATGATGTCTGACTAGTCTCATTCTCATTATTTGTCGATCCTCTAGTCCTTTGATTGTTAAGGCTGCCTCTTCTTCTGCTACTTCCAACCATTGTAACTATTAAAAAAAACATTGAATTTATTTATTAGTGCACTAATAATTGTATAATCAACTAACAAAAAGTAGTCTTATAAATCAACTAACACTAATTGTCATTAATCATTGAATAACAAAAAATACAATAGTTATAAAAGTGTTTGTATAAACCAAGTAAATAACAAATAACGACAACTTAATCATCACTAGAATCATCATAACCAACAGATTGAGCATCATCATCATCAGTAGAAGAATCTTCTTCTTCTTCTTCTTCTTCTTCTTGCACAAATTCTTCGTTTTGTATTCCTTCTTGCACAAATTCCTCATCTACTTCCTCCATCACATAATCACTTTCATCTCTTCATCTTCATCAATTCTGGACAAGATAGGAGTATCAAGAACTAGGGCTGGGCATTGGTCCAAAAACGGACCGGAACCGGAATTGGCATAATTCATAGACCGGGACCGGATTACAAAAATTCCGGTCCGGGACCGGACCGGAAAAATTCTGGTCCAAGACCGGACCGGATCGGTTGGACCGGAATTACCCACCTTTTCAAATTCCGGTCCATTGGACCGGATCGGACCGGAATAAAAATACAATTTTAAGAAAAAAAATGAAAATAACAATAATTCCGGGCATTCCGGTCCGGACCGAAAAATACCGGTCCAAACCGGTCCGGACCGGAAACCGGAATCTTGGAAAATGGTGGATCGGAGACCGGACCGGAATTTTTAATTCCGGTTCCGGTCCTCTCGATTCCGGTCCGGGCCGGTCCATTTTTCCGGTCCGGACCGGATTATGCCCACCCCTATCAAGAACAACTTCCTCTTGAAAAATAGTTACATCATCAGTAGGGGCATCAATGTGGGATCTTGCTTTTGTCTTAAATACTGCCCACCATTGATTCCTATCCTTCTTCGTGCTTGGATAAGAGGCAAAATAAACTTGTTGAACCTAATATGCTAACACAAATGGGTCGTACTTTGGATACTTCCTTGTGTAATTAACTTCAACAAATTTATATTGTAGATGTATGTTCATACCATTCACAGAATTATCCATCCAATTGCACTTGAACAATATTGTATGATAAACGTTCAGTCTACTGTTGTAACTTAATTCAATAACCTTATCTAAAATGTCGTAGTAATGGGCTTCTTCCATAGAACTAACACAAACGCCATAGTTCATTGTGTTTTTTTTTTTGAAGAAAACACTCAAAGAGTGTTACGATAGCATAGAAATATCAAAGAGTACAGCACTTTGAGCAGTCGGTGGCAACATATTCGACCATACCACTCGACCAACGATTCTAGGATTAATATGAGCTATACTATTATTGACCCGACTCGTATAAAACCATAGGACAGACTCAAACTCGTTACTTAACATAAGGATGTCATCGATCACTTGTGAGAAGATGCTACTGTAACACCCCTGATATTAATATTATATAGAAGATTTAAGGTTACTTACAAAAGAATTGGGGTAATTGACGATGGATTAGGATGAATTAGCTTGTTTTTCCTTTTCTTGTTCCTTTGTTTTAGCTCACGCCCATCCTTCTTTCTACACTCTTCTTTCCCCATTTTTTTTGATCTTATCATATGTGTGTGTGGAATAATCGGTGTCCCCCGGTTTAAGGGTCAATTCGTGGTTTATATAGTAGGTTAATTCTATTTGTATTCGGGTCAAATTAAGTTACGATACGATACTAACTTTAAGTTATGTAACTTACTTCACCTTAAGGTAACGTTTATATATACAAATTAGTATGCGTTTTTAAGCACAGTTATCGCAAGTCCTTTATTCTCTTTCCCATTTTGTTTCAAGTTATTAACGTTTTTTGTTTTCTTTTTCTGTTCGATTTCCAAATCGACATACGCTTTTCTTTATTATTCAAATTTGAATTTCCATTACCCATCTTCTCCTCTTTCCTACTAAAATCTCATTTTACTAAAATAATTTTCACAATTCTTTTTGTTTGTTTTTTTTCTAGCTGCCTCAAATTTTCGGGGTGTTACAGTCACTCCCCCTAAAAAGAAATTTCGTCCTCGAAACTTGAAAATACGAAATGACGAAGTTGCAATGACAAAAATTATCTTTCAAAACCAACAATTACAATTACACTAGAAGTAAAAATCCTTTAAAGTTGCGTATCTCCAGAAGCAATTATCAAAAAGTTCAAATCTTCATTAATGGAACGAAATGGTCCTGCTGTAGTCAAGAACACTGTCAATTCATAACCAAAGACTTGTCAAAACCGAAGAAAATTGAAAATTTAATGATTTTACAATCCACCCACCTTAAAATAAAGTTCATCCTCGAAATTAAAATTTAAAAACAAGTCGCGTCTCAAAATTTTAAAAAGAGTTGAGAACTAAAATCAACGATGTTAAGATGTGAAGATCTCAACACCCAACCTAGAAGGGAACCCGCTCTGATACCAATTGTAACACCCCTGCTATTAATATTATTAAAATTATACTATCCTTGTATATTTCGGCGAGTTTTGTTTATAAACGTAATTTTTAATTTAGTTAAAATTATGCTTGAGGAAGGTAGGATATGGAGGTTTTAGAGAGAAGGAAAAGGGAAGATGGGAGGCGGAAATAAGAGAGAAAGGAACGAAAATAGGGTTTTTGTATAACCCGCATAAGTCTTGCTACAGTAATACTCGGTCGAGTATTGAACATACTCGGCCGAGTGTCGAATACTCGATCGAGTGTTTAGGAATACTCGGCCGAGTGTAGACTACTCGGTCGAGTACTCTTATTACTCGGTCGAATTTTGAAGAACAGAAGCGATTATTATTTTCACCAAACGGATACTCGGTTGCGTAGCTTGATACTCGGCCGAGTATGGGCTACTCGGTCGAGTACAGTCATCTACTCGGTCGAGTTCCTAAAAGTGAAGAGAAAAATCATAAACTTTCACTGTCCCTGCAAAATAAATGATATCGTTCGGAGTTCCGTGCAACCGGCTCGTCACTGTGAAGGCTTAGTTCTACCACTCAAACACACATCAATACTTATTTTTGTACATCTACTACCAATACTATCATCATTACCACCTTCATTCTTCACTATGTCATGAAACTGTTACACCCTATCCTTATAGCATACTCAGCATTTAATTACGTTACCTGCAAGGTTTAGCTCTCATCTCACATCATCTCTAATTCCGCTAAACACCAGACATACACCTTAATCACATTTACAAAGCAGCAATTCAACACACAACACATTCATCATGAAACAAATTGGTTAACTTACCACTGGTCGCACAACGCAACAATTCCGTCACTAACTCCAACTTTTCCACACATACATCATAGCACATATCATCCTAATCATAGATACGCACAACAATCATCATTAAGCAATCAATGACTCTCACTAACTACCCTTTTTCCCGTGTCTGGCTTAAGTCTGATGGGGCCATGATTTTGAAATGAGGGCGCCTACTCACCCAAAATCTAGCATCGGCTGGGGCTCCCAACGTACATACACCAGGTTCATTTTAATTGACACCCTATATACATTAAATTCATTGGTTCAGGTTCCAAAATCGTCGGCTCTGATACCACTTTGTAACACCCCCGTACGCCAGAATGCCTTACCAAGGACCATCCCAGTGTATGACGGTGTCACCATCTCGGTTTCCCGAGGAGGTAGATCAAATTAGACAATAAAAGAACAATTGTAAATATTAGTATATCTTATACAATACAACTCAATACAACGTCTCTATAATAAAGGTACAACCATAACACTCATGACATCGCTCTCTAGACCGGTAGCGTGATGACCCGATCCCTCCAATCCTAGCAAACCACAATCAACAATACCGCTTAAGCCAACCGCTCACCATCCCCGAATGGATCACCGCAGGTTTTACAAAACAACTACAACGGGGTCAAGATCTTGACTAATAAAATGTAAGACGAATAACAATGCAAACAAAGTGATCATCCTCTATCCCAATCTCACGACCTCGCATAGTAACCGACTACACCCCGAAGGGTGTAGCCCTGGCAGATTACCCATCGCAACAGGTAATCCTCGCCGCCGATGGGGTGACCGCAGCCCATCCCACCTAGTCCGGCTCATCAACGAGCGACTAACAATCCCTGTCCCTTAATGTGCACATCCCCTCCCGTGGCGGGTTCCACGGAGGGCGAACTAGGGTGTGAAGTCACTCCCGCAAGTGACTCCACTCCCATCACAACACACACAGCCTCACAGCTGTCACAATACTACAACAACACCACCGTCACCACTACACCAATACTCCGATGATCGTGGAGATAACAATCATACACAGTACAATCACAATCTTAAATCAATTAACAGTAAACTGAGTAGGGAAACCCTACCTCATCGCAAAGCATGTAAGACTCCCATTTACAGCCACGCACGACTCCAATAAGCATCCTAACAATGATAACCATCTCCTATTACACGACTATACTCAAAGAATCACTCAAATGAACACAAGGCAGATACTTACCTAACATTACGCATCGACGGTGACATAGACGACCACCATCCACGTCACCCTTCCTCAGCGAATCCCGTCATTCCCATGGTGGAGGTTTAAGCTAAATGCATTAGAGTGTGAAGCTATGGGGTGATAGGGGAGGGAGATAGGCTAGGGTTAGAGAAAGAGAAACTGTCGATGAAATGAGAAATGAAATGAATCTCGCGAACTTGCGTTTATATTAACGTGTCGACAACAGCCATACTCGGTCGAGTACAGAAGTAATCGGCCGAGTAGGCTCTACTCGGTCGAGTATAGGTGATACTCGACCGAGTAACCTCAGCTAGGTCAAGTAACTACTCCTATAAAACTCATGTTACAAGCCTGATTCCTCACCCATTCATCCCTAAGGTCTGTTTGGTCAATAAGATCGGTCAACAGCGTTCTTAAATATCTTGGGTATTACAGTTACCCTTTGACCTCTCGAGGTTACTACTTCTACAAACCTCAAGAAAACAAAGTGTTTGTGTCTTGTGAGGTTGTCTTCTTAGAAAGTCAGTTTATTTCTAAGAGACAGAGTGGGAGAAATTTTGAACTTGATGAAGTTCAAGAGCCACAAACCGAGGTAGAGACGCAAGAAGATGTTCCTTCGTCGTCTACCACGGCTATCCCTCCTCCTCTTAGAATAACGGGCCAAGTTATTCGCCATCCCGATCGATATGTGGGACTTATCGAAGAAGATGGAACACTCGATGTGTTGCTTATAGATAGTGACGAGCCCGCCACCTACAAGGCCGCAATCTCTAGTCCAAATTCCTCCTTATGGCTTGAAGCCATGAAGTCCGAAATGGATTCTATGCATGAAAACCAAGTTTGGGACTTGGTAGATTTGCCTAAAGGGGTAAGACCTCTTCAATGAAAATGGATATTCAAAGTCAAGAATGGCATAGAAGGACATGACGATGTCTACAAAGCTAGGCTAGTGGCAAAAGGATTTACCCAAGTCCAAGGTCTCCATTATGATAAGACCTTCGCCCCCGTAGCCATGCTAAGATCCATACGGATTTTGTTAGAGATTGCCGCATTTCATGATTATGAAATATGGCAAATGGATGTCAAAACCGCTTTTCTAAATGGGCATTTAGAAGAGGAGGTGTACATGATACAACCCGAAGGTTTTGTTGATTCTAAGAATCCTAACAAAGTGTGCAAGCTTAAGAGATCCATTTATGGTCTTAAGCAAGCATCTAGAAGTTGGAATCATCGATTCAATCATGTTATAAAAGAGAATGGTTTCACTCGAAATGTTGAGGAACCATGTTTATACATGAAATTCAGTGGGAGCAATGTTGTGTTCCTAATCTTGTATGTCGATGACATACTACTCATTGGAAATGATATTCCGATGTTGTCTTCTGTTAAGAAGTGGTTAGGTAACCACTTCCAAATGAAGGATTTAGGAGAAGCACAACGCATATTAGGTATCCGGATCCATAGATATAGATCCAAGAGGATTTTGGCACTAAGTCAAGAGTCTTATGTTGATAAGATTCTTCGACGGTTCAGCATGGACAAATCAAAAAGGGGTTTGGTACCTATGGTAACTGGGACTATATTGAGCAAGACTCAATCTCCCTCCGAACCCCATGATGTTGAACGCATGAAGATGATCCCTTATGCTTCCGCTGTTGGATCAATCATATACGCCATGATATGCACACGTCCTGATGTCTCGTATGCCTTGAGTATGACGAGTAGATATCAAGGAAATCCAGGTGAGAGTCATCACTGGATAGCCGTTAAGAACATCCTTAAATACTTGAGAAGAACTAAGGATTCTATCTTAGTGTTTGGAGGAGACACCGAGCTACGTGTTAATGGATACACGGACTCGAGTTTTCAAACAGATAGAGATGACATAAAATCACAAGCTGGTTTCATTTTCATGCTCAATGGTGGTGCCATTAGCTGGAGAAGCTTCAAGGAAGTCAGAATCGCGATTCAAAACGGAGGTCGAGTACATTGCAAAGCATCGAAGTCGCCAAGGAAGTGTGTGGATCGTGCAATTCACGGAAGGTCTAAGAGTAGTACCTACCTCCAATGATCCCATCACTCTCTATTGTGATAATAGTGGGACGATCTTCTAAGCTAAGGAGCCAAAGTCTAGTAATAGATCTAGACATGTACTTAGAAAATATCATGTAATAAGAGATTTCATTGAAAGAAAGGAAATTGCGATTTGTAAGGTTGGGACGGATGACAACATAGCCGATCCGCTCACCAAGCCTTTATCGCATGCCAAGCATGATGGACATGTTGCTTCCATGGGACTTAAACGTGTACCAAGTTTATGTTAGATTTTGAAATGAAATAAAAAGTGTTGTTTTTGTTCATGATCATAATCGAATTAGTCTTTTATTTTTCTTTATACATTGTTATATCCAAACGGGTTGTAGTGACAATTGAACCCCGTTAAAGTGAACACGGATTAACATAGTATTCGCCCATAGTTACTTGTATGAGGTGACATCTCGAAGTAACTAGAATGTGATGCGATTGATGGCAAGTTCAAGTGTCATGGAGTCATGTGAGAATGACTAGTCGATCACGTAGGCAGACAGTTAGGAACGCCTTGTCGGGCCTTATGACCGCTTATAGAGTTCTGGCAAATTTATATAGCCTGGTCGTGGCGAGAGCTACTATAGTATTCTAATGAGTCGATTCTTTTGACTAAAGACTATTCGCCTAAGATGGCACAGTTTCAGATTAACTTTGAATTGTGTTACTACGACCTTCGTAAATGGGGTCAAATGGGCATATTTTGGGTTATGATGGCTGTGGCTAGTCGAAGGGAATGAGTGCGATAGGAATTGTCCACCCCTAGTCAGGGTTATAACAATATCTCAGGGCCACTCGAGGAGTAATGAACTGGAAATGCGTGGCCACGCTCGGAATGTATCCATGGTGGATAAATCCGGTCAATCGTTATTCTCCGGATCGAGGAAACCACACTCGATATGATCACTTGCAAGTCACGACCGAAAGACACCTTGCATTGAGTGGGAGATAGTAATAGGACAAGAGAATTGGTGACGCACACTTGTCGAGGACAAGTGGGAGATTGTTGGAATATGTGTCCTCCAACAATAATGCGATCACAATCTGTTGATCATGATGATCACATGTTTAAGTCTCATTTTAAAGAATACAATTGGGAAGTAATTTTTTACTGTCAACTGGTCCACACATATCGGTAATGATTGGCTGACTAGAGTTTGACATTACTATCGTGCGACGGTGGTGACCAGTTGATCCCCTTAGGTCATACCTATAGGGTAACACTCTTAATTGATCATTTAATTGATCATATGACGATACGGGTCAATTAAATTACTTAAAATTGACGGACGATTTTGGAAGTAATATTTACGTGTCTTATTGAAATTTGATTAAATAAGATACGGTCTAAGTAATCGAATTGTTTTATTACTTAGATGAAATTATTGTTTAAGGAAATAATTGCATTTAAATGAATAGATTATTATAAATACAAGATGTTGTGATTTATAATTGGTAAAATATTTTGGTACAAGTAATTATGAATTACTAAGTCGATTATGTATATGACGTATTTTTATTAATGCGTTGATTTTAATATGTTAAAATACATAACATTTTTACATGACATGTTAAATGTGACAAATTGACAAAATAATGTGTAAAATGGATTTTCCATTTTACACTAAATGGACTGAAATAATGGGGAGTATTAGGTATATATTATGTTAATTATGTTAGTGGTAAACATAATGATGTTAGCCTAATACTAGCCATGCATACCTACACAATCTTGTGAAGACCACCTTGTGCATGCATTGGCCATTCTCTCCCACCCATACCCGGTTTTTCCACCCTCCATGCAAAGAGTTTTTGTCTTATTTTTGCATATAGACCACTCTTGGAAAAACATTATTCATTCATTCATTTTACACATCTAAAATAAGAATTTTATAGAGATAAAAAGCTTTCCTTCTCCTCCTTCTCTCAACCGAATTAGAGAACATAAAATAAAGATTTTTTGGTCAATTTTATACTAAATTAATATTGTTCTAGTAATAATAATATTAATTTGATTAAGTTGTTACCTTGGGTATAAAACCTTCGGAGGGATTCTACACTTGAATCCTTGTTCATCCAATTAAGGAAAGCTCAAGAGCAAGAGAGTAGGAGAACTCTCTTGTGCCCTTTTGATCCGAAATATCAATGTAAGAATGAAGATTTCTTCCTTATTTTACTTATAGTTTGCATGCATAAGATCATTTTAATTTCATGACTAAAAATTAAAATCATAACATATATGAATATGTTGAGTATAGAGATATAGATTTCCAACAAGCGGTATCAGAGCGCCTTGGTTGTTTGCATGCAAATCGGTTATAGTTATTCCGAGTTATACGATTAACATATAAAACTTGTAAATTTGTGTTATTATGATATATCACGAAATAACTTTATGCATGTTAAATTTTCTAGTCCTAAAATGTATTTAGAATATTTTGGTTAATTTATGGATTTTTATTGTTCATCTTATATTATAATGGCATTAAAAATGTGATTTTATGATTAAAATGTCATTTTCGGACTAAAATTAGCTAAATTTTGAATTTTCCAGTGATTTTTAGATATGTTATCACATATTTTATTTTGAGATGACCTGTAAATTTTCAGAATTTTTGGAGTTCTTATCCTCGAAATATGGATTTTTAATTATAAAAATCGGGTTTAGATGAAAAATAGGTTAATATGAGATAAATTTCGAATCTGGTCATAGAAATTAGTATGTTGTCACATGAAATTTTACAAGATGTGTGTAAAATAATTGGCTATATTGAAGTCTTTATGAATGATTTATGAATTTTTGATGAAAAATAGCATAAATAGTGACTTAATTAGTGAATAATTGCTAAAACATACTCCATAACTAAGGAAAAACGTCACATGTTGCATTTTATTATCTTTTTCAGATCTAAAATTGAAAAGTAGATGAATATAATTTTTCTCATGTTTTTATGATTATTATTGATAAATCCGATAAACCGCAACATAGTTTTTCCGATAATTTTACGAAATTTTAACCTAAGTTTTTGAACATTATGAGTGTCATGGTATTTTTCCAGAATGTTCATAAGTTTAAATTTCAAATTTCAAATTTATTTGAATTTTGGTGATTTATTTGAAGTTTATAGCATTTTATTGTAATTTTGGGTTCATTAATGAACAATTTTAAGAAATATATGTTAATTATAGTCAAATAGTTAGTGGAGACTAATTTTGAGTCCTAAGAAGTTAGGGTAATTAACTTATGCATAAATATGAATTTATGTAATTTATTGTGATTTTAAAAGGTTGAATCAAGCAAATCCGTAAAAACCGTTAAATATACGATATTGGCTCCTTAAAGGCGATTTATCATAAAATTGGGCATGTTTATACATATTATAATGCTGCATTTTATTTATGATTGTCATAATTTTATTTTATGTAATTTTTTTTGAATTATGTAATTTACTTAGTATGGCCTTAGTTTTTAATTGGTATTACCCGAAATGTATGGGAATATCGATTCGGTTGTAATTTTTGTGATCTCGTATCACCGTTTTGTAATTTAATAGATTTATTTTTATTTTAATTACAAATGTATAATAGGAAATTATGTAATTTGTTATGTAATTTTATTGTTTCGGAGTTCCTTGAAGACGGTGTCCACAAGAAGGCGATACGTAAAGACGGTGTTGCCTCGAGATGCGTGCTAAAACCGAAGTTCAAGGGACCAATGGAGTTGGTTTCCGATATGTAATAGTTAATTAGATTTTCTATTTTAGGAAGGCCATACTAGGATTTAATTTATGCTTTGCATTTTTATTTATATGTCAAATGCATCGCTAAATCGCCATAACTAAAACATGCATCATCATTTAATCGAGTTTATCGACCATGTCAAATACAATTATCGTAGTTCAACGCTTTAGTTCACTTAAAACGTGATAGATAATAAATTGACATGACCTCTCGCTAAAATAAACAATTGAGACTTAGCCTTACCAAATAGTAGAAACCATGAAAACCTATTTCACGAGGGAGTGCACTCGGCCACCCCGGGGTACAAACCTTGTTACGTAGAGGAAGTGGGTGATAAATGTCTATCCACCGAATTCATGTTGATAAGGGTTTCATCGGCTACCCCGTGCCCAAGTTAATATGGGTTTGGATCATGGACACATTTATTCGAAATTTTGATTGAACTCAACAAAAGTTTTTGATAAGGGTTTCATCGGCTACCCCGTGCCCTTGTCGGATGTGTTTTGGGCTATAGATAAATATTAGAGTAATTTTATCAACCGAGAGTTCTAAAAGTAGAATCGATTAAAGAGTTAGTCCACCGAGTTATATTGATAAGGGTTTCATCGGCTACCCCGTGCCCGAGTTAATATGAATTTGGATCTCGGAATCATTTATAATAGTTGGGTAGAGGTCACTATATAAATGCTCATATCTTGTTAATTTATTTACAAGTATGATTTAAAAAGACAAATGTTAATATTTCATTTCCTCCATATTTGTAGTTCATTACAATGAATCCATCAAACGCTACCGCACCGATAACTATTGAGTCATACCACAATGTTTTTGACGACGTTTGCTCCAACAATGATTTCGACACTACTAGAGAACTTCATTTTGGGATAGGATCGGATGGAAACCTTAACTTCATCACTTCTACTAGACCACCTACTAGATCTCGTGTGAGCCGGTCTCAGGAAGACCGCCTCATAAAATCTATTGGATCTTTGTCTCTGGAAGATAAAGATGCCAAAACTAGTGGGAGCTCAAGCAATCAAGTTCTTGCTTCAAAGGGCAAAAAGTTCAAGAAGAAGGGAAAGAAAGGTAAAAACTTCAAGCAAGTTGATGATGAGTGCCATTATTGCTATGGCATGGGACATTGGTTTAGGAATTGTCCCGTATATTTGCGAAATATAAGGGAAGGAATCATCGTTCCAAAAGGTAAAATTCCTAAGGAAATTTATGTTATTGATATAAATTATACTTCCACTACAACATGGGTACTGGATACCGGTTGTGGTTCTCACCTTTGTAATTATTTACAGGGTTTAAGAGACGTGAAGAGGCTTAGCAAAGGAGATGTGGATCTACGCCTTGGAAATGGAGCTCGAGTAGCGGCCGAATCCAAAGGAACTTATGTATTAGCTTTGCCTAATGGATTTGAGTTGTATTTACATAATTGTTTTTATGTGCCTACACTCTCTAAAAACATTATTTCTATCGCTATGCTAGACATGGATGGATTTTGTTTTGTCATTAAGAACAATCATTGTACTATTTCAAGGAATGATTTGGTTATAGGCCAAGCTTCTTCCATCAATGGCATTTACATTTTAGAGACCTCAAGTCCAATTAATGATATCTATAACATTCAATCAAAGAAACTCAAATCAAGTGACCCAAATGAATCGTTCATTTGGCATTGTCGATTAGGTCACATAAACGAGAATCGCATTAAAAGATTAATTTCAAGTAATGTGATTACACCATTTGATTATCAATCATATGGTACATGCGAATATTGCCTACTTGGCAAAATGACTCGTAATTGTAGACACCTCGTTTCTGCACCCCTCGCAAACCACCCGGTGATGATTGGGCCGCATGTTTGGTTCGCGGAACGATTTGTGACAATTCGTAAGATTATCGTCAAGTGATTGCTCAAATATTAATGTCAACCTCTTAGTTGTCATCTACGTCCTGATACGGTCGTTTTGAAGAATTAGAGTGCATTCGAGTCGGGTCAAAAACCGTCTCCATTTTTCTCGATTGTTAAATCCCGAGTCAGAATGTTCTGGAATGTTCCGGATAATTCTATTCCATATTTCTCAAATTTTATCTTTTGGCAAATAATATCCCGCAATATTCAAAAGATAATCGAATCAAATCCGTCCTACCTTAACTTAAACACGGAAATCTTTCTTAAACAGGAGGAAACCTCCTGGGAACAGACGCAGCAGGTGCTGCGCCTCTTCCAAGAGACGCAGTGGCTGCTGCGCCTCTTCCCAGGCCCTTCTTTGCATGATTTACGTATCTTTTTCATATCCTTCCGAGATTCACTTCCAAAGAGTCTCCGAAACCCTAAACCTCCGCGTGATTAGTATAAATAGGAGCTTTCGTTCCTCATATTTCTCACGCGAGTGTCCGCCCTTCTCTTCTCCCTTTGCATTCTAGACTTCGTTCTTACTAATTGGCGCCTACGTGCTTGAACCTTCGACCACGTAAGCTCGGATCCTTCCGGGTACCAGCCTCTCCGTTGCATGACCGACCAATTTGACCACTACACTCAATCAATCTAATTAATCAACTTGTTAAATCGTTTTCCTCTTTCGAGGGCATTCTTTCCTTGCATTCGCGTCGAGCATTCACTAATCGATTTTCTTAGTTCATCTCGTTCCGTCCACATGTAAGTCTGAGGGTGTAATAATCCTTATTTTATTTATTGTTATTTATTTTATTGTAATCATCATTGTAAGATTCACGTCGAAAGTACCTCATCAAAACCGATTTCTAAAACCGTCTTCAAAACCTTTTTTGCGGATTTCCAGTAGACAGACGTCGAGAAAAGACGCAAAGAATCGCCGCCTCTTCGAAGGAGCGCAGCACTGCTGCGCCTCTTCGTGAGGCCGCGCAGATTCTCGCTTCTTTCTTCTTCCTCGTCCTCTGTAATTCGGCTTTTGTTTTATTTCTTTTGTTTGTTCTTTAATTCGTTCGTATAATTGTCGACATTAATATTTCATATGTATTATAATTTATCATCATTAACATGTTTAATTCATCATTGTTCCGACTTAAATCCTAAATAATCAATATTCACGGGTTTTCGTCATTAATATTCAAACCCGGATTTTAGAAGTTCAATCTGTTCATATTGGGTTTCTGAGGTTCGTCATTGATATATTTGCATCCATGTTCGTCATCATTCATCATGTTTAGTCTAATTAATTGTTTAGTTGTTTAATTACTCATTCATTAACATCGACCCTTCACATAATTAATCCGTTTGTTTCCGTCTCATCCATGTTTTACTGTTTTTATGACTTTAAATCGCATGTAATTAATCCATTAATCACTTTCATCCGAGCAAATAATTTAATCAACCATTAAAATCACCAATTAACATTAACGGTTTGCGATTCGCTTCACAGCCCGAGAACTCACCCTTGGAACAGACGCAAGCAATCGCCGCGCCTCTTCCAAAGGGCGCAGTTTCTCTTTGCTTTACTGTTCCGGTGATTTGTCCCTGAACTCCTTTCTGCCTTGACGTAGTTTATTTGGTTTACGTATTAATTCAACTAATATTCGTAATATCGCTAATTTCAATTCGTTAATTAATTTCTTTTATTTCTTTTATTTCTTTTATTCCCTTTTTCTCAAACCATCCGTTTTAAAGGTATTTTCGACATAAATCGCCTATTCCGTTGTAATTAATGTAATTTTCATTATTGTATTTTATAATTATTTCTTTCATTTGTATGCTTTCACATGTAAATTGAACATTAATTCCTACTTCGACCCCAATTGTATGCTAATTACGTGACAACCGACTTAGTTAATTCTCACATGTTAGGATTAATCTAATGGATGTTGCATTGCATGCATATAGCCGACGATATATCAAGTACGAATAAACTCCCTAATCATTAGTAGAGGCCGCTATCGAGGCGGGCGGGATTAGGTGTTCGATCAAAAGAGCTTCCTAATACGTACCCTCACCCCTTACTCCAGATCTCCGTGAGCACCCGTGTTCATTGGCATCCACGAGAGTCATTCTAGACATAGAATGCTAAGGGTAACGATTGCTTAGTGTTCATGTCACTACTTTGTGTCTTGACATGACGCAAGGTATTCGAACGGTTCCAATTTCCCATAAAAATTGGTGGCGACTCCATACAAAATGCAAACGCTTGTCCCTCGTTTCTCAACCAAGCGCCCCCGTGGGCGGCCCGCTATCCACAGTAATCCTTTTAGTGGTAAAGGGACACGAGCAAGTGAACATTGGGACTCATACATACCGATGTGTGTGGACCAATGAGTATCACCGCTCGTGGAAATTATGACTACTTCATAACCTTCACCGATGATTTAAGTAGATATGGGTATATCTATTTAATGAAGCATAAAAGTGAAGCGTTTGAGAAATTCAAGGAATTTCAAAACGAAGTAGAGAACCAATTGAACAAAAGGATTAAGGCACTACGATCCGATCGTGGTGGAGAGTATCTTAGCCTTGAATTTGATTCACACTTGAAAGGTTGTGGTATTATATCACAACTTTCTCCACCCGGAACGCCGAAACTCAATGGTGTTGCCGAAAGGAGAAATCGAACCCTACTTGATATGGTTCGATCCATGATGAGTCAAACCGAGTTACCAAACTCGTTTTGGGGATTTTCAATCCAAACTGCAATTCTATCCTTGAATAATAGTCCCACTAAAGCCACCGAAAAGACTCCATTTGAAATATGGAAAGGAAGAGTTCCTAATCTATCCTACATGAAAATCTGGGGATGTGATGCTTACGTCAAGACCAAGACCGACAATAAGCTTGCCCCAAGATCCGAAAAATGTATCTTTGTAGGTTACTGTAACACCCTCGTACGCCAGAATGCCTTACCAAGAACCATCCTAGTGTATGACGGTGTCACCATCTCGGTTTCCCGAGGAGGTAGATCAAATTAGACAATAAAAGAACAATTGTAAATATTAATATATCTTATACAATACAACTCAATACAACGTCTCTATAATAAAGGTACAACCATAACACTCATGGCACTGCCTCTCTAGACTGGTAGCGTGATGACTCGATCCCTCCAATCCTAGCAGCCACAATCAACAATACCTGCTAAGCCAACTGCTCACCATCCCCGAATGGATCACCGCAGTTTTACAAAACAACAACAACGGGTCAAGATTGACTAATCAAATGTAAGACAGAATAACAATGCAAACAGCTGATCATCCTCTATCCCAGTCTCACGATCTCAAGACAAGAATCGACTACACCCGAAGGGTGTAGCCTGCCAGATTACCCATCGCAACGGGTAATCCTCGCCGCCAATGGGTGACCGCAGCCCATCCCACCTAGTCCAGCTCATCAACGAGCGACTAACAATCCCCGTCCCTTAATGTGCACATCCCCTCCCGTGGCGGGTTCCACGGAGGGCGAACTAGGGTGTGAAGTCACTCTCGCAAGTGACTCCACCACCATCACAAACACACATGACCTCACGGTTTGCCATAATACTACAACAACACCACCGTCACCACTACACCAATACTCGATGATCGGCGAGATAACAATCATACACAAGACAATCACAATCTTAAATCAATTGTGAGAACCGAGTAGGAAACCCTACCTCATCGCAAAGCATGTAAGACTCCCATTTGACCACGCACGACTCCAATAAGCATCCTAACAATGATAACCATCTCCTATTACACGACTATACTCAAAGAATCACTCAAATGAACACAAGGCAGATACTTACCTAACATTACGCATCGACGGTGACATAGACGACCACCACCCACGTCATCCTTCCTCAGCGAATCCCGTCATTCCCATGGTGGATGTTTAAGCTAAATGCATTAGAGTGTGAAGCTATGGGGTGATAGGGGAGGGAGATAGGCTAGGGTTAGAGAAAGAGAAACTGTCGATGAAATGAGAAATGAAATGAATCTCGCGAACTTGCGTTTATATTAACGTGTCGACAGCAGCCATACTCGGTCGAGTACGGAAGTACTCGACCGAGTAGGCTCTACTCGGTCGAGTATAGGTGATACTCGACCGAGTAACCTCAGCTAGGTCGAGTAACTACTCCTATAAAACTCATGTTACAAGCCTGATTCCTCACCCATTCATCCCTAAGGTCTGTTTGGTCAACAAGATCGGTCAACAACGTTCTTAAATATCCTGGGTATTACAGTCTTCCCCCCTTAAAAAGAACTTCGTCCCCGAAGTTCAGCCCGCACTCCCTTCAGGGTTACACACTGTGACACTAACCACCTACACGAAGGCGTACAGCACAAACTCAAACCATCCTGACATTACCGTCATACCACCTTACTCAAACAACAAACCCCCATCATGGCTACTCTTCCAAACAATACTAATCACCAATTTTCACACATACTTACAGAAATTAATGAATTCATATGCACTCTTTTGCTAAAAGCGACACAACGACTATTAACCATACACAAATGCGAAGCACTACTCAAAACAGTACTCAACCACCACATTCCGTACGCTTGTACCAAATATACAAACGCAAAACAATACACAAAATGCAAAACAATACTCAAAAACAGTACTCCACTACCACATTCCATACACCTATACCAAATATCACATAATTTGAATTGAGACATAAATTGAATTCAGACACCCGTGCACAGTATAATCTTCATATTACTTGAATATTACTTGAATACAACATGGATACAGCTTTAAGGAAACATAAATGTAATTCTGAATGCTAACATGCCTAACATACATGTGATTCCAAATATCATAGTTATAATTAAATACACATTTCACATAAATAAATACTTATTTCCGCGACATTACTCTTCCCCTTTTAAAGGAACTTCGTCCCCGAAGTTCACTACTAGCCACTTCCCGTGCCCAAAGTTACTACACACATGACATTACTCATAAACTCTCGTAGCACACTTACTTTATGATCTTATACGCTTGCAACTTGTACAAACCGAATATTTCCGCAACTAAGTAGTATATAAAAAAAAAAAAAAAAAAAATTACGGGGTTAACATAAGATAGCAACTTAATTCGTGACCAGCTGGGGCGATTATAACCGTCACCAAACATATCCACGCATAAGACTGGTAACAGTTACAGCACGGTATGGTATTGTATTATCTTTCTACATCATTTAAAGACTCGGGTATTCCTCCGCTTGACAATTAAATTCCTGTCTACCGACCAATTTTATATAACGAAACATTCCTAAATTAATAGGTTATCTCGACAATCATGTACCTGTGACATAGTTATAATCAATCTTATTGTATAAACTGGCGAAATAAGGACTACCCAACTCCTCATATAATTATCCACATAACTCATGCAATTCACATCGTTATTATATATCAGGGTCTCGGTTTCAGCTGCATTCGGCCGAGTAGGGGTGCTTACTCGGTCGAGTGAGCTCTACTCGGTCGAGTACATATATATACTCGGCCGAGTAAGCTCTACTCGGTCGAGTAGTGGCTATACTCGGTCGAGCTAAGACAGGCAGTGGACGTTTTGACGACACACATAAAGCATTCACTAAATAACCTGCACTTAACTTTTCACCACCACATCAACCACAGCTAATGTCTAACATAGCCAAATATACCCGTCTCCTCATGCTAAACAAAGTAAATAAACGGCCTTATGGCCAAGTACAGTCATCCAACAGTAGATAATAATTCCCTAAAGCAACAACCGAAATAGAAGTACTAAATCCAACACAAACGAAATAAATCCAACATCAAAGAAATCAAACCAAACAGCCTAACAACATAAGGTCAATAACGAGGACCCTCCTCCATGTCATCATCACCACCTACGCCAGAAGTACCTGCACCTGAACTCCCTGCTCCTGGAAAGCCTGCTGCTGCTGCTGAGTAGTCCCCTCCTAGATGACTGCCAGAGTTGGCTCCCCATGGTCCCGCAAGGTAGCCAAACTCAGTCTCCTCCGGAGGTCTCCAGTAGCTCGGGTCGACACCATAGCTGTGGAATACTCCCGTATCCACTCCCGGTCCCCTCCACCAGACAGGCTGCGCAAGCTGTGTCCCTATGCCCTGGTTAAGGGTCATCTAATGTAGGTTGCGGAGCACCAAAGTAGAGGAGATCCGTTCAGCCAGTTCATGCGGCTGCATCCTTGGGTCGTGCACTGTGGGGTAGGGCGAGTACTGATAAGGGTGGTAAGGGTAGGAGTCAGGGGCAGAGTAAGAGGGCTCATGTACAACCGGGTCTGCCCTAGACTGCCTCACTCCACGGCGCTTCCGAGGTGGGGGAGGTGCCTGCTGCTATCCCTCAGGTACGGTGACAGGCTCAGGTAGGTCCAAGAGAATCCGTGGGTCGATCAGGTAGGACTGGGGCTCAGGTCTAGGAATGGCACAAGTCTCCCACTCAGCCAAATGATCAACAACAGGGAGATGAGTTGGGTCCGGAAGCACCATCCACATAGTTCCCCTCACTCTCCAGGCATAAGACCCGTCATCCATCTTCCTCAACCATCTGTTCTGACGCCAGTACCGAGCGTCCATGGTAGGCACAATCTCTACATACTCATTCCCCTCAGAAGGTGGGGCCTCAAAATCTGTCAGGCGCTGAGCTAGGCGAGTCACTATGGCCCCGCAGGCAATGTGTCGAGTCTCGGACTGTGCCATACGCTCAAGACTAGAGCACACTACACCAGGAGCACTGTAGTAGAATGATTTCTGACGGTGTAGGTTAAGGTAAGACATAAGAAGCATAACCTCATGAGAATTGAGCTTGCTCACGTCATCTCTCGAGTACAACAAACAGGTCAACATCCTCAGGAACATACGAAGGGAAACGTCTTCGCACATCATTAATCAACATGGCATGGCACTAGGGGGCGGGTCCGCGATCAAATATGGAAGGTAAAGAGGTGCACCACTGTTCTTGGCCACATCACTAAGGTAATTATCCCCCTCGGCCTCTAAACCCAAATGTTCAGCCAACTCGTCTAGGGTAAGCTCATGATCTTCATTCATGAGACGAAAAGAAACAGTCTTTTCCTTCTTATCATAAACAAAAGAGCTCAAAAACTCTAAGGTCAAGTGGGGGTAGGATTTCTTTCTTAGATGATACAACCCCTCCATACCCAAAATCTGAAAGATATGAAATATGTCCTCTTTGATCCCTAAAGTCTCAAGGATACCTGGGTTAACACAGCGGGTGGGGCGAAAAGGACGACGCATAAGAGCCACAAAAGCCTTACGATGATTAAAATTAGAGAATATTACCGATGGATGTGCCTCCACCGGCGGAACTATGGGTTCACTGCTTGACTGACCAGTCTCAAGCTGAACATTAGCACGAGTTATTTTATTGGGTAAACCTCTGGTTTTCACCATGCTGCAAGAGAACAATCTTTAACAAGGGATTGACACAAAAATTTTTAGCGCAAAAAAAAACGGACTGTTTTCAATTGTATATCGATTTTAGAACGATTTTTTTAAGACAAATTATCAGAAAATCACCAATTACCTTACAATTTATATGGTTACAAGCTTTAAATTGTTCAAATTAAGGAATAATCATCAACAACCAAGAGAGTTTCGTTTTTGGTAACCCTAGAATTCAGAAATTGAATTTTAAACCATGAAATTAATCAATCAAGGCATACACAAGATCTACATACAGTTGAATCCTAGAATCACAAGTTAAAGACTAAATTTCAGTTGTTTTACAAAGAATTTCGAAATCTAGCATGATATTATACCATAACTTTGAAAACAAATGAGAAAATTGAGTTTAAATCTTACCTTAAACTGGTTTGAGGCAAGCAAGAACAAGTAGAACCCCAAAGTTTTACCCAAAAGCTTGAGGAAGGTAGGATATGGAGGTTTTAGAGAGAAGGAAAAGGGAAGATGGGAGGCGGAAATAAGAGAGAAAGGAACGAAAATAGGGTTTTTGTATAACCCGCATAAGTCTTGCTACAGTAATACTCGGTCGAGTATTGAACATACTCGGCCGAGTGTCGAATACTCGATCGAGTGTTTAGGAATACTCGGCCGAGTGTAGACTACTCGGTCGAGTACTCTTATTACTCGGTCGAATTTTGAAGAACAGAAGCGATTATTATTTTCACCAAACGGATACTCGGTTGCGTAGCTTGATACTCGGCCGAGTATGGGCTACTCGGTCGAGTACAGTCATCTACTCGGTCGAGTTCCTAAAAGTGAAGAGAAAAATCATAAACTTTCACTGTCCCTGCAAAATAAATGATATCGTTCGGAGTTCCGTGCAACCGGCTCGTCACTGTGAAGGCTTAGTTCTACCACTCAAACACACATCAATACTTATTTTTGTACATCTACTACCAATACTATCATCATTACCACCTTCATTCTTCACTATGTCATGAAACTGTTACACCCTATCCTTATAGCATACTCAGCATTTAATTACGTTACCTGCAAGGTTTAGCTCTCATCTCACATCATCTCTAATTCCGCTAAACACCAGACATACACCTTAATCACATTTACAAAGCAGCAATTCAACACACAACACATTCATCATGAAACAAATTGGTTAACTTACCACTGGTCGCACAACGCAACAATTCCGTCACTAACTCCAACTTTTCCACACATACATCATAGCACATATCATCCTAATCATAGATACGCACAACAATCATCATTAAGCAATCAATGACTCTCACTAACTACCCTTTTTCCCGTGTCTGGCTTAAGTCTGATGGGGCCATGATTTTGAAATGAGGGCGCCTACTCACCCAAAATCTAGCATCGGCTGGGGCTCCCAACGTACATACACCAGGTTCATTTTAATTGACACCCTATATACATTAAATTCATTGGTTCAGGTTCCAAAATCGTCGGCTCTGATACCACTTTGTAACACCCCCGTACGCCAGAATGCCTTACCAAGGACCATCCCAGTGTATGACGGTGTCACCATCTCGGTTTCCCGAGGAGGTAGATCAAATTAGACAATAAAAGAACAATTGTAAATATTAGTATATCTTATACAATACAACTCAATACAACGTCTCTATAATAAAGGTACAACCATAACACTCATGACACTGCCTCTCTAGACCGGTAGCGTGATGACCCGATCCCTCCAATCCTAGCAGCCACAATCAACAATACCTGCTAAGCCAACTGCTCACCATCCCCGAATGGATCACCGCAGGTTTTACAAAACAACTACAACGGGGTCAGTACTGACTAATAAAATGTAAGACAGAATAACAATGCAAACAGCTGATCATCCTCTATCCCAATCTCACGACCTCGCATAGTAACCGACTACACCCCGAAGGGTGTAGCCCTGCCAGATTACCCATCGCAACAGGTAATCCTCGCCGCCAGTGGGTGACCGCAGCCCATCCCACCTAGTCCAGCTCATCAACGAGCGACTAACAATCCCTGTCCCTTAATGTGCACATCCCCTCCCGTGGCGGGTTCCACGGAGGGCGAACTAGGGTGTGAAGTCACTCCCGCAAGTGACTCCACTCCCATCACAACACACACAGCCTCACAGCTGTCACAATACTACAACAACACCACCGTCACCACTACACCAATACTCCGATGATCAGCAGATAACAATCATACACAGTACAATCACAATCTTAAATCAATTAACGAAGAACCGAGTAGGAAACCCTACCTCATCGCAAAGCATGTAAGACTCCCATTTACAGCCACGCACGACTCCAATAAGCATCCTAACAATGATAACCATCTCCTATTACACGACTATACTCAAAGAATCACTCAAATGAACACAAGGCAGATACTTACCTAACATTACGCATCGACGGTGACATAGACGACCACCATCCACGTCACCCTTCCTCAGCGAATCCCGTCATTCCCATGGTGGAGGTTTAAGCTAAATGCATTAGAGTGTGAAGCTATGGGGTGATAGGGGAGGGAGATAGGCTAGGGTTAGAGAAAGAGAAACTGTCGATGAAATGAGAAATGAAATGAATCTCGCGAACTTGCGTTTATATTAACGTGTCGACAACAGCCATACTCGGTCGAGTACAGAAGTAATCGGCCGAGTAGGCTCTACTCGGTCGAGTATAGGTGATACTCGACCGAGTAACCTCAGCTAGGTCAAGTAACTACTCCTATAAAACTCATGTTACAAGCCTGATTCCTCACCCATTCATCCCTAAGGTCTGTTTGGTCAATAAGATCGGTCAACAGCGTTCTTAAATATCTTGGGTATTACAGTTACCCTTTGACCTCTCGAGGTTACTACTTCTACAAACCTCAAGAAAACAAAGTGTTTGTGTCTTCAGAGGTTGTCTTCTTAGAAAGTCAGTTTATTTCTAAGAGACAGAGTGGGAGAAATTTTGAACTTGATGAAGTTCAAGAGCCACAAACCGAGGTAGAGACGCAAGAAGATGTTCCTTCGTCGTCTACCACGGCTATCCCTCCTCCTCTTAGAATAACGGGCCAAGTTATTCGCCATCCCGATCGATATGTGGGACTTATCGAAGAAGATGGAACACTCGATGTGTTGCTTATAGATAGTGACGAGCCCGCCACCTACAAGGCCGCAATCTCTAGTCCAAATTCCTCCTTATGGCTTGAAGCCATGAAGTCCGAAATGGATTCTATGCATGAAAACCAAGTTTGGGACTTGGTAGATTTGCCTAAAGGGGCAAGACCTCTTCAATGAAAATGGATATTCAAAGTCAAGAATGGCATAGAAGGACATGACGATGTCTACAAAGCTAGGCTAGTGGCAAAAGGATTTACCCAAGTCCAAGGTCTCCATTATGATAAGACCTTCGCCCCCGTAGCCATGCTAAGATCCATACGGATTTTGTTAGAGATTGCCGCATTTCATGATTATGAAATATGGCAAATGGATGTCAAAACCGCTTTTCTAAATGGGCATTTAGAAGAGGAGGTGTACATGATACAACCCGAAGGTTTTGTTGATTCTAAGAATCCTAACAAAGTGTGCAAGCTTAAGAGATCCATTTATGGTCTTAAGCAAGCATCTAGAAGTTGGAATCATCGATTCAATCATGTTATAAAAGAGAATGGTTTCACTCGAAATGTTGAGGAACCATGTTTATACATGAAATTCAGTGGGAGCAATGTTGTGTTCCTAATCTTGTATGTCGATGACATACTACTCATTGGAAATGATATTCCGATGTTGTCTTCTGTTAAGAAGTGGTTAGGTAACCACTTCCAAATGAAGGATTTAGGAGAAGCACAACGCATATTAGGTATCCGGATCCATAGATATAGATCCAAGAGGATTTTGGCACTAAGTCAAGAGTCTTATGTTGATAAGATTCTTCGACGGTTCAGCATGGACAAATCAAAAAGGGGTTTGGTACCTATGGTAACTGGGACTATATTGAGCAAGACTCAATCTCCCTCCGAACCCCATGATGTTGAACGCATGAAGATGATCCCTTATGCTTCCATTGTTGGATCAATCATGTACGCCATGATATGCACACGTCCTGATGTCTCGTATGCCTTGAGTATGACGAGTAGATATCAAGGAAATCCAGGTGAGAGTCATCACTGGATAGCCGTTAAGAACATCCTTAAATACTTGAGAAGAACTAAGGATTCTATCTTAGTGTTTGGAGGAGACACCGAGCTACGTGTTAATGGATACACGGACTCGAGTTTTCAAACAGATAGAGATGACATAAAATCACAAGCTGGTTTCATTTTCATGCTCAATGGTGGTGCCATTAGCTGGAGAAGCTTCAAGGAAGTCAGAATCGCGGATTCAAAACGGAGGTGAGTACATTGCAAAGATCGAAAGTCGCCAAGGAAGTGTGTGGATCGTGCAATTCACGGAAGGTCTAAGAGTAGTACCTACCGCCAATGATCCCATCACTCTCTATTGTGATAATAGTGGGACGATCTTCTAAGCTAAGGAGCCAAAGTCTAGTAATAGATCTAGACATGTACTTAGAAAATATCATGTAATAAGAGATTTCATTGAAAGAAAGGAAATTGCGATTTGTAAGGTTGGGACGGATGACAACATAGCCGATCCGCTCACCAAGCCTTTATCGCATGCCAAGCATGATGGACATGTTGCGTCCATGGGACTTAAACGTGTACCAAGTTTATGTTAGATTTTGAAATGAAATAAAAAGTGTTGTTTTTGTTCATGATCATAATCGAATTAGTCTTTTATTTTTCTTTATACATTGTTATATCCAAACGGGTTGTAGTGACAATTGAACCCCGTTAAAGTGAACACGGATTAACATAGTATTCGCCCATAGTTACTTGTATGAGGTGACATCTCGAAGTAACTAGAATGTGATGCGATTGATGGCAAGTTCAAGTGTCATGGAGTCATGTGAGAATGACTAGTCGATCACGTAGGCAGACAGTTAGGAACGCCTTGTCGGGCCTTATGACCGCTTATAGAGTTCTGGCAAATTTATATAGCCTGGTCGTGGCGAGAGCTACTATAGTATTCTAATGAGTCGATTCTTTTGACTAAAGACTATTCGCCTAAGATGGCACAGTTTCAGATTAACTTTGAATTGTGTTACTACGACCTTCGTAAATGGGGTCAAATGGGCATATTTTGGGTTATGATGGCTGTGGCTAGTCGAAGGGAATGAGTGCGATAGGAATTGTCCACCCCTAGTCAGGGTTATAACAATATCTCAGGGCCACTCGAGGAGTAATGAACTGGAAATGCGTGGCCACGCTCGGAATGAATCCATGGTGGATAAATCCGGTCAATCAGTTATTCTCCAGATCGAGGAAACCACACTCGATATGATCACTTGCAAGTACGACCTGAAAGACACCTTGCATTGAGTGGGAGATAGTAATAGGACAAGAGAATTGGTGACGCACACTTGTCGAGGACAAGTGGGAGATTGTTGGAATATGTGTCCTCCAACAATAATGCGATCACAACTGTTGATCATGATGATCACATGTTTAAGTCTCATTTTAAAGAATACAATTGGGAAGTATTTTTACTGTCAACTGGTCCACACATATCGGTAATGATTGGCTGACTAGAGTTTGACATTACTATCGTGCGACGGTGGTGACCAGTTGATCCCCTTAGGTCATACCTATAGGGTAACACTCTTAATTGATCATTTAATTGATCGTATGACGATACGGGTCAATTAAATTACTTAAAATTGACGGACGATTTTGGAAGTAATATTTACGTGTCTTATTGAAATTTGATTAAATAAGATACGGTCTAAGTAATCGAATTGTTTTATTACTTAGATGAAATTATTGTTTAAGGAAATAATTGCATTTAAATGAATAGATTATTATAAATACAAGATGTTGTGATTTATAATTGGTAAAATATTTTGGTACAAGTAATTATGAATTACTAAGTCGATTATGTATATGACGTATTTTTATTAATGCGTTGATTTTAATATGTTAAAATACATAACATTTTTACATGACATGTTAAATGTGACAAATTGACAAAATAATGTGTAAAATGGATTTTCCATTTTACACTAAATGGACTGAAATAATGGGGAGTATTAGGTATATATTATGTTAATTATGTTAGTGGTAAACATAATGATGTTAGCCTAATACTAGCCATGCATACCTACACAATCTTGTGAAGACCACCTTGTGCATGCATTGGCCATTCTCTCCCACCCATACCCGGTTTTTCCACCCTCCATGCAAAGAGTTTTTGTCTTATTTTTGCATATAGACCACTCTTGGAAAAACATTATTCATTCATTCATTTTACACATCTAAAATAAGAATTTTATAGAGATAAAAAGCTTTCCTTCTCCTCCTTCTCTCAACCGAATTAGAGAACATAAAATAAAGATTTTTTGGTCAATTTTATACTAAATTAATATTGTTCTAGTAATAATAATATTAATTTGATTAAGTTGTTACCTTGGGTATAAAACCTTCGGAGGGATTCTACACTTGAATCCTTGTTCATCCAATTAAGGAAAGCTCAAGAGCAAGAGAGTAGGAGAACTCTCTTGTGCCCTTTTGATCCGAAATATCAATGTAAGAATGAAGATTTCTTCCTTATTTTACTTATAGTTTGCATGCATAAGATCATTTTAATTTCATGACTAAAAATTAAAATCATAACATATATGAATATGTTGAGTATAGAGATATAGATTTCCAACACTTTCGACTTCTCCCAAACACCTGTCACCAATCCCTCCATCCTCCTTCTGCCCATTCAACTGTCGAATCCCCGCCAGGTCCTCCCCCTTCTCTCCTTTTTTCTTCTTTAAATCGATGGCAATCATTTGGAGCTTCTCTATCATTCGGGCAATATCAGCTTCATCTTCTTTCCTCCCCATGACATCTAATTCAGGCACTAGGGCACGCCTTGCATTCCCCTACCCAGTCTCATTCCCCTCCTTAGCTATCTTTGTAACTTTCCAAGGTGAGTCTCTTAACCATTCCCCAAATTTTAACTCCACCTCCTCATATGGCCCCTCCTCACAGTCTTTCTCACCATGACCGATAACCCCACAACCATAACAAAAAATGGGTACCCGTTCATACTTAACATCAAAGTCGACTGTCTTGCCCGCCTTCATATTAATCGGGATGGATGCCCTCAATGGTTCTCGAACATCATGCAAAACCCGAATTCTTATGGCTTTATCAACATCGGAATTTAGTCCCATCTCAACATCGATAAAGGACCCCAACCTTGCTCCTATGTGTTGCACATTCGACCTACTCGACCTCCCTTGAATAGGGAGGTCATAAACCCTAGCCCAAATCGGTAAATGAAATAATGGCACATCAGAAAGTTTACCTTTGTCATTCGGTTCGTTGAAGCACCAAGAAAACTTATCGAAATGCCAAGGTTGGCCCTCAAGAACCCTACTCTTATCTCGCTCCGAACCAAATTTGAAGACAAAAGTCTTCTCCTTCGCATCTACAACATTGCCCAAAATCGGTTTCGTCGGATTCCATAGTTTCGCCATAGTGTCGATTGCTGCCTTCTCGTTAATAGCTCATGATGCCCAGATATTTCCCACCAACATAATATAAGGCTGCTTTGCGTATCGCCCTTCACATCTCCCTCATCTCATTCAAAACTCGACAAATCCCTCGCTGTTCCTTCTGTCCCAATCTCTTTCCCATACCGATTTCGACCACGCGTATCCTCCATCTTCTGACCCTGCAAAAAACGAAAACAACAAAGAGAAAACACCAAAAGGAAACCTCTCTCACAATAAGGATCGTGAGAGAAAGCCTCAAATGAAAGGATAGAGCTAAGAAATGGTAGACGAGAAAACCCTAGGAATTTTGGACGAGAGCCCTAAACCCTAGACCTTCTTTTTCTAGTTCATTGTGTTTTTTTATTTGCCACTACTATAACTTTGAAAGTTGAATCCATTATGAGTAACGTTTCCAAGTTCGTACCCGTCTAGAAGGACCCATCGCCAAAGCATATATAAAATCATTGGATTCATTCTTCTTTATCACCTATTTCGAGAAGGGGGGAGGCTTATTTTAGTATTATTCATTTCTCGCTTAACATACCAAGAAACATAATATATGAAATACAGACTTACGTGTTCTCGAAGCCATCCAGGGAATTCTACTTCAAATTTATTCCAAACGTCATTCGCGGATACATGCGAATGTCGTTCAATGATAAATTTCTCAATTTCCTAAAAAAGGAAACGCATATGGATTGGAAGTAAGGAAGTTCGTCCGAGAATGATTTAAATTACTATGTTATTTATGAAAAAATATTTCACTTACCTTTCATCGTCATTTAACAATTCACAATTATTGAGGATATAGATGTGTGCACGTTGAAATTCTTTATCCTCGAGATACCTTTTACGACATTTGCCAGAGATGTCGGCCTCATGATCTTGAAAAAGTTCAGGTATCTTAGGACCATTAGGATCGATGTGGTTTTTGATACCTAAACCTAAATCTTTTGATTTTGTATCTATATGCTTTTCAAAATAAAGAGAACAAAAGTTTGAAATCTCTTCCGTTAGATAAGCATTGCATATAGAACCTTCAACTCTCGCTTTATTACCAACTTTTTGTTTCAAATGGTTAAGGAACCTACAATATACATTTGTTATAAGAATAAGATTATTTTTCCAAGGGATGGATTGCTCTGTTTAAAAAAGTTTAACTTCAATCTATAAAATACTATTAAAAGCCTAAACTAAAATGGCTCATAAAGTCCACGTCAACAAAGCCACGTGTGAGTGTAAAAAGCCACGTCAGATAATTACTATGCCACATCTATACAATAATATAAAAAGGTTAGTTGAGGGGTGGGTAGAAAATCCTATGTGGCATGCCTAAATGGCTTCTAAAGCATAAAAAACACACATTTTCAAACACTACATATTAAGTCGACAAAATGGGGAAAAAAAAATAAAAAACAAACAAACAAACAATTACTCCGTACCATTCATCTTCCCCAACCCAAAACGTATTCCTCCCCAATTTCAACTCAATACAAATTTAACTTAATGCAAATCAATGCTCTCGAATGATTAATTACTAATCACAAATCAATGTTCATGAATGATTCAATAATAACTCCGTACCATTCATCTTTCCCAATCCAAAACGGTTTTCTCCCCAATTTCAATTCAATACAAACCTTAATTCAATACTTCATACGTTTTTCAATTCACCCTAAATGACTATCAATGGCAATCAATGTTTGCTATTTAGCTCCGATTGCTGCTTCACTTATTTACGCTGCCGGTAACTTCATCTTGAACCTTCAAATTTGCGTTTCTATTTTCTTTTTTGTTGCTATTGGCTGGAATGTATATGTCATAAATTAATATATATAGTTTGTTTGTGTTGGGGTGAAGCTCATAAATTATTCAATTTGTTTCTGTATATTCCGAGTTGCGATTTAATCCTGATTTTGCATTTTGGGTTGGATTGATACAATTTATTTCTGATTATTCCGAGTTACGATTTAATCCGGATTTTGCAGGTTTGGGTTTAATTGATTCAATAGTATGCTTCGCGGTCTACAAATTGTTCCCGTATAATCATGGTAAGTGCTTGAACCTACTATGGTCTACAAACTGAGTTATATATTGAAAGCTTGATTTTTGCGTTTTGGTGTAATGCTTACTCTTTCTTTTCATTTGCTCGCATGATTTCATTCTTCATTGTAATCTCTGTTTAGGTTATATCTCTGTAAATTTAATTTAGAATGTCCCAATTCTGTGGTTTTTTTACAGGTCTCTTGACCCTCAACAGGACGTTTGTCTTCTAATTCTACACAAGATGAACAAGCTTGCTACAGAATTTTGTGCGAAAGTATGAATCTTTCTTTTGTTTTTTTTTTATTCTTCATTGTCCTACATTAGTCATATTAGTTTTGAAAGTGACGAAATATTATGTGGGCTGAAGATTTTCTAACTATGTTTGTGATTCACTGTATAGCTGACAGGGTAGTTGAGCACAATGGGTAATTAGTTTCACTAATTGTAAGACCAAGATTGACGTTTACTGAACAAAGTTTGCAACTTTTGCTCCTAATTCTGATGGAAGGTGAGCAATTTTAGTAGTGTTTCTTTACTCGAAATTTCGCTTATGTTTAGCTTGATAACTTTAGTTGATTAAGCATAAACAATGTTAAAATATTAATCCTAAGTTTGATAAAGTTAATAAACTATTGTTTCATTGAATGTGATCTCAATCAAATATTGGCCCTAATTGGGTATTATTGTTTTATAGGTCGTTGATTGTTCATCTGGAAATGTTCTATGGACACTATGGTGGAGCGATTAATCTATTACTCGGTATCTTTATTTGTTTATGGGTGTTGAGTGGGTGTCGTTGCTTATTTCTATACAATAATATATAGGAGTTATTTCATACTCTTACAACTTTGTCAAATGAACTTTTGCCCATTTTCACATATAAGAAATTAAGAATAAGAAGTCTGGGAATACAGCGATACTGGGAATGCTACTTTGAATTGCGTGAATCTGACCAGGGCGTGAACATGATGGGGAAGTTGGGGTGCACCACCAATGGGTGTTGGGAAGTTTAATGTGGGTGCATCTACTCTTGATGGGAAGGATAGTGAAATGGTTGTCGGCATTAGAGAAAACGGAGGAATGGTAGGGTGGGCTGTTGTCCAGCAAGTGTGCGCTCACGCTCGGTAGGAGGTAGACATCGCTGAAGCTAAGGCCGTTGTGCTAGGCATGAGGCTGGTGAGGCAAATGGGGCTAGGTGCGGTAATTTTGGAGTCGGATTCGCTACATCTTATCACGGCACTCAAACCTTGGGAGGTTCCAGCAAACTATGGTCAGTGAGATTCTGATCATTGGTGATAATTTTGATTCTGCTTCCTATAACTTTGTTAGACGTACTGGACTACTGGTAAAGTGGTAATGGGGTGGCTCATTGTATGACTCGCTACACCCCTTTGGATTTTTCGACTTGGGTGTGGGTTGACATGTGCCCCAAGATGATAGCTGATTGTGTAACCACCGATTTTATATCGGCATTTTGCTATTAATTATAACAATATTTTTCCCTCAGAAAAAGATAAACAACGTCAAGCTCGAGCCCAACAATGGTTTTTCATTTTTCTTTTTCCTTTTTTAGTTTCTTTGCTTTGTATTGTATACTTGTGGAGTATTTATTTAAGTTGTATTTGAGGAGTAAGTTAAGCAACGTCGATACTGTACATTTACCATATAAGTATATAACTGATAATCAACTTTATTAATCTACTACGGAGTATTAGATTTGTTTAAAAAAAAAATAATAGAAACAGTTGCTCTCGCTCATCTTAATTTTATATGATCTTAAGTAAACTAAAGTTGACCTTTTTTTTTCAATGAGTGATGTGTTTACGTCTAAAGCCAATGAAATCAAGTTATGCCTACATATATGTTTGCATAAGTTTATAAAATCAAATCATATGAAATATTCATTCCCCTCCTTAAGATTACCTTTGGGAAGAAAACTAATCGCTTCAAAGTGGGTGTGCAATTAGTCGAAGTGATTCGCGAGTTTCGCGGGCCACAAAACTAGTTACCTTTCAAAGGGATACATCCACCTACATTGAACAAGACCACCAACTTTCGCCTCATAAGGTAAATGAACCGGTAAATGCTCCACTGAATTGAAAAATGAAGGTGGAAAAATTTTTTCCAACTTGAAAATGATCTCGGCAATATTACCCTCTAAACGTGTCATATCAGCAGTTTTTATAGTTGAGGAACACAAATCTCGAAAAAACAAACTGATTTCAGTTATTGCATTCCACACATTCTTTGGCAATAAATTCCCCGTTGCAACGGGTAATAATCGCTCCATGAAAACATGACAATCATAACTATTTAATCCATGTAACTTTAGCTCTTTATAATCCACGCACATACTCAGATCGGATGCATATCCATCCGGGAACCTCAAATTGCAAATCCATTCACATAAAACCTTTTTTTGGTCTTATCAAGGGTGTAAGGAGCTTTTGGCATCTCCCCAGGTTTCTTAATATGTAGCTTAGGACAATTACAAAAGGTTGACAAGTCTATTCGTGATCGTGGACCATCAGCTGATTTACCCTTGACATTCATAATTGTATTAATCAATTGCTCGAATTTTTTTTTCTCAATGTGCATCACATCGAGGTTGTGTCGAATGAGCAATGATTTCCAATAAGGAAGCTCCCAAAATATGCTTCTTTTGAACCAACCAATCCCCAACTTCTTCAACTCTTTGAATTCTTTATCGGTTCCATTGACTATTGTTGGAAATTGTTTTACACGTGCCCACAATTCATGACCAGATAGTCTTAGAGGAGGGAGGTCATTTTCAACCCTATTTTTGTAAAAAGCAGTCTTATTTTGTCGAAAGTCAATGACCTAATTCTCAATCACAAATTATACTATGATATGATACCTTAATATGGTGAGACCACATAAAAATGACCATTTTATGGTAAAAATTTAGCTTTGGATATTAAAAGCTACAACTATTTTGTTACTAACAGTGACTATTTAAAAAAAAAACAATCATTTTTACACATAATGTTCACTATTTCTTATAAATTGGTCACTTTTACCAGTCTATATTCTACTTACATTGATAAAAGTGATCAATTTCTTATTTCCTATTTCCTATAAATAATAAAACACAAACCATAAATATCTTTTTTTAATTTTCCGCCTAAATACTCACCTCATACTAAGCACAATTTTACCAAAATTCATTAGCCCACCAATCAAATGGCCCACAATGATCATCAAATTTATATCTACTAACTCATACACGACTAATATTGACTATGAAATGAGCCCACCATATTAACAAAAATGAACCTCAAATTGATTTTCAAATTGATTTTGTACCAATTTCTACCAGTCAAATATTGAATACCTTGAAACTAAAAAAAAATCAACTTAGTTTATGACTTTTGAATGTGTACATCAAAAGATATGAGACACGAGTAATGTTATGGGACATAGAGACCAAATATGTTTCGCGATTAACGGGTCGTAAAATAATTTCAAAAGCTCGGAGAGGTTTTAGTATGATCATTTACATATACTGATTAGTTTATCAAGTAGAAAATAATTTATAAAGATATCATAGTGTGTAACTCATAAGCGTTCTTTCCTTTTACGCCAAGTTTTCAAGTGTATACGTTAACTGATATTGTTTTGACTTAATTTGTAATTCTACTTTTTATTTTGTCCTCATTTCAATTTGAATTTTTGTGCAAACATTTCAAAACTTATCCGATATGGTAAAATTTGCCAATATTTGAAATTATTAACATGCTTTAACATAGGTGTAAACATGTCGTCATATGCATGCACTAATAAAAGATATGAGATACGACGGGTGTAAGCATAATATACAACAAGAGTGTAACTATGTTTTTACAATTAATACTCTCTTAATACTAATGTTATTTTGAAAAAAAATTAATATTATAATTTAAATGTGTAGATTATACTGTTATAAAAATATTATATTTGTAATTGTAATGGACAAGTATATAATTTCCATGTAACATATGGGAAATAAATTACTTCAAATAAGAAACCAAAACTATGTTGTAAATTTAAGAATTTACGAAAAATTTTATATATACAATCTATACATGCCCGTGCAACTTTGCACGGGTCCTAAACTAGTATATGTAGTATTTAAAACCATTTTCAAAAAAGTGAAACTCTCTATAAATAAGTGGTAGAATAACAATGTAAGATAAGACTTGAATTTGTTAAAATTAATATATCAAGTAAAAAAAATAAGTTATAAATATACACCTGTCTATAAACCATATATGAAATTTTAATGACTCAGTTCGTCATATACATGCCATCAGATATCTTTCGTGTATTATCCATGTCAAAGTGCGCCACTTATTAGTTTTACATAGATGTGTAAATATGATTGGTCATTTTATTTATCATTTATTACTACCCATTGTTCAATCATTTGTTCATTCATATGATTTACTGTTTTAAGTAGTCAGTTATCACGTGTTCATTTTGAGGAATTAAACTTCGTTTCCGACAATAGTGTTTTATATTAATCAGAAAATGGTGGTGCAAGCAACAATCGAAAAAGATAACTACATTATTAAACCATGTCTCTAAATGTGATACAATTGATATAACTAATTTAATACGAAATGGTGTAACTTTTATGTTAAAGGCGGATGATTCATCAATAATGAACTAAATTAACCACGAAATTTTATTTGATCTGATTTTCAACATAGTTGAATTTTTTTTAATCAACTTAGCTGGAAAATATTACTAAACCATGGCTATGTAAATCAACGTTTATGCCACGGAAATGTTAGGGGGGAGAGAGCGCAATGGCAAATGAACAATTTCAGGGATGCTGTTGATGATTGTGGGCTGAGAGACGTTACTTTTGAGGGACTGGAATTCACTTATGACAATGGGCAGGTGGGGTTGGCAAATAGACAGTGCAGGTTGAATAGAGCGATGGCTAACGAAGCATGGTTTGATATGTTCCCTTATGCGATACTCCACCACTTTCTACGGGAATGGTCGGACCATGCACCGATACTCTTGAAGCTTACACGGGAGGAACGTAATCGACAGGGTAGTAAGTTGTTTCGGTTTGAGCAAGCTTGGGTGGGGGAGGATGGGTGTGAAGATGCTATTATGAGGGCTTGGTGTGGAAATGGCGAGGAGGATATTCTGGACAGATTGAGGAGATGTGGGGAGGAGCTAATGGCATGGAAGGGGGTAAGCATTGGTAAGATTATGAGGGATGTTGAGAAGAAGAGGAAAAGGTTAGCCACGTTGAATGAGGGGGTGCGCAATGAAGAGAGCGTGAAGGAGAGGAAGTTGATTGTCAAAGATATTGCTATGCTATGTTGCTTAAACATGAAGAGTTGTTTTGGAGGCAGAGATCTCGTGCTATATGGCTTCGGGAGGGGGATAGAAATACTAAATTTTTCCACAAGCAGGCTACAAAAAGGCGGGAGAAAAATACAATTTCGAAGCTCTTTGATGAGGACGGGAGATGTTGGGAAGGAGCTGCGCAAATAGAACAAGTGGCGTGTGACTATTTTACCAATTTATTTCGCACAGGTGTTCCAGACCATTTTGAGGAGGTGCTTGATGGCGTGGTTGGACGTGTTTCTGAAGATATGAATGCGATTCTGAGAGCGGACTATACGGAGGAGGAGGTGATAGCAGCTCTGGAACAAATGCACCCGCTCAAAGCCCCTGGCCCGGACGGTATGAACGTGCTTTTTTATCAAACGTATTGGCATATTGTTGGGCCAGTTGTTATAAATTCTGTTTTACGTGTGTTACGGGGTGAGCCCTTACCACCAGGAAGTAATAAGACCTTTATTGTCTTGATCCCGAAAGTTAAAAGCCCGAGTAAAATGGGGGAATTTAGGCCTATTATTCTGTGCAATGTGATATACAAACTGGTTTCGAAGGTGCTAGCTAATAGGCTTAAACAATTTCTAGGAGACGAGGTGTCGAAAAATCAAAGTGCCTTTACGCCGGGACGACTTATCACTGATAATATTTTAATCGCCTTTGAAATGTTCCACCATATGAAGAATACTCGGAGTGGGGAGGGACATATGGCCCTTAAGCTGGATATGGCGAAGGCTTATGATAGGGTCGAATGGAACTTTTTGGAAAGGGTCTTATACCGTATGGGTTTTGATGAGGGGTGGGTTAATAGGGTCATGATGTGTGTCATGACGGTCTCCTTTGCGGTTCTTATAAATGGACAGCCATCCCGGGAATTCGTGCCTGAAAGGGGTCTTAGACAAGGCGACCCACTTTCGCCATATTTATTTATACTTTGCGCCGAAGTGCTATCGAGTCTTATGAGAAGGGCAGCTGAGAATGATGCGTTACACGGGATTAGAATTGCCAATGAAGCGCCTGTGGTTTCACACCTTTTGTTTGCGGATGACAGTTTATTTTTTATGAGAGCGAACATCAATGAGGTCCGAGTGGCTAAGGGTATTCTTACGGCCTATGAAAAGGCTTCGGGGCAGCTAGTTAACTTTGATAAAACAACCGCCTCATTTAGTCGGTGTGTAGCTGAGGAGCGGAAAGGGGTGTTGGTGGGGGAATTGGGTGTGCGTGCTGTGGATAATCCGGAGAAGTATCTAGGGTTGCCCACGGTTATTGGACATTCCAAGAGCGCTTTAACGAGTCTATTGAGAGATAAGCTAAGTAAATGATTGCAAGGGTGGCGTGGATTGTTGTTATCGAAGGCCGGTAGAGAAGTTCTGATAAAGGCTATCGCCTAATCACTCTCTACATATGCTATGAGTGTCTTCAACCTCCCTAGCAATTTTTGCGAAGAGCTTCGATCGATGGTCTCTAAATTTTGGCGGGGTTCGAATGGGGATAAGAGAAAGATTTTTTGGGTGGCTTGGCATAAGCTCTGTAGACCGAAGAGCTTGGGTGGTCTCGGGTTTAGAGATTTCCATAAGTTCAATATGGCCTTGTTGGGAAAGCAGGCGTGGAGATTGACCACGGAGCCGGATTGTTTACTTGCGAGGGTGCTAAGAGTTAAGTACTATAGAGGGAAGACTTTTATGAATGGTGATCTAGGGCGGAACCCGAGTTTTACGTGGAAGGGCATTTGGGAAGCAAGGGCCGTGGTGAGGAAGGGTGGCATCAGGAGAATTGGGAACGGACAAGGTACGAGGGTGTGGGGTGATCCATGGCTCAAGGGGTCAAATTCGAAAACGGTGCTGTCGCCTAGGGTAGCTGGTAGGGAGGATATGAGAGTTGCGGATTTGATGCGAGTTGATGGGAGGATGTGGGATTCGAGTAAGGTTCGAGCTGTGTTATTACCATTTGAGCAAGATGCAGTCCTTAGTATGAGGCTTAGTGAGTTATATAATGAAGACATTTGGAGTTGGGCATTAGAAAAGGATGGTAGATATACGGTTCGTTCGGCCTATCGGGCTCTTATGAATGGGGAGGTGGATGAGCAAGGCCCGTCTGATTGGACGAGTTCTAAGTGGTTGTGGAAGGGGGTGTGGGGCTCGAATGTCTTACCGCGGGTTAAAATTTTTTTCTGGCAACTCTGTTCCGAGGCGATTCCTACGAAGGAAAACATTGCACGTCGAACTCGTGGGTTGGATGTTGTGTGTCCGGTTTGCCATAGCGATATGGAGACTTGTCTCCATCTCGTTAAAGGGTGTGGTTGGGTGGGGGGAATTTAGGATGGGTTGGGGGTGGAGATTAAGAAGGAAGTTGGGCATGAGAGGGTGAGGGAGTGGGTGGAGGATTTGTGGAGGGAGAGTGGGACGGAGGAGAGGAGGAGTATCATGTTGGGGTGTTGGGCTATTTGGGAGGCAAGGAATAAATGGATTTTTGATGGGAGGAGGGTAGATGTGGGGGGGCGTTCTTAGAAGGGTGGAGGAGATTAGGACAGAGGTGGACTGTGGGGTGGAGAGATAGAGCGGGGATAGTGGTGGCTTAATACATAAGGGACAGCGGAGGGAGGATGGGTGCAGGGGTCGGTTGGCTGATGGCTGGAGTTTGGTCTGTTGTGACGCGGGTGTAAAAGAGGGGACGGGAGTTGGGATGGGGGTCGTGTGTAGAGGTCAAGAGGAGGATGTGGTGTGAGCTATGGCTGTTCACAGACGGGGCATGGCTGAAGTCGAGGAGGCGGAGGCAGAGGCGTTGCTGGAGGGACTGAAGGAGGCGGTGCGGCGGGGATGCAGGCGGCTGATCATGGAAAGCGATTGCAAGACCGTGATTGATATTTTACGAGATGGGAAGACGAGTCGCAGCAACTTGTATTTGATCGTGGACGAGATTAGAAGCTTGAGTCGTAACTTAGAGGATATAATTTGGCGTTTTGTTAATCGTAATTGGACTAAGGTAGCTCATGCGTAAGCTCATTATCCGGGTCTTTGGTCGGGTAAGAAAATGTGGGAAGGCGGTCTTCCGAGTCTTGATGTGAACGATGTTTTGGCTACTCTTTTGATATGATATATTCCCATCCTTTGAGACTTCAAAAAAAAAAAAAAAAAATTTATCTGAACGCATAACGCATATTTTTTTTAGATATTCCTAATGGAAGTTCCGTACATCGCACGGGCTATGGACCAAAATAGGTCTCTTAAACTTTCATTTGCTAAATAAAAATAGATAGCCGTACACTCGTACTTGTTCAACAATGGATTTCCAACACTAATGAAGATCATGGTCAGTTTCTCCTTTGCTTCTTCTTCGATTATCAATTCAACTTTATCTCCTTTCTAACTATTCGTGATTATTTCCAGCTTTAGTTATTGTACACAATAGTTATATTAGTACTTCAAATGCGGGTGCAACCTGTGGCGAAATTAGGGGCTAGCAGGGACACTCGCCTGGTAACCAATTCCAATTTCAAAATTTTATTAGATTTTTCTATCTATTTGGGCGTTAAGTTTATTGCATTAATGTTGAACCCCTCAAATTTTTCGCCCCGTTCCATTTAAATTGAGTTTGGTAATTTCTTGTCTTGCTAAGAAACCAATGTACAGTACTAATTTAGTAACATAACCAACTCTATCCAGATCATATGTTTACCTTTTCCATTATTTGTGAGCGCTATGTTAAACAAATGATTGAAACAGAGGGAATATTTCACTTAAATCGAGTTCCCAGAGTTTATTTTGTATTTCTGTAGGTAAATTGGGTTTAACTGTTGGTAGTCTGAAACATCTGTTTCAGGTAGTTGCTCTAGTCTGTCAGCTTTATATATGTATTGGTTAGCCATTGATCCGATATTTATTTGATATGTTGATATTTTGGGATGGCAGTTTCGTTGGAATCGTATGAAGATTAAAGGAGATATTAGTGTTAAATCATTGTTGTGGAAGATCAGAAGTGGGTTTGAGATGTTGTCACAAATTAAATGGGTTTCGCGTCATGGTGCTCATTTATCAATGGCCAGTATCGTGGCTGCCATTGGTCTTCACTTTGTTTTAAGAGACGGAACACTTGGTAATTTGTCAAATTTGTTGGTTTACGATAGAGATACATCTTCTGAAAAACTATGGTTTGTGCCTGGGTTGCGAAATTTAGGCAATAATTGTTTTCTCAATGCAGTTTTACAGGTATATTAGAGTTTTTAATGATCTTCTCTTTCTTTTGGTTATGCCTTGATCTCCTGGCTTTACAACTTTGAATCAATATGATTAACTTGAGTTGGCCTTTGGAATTATTTTCATTTCCAGTCACTGGCTAGCTGTTCGAGTTTTAGGCGTTTTCTTGATGAACTCAAGGAATTTCAGTTATTGTCCAACGAAGGCCAAGTTGAAGATTTTCCCCTTATGATGTCTTTGGCTACTTTAGTAGAAGGTAATAGTAACATTAATTATTTAGGGCTATTTTTTCTGCTGTTGGGTCATAGCATGCTGTTTTACTGCTTTCACATTGATTGTCTAAGTTTTAAACGAACTGGCCTTTTTAATGAACATGTTTTGTTTGATACGTAAAAGGTTTCATGTGCCTTTGTTATCTTTGGATGGCATTACCTCTGGTTATATATCTTTCCTGTGTTAATCACAACTATAGTCTAAATGACTGATCATATAGTGAGTTTGCATTATGGCCTTCATCTAAGTTTACACTCTGTAGCTGGTATGTTGACTTTCGTGACTTGTTGGGTTTCTTGGTGAGTTGTATGCTGCACATCTGCAGTGGTCAGTAGCTTAACTTTTACATATGAGATTGCCAATACTGAGACTGTTACTTCCATGTTCTAACGGTTGTCTCTAATGGCAGAACTTGGCGCATTGAAAGATAGAAGTAGCTCCCTGAACCCCAAAAAAGTAATGTCAGCAATGCAAGATTATATCCCACAGTTCCAATTGGCAAATCAACAGGTGTTATATTGAGCGATAATTTCAATGCAGCGGCTTATTTTGCCGTATTACAATTTCTTTTTCTGATATTATATTGTGATTGGATTGGCCTCCAGGATTCAGCGGAAGCACTTCTTCATCTTCTCTCATGTCTAAGAGATGAATTATCAGATTCTCTTACGCCAAATTGTGGCTCCTTGGCAGATTTGGATATCCCTACAAGTCGCATTTTTGATATTGAGACGATACACAATGTAAATGAGATAAGAAGATGGCGGGAGCAATATCTGGGGCCTTTTGATGGTGTTCTTAGCAGTTTCCTGACGTGCCACACCTGTTCTTCTGAGGTTATGTGGCATCTAATTCACGGCTAACCCAGAATTTTTTGATTCCGGTGTCCTGCTGAAAATATTTAAGCTTTCATTGAAAAAAAGTTCACAGAAGTTTTTTTTATCACATTAATTGGACAAAATGCAGAGTTAGTTTTCCTGTGCCTGAGACCCTGAGTCCACATACATGGATCCGCCAATGCATCCAATATTATTGCATACTGCTGCTGGTACTAAGATAAAGTATTGAACTATCTATCTTCTCTGTAAATGCAGATTCTGATGGACTCTGGTTTCTTCCATACGTTGCCCCTCTCACTAATGTCCAACACTAAAACCTCTGTAGTATGCTTCTGTTCTGCGCATGTTCATTTGTGGTTTCTTCGTGTGACTTGAGCTGGTTGTCTGTGTGACTGAGATTGTTTTTATCCTTTTTACATGCATGTTATGTTAGCTGGGTAAATTCACACTAGAGGATTCCATAAAAAGGTTCCTGTCTCCTGAACTTGTCGAGAACTACTCTTGTAGTCATTGCTGGCACATTGCTGCCTCTAAATACTTGACTTCAATTGAAGGAAAGCAGGCAAGTCCCTCTATTTCTCTCATTTTCTTTGAACTTTTCCTTAGTTGGTTGTCCATAATGATTTTGGTACCAAAACCAATAAATGGTATATTAAGTAGCTTTGGATGTTACCCACATGTTTTTATGTTGGTTAGGAAGAGATATGCAACTTGAGATGCTGTGCTGCGCAAGAATTTTGTGATTGCAAGAACTTACCATCGCTAAAATCCCTTCCTTGGTCAAATCGTTTTTCACATACTATCAAGCAACTCCACATTGCTTGTTTTCCTCAGGTATGAGTTCTCTCTGCTGCACTTCTCTTTGCTATGCTCATTTGCTCTACCACAAAAATAGCACCACCTAGTATACATCTAGTATTTGCTCTGTTATTATCAAGAATTACAATTGTGAATATGGTTTCTGATTGTTGGAGTGAATATCATGGGATGAGCTGGAATTTATATGTTTTGAGGAAGGCAGTTTGGTCGACGGTTCACTCAGTAGAAGGCACTTTGAATGTGAGCAGATGTCCTTGTTAAGGATGTCAATCTCAATGCAGTATAGGGTGCTTTGGATTATGTGGGTCTATCATAATCTTGTTAGCCGGACAAAGTTATTTTTCTCTTGTTCTCATCCGTATCTTAATTCTTATCATACCTCTTTTTGTCTTCTAATCAGTTAGACAAGTTATTCGAATGTGTATGATCTGTGAGTTTGCAGCTTCTTAATTTATTTGACAGAACTACTGAAGAGGTGGTACCTATGTTGAAGTTAGGATGTAGTGGTTTGGTTATTCCCTTGTTACTAGTCTCCCAAAAAAGATTTCGTATAATTTGATGCTACAATGTCAGCAATTTACCTGTTAAGCATACGGGCATTAAATGTGGTTTACCAACCTTGTTTCTAGTTTTATATATATTTTGTTGAACAGATTCTCTGCCTTCAGCTGCAACGCACTTCATTGAACTTATTCGGGGAGCTTGTGAAAATCCAGGTACTTCAAATTTCAAAGATTGGGATTGTGTTTGTTCATAGAGATTGATACCACATTTTTTACAAACTTCTGTGTCATATAGTTGGGCCTGAGCTTTTTGGTAACCAATGTGTTGATGGAGAATAGAAGACAAACCAAAACTACAATGATCAAATCTCAATAAACTCTCTTTATATTAGGTTTTCAGTAGAGGTGGATTTAGGATATGAGGAAGTGCGAACTATAAACTATCACTCCTATATGTTTGTTCTCTATACAACAAATCTGGGATAAGATTGTTCTATAGAAAGGCAATGTGAGTATTTAATTTTTTAGGCGAGTTTCTAATTGTAGTTCTGATCCTGTCTTCTTGTAATAATGTGTCACCCAAACGTTTGCCTTTTTTCTAAAAAAAATCTTGGAATTTTTATGGAATCCATTTTAATTAAGTAAGATATTGAGATGTTGGAATTTTTTTATCTCAATCTAGTAAGTAGCTGGTTTCATATCATGCTACAAATTCGTGAACAGAAAAACAATCTTTTCATGTTCATTTTACCCAACTCTCTTCCATCTTATTTTCGTATCTAATTTTTAAATTATAAACCGGGTTAATTCACTTCTTACAGTCACTAGTATCGTAAGTTTATGCATCGGATCTCAAAATAACAGAACTCTTACCTCTATGAAACCTTCATTGCGAGGCAGGAGAACAATAAAAAAATATAGAGAAGAGAAATCATGATAATGATACAAAGCAAAATAGACGAAGAAACATGTGGAGTAAGAGAATTAGTCACAAGCTCACAACACAATTATAGTCTGTACACTATCTATATGCGTTCAGTCAAGGCTTTGAGTCAATCACTTGCATACACACTAAAAACACGAATGGTCAAATGCTTGATTTGATCATCGTAATATACTTCATCAAATTATGGATTTTGTTTTAGCTTTTAATAGTTCAAGTTTGAACCATGGATGATCAATAATCATTGTAAACTCCTGCTACTTCGTGATGCAGATACATGCCTTTGATGTATTCTGTCATGTTGGCTGTCATACATTAACTAAATTTTTATGATTCCAGGGCCACATTTCTTTTCCATTGATCTTGGATTTGTCACCATTCGCGAAGTATGAGTTTGACATACACAAGCGAAAGGTAAATGAGACAAAGATTCGAGGAGAACAGCTCTTGCCCTCATCCACCTATAATCCTCGTATTTTTGACATATGCTTAAATCCAAGTAAGCCAAATGATTATTATCTTTGATAGATAACTGCCGCAAAACTTAGAGTTATAGACATCATTTTGATATTTGACAAGTTGCAACAGTGAAAGTCAAGGACGAGGCTCCACAAATTTCTCCTCAGGAGTGTTCTCTACAAAATGCAACTTGCTCTAACAATATATCTGTGCCTACTGCAACTGATAAGGTTAGAGTCTTCTTTTGTTAATTATAAATGAATCGGACAGCTAAGTGAGAGCCTGCCTTTTCACTTTCCTGCTGACCAATATGGATAAAACTCAGATAAGTAACTCGTTTAGATTCTAGATTATGGACTACTGGTTGCATTTTGTTTGTTTTGTTAATGGTTGACATCAGCTCTTTGTGATTTGTCCTTTACGTTACCTTGGTGTTACACATGATTTTTAATACTAGTGCCTAAGTCAACATGACTAAAAGTTTGTCTGGTATTTATAACTGATGTAAATTTTAGTTGTGTGCTTATTTTTTACATGAGCGCTTTCCCCTTCACTTCGTGTTACTTGAACTCGGATATGGCTATGAATGGCAATTGCCTGAATCACCATGATAGAAACATGCGACTAATTTTGAACACGGGTAGAGGGCATATCTTAAAAAGACCAATCTAACTCTTGAAGTTCAAATATCAGAATCCATTTTGAAGTGAAGCTGATATAAAATGCCAATCTATAAGTCAGTCCAATAAATACATTGCTGGCCGAAGCTAAAGGCTTTCTTTCGTTCTCTTCTCTTTCAACCGTGTCATGCTAGCCTTTCTTCTTATCCTTGTTCCAAAAAATGTGTCTATTTGTCAAGTACTCCAATGAATGTTTAGGTTAGGTACAGATTCCATTCTCGTACTTTTACTGTGTCATGTTGGACACCTCTTATAGCCAACATGCACTCGTCAACTTCTGATTAATTTGGCCAGTGTCCTTGATAGGTGTAGAAAGGCGTGTATTATAGCTTTTATAATTATCCATTTGGTATCATCTAGGATGTTTGTGTCAGCCTGAATTAAGGATGTCAACATTGATTCATGATCATCCTAAAAAGTACTTTTGGGTCACATTGATGCTCATTTTAGCCGCCTTCAGGTGTTTTAATCCACTACGTTCTCACTACAATCTACCTCAAAGACGATGTTACATGGTACTTTATTGATTGATATTGGATCAAGTGAGATCACGCTTGGCCATGTGCACCCCAGGGAGGCGGGGATGATCCACAACAGTTTTCAATGGATTATGCTTTTATATTCTGAAAAGCAATTCCGAAACGAGTATTACAGCTATTTTGTATAATCTTGGGCGCGTGTGTTACAATACGTTTAGATTGCGTATGCCAACTTTAAGTTATTCAAAGCCTATCTTTATGCCGATGGTATCTTGTTCGTTAACCAACGTGCACCTATAGGCAACAATTCTCACTCGATTCTTTCCCATGCCTTTGAATCCGTATGGTGGTATGTTATAAGTTATAACCATTATATTTGGCTGCCACCTCCGCCGCCGTGTCGTCGAGCCGTTGTCGACGTCGTTTATGCCACCCTGAAACTATTTTTATGCCACATGTTTGCCCTGTTTACCCACTCAAAGGTGTTTCTGCCTTTACATGGTTGCCCTGTTTACCTACTCAAAGGTGTTTCCTGACCTTTGTGGTATGAGCTTCGAAAATGGCGTGAGAATAATCGTTAATCGGATTTTATCTCTTGATTAGTTGGATCAAATGTGATCAGTTTAACCCATGGGCTCGCCTGAGATGATTCTCAACAATTTTCAATTTATTCTGCCACTCATAAAGCTGTCTTGAACATTTTTTTATAAATTTATAGTCTTCGAATTTGGCCATTTTGTAGCATATTAAGTGACTGTTACACCGAGATTTTCAACCCGGACTCGTAGTCATCTCATAGTATCCTTAGACTAATTTTGTTCGACTTGGGTGCTTTATTTAGTTGTCTAGTGGTATTTTGATCCATTGTACCTTTAGTACGAGGTATCTCATGGAGGATGCAATACAATACTATATTGATTGATATTCAATAAAACGCGGCCATTATAGCCAATCTGCTGATCTGCTCTCTTTTATTGCTTTTCGATTAGTTCCCGATTGTTTTGCCACAATGTCAAACGTGTATTGTAACCTTATTAAGCTATCTTTTTTCTTATTATCTCGAGCCTCTGTGGAATGAGTTAAATTTCTCATTATCATTTTATATACATCATATTACTTGAATGTGTTATTATCCACCAAACTGCTACTTCATATTCCCTGAATGCCATCATTTTAACCCACACACCCATAGTAGGGCCCTCTAAAAAATTTAATTGATCTTGGCAGTTGGCACTGTGTCCCTTACAGTTGTCCCAGGCATGTATTATAAAATGCACATTTAACCATTTTTGTAACATAATGGAAGATGGCTCGTGGATAATATATCTATTTTAAATTAATTGTGACGCCTATAAGGCTATAAGCACACATTTACGACTCTATCTTGATGTCTCTACTGCCCCTTAGGATTCGAACTAACTTGGCTTACACAGTATGATGGTGGAAGTTTTTTTGTTTTTCATCACATTTCGAACTACATAGCCAGCAAAGACCATAAGGGTGTAATTTATTGTCTTTTAGGATGGCAATTGTTTTTTTCCAGAGGAAGATGACTTACATTTGTCTCTGTATAGGTTTTTAATGATACAATGCCTTCAAAGGCCCAATTGTATCGCCTCGTTGCTGCTGTGGAACACTTTGGAAAAGCAGGCAGTGGTCATTACACAGTATACAGAGGGGTGAGAGCTCAAATAGAAGAGGGTCATGTTGATGGAGGAATCAATAAACTTCCTATGCAATGGTTTCACATTTCAGACTCAAATGTACATCATGCTTCGGAAGAAGACGTTCTTGGTGCAGAGGCCAGTCTGCTTTTTTATGAGAGAATTTAAGCCCCCTCTCCAAGCTGTTCTCGAGTTGGATTGCCATTCTTGGAAAATAATCTGCTAGGTAAATACTATTTCATTTATTCTCACTTCTACATTTCGTTTAGTGATTATTACTCCCTCCATCTCTTATACATCGTCTTTATTTGACTTTGATGGGTATAAATGTCAGTCCCATATTTTCTAATGATATATATATACACCTGATACAACTTTATAATTTTTTTTTATTAGTGTAAGGTACAATGCGACGGTCCAATCTCAAAATTAGAAATGAAAAGTATTTCCGTTTATAGTGAAGGAAGATCGGCTCAAGATGATATAACTAACGCTTTTTCTGGTGTACCACTTTAAGAGCTCACATTCATTATTAGAATGTCATGTGAATGCTTACTCCCCTGTTTTCTAATATGACGGTTTTGCTTTTCAAGGCGAGTCTTTGACTTTAATTTTTTCAAAAATACGAGTCTCCAAAAATCACAGAAATTATTACACATTAAATTACAGAAATTATTATACATTTCATAATATTTACTCATATTTTTTAGAGATATTGTAGAGAGAAGCGAGTCTCTTGAAATGAGAATTACATATATAAAAAAATAGAGGGGATATATACACGTTGGCTTTATTGATTAAGCTGGATTGTAGAATCAATGTATGCTGCATGAATCTCTAGTAAGAACGTGCTTACCTTTCAATAATGCTCCAGAAGCAAAGTTTGTCGTAGAGTCGCATAAAGGACAACAAGAGTTTTTAGCAATATAGCATTCCCTTAAAAGTACTTGCAACCCACAAAAGTATGGCAGTGCACATTCTATCAGTTTCCTTGAAGATTAGGGTTACATATATATGTCCGGACACCTTAGTTGAAGGGTAAATGGTTTATGTAAGTAGCTTGGGACTAATGACATGGGCGGGTAGGGATATCTCCTAATAATCCTTCCCATTATTGACAAAACTCTGCCATTGAACAACCAATCCTAGATATCTAGGCGGTCAAAATGAGTTGTTTTTCTGTTAGAGGTGTTCGATTGTTAATTTAAGTCTCTATGTAAACGAAATAATGTTCTATCGAATTGAAGAAAATGTAATATTAAACCCAAAAAACATAGGTGAAAATGTGAAACATTGTAAGTGGGTTTCGGTAACAGAAATTCGATTGCAGGAAATTTATTGGGTACGTGAATAAACTTGGTTTGTTTTGGACATATTTAATATATGTGTTGTGTATCCCTTTATGCTTACCCATACTTGTAGGCTTATAACTACACCTTGTGTAAAATGGCAACCTAAAGCATTTTGGCTTGTCCTTGAGTTAGCCTTGTGATTAAGTGCCTTGTGGGCATTTTACATGGTACCCTTGTATTTATTTAAATTCTACATGGAATTCCTCGCTTTTCAACAATATCAGTGGTACCCCTAAATTTAAAGAAAACATCTTAAAATGCCCAAAATGCTCTAATCCGCCCCTTTAAAATGTTTAATTTATACATTTTTGATTGATTTTTTGGCAATAATTTGTCATGTCATTAACATAACCATCGTTTGCTCAATCGTAAACATATTTCCTTTGCAAAATTTAACTGATTAAGAATGTGATTTTTAGTAGTTTGGGTGTTTTTAGAACATTTTACTAAGTTTAGAGGTACCACGGATATTTTCAAAAACTTAGGGGTACCACGTAGAATTCAATGAAACATGGGGGTACCACGTAGAAAAACCCTTTTTTAAACTACGCCAAGCACCTAGAGGAGGTTCCTTCATCAACCCTAAATTGTACTCCTTAGTCCTTACCATGACATTAAGTATTAGCCAATGCATAGAAGTATTTTTGCATGCTGTGCTAATATTTTCTACACTTATAGGCAATACGAAAGTAACCAGTTACGGCCTATATTTGATCGGCATGGCTGATATTTGGTCTATATTTTCTACACTTAAAGAGGCAATAAAAAAGTAGCCTGCTATTGCTGTGGTTTGATTGGCATGGCTGCTATTTGGTCCACAGGCAGTCTCAACTATCATAGGCCTATATGTACAACAACAGTCAAGAGAGGTAAATAGGAAAAATACAAAAGATAATTCTCCGTCATTGTGTGTGCCATGGCATTTTTGTAGCTACACATTTTCACTATTTATCGTGATCGCGGCTAAATGGCTAATGCTGCAATTAAATATTATGCTTGATAGGTGGTCAAAAAGAAGATGGTTGCGCTAGCGTAGAATCTGTAGTTGAATCTTTCAAGCTAGTTAGATAATCTCTTAGAGCTGGAAACACCCTACTCAACTCCAGAAACCGTTCCGACTTGTTTGATACCCAACCAATCGGGCACTCAAAATTATAAAAAAATCAAAGCACCCAGAACCAACGGTATCTGACCCAACATTATCCGATACCTTTTTTTTGTTTCCCGGTGTCTAGTAAGGACGCAAGCTTTGATTAATCATGAATGGTGTAGTTACCAGAATCCCACGCAGCATCATATTGAATGCAGTTGGTTTGTTGCTGTGGCTTTGGATCCATCATCCATGATCACACAAGTGATTTAGGTTTGGAGGCACCTTAGAAGGTCCACTTAGACAGCAACAACAGTTTTCTGCTTTTGATAAAGTAAACAAACAATCACTTATATGATGATGAATCGAAAGGCACTTAGTTGCAGCTTGTGGGACTCAGCAGCCTCAAGCCCTTTGCGCTGAAATGATGTTGCCCATTTCACTCTTAGTGTATTCATTTCATACATCCTTCTCGCAACATCTTTTGACTTTTGCTTGCCTTTGTCCAATTGTTTTTTTCATCCATCATTTTCCGCTTTGTGCTTATTACTCCCCTAATTTTAACTGTTGCTTCGAATAATTATTCCAGCGATGAGGAGGTATATTGGATAAGACTTTTTATGATTTGTGATAATTTAAGGGGCGCTTGGTTTGAAAGGGGAAGGAGAATGAAATCAAGAAGAGTAAGAAGGGGAAACAAATGGTTTGGTTGTGACTTGTGAGTGTGCAAGAGGATGAAAACAAATAGACTCCGATAGGAATAGGTAATACGCTTTTTTTTCTGTCCCGTATATTTTAAACCAAAAATCATAATACGTCGTAAGACGAATACTAGGAGTTGATTCACAATTTGTTGAGACTTGAGGGAATATGTAACCATGCCTCAAACCACGATCACCACCCCCGCCATCAGCAACCACCTTGGTTAACTGGAGAATAGGCAAAGGGAATGAAAAACTTCATTCCCATTTCCTTCCCTGAAAACAGTACCAACCAGCCCATCATTTTGACCGTCGTAGCTACGAGCTTACGTCATTAACTTAACAATCATCACTTTTCTGCTTTGTGCTTACTGGTGTCCTCGTTATATCATTATGAATTATGGAATATGATTATGATGATCTTCATAGAAAGATTCAATTATTATACTGCTACTCGGTACTTTAGCTTAGATCATATTGGCTTTCCGTTTTAGCGTAAGATAAGATATTCATATCAATAAAGTTAAAGCTAATTGCTCGTTGCATATGCCACTGTGGTCTCCCATCATCTATAATATCATCCCCCTTGTGTTTCTTACCCACCAACTATAACCATATGCTTTTTCCATCCGATTTGATCCTTTCAATTCCGATTCACAATGGACCAATAATTTATTGTCCCCTTTATTTTGGTGATGGGTCGAATAAAGTAATATGACTCACTAATTATTAATGCTTCTTATATTATTATACTTCGTATATTGATGATAGTTGGCCGACGTGATTCGTGAAGGATCATTCATGAACCGTTTTAGTGTATTCAACACATTTGAGAATTTTGCTTACATTTTAACCCCTTATTTCGTTGTAAACAATTTTGAAGAACTGTTTATTTATTTATTTATTTATTTAAATATATACTCCTTGATCCTTTTTAATATTGCCCCCGTTTGGCGAAAGGTCATATCTAAGATTTAACGATGAAATCTCATTACTATCCACTAACTTTAATATGGACCAAAAAGACATTGCAACTATATAAAGTAATTATGTGAACAACCAAATCATTCATTTTATGAAGCACGCGTAAAACACTAATATTTCTTGTTTCTCTTTTTTTGCCTTGTATTTTAGACAATGACCCTTTCTTACTCTATATAACAGCAAAGCTAGGAAGTGGTGATTCCCCACGTCTAAGGGAGTTTTGATGATGGAAAAGAGTAAATCATTCCCAGAGTACTCTTCATATGTTAATGCCCGGTATGCATTCGAGGACCAGCCTAAAGCATACAACTTCAATGGCAACGGGGATGAATTCACGTCCTCTGGGAACCCGGAGATGAAGCGCAAGAAGAGGGTGGCATCTTACAACATGTATTCTGTGGAGGGCAAGTGGAAATCATCTTTGAGGAACAGCTTTAAGTGGATTAAGAGTAAATTCAGCGATAAATATTTTGATGCGTAAAACTGTGTTCGGTGTCAGTCCTGTTCAAAGGATCAGGATGTTTATTTGATTCGTATCATCATCGACATTCGTGTCTTCTGCATGTACAGTTTGGTTATGATGGTATACTTGCGTGAAGTACGTGGAAACAGTGTATTCCATGATGATTTGTGTTTCGAATAATTTTCATTTCCAATGGAGCCGTAAACTTAATATTGTTTGGGTTTGGGATATTCTGAAATGAAGTTTAAGTGGTTCATTAAAACAAGTGTTTTATTGTATGCATATGCTTGGTCTCTCAGTCTATCACCCTCCCTTTCCTAATAGGGCGAAAACTGTTTCAAGTTTTGGGGGTATTGTTCTCGCTTGTTGATTTAGACTGTTCCATTTAAATGGCATTTATGATCTATGTGATCATTTCACTTTGCACTTGCACAGTATTTTTTGGCGTTCAGAAAATAAAAGTGTTGACATCGTATTTGCACTTGCACAGAATATTTTCCGAAGTGTATGTATGTATGCCTGTAATTTTCAAATGACATAATCACATATTAGTTGTTTAACTATTTCCCTTTTAATAATTCATTTATCTTATCTTATTATGAAATCAACCCAGTAATCACACGATACTCTCTTCTAACATCTTTTTCCCTGTTCGCTGGTCTCTCTCAAGTGTGAAAAATCTCTCTTGCGCTAGTTTGTGCTCATTGCTAATCGGGTATATAAGTTGCTTCAGATGCATTTCACGCTTACAGGTTGCAACTGTTTTAAACAATGTAGTTTGTATTTCCCTATTTTCTCTCCCTGATAGAATTCTGTCATCTCTTCTCAGGCAAAGTAACATAATCGTTTTGCTTGATTTTCACTCCAATAAAGTTGTATTTGTCCAAGGGTGAAAAATAACAACTATACAGCAAGGAACTGAATGTGCTCCTGAAAACTGTACAAGGAAATTGTGGGGATAATATCTGTCTGTACAAATTCCACAACACATAAATAACTAGTAAAGTACCACTTTGTAGGCAGATATCATTTGTGCATGGTTGATGATTTCCTGTCAGTCTTGGATGTCCTTGGCAAACATCGTCACCAGGTGTACCCCAGAAACATCAATGCATTGATTGAATATTAACAACTCCTCATTTGCTTTAAGCATAGATTTCGACTTGTTATCGGGCAAAACCCTCAATACTGATACGGTCATCTCTAGTTACCTCTTGCGATATCAAGGGAAGATCGAGAGGTCCCAGTGAGTCATTCTGTAATTAGCCGCAAAATAAAGGGAAACAAATTAGTGCCAGCTAATTTACTGGGTGTGACAAAGGGCTTAGGGCTGTAAGAAAAATCTCTGTTAAAAGATAGAGATACTTAAACAAGTAAATACCCATCTAATGCTGAATAGTGTCTACTCTCATTGTTATAAACTCCTGCAGAGCAAGGCCAGGGTTCTGCATTTAGTTTCTGAACAGCATTGCATCCATTTACCACATTTTGCACCTTCGCCTGCCGAGTAATGATTTGCAGGAATACGATTCCCATGAATCCTAAAACGCTCGTGTTACATATTTTTACAATTAGTGTGTATATATACTTCCTCCATTCAGCTCCACTCTACCTATTTCATTTTTGTACACTATTCACAATTGTGTATTCAATTTCGATTTTCTCTCGATACGTAAGTGGAAATATATTCATGTGGGATCTTGTTTGATTCGTCTTTACGAGTACATTAAAAATATTTAACTTTTATAATTTTTGCAAATACGTAGCTAACGATATTTAGCGTGTAAAACACGCGTTGACAAACGTGAAAAAAGAAAGTGGTAGAGTGGAGTTGAATGGAGGAAGTATATATATAGAATCAGGATCCTGTACGAACCAAATTACGGTGCGAACCGTACGAACTCTTTAACAACCACTAGATTAGAAAAATAAGAGGCTGAGATTTCATTACAAATATCCCAAACCCAACCTTCTTTATCCTCTATCACCTCAATCATTTCTTTTCGTCTTCTCTATCCTCTTCCTTCCAACCAACAATTATTTACCAGCCAACACCGCCGCCTGTCGACCCTCCGACGGCTACATACTAGACCAACAACATCGACAACGACCCTTATCCTTCTAGCTTTCATCCATTTTTCGACCCATTTTATTCATTCAAGTCTCTTTATGACAATCCATTTTACACTGACTTGTTAGAAATGTTGCACCGGACCACCGGTCGCCGGCGTGAACCTCATCCACAAGTCCTCAATTTAATTTTCTGACTGAAAACTCCGTGTTTCATCTTGTTTTAATTTTTTTCCAAATGTTAGATCTACTAACAAGACTGATTTCGTCCCATCTCCCACCTCAATCACATCACCTTCATTCCTTGACAAATTTACCATTTTTTTTATCGATCTCCGTCAACGTGCCGATTATGATGATGTGTTTCAAACAGTCGACTAGATCTAGGCTCCCTCCACTTCTTGGCGAGCAGATCTAGCCTTGCAAGGTGGCTAGGTTGCAAAATTGGGTGGTGTGAGGAGGTAAGGAGGTGGCCGTGGTAGCGATGTGGTGGTTAATTGTAAGAGATCTAGCGTTACTGCTGACGACGGTGTAGGGGTAGTGGCGGTGGTCACCGATTGAGTTGTTGTTGGTGTCGTGGTTAGGTAATTTGAAGTTACAAATCTCGGGTTTGACCGATTCCGTTGCTGATTGGGAGGGCCGTTGGTTGAAGAATGTTGATAACCACGTATTAGAGATAGTTTGAAGAAGAGGATATTTGTTGTTGTTAATCCTTGTATTAAGCTTAATAAGATTATCTCTACTTTTGTTAATCGCATACATATTTCGGAGTAGCTTAATTGTTGGTGTAGGGGTAGTAGCTGTTGTATATGCAGTGAGTTAGAGGTGGCTTGAGAAAAATGGATAAGAGTATAAAGAAAGCTCCGACGCTGGAAATGACGTAGGGGTTACTGAGGTCGTGATAGTGTCAAATTGTGACGAGTCAATAGGTTAATGTTATCACAATAAACATGCTTGATACCGTGTTTTAGTTGGACTTGTTGTAATATACCGGTTTGCACTTTTGGTTGAAATTTTAGAGCCTTAGCTTATAAAATATCAAGGTGAAGGAGGAGACGCAAAGGTAAGCCAATGGAATAAGTGCAAAGTCAAAAAAAGTAAGCTAATGGAAGATTTGATGCCTTGGCATAGACAAACAAGAGCCAAAATGAAGAATTGAAAACTCGGTTTCACAAGGGTCAACTTCAAATGGATATATCTCGAGTTCTAGAGCTCGTATTGACGCAAGGCCAATTGGAGGTGAAAGCTTGTGATCTTAGCTTTCCAACGGTAGGTCACACGCCTCGTTTGTCCAAGAAACGAGAGAGATATGGCCTTCGCAAGATGCTGCTGTCAGTCTGAGTGCGCAGCTGCGCAGATGTTGTGCGCACCTGCGCTTCTACGCGTTGCTCTGGATTTCGCAATTCTAGTTCCGTGTTTTGGGCTTTCTTAAGGGACTTAACCTAGATTCTCGTGCGTCCCTATATATATCTAGAATTTTGAGATCTAAAAGGGGGGACTCCTACTCACATTCACCTACCATCATATCATCTCTTTTAATCTCATTCTTAGGGTTTAATCTTGTAATAATTTAGAAGACATTTTGGATGCAAAGTTGTAATCTTTCTTTATTTCTTTGGGTTTTGAAGACTATGGAAGGCTAAATCCTTCCCTACTTGGTGTAATCCATTGCAAGTTACCATCTTTATCATTGTATTGACTTCTTAATCTCTACTCTTTCATTTATTTCAATTTCTAAGTTTTAATGACATGATGAATGTTTTGTTGTGAGAAGTAATTACCCTTGCATCTTTTTCATTCATCTATTGCTTGTTGTTGCAAAGTTGCTTGCTTTTGTAATAACTTGTTGAAGCATCTCATGATTGTTGTTATCTTGGTTTAAAGTATCAACCTTTGTGAGTAGAAATTGATTGTATCATAGGATTTGTTGGTTTAAACATATCTTTGTGATATCCCATTTACTTTCCTCTTGGTTTTGTTCTTCATGCTCTTGGTTACAATTCTTACATGGTTTAATGTTATAATTTGTAGTTGAAGTAGGATTATCATTGTTGGCTTAGATAGTGGTAATCACTTGCTTGAGGATTGTTGTTGGGTAAATGAAAACTAGAGAGAAAAGAGTCTTGCTTTGAGAAAAGTTGGAACTTGTAGGATTGCACCAAGTTCTCCTAATTATTGAACCATCTTGCTCATCAAGTGCTTGTGTTATTGCTTGTTAGAATAGGATTGCAAATTTCACTTTGTCTCATGTCACAAATCAACTCTAAAACCCCCTTTTTATGTCTCTCTATTGTTTGCCATTGTGAATAGTCATTGTTTGTCTATAGCTTTGTCATTAGTAGTCAATAGTTTACATTTCAAGTTTTTAGCTTAAAAGACCTTCTCTTGGGTTCGACCCTTACTTGCACTATATTACTTTATCATTTAGAGTAGTCTAGAGTATAGTTTGGCTTATAAATTGTTAATTTGGTAGGTTAATTCTAGTATATTAGCGACCTAGTTTTGTGCCTATCAAATTTTGGCGCCGTTGCCGGGGAAGGGCAACATAGCTAAAGCTTGTTTTTAACTATTGATATTTAATTAGTGGAGTTAGTCTTTGTAAATACTAGGACTCATTTATTTGTCATAGATTATTTACTTGTTTGATTAAATGGCTCATATCTACTTTCCACAAGATGAGGGTGAATTGTTTTGCAATTACTTTGATAGAGTTGAGCAATATGTCTTGCAATGCAATTATTCTTATAAATTATGGGAGCTTGTCCATTTGGTCTATTATGGTTTAAATGAGGAGTGTAAGTTTCATGTGCATTGCTTGAGTAATGAAAAATTCCGTGAAGGGAATTATGAGGATCAATGGGAACTTTTTCAATATCTTGCCCATGACACTAGAGAACGGGAGTTGCAAAACTCTTCAATAGAAATCCAAGAATTGCTTCAAGTTATTATCAAGGGTCAAAAGGAAATGAATCGAAATTTTGATGAACAAATAGAGCCCAACACGTTGGAAATGGACATCTTCAATAGCCAAATGAACCAAATTCGTGGTGATATTGATGGAAATAAAATCAATGAGTGTTTTGATGATGGTTTCTTTGATAAAGAGAATGAATGTGAGGTTGAAGACCCTTGTCCCCTTAATCTTGATACGAGCTACTCTTATAAAGAGTATTGTTTTTGGGATGATGAGAAGGATGCTTATGTTTTCACCACACTTCCATGTCACTCCCCCGTTGTGCTATCTACCGACACCTTATGCACTAGTGATGATGGTTCCTCGAGTAATAGTCATGTGGATGAGGACAACTCATCGGTCCTTAGTGGCCTTGATGAAGAGTTGTCGTGTGAAGAGTCATTGGGTCAAATTGTTGAAAAAGATGAACATGAGGGAAGTAAGGTTGAGGAAGAGGTTGTTTGCACCTTTGATAACTCTTATTTTGAGGGTTTATTTGATGAGGAAAATGATATGTGTGACTTGAAACCTTCTTTGACCTTGTCATCCATTGAGATCCCTATTCACATTCCTTATACCGAAGTTGATGCCTCACATCTTGGTAACAACTCCTTGGTTCGTAGTAACTCTTGCCCGGAATTTACCCTTGTGAAATCAAGGAGTGGGGTGTTTGAGAAGAATGACCAAGAAGCAATGATTTTTGAGGTGGTTGGGATAGAAAAAGAGAAGGTGGAGGTTCTTGAAGACATGATTTGGGAACCTCCAAAGCCTATGAAACTTGTAAGTGTGGGGGTCAAGGAAGATGCTAAAGAAGAAATGAAAAATGAGTTTGTAGAGGTATACCCCCTCAAGGAGGAACCACCTCAAATTTATTTTGAAAAGCCATCAAGCTTATCACCCAAAGAAGCTCATGAATCCCCTTATTCTTACTTGGTCTTCACCAAGTCCATTCCATCATTCAAAGAGCCTTATCGTGACAAGAAACCGTTCCTTGGGTATGAAAACTTGAGACACTTATCTTGTGTTTACTATTTCCTTACTTATGCTTGCTATGTGGGTGATCTATGCAATGGTCATGCCTCTTGTTTATGGGCTAGTGTGTATGACAAGTTACTAAGGGCGTTGCGTTGTTCCGCTCTTGATTCTTGAAGAAGAAAAATGTTGAAAAGGCGTCGAGCAAACGACGAAAACCAAAAGCGCTTTACGGGAGGCAACTCGTACTCCTACATTTCTTTACTCTCCTTTGCATTTCTAGTACTCTCCTCCACATTGAGGACAATGTGGAAACTAAGTGTGGGGGAGGAGTTTGATTGCAACATATGTAAGTTTTATTTCATGTTTTGATGCATATTTTTGAAAAAAAAAAAAAAAAAAAATTGAAAAACAAATTGAAAATTGGAAATTCCGGCTAGGTGAAAACCCACAAGGGTGGGCACCTAGGCAAGATTGGAAAAGGTGGCCGAGGACGGAATGAAAACCCGAAAGGGCATTCCGGGCAAAATGAAGAATCGAGTTGCGAGCCACCGATGAGAGGAAAGGAAAAAGCTAAGGTGAAAACCCGAAATGGCACCTTAGGCAAAATGAGGGATTTTCAAAAAAAAAAAAAAAAAAAAAAAAGTCGAAAAATTGAAAATTGTAACACCAAAAAGATGGAGGGATAAGAAGGGAGTGATAAGGAGGGTCTTGGAAGGAGGTTAGGTCTAGAATTTAATTTATTTTGAGTCACAAGAACTTGTCCCAAATTGGTGGATTTTTGATTTGGCTACTTGTGTTGTTGATGCTTAATGGAGTTTGGCCGACCAAGTAGCACAATTTTCATATATGGAGTGATAAGGGGGTGTTATAAGTAGTGATGAGTTGTGATTGATAGGAGGATTTTGATGGGTCACTTTGCTATTGTCTTGGGATAAGACAAGAGTGACCATTACTACTTCTTTGGTGATATAAGAAGGGTGGAGTTGCGTGATGTGTCGGAGTTGGAGTTGTGTCGTGTCTTGTGTGAGGGATGGTATAAGGAGGGTGAGTGAGTGAAGAGTGTGTGCAAAAACTTTGAGTCTAGATTTTCTTTTTAATCGGTGGATTGTTCAAGAGGGAGACATAAGAAGGAAGAGGTAAGGGAAGAGTGATCGGATTCTCCTACACTCACTTGATGGACTTGTGTACCTCCCTACTTAGTCTTGAGTTTTACTCGGGACGAGTAAAGTCCAAGTGTGGGGGAATTTGATAGTGTCAAATTGTGACGAGTCAATAGGTTAATGTTATCACAATAAACATGCTTGATACCGTGTTTTAGTTGGACTTGTTGTAATATACCGGTTTGCACTTTTGGTTGAAATTTTAGAGCCTTAGCTTATAAAATATCAAGGTGAAGGAGGAGACGCAAAGGTAAGCCAATGGAATAAGTGCAAAGTCAAGAAAAGTAAGCTAATGGAAGATTTGATGCCTTGGCATAGACAAACAAGAGCCAAAATGAAGAATTGAAAACTCGGTTTCACAAGGGTCAACTTCAAATGGATATATCTCGAGTTCTAGAGCTCGTATTGACGCAAGGCCAATTGGAGGTGAAAGCTTGTGATCTTAGCTTTCCAACGGTAGGTCACACGCCTCGTTTGTCCAAGAAACGAGAGAGATATGGCCTTCGCAAGATGCTGCTGTCAGTCTGAGTGCGCAGCCTGCGCATAATTGTGCGCAGCCTGCGCTTCTACGCGTTGCTCTGGATTTCGCAATTCTAGTTCCGTGTTTTGGGCTTTCTTAAGGGACTTAACCTAGATTCTCGTGCGTCCCTATATATATCTAGAATTTTGAGATCTAAAAGGGGGGACTCCTACTCACATTCACCTACCATCATATCATCTCTTTTAATCTCATTCTTAGGGTTTAATCTTGTAATAATTTAGAAGACATTTTGGATGCAAAGTTGTAATCTTTCTTTATTTCTTTGGGTTTTGAAGACTATGGAAGGCTAAATCCTTCCCTACTTGGTGTAATCCATTGCAAGTTACCATCTTTATCATTGTATTGACTTCTTAATCTCTACTCTTTCATTTATTTCAATTTCTAAGTTTTAATGACATGATGAATGTTTTGTTGTGAGAAGTAATTACCCTTGCATCTTTTTCATTCATCTATTGCTTGTTGTTGCAAAGTTGCTTGCTTTTGTAATAACTTGTTGAAGCATCTCATGATTGTTGTTATCTTGGTTTAAAGTATCAACCTTTGTGAGTAGAAATTGATTGTATCATAGGATTTGTTGGTTTAAACATATCTTTGTGATATCCCATTTACTTTCCTCTTGGTTTTGTTCTTCATGCTCTTGGTTACAATTCTTACATGGTTTAATGTTATAATTTGTAGTTGAAGTAGGATTATCATTGTTGGCTTAGATAGTGGTAATCACTTGCTTGAGGATTGTTGTTGGGTAAATGAAAACTAGAGAGAAAAGAGTCTTGCTTTGAGAAAAGTTGGAACTTGTAGGATTGCACCAAGTTCTCCTAATTATTGAACCATCTTGCTCATCAAGTGCTTGTGTTATTGCTTGTTAGAATAGGATTGCAAATTTCACTTTGTCTCATGTCACAAATCAACTCTAAAACCCCCTTTTTATGTCTCTCTATTGTTTGCCATTGTGAATAGTCATTGTTTGTCTATAGCTTTGTCATTAGTAGTCAATAGTTTACATTTCAAGTTTTTAGCTTAAAAGACCTTCTCTTGGGTTCGACCCTTACTTGCACTATATTACTTTATCATTTAGAGTAGTCTAGAGTATAGTTTGGCTTATAAATTGTTAATTTGGTAGGTTAATTCTAGTATATTAGCGACCTAGTTTTGTGCCTATCAGGTCGTCAGCGTTGCTTGTGTGCGGTGGTCGGTGATGGCACCGAAACTTTCAGTTCAGCTGCGATTGATGGTGTTGCCGCCGGCGAGGGCGTGGTGTTATGGTGTTGGGTGATGTGGCGTGATGGTATTGGGTGACAGATGGTGTCGCGTCTGGGGTGTAGTGATGGTGGTGGCGATGGTGGCGGTGGAGTAGTAGTGGTGGCAGTAGGTGGTGGTGGTGGTGGTGCGTGGTGGTGAGAAGTAGTGTTTGGGGGTGGATACGTGTATGAATACTACTAGATACGTATATGAATACTACTGGATACACATACAATTTGTGTATCCGGGAAGTCACGACATGTGTATCCAGTAAAGATCGACATGCGTATCTGGGGGTGGTGGGGCAGTGCTGATGGCGGTGGGGGTGGTGGCAGTAGGTGGTGGTGGGTTGTCGTAGTATGGTAGAAGGGTGGATACACAAAATACCACCCTAGATACACACGGTATTAATACGAGATACATGCGTATCCGGCAGTATAACCATGTGTATCTGGTATTAATATGATGCGTATCCGGAAGTGTAAACTTGTGTATCCAGAAATATTAAAATGTGTATTTGGCTTAAATGTCATGTGTATCCGCAAAAAATATAAAATGTATCTGTAAAAAAATTAGTTTAAGAAAGTGTAAAAGTGTAAAAAAGTGCATCAATAATTTTAGTGTTGAAAAATTTGTATTTACATATGTAATAAAATGTATCTAATAAGAAGTGTATGTAGTAAAGAAATAAAGTGTATCTAAAAAAAAAAAAAAAAAAAAAAAAAAAAAAAAAAAAAGCTAGTTAGTACGGTTAGACGTACGTTAAGCGCGATTAATTCGACTGAATCCGCCCCTATATATATATATATATATATATATATATATATATATATATATATATATATATATATATATATATATATAGAGAGAGAGAGAGAGAGAGAGAGAGAGAGAGAGAAGAGATCAACTAAGATCCACATTTATATTGAGTCCATAAGTTCTATTATGAGCCATTGGATGGAGGGAAATGGAGGGATGAGATCAACCCCAAAAAGTGTGTTTATAAAGCTAATCTTACCATCTCTCTCCTCCTTCACTAATCCACTCTAATTAATCACTAATTTACTATATATTTGTTTTCCACTCATCCATTTCTCTTTCATCTTACACATTTCATTTCTCTCTTCTCTCAAACTCTAAAAAAAAACCCAAATAAATAAAAAAAAACTCAAAAATCCAAATAAATAAAAAACCCAAAAAATCCAAATAAATCAAAAAACTCAAATAAATCATTCATTCCTCTCTTCCTCATTCACCACCACCCACCACCACCCCACCCGACACCAAATAACCACCCACCACCCCCGCCGCCGCCACCCCACCGCCGCCGCCCCACCGCCGCTTAATTTCTTTTTTTTTTTTTTTTTTTTTTTCTTTCAACTCTTTTTTTTTTTTTTTTTTTTTTCGTTTTGTATGAATTTGTATGTTTTTAGTTGTTTTTTCCATTTATTATTTTTTTTGTCTTTTATTTTATTTTAGTTGTCTTTTATTTTGTTAGTTATCATTTTTTATTCATTTTCTTAAATCTTTTCTTGTTATACGTTTTTTTTTAAGATTTCGTGTTTTAAATCTCGTTTTTTTTTGTGAGATACTTTTTTTTTCATCTAAGACAAAAATGGAGTAAAGTTATACAAAAATGAACCAAAGTTATACAAAAATAGACCAAAGTTATACAAAAAAAAGACTAAAGTTATACAAAAATTGGACTAAAGTTATACAAAAAATTGGACTAAAGTTATAAAAAAATGAACCAAAGTTATACAAAAATGAACCAAAGTTATACAAAAATGGATTAAAGTTATACAAATATGGGCTAAAGTTATACAAATAAGGACTAAAGTTATACAAAAATGGACCAAAGTTATACAAAAATGAACCAAAGTTATACAAAAATGCATCAGAGTTACACAAAAATGCACCAAAGTTATACAAAAAATGGACTAAAGTTATACAAAAATGAACCAGGGTTATACAAAAATGCACCAGAGTTATACAAAAATGCACCAGAGTTATACAAAAATGCACCAAAGTTATACAAAAAATGGACTAAAGTTATACAAAAATGAACCAAAGTTATACAAAAAATGAACCAAAGTTATACAAAAATCGACCAGAGTTATACAAAAATGCACCAAAGTTATACAAAAAATGGACTAAAGTTATACAAAAATGGACTAACTTTTGTATAACTCTGGTGCATTTTTGTATAACTCACAGTGCATTTTTGTATAACTCTGGTCCATTTTTGTATAACTTTGGTTCATTTTTGTATAACTTTGGTTCATTTTTTGTATAACTTTAGTCCAATTTTTTGTATAACTCTGGTGCATTTTTGTATAACTCTAGTCCATTTTTGTATAACTTTGGTTCATTTTTGTATAACTTTGGTTCATTTTTTGTATAACTTTAGTCCAATTTTTTGTATAACTCTGGTGCATTTTTGTATAACTCTGGTCCATTTTTGTATAACTTTGGTTCATTTTTGTATAACTTTGGTTCATTTTTGTATAACTTTAGTCCAATTTTTTGTATAACTTTAGTCCATTGTTGTATGACTTTAGTCCAATTTTTGTATAACTTTGGTGCATTTTTGTATAACTCTGGTCGATTTTTGAATAACTTTGATTCATTTTTGTATAACTTTGGTTCATTTTTGTATAACTTTGGTTCATTTTTGTATAACTTTAGTCCAATTTTTTGTATAACTCTGGTGCATTTTTGTATAACTCTGGTCCATTTTTGTATAACTTTGGTTCATTTTTGTATAACTTTGGTTCATTTTTGTATAATTTTAGTCCAATTTTTTGTATAACTTTAGTCCAATTTTTGTATAACTTTAGTCTTTTTTTGTATAACTTTGGTCATAAAATGTATAACTTTAGTCATAAAATGTATAACTTTAGTCATAAAATGTATAACTTTAGTCGTAAATAGTAAAAAAATCAAACAATAAATATGAAAAATATGAAAAAAAAAATAACAAAAACCAAAAAAACTCATAATAACAAAAACAAAAAACCAAATAACAATAATAAAACCAAAAAACCAACAACCCAACCCAACCCGAAATCTGAAATAAACGAAATAACATTAAAAAAAACCAAATTTAAATATCGTGTGTATAACTCTAATGCACGCAGTGTATAACTTTAATAGACAAGATGTATAACTTTAGTCCAAAAAATCAAATAACAATAACAACCAAATAAAAAAATAAAAAATAAAAACAAAGAACAAAAACAAAACAAAAAACAAAGAACAACACCAAAAACCACAAATCTGAAATTTAAACAATAAAAACCAAAAATAACAATAATAACAATAACAAAATAATAAAAACCCGCCAATCCCAAAACCCAAATCCCGTAAAACAAGAAAGAAAAGAAAAAAAAAAAAAAAAAAAAAAAAACAAAGAACCGCTTAAATCTGAAAAAAACTAGATTTAAAGAAATATAACAATTAAAAAAACTCGACCACCCTTCACGCTGCCACCACGGCGCATCACCACCACCACCATTTCGAAAAAAAATAACAATTAAATATAATTTATTCTTAGATCTAAAAAAATATAAAAATATATAACAAGACAATTTTTTAAGACGAGATTTAAAGAAATATAAAACAAGACGATATTTAAAAAAAATACGAGATTTAAGAAAATCTAAAACTAACCAACTTAAATCTGAAAAAAAAAATAAAAAAATTCTCAAAAACAAAAAAACGGACACCACCTACAACACTACCTGCTTCCGCCTCGACCACCCACCACCCAATACCACTACCACCACCACGACGCTCCTCCCTTCACACTGACCCACCATCACCAACCAACAAAACCTCGCCTCCCCCTCCCCTAACCGTAGCAACCACCACTCCGCCGCCTTTCCCATCCACCAACAACCAACAAAAACAAAAAAGAAATAACAGATCTGGAAAAAAAACGACTTAACAACCACCACTACCACCTTACCCGTGCAACAACAACAACAAGAACCGCGAAAAATGTAGATCTCAACACCAACAACGCAACAGAAGAGTGAATGAGGAGAGAAGTCGGTCAGTTGGGTAGTGTGGAGGTCGGTGATGGCGAGGTATTGAGCAGGCCGGCGTCGGAGGTGGTGTTAGGTGGTGGGTTAGAAAGAGGAGAGGAGGAGGGTGAGAAAGGTGGTGGACTGGAATTAGTGGTCCGGTTGGGAAGAGGGTTTATTTTTGGGTTTTTATTTTGTTTGGAATTTTAGAGAAAAGAGAGATATAGGGAGAGAGTAGAAGGGTGGGATAATGAGAGGAGATTATGAGAGGCTGAATGTTTAAGAAGTTAGAAGGATTAAGGGAGGTAATTAGATGGGATTAATTTGTGGCCATTCATTGATAGACAATCTCATCCCTCCATTCCCTTCATCTAAAGGCTCTTATGAGGACTTAGGGACTCAATATATATCATGGCCTTACTAGAACCCCTCTCTCTCTCTCTCTCTCTCTCTATATATATATATATATATATAGGATCCTGTACGAACTAATAGTTCGGTGCGAACTTACGAACTGAATAAGGACCATCAGATAAAACAAACCAACGAATGAGATCAACTATTTATTCCTTACACGCACAAAGCCAAACCCCTAAATCATACCCCCATATTCTCTCTCCTCCCTCTCTTACCCAGCTGCTATTCACCTCTGCCGGCCTGCCGCCTTCCGACAATATTGCCGGCGGCCACGGCCATCGACGGCTATTACCCACGCTTTCATTTCGCCTCCCATTATAGTTAATCCTCCCATCACCATATACTGTTATCTAATTCCGCCTGCAACGACCAGACGCCGACGACTACTCCGACAATCACGAACAGATCTGACCACATTCATCAGTTTATTTAACTCTTCCGGCGGAGTAGTTTCCTCACCATGTACTTTACCCTTTGTGCTCGTCGACGCTCCTTTCCGGAATCCCTTATTTTCGCCGTGACGGCCGTCGTGGGCTCGTTAGACCACCATTTTACCGCTACTCTGAGCTAAGGGGAGAGGACGACGTGATGATAATGTTGTAGGTTGTTGGGCCTTTTGCGACGATGTTGTATTTATAAGGTGGCTGGGTTGTAGTGGGGTGGCGTCGAAGGTTTACGTGTTTGTAACTTGCTAGATACGCTTTTTAAAGTTACTAGATACATACTTGTAAGTTGCTAGATACACTTTGTTAAGTTAATAGAAACATACTTGTAAGTTGTTAGATACTCTTTTAAATTATTATACACATACATTTAATTTGCGACGATGTTGTATTTATAAGGTGGCTGGGTTGTAGTGGGGTGGCGTCGAAGGTTTACGTGTTAGTCAGCTGGTGGCGTAGTGGAGTAGTGCGAACAATATTGTGTTGTTCTATGTTTGTCGGAGTTTCTGAGTTGTTGTGGTCAATTGAGGGGCGATGGTATAATAGTTTGTGGGCTGTGGGTGGTAAGTGGCATTGGGCGGTGACTGTGGTGGTTGGCGGTGGGCTATGAATAGTCAGGTTGTTGCATTGGATAAACGCAATATGGTTCGAGGTACACAAATTAACATTTCGGATACACACATTAATTTGTGTATCTGGAGCACTAGTTTGGAATTTGGGAGTAACAACTTGTGTATTGAGTAGTTCTAATGGTGATCATACTGCCTTAAAAATAGTACGGATTTGTGTAATCAATCAGAAATTTTGGATCTCAGTTGTAATTCTCTATAAATAGGTGATTAAACTGCCTCAAAAATAGTTAAAGAAATTTGATTTAAAAAGGTTGATGTTATGTTTTGTCATCTTCATCCGCTTTCTATCTTGCCATCTCGAAGAGCCCTTGAGAATCAAGAAACTAGGATAATTTTACATAATAATGTACCATTCCAAGGGTGGAATTAAGGAAACTTATCCTCGTAATCACAGTGACTTTATTAGCTCAAACTCTAAAACCTTCCCGTTCTATTTTAGGATAGATACACTCGTTTAAATTACTAGATACATTCTTTAACTAGTAATGATAAACTCCTTTAAATTATTATATACATACATTTAATTAGCTAGATACACTCGTTTAAATTTCTATATACATACTTTTAACTTGCTAGATACACCTTTTTAAGTTACTAGATACATATTTGTAAGTTGCTATATACGCTTTTAAATTACTAAATAAATACCTTTAACTAACTATATACACTCCTTTAAATTCCTATATACATATTTGTAACTTGCTAGATACGCTTTTTAAAGTTACTAGATACATACTTGTAAGTTGCTAGATACACTTTGTTAAGTTAATAGAAACATACTTGTAAGTTGTTAGATACTCTTTTAAATTATTATACACATACATTTAATTTGCTAGATACACTCGTTTAAATTTCTATATACATACTTCTAAGTTGCTAGATACATTTTTTTAAGTTACTAGATACATACTTAAAAGTTGTTATATACTCTTTTAAATTACTAAATAGATACCTTTAACTAGCTATATACACTCCTTTAAATTTCTACATACGTATTTTTAACTTGCTAGATACACCTTTTTAAATTCCTTTACTTGAACTAGGATTATGCATTGAGATAAACGTAAACCTGTTTGAGTGGTAAAATATTGATGCTAATTTATTTCTAGAGTATCAAACTAGACCGCAGAACCTCCGTGACTTGCCTTACGAAAATGAAACTCTGCTCACGATGTAGCCACATGGACACATGGTCAATGGTGGAGCCACAATATCTTGCTCAGGCTGTTTTAGTGAAAATATCAAAGTTATTGCATGCCTTAATCTTTCGGTTTTCCAACTTATTTCTGCAAAAATGGGTTTAGATACTCAATAAATTTTGATTTCGGGTGTCCTGTAATTCGATGTGGTTGAACAAATTCAAGATATAGGCAGTATTGACTAGTCGGTTTCGAGGTGAATAGTCGGGACTATTATATTTCAATTGATTCGGCTACACTACAACAACGCCTAACTCGTCTCCTCCTTTACTCAATCTCGTCGCGAGCTCACCATTCGACAATGAAGTAACACTAGAGATATCATTGTTCAATTCGCCCATCCTTACCAGTTATCTGAGTACCATCGTTGTGTATAAATCAATCCAAATCCGAGCCCAAGCATAGCATAGTTCAAGCTCCAATCAATCAAAGAGAAGACATTCAAGACGGACCCGCTTGGGTCGATAATTGAACCAGTCCTCGTCCCAATCTTAAACACAAATCCATCATCTACATCTCGCACCCCAGCACTCCTCTGGTCGGCACCTCCCTACGAGCCACCCAACCATATCAACCAACTCCGACAAATCCAAATCCCACCATTAGTTAGTAACTCCACTATTTATGGCACCAGATCGTCTCCGTCGACATCAAAGTCGAGATCAAAATGCCAGATCTACATTAATACGCCGATGGTGGGGCTAAGGATCATCGACGATGAATGGAACGACGAAAAATTCCTGAAGTGGCACGCCGTGGAATTTAAGTCATAAACGGAGCGCCGAGATGGTGATGGCGATGTGTAACCGGAGCTCCGGTGGTCGCCATCGAGAGTTTGTTGTGCGGGTGAGAAGGAGATAGAGTGACATAGGTGATTGAAGGTGACGGTATAATGTGTGGAGGAATAAGTTTGACTTCGCATATTTAATTAGTATGACTTTTTTAGGTTAGTTCGTAAGTTCGTATTGAACTTTAGTTCGCACAGGAGCCCGACCCTATATATATATATATATATATATATATATATCAATCCAAATTTTCATCAAGGGCGATCCTGTAACGATAGACATCTCCAGGTGATAGAAAATTTTCCAAGAGCAACATTAAAATAGGTACACAACCAATCAAATGTATACTCATTAGTTCACTAACTTGAAGAATTACTGTGTCGTTTAATTTCATACGAGTCACAGGTCACTCTCACGATAATATTTTATTCATACAAGAATTTGTGAAACAGAAATAGAATATGCATTCATACAAGAATACAAACCTCTAGCTCAGGATATCTTGATGGTCTGGAATCAGTATTATTCCTTTCATATACGGTACCACTTATAATACTTCTTTTTTAGCCATTGTCCTATAAGTTGGTATGTCGTTTGGGGGAAGATGTTGTCTGGCATGTTGGTTGATGATTGTTGATGTTTCATTTTTTTTAGTGGGGGGAGGGGGATACTCGACCGAGTGAGCTGTGGATGCTCGATCGAGTAACCTTTGTGGGGGTTCGAATTCGGCTACTATGGATGTTGCACTCGATCAAGTGTAAGTGGGACTCGATCAAGTGAGTTAGGGTCACTCGATCGAGTCGAGGCTGTGTTTCAGCGAGACTTATTTTTCGTGAGTTTTAGCCACGATTAGTGTTTTATTAAGAGGACCCATTATGTCCAATACGTACATAAGATTGGATTTCAGAATTTATGGTTCTTTTTGGACTTCGTAATCCTGATACCTCATTATTATCTAAAAAATTCTAAGACTCGTACTCAGAGAGAAATTATAAGGTTCACTATCGATTTAGGGATTTCTACTTTCCGTTCAATCTAACTCAATTATTCGACTTGTAAGTTAATTCCTTTCCTTCATAAGTTAGATTCATATATTCATTCTCTCTTTAAATTTCTAATTCATTCTTAAGAATCGATTATGCCCTAACTCTGGAACTACTGATTTAGGTAGGGATAATTCATTTCCCACCTTTGGGTTGTTTGGCATTAATGATTGTGTTAAATTGTGTTGGTTACGGTTGATTGATTGATAAAGTTATTATCTTTGATGTTGGATGTTGTAAAATTGAACCTTGATTGGAGGTGTAGTGCAGCCAGATGGATCTTAACTTATTCAGTAGTGTAGCGTGCGGCTGGTTAAATCCTAGCCTATTAAGTAGTGTAGTGAGCAAGAGTTGTGCATTGTGATGCTCTCCGTGCTCTTGTGAGAATCGACGAGGGAAGTTGATTCCAACTTCAGTTGATCTCGGACATCGCCTCGTACTTCTCCACTTAGGGATCTTTCCCTTTAAGGGATGGCCACATTTAAAATTGAGGATGATAATAATGATATGATAATAGGGATACTAGGGTGTTGAAAATTGGATTGAGAATGATAATTACTTGTATTGGTGATTGATTGGATTGGTTAGTTGATACTGATAATGTCGTTACCAGTCTTACCACTGCCGATGTTTGCATGCTGTTATATATTGTATTATTGATTTTTCCTGCTCAATCTTTGGTTGACCTGTTTTCTTGTGATGTGTGTCGTGCACCCAAATCCTTTAAATTTGATGGCCTATGATGATCTATTTGTTATTTTCGTTCAATTAGGTAGCATTGGATCTTGGAGCTAAATTGAGTTGATGCTTATTGTTGATGTTTGTTGTCGTGTGGATGCGTAGATACTCGTATCTGTCATGGTACTTGTATTTATATCTCCCGACCAACACCCGAAGATGATGATCGGACGCAAACGTGTCTGAGAGGTTCAAAAATCAAGTAAGAGGTGCATGGAAGATCTGTTCGAGTTGATTAAAATAAATAGTTTGTAACGAATTTTACTGGTTTTAACTAGTTTTTTTGTTAATTAAATTTAATTTAGAGTTTATTCCTTTGAATTCATTTTAACAATTTTTTTCATTTGGTTTATTTCAAAATATCAAGTTTTGCGAAAGTCGCTTATTTCTAGCTCCATTCCCGTCATCACTTTGGCACGAAACCGAGTTTGATTTAAAACCTGATTCTCACTTATTTAGTGGTTCACTTCCCCATGCAAAACTAAACCCAAAACCCATGCACTAACATACACATTTTTGTCCTAAACAAGACCAAAACAACCAGCCTACTTGCATAACTCATCTCCAAACCCGCCTCCTTGTATAGCCCATCGACCCGCATTCTAATGCCCAAATCCGACAGCCTATGGTACGAATCAATCTCTACACTCTCACATTGATCCCCAAGCAAGCCATCTCGACAAAATATCTCCATATCCTTCGAAAACAAGATCACAAACACAACCATACACACTTTCCAAAAAGCCGATAGTTGCATCTTTCTTAAGTTCTACTTTGTTTCCATACCTTAAATCTAACTTTAGATCTTTCATCTCCTCACTATAAATACTCCCCTAACCCCTCTCGTAATTAAAAAAAATCCCTAGCCTAAGACACAAAATTCACAAGTAAACTCACAAAACCGACATACAAACACACACCCAAAAACATGATCCTTGATGTAACACCCCCCATTTACCAAAGTGCCTTACTAAAGCCTACCTTAACAAATGGAAGCATTACCATCTCGGTTGACCGAGTTAGTACATATCAAATAAATATAATGAAACATTTATTAAGATTCAAGCAAAGTAAAGTGTTTACAAGTTCCAAATCCCAAAATGAAGTACAATTACTAAATCAAAATAATTGAAACGTCTAATGACTCAGTGACAGCTATGAAATGAAGATGAATCATCAATGCCCATCCAAACCCGAAGGCAAGCGCAAACATCGACACCTGCTAGAGTCACTGCTCCCATTTGCCGGAAATATCAAATGGTTAGGATTTTAGAAATGTTTAGGGTTGAAAATTATGTTTTAAACTGATTATACGATTTATAACCCCCCCCCCCCCCCAACCCCCCAAGCACTAAATAAAAACCGCGAACAAATAACTCTCCAGACCAGACACTCGGTTGAGTGCCACAACCCACTCGACTGAGTGAGCCCTACTTGGTCGAGTGCCTCACCACTCGACCGAGTAAACACAAACAAGAGCTCCCATAATTCTCAAACATCTACTCGACCAACTACACTCGTCTGAGTACGGTACACTCGGTGGTCGATTGTCACTCTTGCTCGACCGAGTGCCCAAAGCACAAAAATACGGAGTATTACAGTTGATAAGGTTATTTTCAGTCGTTTGCCTTAATCAAAATAAATCCTATACTATTACTAACAAAATAGCTAGTGGTAATTTAGGGTCGAATCCACAGGGAGGCGGTGATTATCTAGTTTGTTGATATTTAAATCTGTCTTAAAGGTAACAATTTTATGGGGTTTGATTGAGTTTGATTTCTAAACAACTAATAGCAATTTAAATAAAGATGATAAACAATAATATTAAAGAGTCTAGGGATTTGGGTTCACTAGGTAGTCATCAAAGGGTAGGATTTAATTCATTGATTGAGCAATTTATTTTGTCGAAAGTCATATGATCGGTCGATTCTAATATGTCTTTTTAGATCTAACTTAACATGCGATCGCTATCATTAAGTTGGTCTAATTCAATTATCGTGGCCTATACTAGTCTTAACCCGGTCGGTGATAATCCTAGTTTATGCAAGACTAATTAATCAATTCTGATCAGTAATCAACTAATTAGAAGTAATACGATAATTGAACAACAATAGAAAGCAATTTAACAATCAATTCATAAGTAACCCCTTTTCTAACAACCTAGATCCCCTTTCACCCTAGATAAGAGATTTAGCTACGCATAATAGAAATAAGAACAACAATAACAATAATAAGAAACATGATTGCAAGCATAAAAGATGAACAATTAATGAAATAAATGATTAATAATAAAGGAAAGATTAAGAACAATACCGTAAATAGCTAGATCCGGAAGTAAGAACAATAAATAAACTAAACTAAGTATTTGAGAGAGTTTTCTAAGGTATCTATATTAAACCTATGTAAAATAAAGCATAAATAACCTAGGGTACGAGTTTTGGTATTTATATCAATACATAACCGACTTAAGGAAAGTTGCGGGAATTATAAAACTGGAAGGTTCCTCGATCGAGCCAAGGTGGACTCGATCGAGGAACCACTTCCTCGATCGAGCCAGGCCTGGCTCGATCGAGGCACCAAAGTTCAAGAACACCCAACTCTCGACATTACAAAGTTTATTGATTAGGTTGGTTCCTCGATCGAGTCGAGAGTGACTCGATCGAGCATGAAGTTCCTCGATCGAGCATGAAGTTCCTCGATCGAGCCAAGGTTGACTCGATCGAGGCACCAATTTCCTGCTTCGCGCACTGAACTTCAAACGACCGTCATTTCTTCGTTACTTGTCAGAAACAAGCGATTTTTGCGGCGTTGGAATCTAAGAAGATAAGCTTTCACCTCCAATTGGAATTACTTGAAAATCTGTTGTAGAACTCCAGATATGGCTCTTAAAAGTAGGCACTTGTAATAAGAAGCTCTTTTCTTCGTGTTTTCTTCTTAACTTCTCTTCCTTCATTCTTATGGATTCTCATGCCATGCTTCGTGTATCCCTTCATGCCCACTCCGCGATGCTCATTTCATTCCTTTGCTCCTCAAATGCATCATTCCTGCATCAAACATCAAAAGGCGGAAGTATCGACATTCTAACTTAAAAGGCATGTAAATGCTATAAACTAGCACGAAAATCGTATCACAGCTGTAAACCACCTCAGGAGGAGGTTCATCTCCATATATCAATCTCTCTATTTCATCCACTTCCTTGCTCCATAAATATGACGCATCAGCAGGGGCGTCAGGTGGATTCCTGTCAAAACAGAAAGCAAGGCAATCATCAAAAGTAGGATCAAGGACATTAATCATATGACAAGAAGCTTTTAAATTAGGAGGACGTGATGCTTTTTCAAGACCAAAAGTGATAGTATCCTCTCCAATGTTGAATGTAAGACTCCCATGTCTACATCTATAATCACCCCTGCAGTATGCAAGAATGGCCGTCCTAGAATAATAGGAACACGAGAATCTTCAGCTATATCTATCACTACAAAGTCGAATGGAATGAAAAATTTTCCTATCTTAACTGGCACATCCTCTAAAATACCCATAGAGTGCTTAATAGACCTGTCAGCCAGTTGAATAGTCATGTTAGTACATTTAAGCTTAGTCATGTTTAATTGCTTGCAAATTTTATACGGCATGACACTAACGCTCGCTCCTAAATCACATAAAGCATTGTCAATAGATAAAGAGCCTATAGTACAAGGAATAGAAAAACTCCCTGGATCCTTAAGCTTAGGTGAAGAATTGGCTTGCAACGCGGCGTAGCATTCATGAGTGAACGCGACAGTCTCCACTTCATCAAAAGACCGCTTCTTTGACAAAATTTCCTTTAAGAACTTAGCATAAGCAAGACTTGAGTTACCAATTCAAGTAAATGGCACAAATCACTTGAATATTTTTCACTACCTCCATAAACCTTCCAAACTGCTTGTCCAGCTTAGACTTTTGCTGACGATGCGGAAAAGGTAGTGCTATGGTAATGGGCTCGGGTTGCTTGGTTTTATTATCAACTTTCGAAACACCGTCTGCTGCCAGGAAGGATCCTCGATCGAGCCTTGGTAGGACTCGATCGAGCACGGAAGTTCCTCGATCGAGCCTGGGGGGACTCGATCGAGGAACCTTAGCAGGTTCGTCTGTTTCGTCTTTTTCTTTTTTATCTTCAGCTCGTGTTTCAACTTCGCCAGCTTCTTTTTCGTCATCACTAAGCTCTAAATTGCCCAATCCCTTAGTATGCATATAAGGAACCTCATCTTCATTAGTGGGTATATCCGGACTCTTATAAGTAGTACCGCTCCTCAAAGAAATAGCATTTACATGCTCATGAGCTTGTTTACCTTGAGGAGGAAGGACGGACTGTTTTGAAGGATTTTGAGCCGCTATTTGAGCAACTTGAGTATCCAACATCTTGTTATGAGCCATAAGTTCGGAGATTTGAGCCGTTTGCTTTTGTTGCATCATCAAAGTTTGTTGCAATAGCGCTTTTAACTCCGACACTTCATTACTTGGAGCTTGAGGAGGAGGTTGAAATTGTTGAAAACCTCCTTGATTTGGCTTTTGATAACCTCCTTGTGGTTGATTACCACGGTTTGGAGGGATAACATAGGTACCTTGTTGAGGAACTTGAAAGAAGTTAGAATATGGTGTACCTTGCTTGAAAGATTGGAAAGTATGAACTTGCTCAATAGTACTCATACATTTGGCCGCAGTGTGGCCATCTATCCCACATCTCTCGCAGGACACTTCTTGTTGAACCATATGAACCATCTCTTGCTTACCGAAAGACTAAGTAGTCTTCAATTCAGCTATTTGAGCCAGTATGGCTTCCAACCGTGTCCGCAATCGCACTATCTCGAGCCACTTCCTCTCTTACTTCCTCTGGGTTACCATACTCAGATGTGTGAGTAGCTATCTGATCAATCAACTTCCAAGCATTACCATCATTGGTGTTATCTTGGAATCTCCCATTGGCAACAGAATCAAGTAAAGCTCTATGATCATCATACAACCCGTTGTAAAACTGGTTGCAAAGGAACCAAATCTCAATACCATGGTGAGGGACGGACCGCACTAGTCTTTTGAACCGTATCCATGCTTCATTAAAATCCTCAGTAGGACCTTGCTTAAAACTTGTAATCTGACTTCTCAATGCATTAGTTTTCTGTGGTGGAAAATACCTCTTGTAGAATGCAAGAGCTAGAGAAGTCCAGTTGGTAATTGCGTCGGTCTCCATGTCTAAGTCCCTTAACCACTCAGTGCATCATCATCTCAAAGAGAAAGGGAAGAGAGTTTGCTTGACCGATCTTGAGACACCCCATTATCAAAGGAATAGAACAAACAATAAGTAACGAATTTCTCCATATGCTTTGCGGGGTCCTCTCCTGATTTTCCTCCAAATAAATTCCTCTCTATCAAGCTTATGTAAGAAGGCTTGATCTCAAAAGTTCCCTTATCAGCGGTAGGGAGCTTAAAGCCTTTAAGAATAGAATCAACCGTGGGTTCGGAGTGACTTGCTAATGTAGGCATCTTTGGTGTTGTAGAAGTCACAGCTACATAAATAAGTGTGTCCTCTTCTAAGGACGAGTCTTCTGCGAAAGTATACCGCTCGTAGTCAAGTGTACTCAAGTCTTCCACTTGACTTACTTCTCTTTGAAATTTTCGTCTGTAGCAAAAAGTCTTTTCTGGCTCGGGATCAAACGGTAGGATCTCTAACCTGTTAGACCTGGGCATACACGAAAACAACAAGAAAAGATAAAACTGTCTCAAGGAACTGAAGTTCCCTGAAACAAAAGACAAAAATAAACAGAAACAAACAGAACAATTACTAACAAAATAAATCCTATACTATTACTAACAAAATAGCTAGTGGTAAGTTAGGGTCGAATCCACAGGGAGGCGGTGATTATCTAGTTTGTTGATATTTAAATCTATCTTAAAGGTAACAATTTTATGAGGTTTGATTGAGTTTGATTTCTAAACAACTAATAGCAATTTAAATAAAGATGATAAACAATAATATTAAAGAGTCTAGGGATTTGGGTTCACTAGGTAGCCATCAAAGGGTAGGATTTAATTCATTGATTGAGCAATTTATTTTGTCGAAAGTCATATGATCGGTCGATTCTAATATGTCTTTTTAGATCTAACTTAACATGCGATCGCTATCATTAAGTTGGTCTAATTCAATTATCGTGGCCTATACTAGTCTTAACCCAGTCGGTGATAATCCTAGTTTATGCAAGACTAATTAATCAATTCTGATCAATAATCAACTAATTAGAAGTAATACGATAATTGAACAACAATAGAAAGCAATTTAACAATCAATTCATAAGTAACCCCTTTTCTAACAACCTAGATCCCCTTTCACCCTAGATAAGAGATTTAGCTACGCATAATAGAAATAAGAACAACAATAACAATAATAAGAAACATGATTGCAAGCATAAAAGATGAACAATTAATTAAATAAATGATTAATAATAAAGGAAAGATTAAGCACAATACCGTAAATAGCTAGATCCGGAAGTAAGAACATTAAATAAACTAAACTAAGTATTTGAGAGAGTTTTCTAAGGTATCTATATTAAACCTATGTAAAATAAAGCATAAATAACCTAGGGTACGAGTTTTGGTATTTATATCAATACATAACCGACTTAAGGAAAGTTGCGGGAATTATAAAACTGGAAGGTTCCTCGATCGAGCCAAGGTGGACTCGATCGAGGAACCACTTCCTCGATCGAGCCAGGCCTGGCTCGATCGAGGCACCAAAGTTCAAGAACACCCAACTCTCGACATTGCAAAGTTTATTGATTAGGTTGGTTCCTCGATCGAGTCGAGAGTGACTCGATCGAGCATGAAGTTCCTCGATCGAGCATGAAGTTCCTCGATCGAGCCAAGGTTGACTCGATCGAGGCACCAATTTCCTGCTTCGCGCACTAAACTTCAAACGACCGCCATTTCTTCGTTACTTGTCAGAAACAAGCGATTTTTGCGGCGTTGGAATCTAAGAAGATAAGCTTTCACCTCCAATTGGAATTACTTGAAAATCTGTTGTAGAACTCGAGATATGGCTCTTCAAAGTAGGCACTTGTAATAAGAAGCTCTTTTCTTCGTGTTTTCTTCTTAACTTCTCTTCCTTCATTCTTATGGATTCTCGTGCCATGCTTCGTGTATCCCTTCATGCCCACTCCGCGATGCTCATTTCATTCCTTTGCTCCTCAAATGCATCATTCCTGCATCAAACATCAAAAGGCGGAAGTATCGACATTCTAACTTAAAAGGCTTGTAAATGCTATAAACTAGCACGAAAATCGTATCAAAAGCAATTAAGGGGAGGCATAAATATTTATATAATTATGACTCATCAAAAGTCTTCCCTCCTTAAAAAGGAACTTCGTCCTCGAAGTTCACACACATACATGCACAACACAAACCCTCTTCCTCTATTCCCAACATCAACTCAACTAAACTCCATAATACTGTCAACTACCAATAACACTAGCACCAACGCACAGCTAACATTGTCTTACCTATCATACCGACACTAATAAATTCAATACAAATACAATTCACTAAGCAATAACAACTACCGAAATGAAATGTTACAATTGATGTGACCAGACACCCTTCACACCACCCTCAACCTACCCTCCGGCCACCCTAAATAACATACACCACCCCTGGACCCTCCCTAGTGTAGTAGACAATGACCACCCAACCACCATCCCTACACAAGTTTTCTGCATAGTTTCCAAGTATGCGCCTCTAACGTGCCACCTTCCAAGCACAGTTGACCACCCGTCCCCCGCCATTTAACCACCGCACAAAGCTTGATCCCGTATGTACCTCGAAAGATCATTTAGTCATTCACGAAATTTTGAGTCGAAGTTGTGTCCAATAAGCCCTCGAAAATATGACCTCAAGGTGCCTTGTTGAAGCAGTTTCCAAAGTTGTTCAAGTTGTTGAAAACGCCCCTAATCAATTAATACATCCGAGATCCATTCCCGAATCCATCCTAGTCAATCCTAAAGTCTCACACATGTATGTTGTTTTATCGTCATGATAATTGTTGCCTTGTGTTATTGTCGTTATTATTTAGAGGTGGCATTTTGAGCCCAGGCACGACGGGCGCAATTTTGGCACGAGCAGCCAGGCCCGGCGAAGAACGAGGCGGCCCGGGTCCAGCACGACGTGAAAGTTCAAAAAAATGTGCTTAGGCACGGCCCGCCATGAGGCACGGTGGCCCAGACACGACAGTTTTAGGGATAAATAATTAAAACCATTAAAAATACCCAAATCACAACGGGCGGCATGAGCCCCCCATGACTTTGTTCAGCCAAGGGGCCGGCCACGGTGGGAGTGACACGACCCGGCTCGAAAGCACGATTGACCGTACCTGGGCCGGACCAAAATTGTGGCCAGGCACGACGGGTCAGGATACGTCCTGGCACGGCATGACCCATTGCCTTCTCTATTGTTGTTGTTGTAATCGTTGATATTATCATTGTCGGCATTGCCATTGTTATGCGTTATTATCACTATTAGTTGTTGTCATTGTTGTTATCATCATAGTTGTTTCTACCATTGTTGTTGTTCTTTTAATTATCGTTATTGTTGGGTCGTTATCATCATTGACTTTTTTTAATCTAAATTGTAATACTCCGTATTTAATAATTATGTAATAATAATATTTTATTGTAATTATACGAGTTATGTTGAAACGGAATAATAATAATAATATAATAATATAATATACATGTATTTATACATTCACCTATACTACACTCACCCCACATATATACTCCCTCATACCTTATCCACCCAACCCTATCCAATTGCAATCCACCAAAAATCCACCATCAAACATTAGAGAGAAAGAGAGAAAGGAAGAGAAAGATCATCTTTTGCCCTCCGCCTTGAGATCGTAAGGTAAATCGTCTTATACTAGCCTTTATATTATTTATTTTATACCTTTAACCCGTCCTGACCTTGACCCGTATTTGACCACCCTATAGGCTGCCGTTGACGCCCATTAAAGGCTTTGACCGACTATTTTATATGGGTTTTTGGGGGTTTTGTGATGCTGGTTTAGGGCTGTTGTTTTAAGGGTGTGTCGGGTCGGCTTGGGTTTGGATTTTGGGTGGTTATTGTCGAGGGTGGTGAGGTGAGTAGAGTGGTGGTCAGTGGTGATGGATATGGTGGCTAGAGGTGGCATTTTCAGAGGGAAAAAGAAGGGATGTCGGGGGGTGTGTTGTTGTGTCGATTGTTTGTTGTTGTTGCTGCCGTCGGGGTCATTGCTACTGCTATGGTTGTCGTATGGTTGTGGTTGGGTGGCCACTAGTGTCGGCAGAAGGGGGAGCCGATGGTGGCTGTCGGCTAGGTGTCGGTGGTGGTTGGTGCGGTGTGTGTGTGTGGTTATTGCGGGTGGGGGTGTGTTGGTGTCGGGTATGTTTGTTGGTGGGGCCGTGGGTGGCTGCTGCTGGTCGTGGCCACCACGGCTAGTGGTGGTGGTCCACAGTGGCAGTGGAGGTGGTGTTGTGGTGGTTGGGTGAGTCGGGTTTTTGGGTAGTGTATAAGACGGGTTTAGTTTAGTCGTATTTGTATAAATAGAATAGTATATTTATACGTATTTATATACGTATTAGATTGGTATATTTATACGTATTTGTATTATTATCGCATTTTAGGAAATGGGTTTTGTGAGACGGTTTTACGAGACGGAACTAGCTTGTCTGACGGATAGCTTATGCGGATTTGCTGTGAGGTAGGTTTATCCTACTCAGTTTCATTATTGCATTTATTTATAAAATGAGTCTTTTGTCATTCATTTCATTGAGTGAGTCGGTAATTGGCATGTTATGTGGTATATCGTATTTGTTGTGTTGTCTTGTATGTCGGAGGACATGTCGGTTTGATTTGTTACCTATTTTGGAGACATAAGACGGTTGGGAGACCGTCTTACGCTTAAGTCGCCTCTTGGAGCTTCCCACTCTAAGAGGGATGTGCACATTAATGGCTTGAGTTACGGAGGGACTTGTGTGGTTGAGGCACGACGTCTGGCAGGGGATCCGGTTGGCTTCCGGACCCGATACATCTGGGCGTGTTCCGGTACTAGTGTGGTTATCGGTATGTCTGGGCGTGTCCCGGTACCAGTGCGGTTGTCGGTATGTTTGGGCGTGTCCCGGTACCGTGGTGGTGGTTGTTGTTGGTGGTTCATTCATATCATGGTCATGTTGTATGCTCACACACTCGAGTCGTGTCACACTTTATTTATTTAATGAAACTGACGCTTATGTGTCTGTGTCCTTGTCACCTATCTCTTTTGGGGTGGCCTGTGTCGATCCATATGATATCCTTTGGTCATATGGGGAGCAGGTTAAGTACAAGTTGTTTTGATAGTACGCGGGAGACGTGACGAGCTTGATGCTATCACGAGACGAGTCTAGTTGTCTAGAAGAGTATAGATGTCACGAGTTGTATTTTATTTAGGATTATTTCATGGGAATAATCCATCCTATGAGTGCTCTGCAAATAACACTACATCCTATCAGTAATCCCAATTAAATCCATCCTATCCAACATTCTTCCCATAACAATCTCAGGAGACGGGCAACCTGAACAACAGGTGACCCTTGTTATTTTTTAGATTAAATACACTGAGTATCCACCATTTCATTTTCTGGTGCTTACCTTTATCCACATTCTTGCTTCATCCCCTATTTTCTCTTAATCTCAAATCTCTCGCCAGCCATTTCTCTACTCGATTTCACTTTTTATGAAATTAGTCCTTTGTTTATCAGGGGCTTCATTAATAATGGAGTTTCCGTTGCGGGATAGTAGACGGTGAGGGAGAGAGTTAAAAGATAGATCTGAGAAAGGGGACTGCGATAGTGGTGGCGTTGTGTACACTCGTGTTGTGTGTTTATTGCAGGATTTTGATGAATATAACCTCCGATGGTGGTATTTGTTTGGTTGGCGATTTATGACGATGATGAGGGTAAGTGATGATGTTTGGTTTGATAAGTGACGATGATGATGAACGTAAGGGGATGGTGGTGGTGGTGTAGTGGTGAGATGATTGAAACGAGGGGGAAAAAGGAGGACAAAAATGGCGGCGGTTGAAGAAGGAAATTGGCCAGAAATGGTGTCGGAGAGCATTGGTTGGTGGTGAGAAATCTGGAAATCAACTGGGAAATTGACCAAAAAAGCCAAAAAGGGAGAACATATGACGCCGGAATCAATTAAATGGAATCAAATCATCAATAGATTAAGGTGATAATTAGAGTAATTATTGTTCTATAAAAGAAATATTGACTTAATTAGAAGGTAATATGAAGGAAATGTTGAAGAAATATAGAGGAGATGAACAAATATGAAGGAAATCAGTCGAAGAGAATGTAACCTAGTGTAACCGGTCATAATTTTAAGTGAGTTTGTTAGGAGAAGAATGGTGGATAGGATGGATTTAATTGAAATTACTAATAGGATGGAGTGTTATTTGCAGGGCACCCATAGGATGGATTATTCTCATGAAATAATCCTTTTATTTATTCATTTGTTTACGTTTATGTAATTCATTAAACATTACATTAATAAAATATTCTTTGATTGAAGTTTTGAAACACTACCTCAGGAAACCGAGATGGTAACGCTCCAATTATCTTGGCCGGATAGTTGGGGTGTTAGAAAAATATTTTTTTAAAATTTTTTTATTTGATTTAAAAGACGAATTGACAACATTGAATTTATAATCGCAATAAGTCGTATAATGCTTGCCACATTATATTCACATGTCTTCTTAAAACAAACAAGGCACATGTGGACACAAAACGAGGTTGAAGTACACGTTCCAAACCTTTCACCCCGACCCCGAGTAAACAACACAATAAGAACCTAAATTATGGGAAATAATAGGTTTAAGGACCTCTATTATAATTGTGGAGCTTTAAGGACCTGAGTGTACTATTCCCTAGTTAAAGTTAACTGCCGTTAACTCAAATCTCACACCCAAATTGAAAAAACTGCTCCTTGTCCTTTTTCAATGAGCATAAATTAAATTTCTGAAAGTATTGAACAATGACATGATTTGAATATTATTCAACTCGAGCCGATTTTTGCGGTGATATACCCATACATATCAACCTTTTAATTAGATCTGGTAAAACTGGTCAACGGGTTATGTTAATTTGGATCGGGTCGGATTCAGGTATGTTTGTCGGGTCATTTTCTGGTCAAGCAGATCGAGTTTTTTCGGGTCCGGTCATTTTCGGGTTAGGGATTAAGAGGAAAAAAAGCATTTCAAGTCTTTCGAGGTCAATTAAAGTTATGTTTTATCGGGTCATTTTCGGGTTGGGTGGTTTCGGATCGGTTCATTGCGGGTTAGGTCTGTTACGGGTTCATGAAAGCTCGGGTCCGGTCGGGTCATTTCGGGTTTCAGGTGTCATTCGGGTGCGTCATTTCAGATCAATTTCGAGTCTTGGGTCAGCTTTTTAAGGTCATATTGATTTTGCCAGGGCTACTTTTAACCGTATCAAACAATATTTAGCCTAGCGGACAAGATGATAATGTTGGATGTGGCCAAGTCCGATCTCAAATGATAAGACGATAAATGTCCATCTTATAAAAAAATGACCATTTAATGATAAAATATTATGATTAAAGTTGTCGTTTTTAACAAAAAAGAACTAATGATAGCATTTATTCATAAAATATTTATATTTTATTGTAAAATGGTCACATACTTGTTTATCTTATTTCAAACGAAAAAGGTCGTCTAAAGCACTAATTTACTCTGAAGATAATTTTCCCATTTTACCTTGTATGATCTCAAATAATCCACATCGACCCTATTTTTCTCAATTTATATATCTCTCCCCTCTTCACATGGTATATATATAAAATTAAGTTCACACTGTAAATATTTGTGAGATTTGAAAATAGCACTCCCAAAAATTATGTATTATTTTAAAAAAGTGATTTTAAAAATTATGTCTCAGTTTTGGGACAAAGGCCAAAGAAAAAGAAGAGGGTTGATTATTGGATGACAAGTAAATCAAATTGAGTATATGATCCAAATTATCCATCAAAAGCATTCTCAAAAATGAAAAGGTAAGCAATTGTTGACACACCCTAAAATAAAATAGGTAAAAAAATAACGTAATTTATTTTCGCAGTACATATTTTACTCATTTCAGTACATTTTTCACCAAACTTTTCATTTCTTACCCTTGACTAAAAAAACATCAAACCTAATTCCTCTACCTTTTATTGGATATTGATTTTCGCAGTACACATTTTACTCATCACAGTACACTTTTGACTTTTTTACCCTTCTCATTTCCCCTCCATAGTTTTCTCTCCTCTTATCTTCCATTTTCTTTATCATCTATCTCCCTACCATCGTGCCCACAATCGCTCCGCCGCCACCCCCACCACCCCGCCACATGCCCCTCCTTACGCGCGCGCGATCAATATCAATCGAAATTCATCCGAACAAGAGGAATCGAAACAAGAATAAAAACATGAAGAAGCTCAAATTTAAAACTGCAACTATTTATTTAATGTCAGCATGTAAATTTCAAGTCTTTAAATCAAAGAGATTATAAAGTTTAGATCTTGCACAAAAATGAAGCGATTGAACATACACATAGAACCTAATTGAGTAGAATTGTCAGATGATTTATAGTTCATAATTCTTATAAATATGAAAATAATCTCCGTAGCATAATTGAGAATGCTCATAAAGTTTGTATGATGTTCCAACTTTCGTGCAATGTGCAGACAACCTACACTGTTTAAGATGATCAACTTGTGTCTTCGTGATTTCTATATTGATTAAATTTGATGATAGGTTTGTGAGTAAGATTGATTGGGATTTTGAGAGGAATTGCATTTTTTTGTTTATTTTTAGGTTGGGTATACAATGGAAATAATTGGGGAAAATGTACTGAGCTGAGAGTTTTGCGTACTGCGAAAATAAATTACGTTTCTCTATTGTTAAATGTGTCACATCCTCAACTTCCTTCAAATGATTCAATTATCAATCTTATCTTCATTAATACTAAAACATTTAAAGCCTCCTCCTTAACCCACGTCATCATTATTCATTAGCATAATTTCATTTTTTTGGCAAGTAGTGGTAGGGACCACTTGAAGAAAACAAATTAATTTTGTATGCATTACTTTCAACGCTTTGCATTGTTAGCTTTTATATACACTATATCAACAATATCCATTAAAAATATTTTGTTAAAATTCAGCAAATTTTTTGTCAACAACATCGAAGAAACTAAAAAAAAATGTTGATCATAAAAATGCTACTCCTTATTAAGTACGGACATTTTATTAACAATAAATAAATTTTGTACTTAACACTAAGCAAATACGGAGTAATATACTATTGATTATTATAGACAATTTGATTTATCGAAGATCAATTACCTAAAAAAGTTGTAGATTACTAATATCTGGTATAAAACTTATATACCAATAGCATAAATTAGTAGACTATACAACAAGTTGTATACATCTGGTTGTATAGATTTGGAGCTTTATAATAAAGAATTTGAGCTTCTATGTATATTTTACGAGCTTTATTGGAAATAATCTGAGCGCATTTATAAAAAATTTAAACTCAATATATTATAATGAAACTCAAAAATAATACATATAAGTTCAATTAGATTTTAATTTTGACCCCTAAAAAATTAAAATGTAACTCAAAAATTTTAAACAGCTCGAAAAGATTGCATATAAGCTCAATTAGATTTATATTGGATGTACCATGGTCATATACATGTGGATGTATATTCTTATTTGTGCAATAACATTTGTACTAAAAAATATTTGTGAAATGAAATCAAAAATTATTATTATTGAACAAAAATTAACTTTTAACTCTTTGAGACATACCTACATAGTTACATAGATCTCTTTTTCTATATTAGATTGCTCAATTTCACCAACTAAAATAAAAATCATAATGGGGAAGATGGTTATGAATTTGAGTTTTGGTAAATCGGATTAGAAGGCGAGGTGAGTTGAGTTGGTTGATAAGCCTTAGGATTTTAGATTATGAATTTGTAGCTTTATGGAGATGAGCGAGGGAAAAAATGGATATGAAGAGGCGAGATAAAGGTGTGAGACATCGGAGGGATAGAAAATGAATGGGTTAAAGATGTAGTCATGCAGGCGAGAGAGATATAGGTTGAGTTGAGTGCAACAATAGTTGATTTATGATTCTCTATTTGTTTAATTATTTGGGGGGTGTGTTAATTTGAGTTAATTATAGTAGAATAGATTTCGTTATCTATAAAGAAATTATCTTTTATTCATTACTCCGTAGTAGTTTGTCATTTATACTAGAGTAGATTTGTTATAATTGTTATTACAAATAATTTGTCTATTATAAAAAATAAGTTAACGGTGACTCGGTGAGAAAATAGAACGTAAAGAATTGTTAAGCATATTTTCCAACCCGATTTGCTGAATGTATACATGTAATAAGTCAACAAACTAACAAAATATTAAGTACAACAAGTTAATATATTAGCGTTATGGACATTTTTTCCCATTTCTTCAACTTTATCCATGCCTTAAAAAGCCTCGCTTTGTCTCACATTTCTCTCTCTTTAAATAAAAGTACAATAAATTTAACAACTCAGTTCAACTCATTACAAAATCTATACAAATTTTATGATAACAAAGATACAAATTTGACATATTCAATTTACAAGAGAAGATTATATCGAATATTCAACATATTAATGTATCAACGACGGTATATATAACAATTATTAGAACACTTCTTAAATAAAAAAACCAAAATTCAGATCGTGTGTGGAATATCCACGTTCGAGCCCATGCTTTGACGCAAATCTCTCATGCCACGGGTCACAAGTCTGAGCCAGAGGATATAGCTGGTCACAGGTCGCGCGTTTAGCAACGGGTTCAGATTAGAGTTTCGAGTTAGAGTTCCAATACGTAAACTTTTCACACCAAACAAAATCAACTAAACTTACCTCACAAGTTTTTTAGACAAAAGAAAAAGACATGGAAAAATCCAATTGATACAAATCAATGTAAAAATCTGAAAGAAGGAGTTATGTAGATGATCAAATTATCCTTTAAAAATCTTTCCGATATAAAAAGGTAAACAATTGGATGAGGCCCTATAAATAGAATAGGTAAACAAAGGATCGGGATGAAGAAGTAATAAATAAATATATTGATGATAATAAATTGAAAAGGCAAACCCGTGCAAATTGCACGGGTTTAAACCTAGTGATTTTTCAAATATAAAACAAGTATTTAAATCACTAATCCATTATTAATAATCGAATTGACTCTTTATTAAAGTTTTGTATATTTTTTTCAAGGAAAAATTACAAATAACCACCATGTAATTGCGTATTTTTAAAAATAACCACCACATATTTTTGTTTTTACAAATAACCCCCACACTTTCATGTATACTCCCCAATCACCACCGTATATTTGACCCGAGACAACATTTTTCATATTTTCCGACTCTTTAATTAACGATTTACGCGGAATACCAATATTGCCCTTATTTAATTACACTAACACAACATTTTCCCCAATTTTATCACCCAAATAACACAACATTTTGCCTTATTCAATTGAAGAACCGTGAATCCCAAATTCATATAATAAATTTGCCCAATAGAATAATGTCCCTGACCAAGCTGTAATACTCGATCAATAAAAGAGTTTTTTTTATATGATTTGTGTTGGTCAGCTTCAGCAAGTTATTGAAAAAAACAATCACAATATATTTTCAACTTAAGATTGTTTGGATAAAGAAGGAAATTGATGGCTATAATGAGAAAATAAGACGAGGTGTAAGGGAGGATGAAGGAGTAGTGGGGAAATCTAGGGTTCCTCAACTGGAAAGACCATGTGATGCATCACCTTGACATTTCGAACATGGTGTCTGCATTAGACAATCATACTTAGAAAGGTTAATGGAATTGGGGAAATTTATTATATGATTTTGGGGATTTAGGGCTCTTTAATTGGATTGAGGAAGATATTGTGGTATTTGGGAGATGAATTGGGAAAAAAATGTTGTGTCATGGTAACTAAATGAGGGCAATATTGGTATTCCGTGTAAATCGTTAATTAAAGAGTCGGAAAATATGAAAAACGAGTCTCGGATCAAATATACGGTGGTGATTGGGGAGTATACATGAAAGTGTGGTGGTTATTTGTAAAAACAAAAATACATGGTGCTTATTTGTAAAAATATACAAATACGTGGTGGTTATTTGTAATTTTTCCTTTTTTTAATTAGGGTTCATGTTTAAATTAATTATTGTCAATTGGTGTGGGATAATGGGGATATAGGTGTAATCGGATGTTGTTTGTAACATGGACAAACACAGGTGGTCAACAAGATGCTTGAGAGACCGGTGAGCGTAGGCGGCTACGCTCACCGGTGCAAGTGGTTGCCGGTGATGTTAGTAATGGAGTCGTATAAAAGTAGGAGGCTATCAAGCATATTAGCCCATAGTAAAGAGTACTGTATTCCATGTAGTACATGGAATATCTTGTCTTTTCCTTGTTTTAATTCAATGTAATATTGTAGCAGAGTACTGTTCGTAGTAAATTACTACAATTAGTTTGATTTTTTTTTCAATGTTCAATGTGTTTAGCATAAGATGAAATTAGAGAAGAATGAAGATTTGAAATTAGAGAGTATATTAGAGAGAGGTTAGAGAGGGAAATGAGAGGAAGAAATGAGAGGGGTATAATTGTCAACTGTGTACTACGACAAGTAGTATGTGTACTGCGAAAATCAACACCCAAAAATAATTAAAACAAAGAAGTATTAATTATAAAATTCATCACACAAAGCCAAATATATTAAAAAGAGAACCTACCAACAAAGTTAATAAATTAGGGCGCTAAATATTTGAATGAGGATGAAATGATGAATGCGCCAAATTGTGAACTTCGTAATAGCTGGGTTGTGGAATTGTAAGTTAACGGCGGTTAACCATGATGACAGAAAAAGTACACCCAGGTCCTTAAAGCCTCACAAATATAAGTGAGGTCCTTAAAGCTATTATTTTCCATAATTAAGACTATGTTTATGGGTAGGTCTAATGAGTTCTAGGTCTTGAATAAGGACAAAAAAAAACAAAAAACAAAAAAGAAAAGTAAATAGAAAATTCAGACCATGGGCTAGAATGCGTTCCACCAGTTCCTCCCCAGACCTCCAAAACCACATTTTGGACCTCCTTTTTTTTGTCCACATGTAACTAATTGAGTGGAGGATGATTTTAATTAAAAGAAATCAAAATTATCAAAGTAAACTTTATTTTTTAAATGTTTTAATTACAGTTTTACAAATAAGAAAATTTATGAAGTTATACCAATGCTTTTATAATTTTGTGCTTTACAAATAGAGATCACTTTTGATATATTTTATATATCATTTAGTTACTTCCTTTATTGATACATGAAGCCATGAAGGTGTGTACAAAAAAATATAAATGCTAACAAATAAATAACTTACATATAAATTTAAATCTGTATAAAAATATTGGGTCTAAACTTAATTTTTTTTGATTATTTTTTATTTACATGGGATTTTATAATAAAATATATGTGATGTTAAGTAGGTTAAGGGAGGGCTTGATAAAATAACAAAATCAAGAACGAGGTCTTGTAAGTAGGTTAAGTAATATATATTAATATTTTAATGTTGGAACGAGGTCTAGGTAGGGCTGCAAGAACAGCTGATAAACATGGTCTAAGGTCCTTCTTGTATTGTTTACTCCCCCGACCCCTATCGCACGATTTTCAAGACAAGTAATAGTGGTGTAGGCGTGTGAATTGAAGTCCAATTATACATAGATCGAGTTGTAAATCGTTGTTTATTTTTTTGCTTGTTTTAATGTCAAATCAAATGTAATTGCTATTTACATTATCGCATCTTTTTCTATATTGAGTCCCTTTTAGTTGGTTTGTGGCGAGATGCCCGAGTTGCAACCATTAATTTTGCCCCCCTCCCTCTTTGAATTTCTTTTTAATCGATTAACATGCTAAACAACTTTGACAAGTTTAAAGTGAGTCACATTTACCTAAATGGATCACATATGGCTCATCTAAAATTTTTAGATAAAAATGACTGTCTGAAAGAGTGAAAGGGAGACCTTTTTGTAGCTACGAAACAAAACCATCACATTTGAATGTGTTGGGTTAGTCCATATTATTGAGGTATCCAAGTCTATCAATAGAAATTCATATTGGTAGTAGACTAGTAGACACAAATTAGGCACATAATTTTTTTGAAGTACATAAGAGGTGGCAATTGGGTCAATCGGGTCGGGTCAAGTCGGGTTGGTTCATATCGGGTTCAGGTCATATCGGGTCAGCTACCCCTTTCGGGTTGGATGGGGTCGGGTTCGGGTCATTATCGGATGGGGTCATTTCGGGTCAAATGATGTATCGGGTCGGGTCATTATCGGGTCGGGTTGGGTTTGGGTCGGGTCATTATCGGGTCCGGTTACTTTTTCACATTACTTCAATTTTTGACCATTAAATTTAGTTTTTATGCATTATTTGGTTTAATTACTTCATTATTAAGTCAAACATAACAATCTAATTACAAAATCACTTTCATTTTGATCAATATTAAGCTTAATAATTGTCTGTTTATCAATTTAATCGGGTCAGTATCGGGTCGGGTCAATATCGGGTCGGGTCTGGGTCAGGTTCGGGTCACTGGTCATCGGGTTACGGGTCGTCATCGGTTTCGGGTCACTGGTCATCGGGTCATGTCGGGTTACGGGTCGTCATCGGGTCGGATCGGATCGGTTTCGGGTCACTGGTCATCGGGTCATGTCGGGTTACAGGTCATCATCGGGTCGGGTCGGTTTCGGTTTCGGTTTCGGGTTGCAATATTCTCGGGTCGGGTCGGGTCGGGTTTGCTCGGTTTCGGGACGGGTCATTTAGGTCGGGTCAAACTTGCCAGCTCTATACATGATGGTAACATCGACCCCAATAGAACACCACCATCATCAAATTTGCCATAAATTTTTGTTCTACTCCCATTTGATAGGATGATTTCAATAAGATGCCAAAGTTATGCGATTATTATAGTAGACAAATTTGTCACATAATGTAATGTATATATGTATATTATTAAAATATCCTCCATTATTTATATAAGTAGCGTTAATGGTTCATATGTAGGTTTCACTATTTATTTAAAAAATCTCCTCTATTATTTATGATTTGACTTGATCTTATTAAGCAAAGGAGTCTTCATTAATCCAAAACTAGTAGTCTACTTTATTATTACTAACCACAAAAACTCACAATTTCTCCAAATAATTATGAACACCAAACAAAAAGGACACAAATCCACTAATATGAATATCCTGATTACAAATATTTGTGTAAAACGGTGTTACACAAATTTATTTACAAAGTAATTATAATTTTATTTTTATAAATATTACAATCAATCTTATATAAGGTGATTTTACGCAAAAAGTTAATGAAAACCGCCACGCAATATTTACCAAATAACTTTACAATAACTTCTTAATAACTACCCTTACAAAGTTATTTAGGTAATTAGGAGGGGTGACTTTACAAAACTTTTAGGGTAAATCAGACAACCAATTGTATAGTTACAGGGAAGTTTAAGTTTTAACGCTCCAAAATTAGGGCAGGGGCAGGGATAGCTTCCTTCAGTAAAGTAAGCTTCCTGACTGACTTCTTAAAGACGTATGGGGACGAAACACGCGTGGGAGCAATTCTTAGATAGCAAGCACTAGCTCCCGGTGCGACTTCATAAAAAGCAAGAAAAGATAAGATCGAAGAGAATGAAACGCACGTAGTAGTCACTATAGCGGTTCCTTCTGATCCTAGAAAACGTCCGAAAGCTAGTAAAGACCCTCTTATATTATCCTTTCTTTGATTCGCGAGAATACGCGTGTTCACCCCATCAATTAGTGACAAACTATTAGCTTTATTACAGAGTGCAACATTAATATGCGGGACAAACATCGTTTTAAGTTGTCCAAGTTGCCAAAAAAAATCTTTGTACATCATACAGCTGTGGTGGGGTTGGGGGAGACTTGAAAAAATAAAGCAAAGAATGAAAAAAATGATTGTGATAGAATGGCTATTCACAATTGCTCCGTTTTAGGGTAAATCAGACAACCAATTGTATAGTTACAGGGAAGTTTAAGTTTTAACGCTCCAAAATTGGACCGGACCGCAAACACCCGTGGACCTGACATGCCCTTAGTTAGGGTAAATTAGACCACCATTTGTGTAGTCATAGGGATGTTCAGCGGTCCGGAACATGACCGGGCATGCCTTTACCCTAAAACAGACCAGACCGGTTAGATGGGGATCCGGACCGGAACCCTTTAGGTCTGATTTTTCCAGGTTTAGACCGGACCGGTTGCATTTCAAAAGGTAATTTGAGGGTTTTTTTTTGGCTCGGACCGGAGACTGTCTGCAGCAGGAGTTGATAACCAGGTCCCTGATCATTTGAAGAGAGGTCAAGGACAACCTAGCCATGGCCTTACTTTGCCAGGACATGGCCTAGGATTACCAGGCACAGGCCAGGCCACAGCAGCCCCAGCAAGCCATATTCAGGCTAACAACAATCACGACAACAATGATCAGGCAACCTCAACTGTCAGTCCAAGTTCACCAGGTCACAAGTGCATGTTCCAGGCCAACCACCAGCTGCCACCTTGGCCAGCTGAATCTTTATTTAACTAAGTTCAAATCAATCCTAGGGAGCCAGGCTTAATTCCCAATGCATTTCACAGAAAATCAAACTGAAAAACAAGTAGGAACTTGGATGATGTGTACTGACATCAGGGCTATAAACAACATCACTGTCAAGTATAGGTTCCCTATTCCAAAGTTGGATGATTGATGTGACTCATATTTGCGCACATTTAGTCCCCTACTTGAACCTATTTAGCATATTATTATAGCTGATACCGTCGTTTAGTATCAAAATTTAAATTTATAAAATCGAACTAAACTAACAGAATCTAGTGGTAGTACGGGTCGAACCACAGAGAGACAAGGTTAATTATGTTTGCTAATTTTTAATCTATTGAAATAACAATTTAAAGAGGGGTTTTGATTTGGTTTGAAACTAAGTTGCAAGTGAAGTAAAATGCTGTAAAAAGATGAAAACAATAATAGAGAAATAGCTAGGACGATCGGTTCACTACAGTTTCGACGGCATTAATCTAAAGTAGGTCTGATATGAGTACGGTATTCGGGTAAATGACAGGCCCTCACGGTCCACTATCAACAGGAAACACCCTTTCGGTCCTGAATTCCTCCTAAATCACACTAACTAACTTTCGTTCTGGTCAGTGTAGCTAAGTCTGCAACTTCTATCTCCTTACGGTCTCAAGAAATTCCTATTGCCTTTCGGTCTCAAGGGTAGACTAATTATCATAGTTTTCCAGGTCTATTCTATTCTAATCTCTCGATCTAGGTCTAGAATTCCCAAGTCAATTAACAATTCTCCTTTTGGTCTCCTCATTAAATATAGCAATTAAATAACTATGATAAAGAAATTACTGACCTAAACAATCCTACAACATCCTAAGCCGTCTACACCATAGATCCCCTCACATCCTAGCGAAGGAAATCTAGCTACTCATATTGATAATTGAAATAACAATAAGATGCGTATAAACTAAATAAGAAGACATAGCAATTGAATTGAATAAATAAAAAGACATAAAACAAATTAACTAAAAGCAATAACTAATAACAACAATTAAACAAGAAAGCAAAAGAGTAATTATTGAAAGATTAAGAGTAGAAATTACAAATAAAATTGGAGGAAGAAGAAGCAACGAAGAGCCGTTCCAAGTAGCCTCCCAAAACAAAACATAAAACTGAAAACTGAGTAAAGGAATGATCATCCCCTTTAGGTTTTAGAAGTCTCTCTTATATATAATAAGAGATTATTATTTCCTAAATAAATAAATAAAAGATAAAAGACTAATCACTAAGTCTCGCACAAACAAATCTCGCTCACAAAGATAAACCGGTCGATAGACCACAAGACCCAGTCGATCGATCGAGCATAGCTGAACAAGAGCTTCACGGAACTCGCGCTCCGGTCGATCGACCAAGTAGGTCGATCGATCGACCAAAGGTGTTGACAAGAGTGCATTCTGACGAATTCTGCAGCGCGCAACGATCTTAAAACAGATGCCATTTCTTCGTTACTTGGTCAAATTAGGCGTTCTACGCGGCGTTGGAAAGCTAAGAGGATAAGCTTTGACCTCCAATTGTAATCACTCGATTATCTGCTCTAGAACTCGAGATATAGCCATCTGAAGCAGGCTGCAACATCGTGAAGTGCTTACTTGCTTGTTAAACTCGTACGCACCTATGCTTTTGCTATCTTTAGGCCTTGAAACGCGCACCAAGCTCATTCCTCGAGTCACTACTCCATGTAAAATACTATGCTAAACACTTTGGGACGGATTTGGCTCATTATCTACTAAAGTCCGCGATAATCTGCAATATTACATAAAAAGGCTAAGTCGATTTAAAAGAGGGCAAATAGTAGAATAAACTACTAATAATAGACATAAAATGCGTGGAAATAAAGATGTAAAACATCATATTATAGACACGCATCAAACTTCCCCAAACCAAACCTTTGCTTGTCCCCAAGCAAACTAATGCAACTAATATGAACTAAAATAGAAAGGAGCAAACATGGACAAACTGAAAACCGACTACTCAAACCAATTTAATGCAACAGAATCAACTACTAACAGCGCAATGTCAAGCAAACGGATTTATACATATTTCAAAAAGATGTTGAACTTTCGACCTTGCAAGACTTTCAAAATCGGACTCTCACGGGTCGCTCAATCACACAATACAGCACAAGGTGAGTAAATTATGTAAGGATAGAAAGAAGTAAATTTGTAATGACGCTCACCTAACTACGACCTATAAGAGCATGCCTGCAGTATAACATAAACGTGATCTCTACGACCGTACATATGCATTCCAACCAAACAAATGACCATGACACATGCCGAGGTATATATGGGATATGTGAGGTAACGGGTAAGAAGGGGCTAAAACGTTTTGGATATGTGGAGCTAATAGGCCGAGCTAGCAACAACGGGATCCAAATAATACGCACTTTCCAACTTCAAACTCAATGTGAACGATACAAAACAGTGACAAATTGATGCACAATACTCACAATCTCCAACAAACTTCAACTCCCCAAAAGATATAATAACAACATGGGAGTAAAAATCGCCATATAATAAAATTCCAATTCATGCGATTTTTCAATTTCGAGAGCCTGGTCGACCGACCGTAGGGTGAGGTCGATCGATCGAATATCGAAATCGGTTTTCATTTTTTCATAATCTGTTTCTCTTTTTTCTCTTTTTTTTTTTTTTTTTTTTTTTTCTTTCTTCCCTTTCAACATTTCACCACTCATCTCACATAGAGCAATATAACCAAAATGCAATAAAAACATTCCCAAAACCACAAGTACTAGCTCGGATAAGGTAAGCTAATTTCAGTATGTAGCTAATGGGACAAGAAGGCAATTTTGGCTATGTGGGGCTTATGGGTAAAATGAGAAAAAGAGACCTCTCTCACATGTGTCAACAAACCACAAACCAAATGCATACCGGCACTAAGCAGATCAAATTCATGTTTATGCAAATTAATGTAACATGTCTCATAAGGAGTAACTACTCACATCCTACATGAAATCGGTCATGAATGTCACCGATTTATAAGGCTCTAATTCCTTAGAAAGATTTTGTAGTTTGCCAAAGTTTTCAAGTCAAGCCTACTAGTTCAACAGATTTTGAAACGAAATTCGAGATATTGCAACAGACTTTTGCTAAAAGAGGTGATAAAGTGCAAGGCTTAAGCAAATAACAGTTTCAGCAATGAAATACTCCAATCAGACTCAACCTAAAATGCAAAAGAGACGTGATTTTTTTTTGAATTTTATGACATTTTTCAATTTTTATGAATGTTTGTATATATAAGAAATAAGTACAATGCAAACAGAAATGTATAAACGTGAATGCAAAACAAATGCAAATGCAGACTCAAGGATGCATTACCCTCCCCAAACCAAATCAGACAATGTCCTCATTGGACCAACTACTACCTAACAGCAAACAACAGCAGCAACATAAAAGAGGGTGGTAAAAACGCAAACTAACTAAAGGAGATAAAATAAAATGGAGTAGGAAACTCACAAGATATAACCTCCCCAAACCAGACATGAAACGGGGGAGATAAAAGCAATCGTGATACAGCAGGATCACGAGCATACATCGTCGCAAATGCAGGGGCCACAAAGAATAGGTGCACTAGCAGTGAATCGCGTCAATCCAACCCTGCAAACAACTTGAGTTCTTATAAATAATCAAACAATAAAGCAAACCTCCCCAAACCAATTCCCGACAAAAGGGAATTGCAATAAATCAATTAGAAATAGGGAGAAAGAACTCAAATAAATTACCCAACAAAACATAATTAAACCAAATTAAAAGCAACGGAATTTGATTTAATTAAAACTTGAAGAAATATTTGGGTAAACAAATTGGTAATTTTAATTGCAAAAATTTGTAAAACTCAGGTAAAGGACGTAGCATGTACAAATTAAAAACAAAGGAAATAAGGAGGAGAAATAAACGAGAGAGAAAAGGAGAAAAACTCCTCTATCTCGAATTGCACAAATGCAAGCAAGAACTCGATCAAGAATCAGCAGGGCTCGATCGTGGCAACCTCCATGGAACGATTTCCTATCCTCTATCAACTCCATATTACCTGAAAATTTCACAAATATGCAAAATACAAAAATACCAATACCAAAACTTGTCCAAAGTCAACTCAAATAAACTAAACTAAAGCTAAAACTAATCGTCCTAATAAAAGCAATAAAAAGTTCAACAAAAATCGAAATTACAAAATAAATACAAGCCAAATAGCACTATGGCTCAATAACAAGCTATCCCAAAACAGGGCACTTGACCAAAAGAGGTCCTTTCAGCAGTATGGACCGCTACTCTAGGCTTCCAGACAACCGGCCTGATCGGAGGAAGGGTATCTGGTGTCGCAAAATCAATGACACGCTTCTTCACTTTGCCCGGCCTCTCTCTCTCTCTTAGCAGCTTTCTCGAATTCCGTCTCACTAGTATCACCAAGATCTCCTATGCCCTCTCTGCCATGACCTGCAGCAACAGAAATAACAGTATGGTCCTCCAATTTGCTCCCAAGCTGGGGCGGAGGTGTCAGTACAGCAGAATATAACTCAGTAATAGCACTAGGAGGATCCGTAATAGGATCTATAGAGGATATGGCGTCACAAGGTTTGACTTGCATTGGTTCCTTATGAACGTCGGTCTGGTAAAGGGTCAAATTTTCATCCCCTACATGCACAGACATGGTCCTATCCCCGAAATTTATCACTGCACCAACAGTGCGCAGGAATGGTCGTCCTAAAATGATAGGAGTGTGTCGGTCTTCGGGAATATCCAAAACCAAAAAGTCAACGGGAATAAAGAATTTCCCTATCTGCACGTGTATGTCCTCTAAAATACCTATTGGCCGTGATTGGGTACGGTCGCCATCCGCACGGTAATATCGGTAATGCGAAATTTAGTGAAACCAAGTCTCCCAAAGAAGAGACAACGGATAACATCGACACTAGCCCCAGATCACATAGGGCGTTATCAACTATATGGGTCCCAATACAGCAAGATATAGAAAAACTACCCGGGTCAAATCGTTTATGAGGTAGCTTATTTCGAAGATGGGCAGTGCCCGTCGCAGTGAAAGCTACTACATGATGATCCTCTATATGTCGTTTACGGGATAAAATATCTTTCATAAACTTCATATAAGACGGTACTTGGGTAATTAGATCAGTGAAAGGAATAGTTACCTCAAAGCTCTTGACGATCTCCAAAAATTTGTCGAACTGACGCTCCAACTTTGCATTCTCCAAACGCTCCGGACACGGATCGCAACATCGGCCGTAGGATCAAGAACCTTCGCCCGTAAGTTTAAAACTTCCGTCAAATCATCAATGAGTATAGAATCATGCAAATTAATTGACGGGTTTGCGTCCTGTACTGAAGACCTGGTCGATCGACTGATAGGAGTGGTCGATCGACCACATATGCTGGGCGTGAATAGTTTCTGATCAGAAACTTTTTCTTCAGGAACCTCGGTCGATCGACTGACAGTGCTGGTCGATCGACCAGTTGTGCTGATTATGAATAGTTTCTGGTCAGATTTAATTTCGTCATAAATTCCGGTCGATCGACTGATAGGGCTGGTCGATCGACCGCTGGTACTGGTGATATAGCTCGTTTTCGCACCAGAAATTAAACTTGTCTTTTCATCATTTCCCGAATCTTCTTTTGGCTTATCGGGACCATCATAAGAGAGGCCACTTCTGAGATTAATGGCATTAATCGTCTCAATTGTCCCTTCACATTTGCTTGGAGAATTGGCGACTTGCTTAGCCTCTATATTCTCCAACTGCTTCACAAAATTCTTTGAGGACTCAATCCCGGCTGCTTCCATATTCGCCACTTGAACCAAAAGGCCTCGGACCATTTCCCTCAATTCCTCGATCTCATTTGAGTTATGAACGGGAATTTCAACTCTTTCCTTAGAAGCTTCAGAGGTCTCGAGCTTCTCGAGACGGGCAGTAATAGAAGTAATGAGTGTCACAACGGCACTCATTTCATCACTTTGTTTTCGCGAATTTCCACGCGAACTTCCAAACTCGGCTCTATAGACATCTCCTCAATAGTGTTCCAACCCTTATCATAAGCTACATTGTTTCGAAATCTACCATTTGCAGCCGAATCAAGGATGACTCTGTAGTCATCATACAAAGAATTATAAAATTGGTCGCAAAGGTACCACTCCTCAAAACCGTGGTGAGGAACAGATCGAACCAGCTTCTTAAAACGGGTCCATGCTTCATGAAATTCCTCATCGGGTCCTTTTTGAAATTTGAAATTTGAGCTCTCAAAGCATTGGTTTTCGCAGCGAAATATACGCTTCAGTAAAGCCAATGCCGAGATGTCCAGTCAGAACTCTAGCTACTACCTTATCAAGGTAGCGATACCACTGACGCGCAGAATCTTTCAAAGAGTAAAGAAACATCTTCTCCTTAACCTCATCTTGTGTCACTCCAGCCGGTACGGGTATGGAATAACAATAATCCGTAAACAACTTCATATGCTTCCAAGGATCCTCATCTGGTAGACCAGCAAACTGATTTCGCTCCACCAATTCGATATAGGAAGGACGAATTTCAAAGGGGGGAGTAAATCCTTTTGGAAGGTCGTGTCTTTGTCTTGAAGATTATCAGATATAGTAGGCATGATTGCAATAGAACTGAGAGTACTCAAGCCTTCCTCTCAAAATCTTACTTCTAACTCTGCAAAAGCAAAACTAGAAGCAAAAGTAAGCAACGGTCTCAAGGAACCAAAGTTTCTTGAGACAAGAAAAATAAATTAAAAATAAAGCAAACAAAATTACACCGTCTCCTAAGAACGGCGCCAAAATTTGATACCGTCGTTTAGTATCAAAATTTAAATTTATAAAACCGAACTAAACTAACAGAAGCTAGTGGTAGTACGGGTCGAACCACAGAGAGACAAGGTTAATTATGTTTGCTAATTTTTAATGTATTGAAATAACAATTTAAAGAGGGGTTTTGATTTGGTTTGAAACTAAGTTGCAAGTGAAGTAAAATGCTGTAAAAAGATGAAAACAATAATAGAGAAATAGCTAGGACGATCGGTTCACTACAGTTTCGACGGCATTAATCCAAAGTAGGTCTGATATGAGTACGGTATTCGGGTAAATGACAGGCCCTCACGGTCCACTATCAACAGGAAACACCCTTTCGGTCTGAATTCCCTCCCTAAATCACACTAACTAACTTTCGTTCTGGTCAGTGTAGCTAAGTCTGCAACTTCTATCTCCTTACGGTCTCAAGAAATTCCTATTGCCTTTCGGTCTCAAGGGTAGACTAATTATCATAGTTTTCCAGGTCTATTCTATTCTAATCTCTCGATCTAGGTCTAGAATTCCCAAGTCAATTAACAAATCTCCTTTTGGTCTCCTCATTAAATATAGCAATTAAATAACTATGATAAAGAAATTACCGACCTAAACAATCCTACAACATCCTAAGCCGTCTACACCATAGATCCCCTCACATCCTAGCAAAGGAAATCTAGCTACTCATATTGATAATTGAAATAACAATAAGATGCGTATAAACTAAATAAGAAGACATAGCAATTGAATTAAATAAAATAAATAAAAAGACATAAAACAAATTAACTAAAAGCAATAACTAATAACAACAATTAAACAAGAAAGCAAAAGAGTAATTATTGAAAGATTAAGAGTAGAAATTACAAATAAAATTGGAGGAAGAAGAAGCAACGAAGAGCCGTTCCAAGTAGCCTCCCAAAACAAAACATAAAACTGAAAACTGAGTAAAGGAATGATCATCCCCTTTAGGTTTTAGAAGTCTCTCTTATATATAATAAGAGATTATTATTTCCTAAATAAATAAATAAAAGATAAAAGACTAATCACTAAGTCTCGCACAAACAAATCTCATTGCAAAGATAAATCGGTCGATAGACCACAAGACCCAGTCGATCGATCGAGCATAGCTGAACAGTAGCTTCGGAACTCGCGCTCTGGTCGATCGACCAAGTAGGTCGATCGATCGACCAAAGGTGCTGACAAAGTAGTGCATTCTGACGAATTCTGCAGCGCGCAACGATCTTAAAACAGCTGCCATTTCTTCGTTACTTGGTCAAATCAGGCGTTCTATGCGGCGTTGGAAAGCTAAGAGGATAAGCTTTCACCTCCAATTGGAATCACTCGATTATCTGCTTTAGAACTCGAGATATAGCCATCTGAAGCAGGCTGCAACATCGTGAAGTGCTTACTTGCTAGTTAAACTCGTACGCACCCATGCTTTTGCTATCTTTAGGCCTTGAAACGCGCACCAAGCTCATTCCTCGAGTCACTACTCCATGTAAAATCCTATGCTAAACACTTTGGGACGGATTTGGCTCATTATCTACTAAAGTCCGCGATAATCTGCAATATTACATAAAAAGGCGGAAGTCGACGAAAAGGGGGCAAATAGTAGAATAAACTACTAATAATAGACATAAAATGCGTGGAAATAAAGATGTAAAACATCATATTATAGACACGCATCAATAGCGTCTCATAGCTATTTTACCGGTCAAATGTTTCCTATTTTGCTTTCCTATTGCTTTGTGTTTGATTTGTAGGAAATGAGACAATTAGGCAGAAAATTCCCGTCTCTTGAGCCTATTTGGAAGGACATTGACGATCTTGGTTGAACGAGTATAGAAGGAAGGGCAAGAACTAAAGACCAACATTGCAAGAATAAGAAGGATGCGAAGGGAAGCATTTTGAAGAGGAATCCGAGCGTCCAAGGAGCTAAGACGCTCGTCCAAGGAGCCCGTAATCCGAGCGTCCCAACTTCTCAGCCACTCGTCCCTCCATGCAACAATCCGAGCGTCCTACCTCTTGGAGGAGCGGACCATGGCGTCTTCAGCAAAGATGCCCATCTCTCCGCAATACTTGCGATTCCCTGCTTAGAACTTAGAATTGTTAATTACTTGTTTATCCTTAGTTAACCTAATGAGACACTACTATAAATACCCCATTTTGATGATAATCAAAGGGGGCTTCCACATTAGAAAATCTTCTTAGAATAGATTAGGAGTAGATTAGATTAGATTACTCTTTAATCTTTCCACAAATCACATATTAATCTCTCCTTAATTATTATTCAAGTTTATTACTTGTGGGTAATTAAAGATTATTGGGTTATTATTGGAGGATTGACAACCATTCATCAATCAATCAAGTTCTCTTCTTTTATTCTTTGCTTTATTATTTGGATCTTCTTAAGTTTGGTATAATTCCTCTACTCTTTACCCTTTATTGTTTATTTCCTCATTCTCTTATCATGTTTACACTTGTTGTGATGATTGACACCATTAATGACATATTTACCATGATAATAAGTGAGTAGTCTCTTAACTAGGATTAGTGGGTAATTAAGGTAAACCAACATGGGATTAATCATGCTTAATTTAATATGTTTTCATGATTAAATTGCTTGCTTGTTGTAATGTCAACCAATGCACATGTTATGTTTGATGAAATGCTAAGCCTATGAATCCTTGCATTTACACCCATCTCTTACCTACTCAACAAGACTTGTAAGATATAAACCAACTCGAGTCTTGTTAGACCATGCATAGAAGTGATTAGGAGGAAAGTAAGTCGATTTGTAGGTGTTGATTCGGCTCCGGGACCCAACCCTTCCTAAGAACCGTAAGATATAAACCAACTCGGTTCCTCTACAACATTAATGGCTTGCAACCTTGTGAACATGTTTGTATGATCAACTCCCATGAATCCCCCATGAACCCATGATATCCTAGCACTTTTAATCATTTGTTTACATCCTTCATTTCATTGCTTGTTATACTTTATTGCTTGCATTAGTCTAGAACACAACTACAAATCCAAATCAATTGTGACACTAGCATAAATTGAGATAGATAGAATTAGAACCCAAAGCACACCGTCCCATGGATCGACCTCGACTTACCACTAACTAGTTGTTTGCTGAGAATTATAAATGTGTTTGATTGGGAGACCCGGCGACATCTGTCCTATCAAAATGGCGCCGTTGTCGGGGACGGTGTTATGTGATTAAGTTCTTACTTGTTTGTCCATTTTAATTGTGCTTTCATCTTGAGGAACTTCTTCCTCAAGGATCGTTCTTACCATTTTTGTGTAGTTTCTATGCTTGTAGTTGTTTCCTTGTCTTAACCATGATGATGGCTCAAGACGTGACATATGGAGCATGTGGTGGATCTTTTGAGTATGACTATGGGTATGAGGAGTGTGAGAATTAAGTCAACACAAACCTACCTTATTATTCATACAATGGAAATCCTAACTACTACCCCAAATTTTCCCACCAAAATCACCATATCCAATACCCACAACAACCACCCACCAAATACCCACTTCATAATGACTTTCAATTGCCACAATACAACCACTTTCACACCCACCCACAACAAGATGATGAACCCATTCAAAATGTGATTCTCCAAATGATGGGAGATTAACAAAACTTCTTCAAGCAAATGCTAGAGGAGAGCCAAAAGAGGGACAATGTTCTTCAAGGCATTGTTACCCAAGGTGAGGAATTGGAGATTCAAATTGCCCAAATGAAAGAATCCCAAGCAATCACTCCCCACTGTTCTTTGGACACTGATCATGAATGTGAATTTGAAGTAGTAACCTTTGACATGGAAAATGAAAAGTGGGAAGAGCTGACCTCCTTGAGCTCTTGTGAGTATGAAAGTGTGATATTTGATGAAGAAGACATGAGGTTGAGTAAGCCAAATACTCTTAGCCTGTGAGTATGAGGGTGTGTCTTTTGATGTGAACATTGGGATGTTGGAGAAAGAATTGCATGAAGCGCCCACTTATGATTCATATGAAGATAGCGATGATGACAAGACCAGAAAAGAGGCCTACGAAGAATATGTGTCTTACAAGGACCTTTGGAATAGGGGAGAGGAATGGACTTGTGATATCACCTTGTTTGAGGAGCCTATCCTTGAGATATTTGAGATATCTTATCATGAAGATGAATGTCCCTTCCCTATTTCCCATGAAGACTACTTGGCACCCACCATGGAGCCAATGATTATTGAAGATGATATGGCGGACCTTCTTCAAAAGGTCAAAGCATCATACAAAGGGTACTTGGTGGAAAAGCTCAAAAAGAAACTTGCATGTGAAGCTACTTGTGGAAATTTGACACCCACAATGTCAACTTCTAAGGAACTCGGTCATCAAGGTCATGAGAATTCTCCTTCTACTCTTGAAGGATTGATAAATTCGAATGCTATCATTGCCACCAAAGTTGAAGAAGAAGGTAGTGAGTGGAAATCTCCGGATAACCATGAACCATACTTCATACCTTATGCTAACAAGGATCATGGGCTAATTAGTTTGAAGCATCGTGAATATTCAAGTGCCAAGAAGATAAAGAAAACAAGAATAAATGACAAAGTCCCTTGGCCAAAATTCGTCTTGATGTTAAGCAAACCATACTTATGCTTATTTGGAGCTTGTTCACAAGCTTTCGATCTCCTCCTAAGAGCCTTGAGCTCTATGGATAAGAATTTCTACAATTTGAACTAGTTTGGTGGAGTCCTATCTCAAACCACCATTTGTAAGATATTTCTAGGACCTTTACCTTGTATAATATTGTACATTTTCGCATTTTCATTTACAATTATTTACCTGAGAGGAGTGAGAGAGAGTTTTCTTATATTCTTATTGAGCAAAATTTTAGAAAAAGATAAGGAGGAATAGCAAAAGGGTGCAAGGGTACGATCTTGCAAGATAAAAGAAAGAAAAGTCTGAAGAACAGCGGAAAACGCTCGTCCCGAGGCCTGGACACTCGTCCTCAGCCTCCCTCCAGGTGGTGTTTAGTTCTGACACGAAACCCGAGCGGATTGTTGCCCAAGATGCTCGTCCTGAGAAAGACGCCCGTATTCCAAGTTGGACGCTCGTCCTGCATGATACCTGAAGAAATTTTTGGGACTGAACTAGAATCCGAGCGGATTCTAAAGAGGACGCCCGTCCCATTTTAGCCGCTCGCCCCAAAGCACGGACGCTCATCTTTTGTTCCTCCCAGAAAAAGCAGGATCCTGTAACGAAATCCGAGCGTATTTTTCATTCGACGCTCGAACCACCTAAAGAAGACGCTCGTCCCGTACATGAAGACGCTCGGATTCCTGCGTTTTCCTCAGATTATCCGCCCAAGCCCGACCCGAAGCAGCTCGTCCCACCCCACTTTTCTATAAAAATACCCCCACCATCCCTCATTTCCTCATCTTATCTAAACAAAATCCACTTATCTTCATCTCCAAAACACTCCCTTCTCAACAAAAACCAACCAAACCCTAACTTTTCCAAATCGAAAATGATGAACCTCAAGGGAAAAGCCAAGAAGCTTGTTGAAGCCGCTACCAAGAAACGCAAGGGCTCATATTCTTCATCCCCTCAACAAATGATGGTATCAAGAAACTTTCATCCCGTGATATGAGGAGGGCTGAAGCAACTTGAGTACTTTTCAGAGGTACTCTTCACATCCGATGGCCACCGTACCAAGTTCGTCAAGTTGCTAGGTAAGCATTACGAACCAACGCAGTTTATTGACACTAAGGTGTTAGAAACCCTAGGTATAAGGTACCAAACCGAAATGTTCTTCGACGGGTTCGGGATTGGTAAATTATTCCATGCCCATGAAGAGACGTACCTTAGCCTTACCTTGGAATTTTTGAGTAGCCTTCGTATTGTTTCGAACACGAGGGTGAATGTTGGTATGGAGTTTCGGTTGTGCAAGCTTGACCATAGCCTATCACTTGACCAATTTGCTCAAATTTTTGGTCTTATTGTACCAACAAACAACATCAATAAACCCTCCGATTTTGATGTGGACCTAGTATGGAAGGCTATTTCCGGGAGGGATTTCATTCACCAAAAACAATGCTACACCTTTGCTACTCAACACTCGGTGATTCGGATCACCGAACGTTTCATAGCCGGCACAATTAATGGGAGATATGAGCAAGATAGGTGCACTCTCCTCGATTTGACATTCCTTGAGTCCTATCTAAATGTCCGGGGGACAAGGAGGTACAATTTCAATACCCCCCTTGAGATGCTTACGAGATTCTATGATTTATCTCAAGGGAACTCCCAACTTAAGACCTTCGTGATGGGAGGTCTAATTACTATCTTGGCAAACTACCTTTGTCCCGGGTTCAACACCCATGGGACTTATACACCCCTTGAGGTGAGTACTTTGATTGATGAGGACGCCGTCTTCAACCACCACCGGTGGTGTGCTTACACTCAAAATAGGAGTGTAGAATGGTTCACAAAAGGGTGCACCTCTATTGTTCTTTCGGGGTGGAATATACCCGGTACCGACCCAAGGTTGAGCCCGTATTCGCCTAGGCCGAGCTACCTTCTCGACATCCAAATCCTTGCCAACCCCCCTCAAAGAGAAGAAGTACCCCGCCAACCTCCACAACCTCGTGGGATACCGGCAAGACCCATTCCCCCACCATCCTATGTGCCTATCCCACCGTACCCTACTCCTCAAACGCCATTCGCACCACAAATCCCCGATGCTCCGGATATGCATGATTTGATGAAACTTATGAATAGAGTCGATCTTGGGGTGCATGAAGGGAGGGTTGATAACTACATGGCCCTTTATCCTCAATACTACCAAATGGCACAACAAGGGTATATCGACCCTAATGGCCCTCGACCATCTTGGACTCAACCACATCTTTTGTTCCCTAATCAAGGGAACCAAGCCGGGAACTTTGATGGTCAAGGTGGAGGATACTCTGGTCAAGGAGGAGGGTATGACCAAGGAGGAAGCTCTAGTAGGTATGGCTACCACCAAGATGATGATGACGAGTGAGAGATACCTACCTCACCACCTCCATTTGTATGATACTCTTCTCTCCCTCTCTCTTTTGTATAGTGCATTGCATTTAGTTTAGCCTTCACGTGCACTTGTATTATATTTTATATTGCATTTTCATAAAGTATAGTTTGCATTGTGATATACCCCATGTAGATAGTTGCATATAGACTAGAATTCATGCATAGTCACTAATGACCAATCCTATTCTTTTCTACACTATAAATAGTGTTTAAATCGGTTTGGGGAGGTTTGATCATAAGTGACCATAGTTTACTAGAAATCATGCATCATCTAGTATAGTTTAGATTGCATTCATTTGCTATATATGTCATATAGAGTTGCATTTAGTTAGAGCATGCATTCATTCATATCATTGCATTTATTTAAAAATCCAAAAAACATGTACTTTCTCTTTTTCATTCCTACTCCTACATGTACATTGAGGACAATGTCCAAAATAAAGTGGGGATGGGAATTTATATTCCAAAATGATAAAAATTGAAATTTTTTGAAAACTACAAAAACATGTCTTTTTATTTCATAAAAACAAAACCATAAAAATTTGAAAATTTAAAAATTCCAAAAAACACATTCATTTCCTTTGTAGTGTAGTCTTGTATATATTGTGTTTGTCTATCCTTTTTCACATTGATCGACTATGCCACATCCGAGACATGAGGATATTGAAGACCGCATGGTATGATCTTTCCACTCTCATTTTTCCTCTTTATGTTAATGACTATGTGGCTTTATTTTGATTGATGTGGTATAAACAATGTGATTATAGGACTTGCATTTAGATTATTTGGCATACTAGTTGGTAGAAGCATATGCATTAGGATGTATAAATATTAGTTGCATCATGGCATGTAGTTCCATTTAGGAAATTTTTTGTGAAACCATCTATTTGGGAAGCTTGACAAGTGTATATGAAGCCCTTGTAGATACTTTTTCTTTTTAAGACTTTGCTTGTTAGAATACTTGTAAAACACCCTAGGATGTTTCATGCTAGTATCCTTTGACCTATGGATTAATGCCTAGTCAAGAGTACCTTGTGGTGTGATAACTCTTTGGCTACCGTTTATTCCAAGGTGACCCTTGAAACCATGCAACCATCATCCATGTTCTACCATATTTTTGTCATCAAAAAGGGAATGGGGACAAAAATTGTTCAAAAATTTGAGTTCAAGAAATGAAATGAAAAGTCAAAAAGTTTGCACAAATTTCATCAAATTAAAAGAGGAGCAAAAATAGACTCCTAATGCTTCAAATATAAGCACCCTCGTTACTAATTGGGGTGACTTTGAAAATGTTCAAAAGAAAATGCAAAAGTTGAAAGTTGTCAAGTATTGAAAAGCCAAACATCAAAACAAATGGCAAAAAGAAAGTATTCTCAAATGTTATATGCCACAAGAAATTGGGGGGAAAACAACAACAAAAGCAAATTCCCAAATGAAACTCAAATCCTATTGATCCCTTTATGTAACACCCCCATACTCCAAGTGCCTTACCAGGACCACTCAGGTATAAGGATGCTACCATCTCGGTTACCCGAGGCATGATAATCATAAGACAATGAAGAAACATACTTTATTAAATAAGTTTTAGCGATTACATAACAAAACCAACTGTAAGTAAAATACAACTGTTCTCCAACTATAAACCAACTGAAAGGAACTGTCCTAACAAACACAGCGGAAGACTAAAGACTCAGATATGTGATGACTCCATCCCCAGCTAGATCCCACGCGTATCCAAGATATACCTGCCAAGCAACTGCTCACCACCCCCGAATGGATCACCACAGTTTTTTAAAACATTTAAACGGGGTCAGTACTAATCACACAATTCACTATATATATATATAAGATAAGATAAAACAGCTTAACTTGTCACACATACACAACCAACCAACTCCAATCATCTCAATCACGATCGTCCACTTTGGACCAGCCCCGCCCGAGTGGGGGACCGCAGCCGTACCCACCAAATCCCCGCTCCACATAGTGAGCGATAACCCTGTCCATTAATGTGCACATCCTCTTCCGTGGCGGGTTCCACGAAGGGCGAAACTAGGGCGTGAATGCACTCCCGCAAGTGACCCCACTCAGCCGAGAACGCATCTCGAGAACCATCAACAGCAATCACAACCACAAACACAGTACAATCATTATATCAAACAACCAAATACAAAGACATCACCAATATCCCATTATGGGACTAATGCGAGTAGGAAATCCTACCGGAAAGCACAAACGATCAGACGGTATCAACAATTTGTATCAAAAAGCCTCTTCTACGAACCCTCCTCCTATCATATAACACATAAAGGCTACTCATCACATACTACACATAAAACCCCCAATCTCTAAATTAGGGTTTAACCAAAACAAGGGAAAAACAATAAAAAGGGTACGTAGATCTTACCCTCGACGCAAGGAATCCAACGATACAAATTACGACAAGAACTGACCGTCTGAACTCCGGGAATTGCTAAGAATGCGATTAGGAAGATGAACTTGTTGCTTTCTCTCTTAAACAGGAAATTAGGTTTTGTAAAAGTGATTTAAAACAATGAAGACGAAACTTAAATACCTTAATCGCATAATTAACAAAACCCGAGAAAACTCCCCGTAAAACCGGACACTCGATCGAGTACCCAAGGTACTCGATCGAGCACCCTTTACTCGATCGAGTGCCCCAGCTACTCGATCGAGTACCCAACAGGTCAGAAACTATTTTATAACGCAACTCACCCTTACTCGACAGAGTAAGGCCTACTCGATAGAGTACCCCAAGACTTATAAATACGGAGTATTACAGTCTTCCCTCCTTAAAAGAACTTCGTCCCCGAAGTTCAACCCATACATAAAAACAACCATACTGACTCGACCAAGACACAACAACTTAGCTAAGGACTCAAGAACTCGACCGAACATAGAACATGAACTCTTAACCCCCATTCTACCAACTATGTTTACTTCCACAACATGACTCACTATATCATATCTACCACATATTTATCTCTCACGACACCAACTCCATACATAATCAACTACCATCCTCTAATGCTGCTAGCTCCATAATATCATCAACTATCAAACCCAATACTAAGACACTCATAGACATCAAACGGAATGTTACATTCTACCACCCTTAAAAGGAACTTCGTCCTCGAAGTTTACTCAGACTCATAACATCATCCTCCAACTGTCAACACTATATAAAATATTCTCATACTCCGAAGCATCACACTACTACAAGCACGGCCATGGCCTTTTATAAGTATTATCCACAAAACAAATCCCTCCTTTACGCTACGCTAACACTCTACTTCCAATTATATTACCGCATGCACCACCATGAAACTCTCTTTTATTGCATCCTACTCCTCTTAAGACAAATGTTACGTCCTCGTAACTCACTAATACTAAATCCTTAGCTATATTTCATTACCCTCTTTACCACTACATGTCAAAGATAACCGTTTATAAACCAAACACTCACTATTCTTATATCCAAGGCTCCCGTACATAAACATTTCTCATTCCTCAACTCATTCGGCATAGCACCTAACCTATACCATAAACTCGTAGCAAATCGCCATACCCACTCTTCATTATTACTGCCAAACAACATACCTCTCTATGTAAGGCACTTATCTCCCATAAGCATAACTCACGATCCGCACTCGTTACGTACACGCACACTAGATCCTCAAGTTCTTTCTTTCATTACCGCAAAACTCATACACAACTTAACCTGACACTAATTCCCCCAACACCCTACACTCATTGTCTCAACAAAAGATTATGAACTACCTGCCGCTTTCAGATCATTACAACACATATTCCGCGAATCATTTTCCATTACCATGTCTCATCTGAAAACAAGATCAAAATTATCAGAACAACCTCTCACAACCGTGTCCCATCAACAGAATATCATTATACCATGACAACAACGAAAACATATTCAACTCTATTTCATATCATACTCTACCTCATTCCCAACTTAACCTGGTAAAGAAAACATCAATAAGCAAGACAACTGTCTATCTCGCACAAACCGAAACTCGCAGGAGCAACATCAAACAAAACAACAATCTATGTATAATGGTATGTACTTTCGAAACTCGAATCATAATCATCCCGCCTACTCCACCACAACCGGTGACGGCATCACAACACCGCCACCAACAGCCACACCGTAGTGCGAAAATACCCGTATCACAGCACTATGTACCGTGCCCGGATCACCACCCGAGGCACCACAACCACACCGATAGACATCACAACCGCATACAAAGCTCCATAAACACCGACTCGAATAACTCTTGAGACAAGAAAAACTTACTCAAATCCACTTTACTAAATCATAACACAACATATTTTATGAATTAAACAGATAATAACCTCGTGAATATCATCCCCTTACCATATCACAGATTGACATGTATCATGAATACAGACAAGCATAACTAGTCATGCCAAATCAGTCAAATTATTACCCTTTTTAAACATCATTCCATTACGTTCTCGTATCCAACATGTATTACATAAAATTCAGATAACAACATTATAACTATCACACCATACCGCTTCTCGTGAGGTCACAACCTCACACAAACATTTATAGACATCATAGACCCATAATCACATCCAACTAGTCAATCGTGATCACGTAAGTTACCACTCGATAAGGTTACCTATCGCCCGAGCTTAACTCATATGCCCCTCATAATATATTTTCCCGCTCGCATAACCATCACCTCATGCCAAGTATGACCATACCATTAATATTCAACCACTAGCGCTCGCCTCATATAACCACATCTTATACTTTCTTACAAACATTCATATCAATCCGGCCTTTACAAAATCAACCTCTCTAAGACTGCTGTCTTTCTTATCTATCATCACCCTTAACCACTAGTGACAACACCACAATACCACCACTGCTCGTATATCAAATCTCTTACACTCATATCAAAATAACACGGTTTTTCTCCCATCTTTGGTTAACATCCCAAATAACGAACATCAAACCCATCAACAAAATTACCTCAACATTATACCCAATACTGTCTTATTTGTATTGTCATCCAACTCTCCACCAAATATCTCGTATCCTGCCAATACTCCACCAACTTATTACTCCTTTAATTCCTCGAAACTCATTATCAATCATGTTGTCCTGAAACTTCTATATAATCATTAACTAATATCCTCATGATAATATAATAAATCTCGACGATTCCTTACTTCTATATCACATAACTCTGGTCAACATTTTTTTTTTTTTTAGCTTACTTTTATCCTTCTTTTCTCTTTACACTCAACAATAACAATTAATAGCTCAACTCCTTATTCCTTCTAGCTAACTCTTTAGTAATCCAGTTACCCTTTCGTTGCTCCAAAACTCAAATTCCATTATTTTCTACCGACATCATCTCACTCTTTCTTACCCTGGATCTTCTCTTATTATGCTATCACTCACACTTGCCACTAATCTATCCATAAAATCAACGTTCACTGTCCAAACAATTGCATCTCCTTTGTACCTCTCTAGAAATCAGAATTCATTTAATACCGTTAATTGCCCAAGGAAATCCCACAGTGGTTTCACCTCTTAATAAACCAAATCTCCCCAAACTCCCTCACTGTCTACAAATCCACCTCGCGACATGTCTCCACAAAGTTCACTATATACCCCTCTTCTCAACCCCTTTAAAACGAACTTTCACTATGTATATTCTTAACCCACACGACTCCTAACCATCCCCCTCCATGATTCTTTACACATCTCTTTCGCCATCATTTGCGTCCCTCATTTCAATCTTTTCATTCTCACGTTCCATAAACTCACATCATCCCTTGCCCACATTTATTTACTTTTACATTACTCAACATACAAACATATCGCTCATCTCATCTCACAAAACATGCTCTATGTCTCAATTAAGCCATAACGATCTTTCTTTTCTTTTTCCACTATCTATCACAACCACATATAGCTCATCTCCTCCCACCAAACTCATGCTCACCAAAAGGTGCCACTCACCACCCCATAGGATGGGGTAACTTACGTATCAAGACCAACATACATGTAAAACAATGCATACAGAAGCAAAATAACCACTTTGAATTAAACATAATATGCAACAAAGTCAAAAGATAAGCATATGACCCAAAACAGGGGTCACTAGATCGAGTACAGGCCACTCGATCGAGTAAGTGACTTACTCGATCGAGTAGGTGAAGATCAGAAGCACGTAAAACAAATCACCAGGGCTACTCGATCGAGTAACTAACGTACTCGATCGAGTGCCCCCTTACTCGATCGAGTACCAAGGATACTCGATCGAGTACCCCAATTCTCAGCACTGTCCAGTTTTCGTAAAACAGTCATAACTCACTCATTTCTTGGTCGTTTTGGGCGTGTGACCTATCGTTAGAATCGTAAAAGGACAAGATATCACCTCCAATTGGAATCACATCAAAATCATTTATGCATCTCAAGTTATAACAGTTTAAAGACAACCTCTTTATAAACGAAAAACACAACTATTGATTTTTACTTCCCAAACGACTTAAACAACAACAAGGTAGACAAAACGACTCAGTACTCATAAAACCAGTATTGCTAATCTCATATTACCATCTTCAAAAATCAAGCAACAACATCCATCATGCACATATATTATTTAACTCATTAGTCTTGTACTAACCGCATACTTTAAATTTTATAACTTTTCGTAACACAACATTCTCATACATTACAAATCCTATTTCCATGTTACTAATACAACAACATTACAAATGCACTTCGTCACCTAAACATATTCATAATCACAAAATTCATATTCTCATGCAATTGCTACTCCATCTTTTCCAATCAATTCATCCATTTCCAACACATTACTCATCATTCTCATACACTTTTCTAACAATTCCAACCAACATTGTAAACCAACTATCATGCAACATGCTTTCAATCAACAACATACGAAATCACATTATCACCATCTTTTCTACACATTCCCCATTCTCCACATACATACATCCATTGATTCATGCCACACATCACCATATAGGTACACAATTCACAGGATAAACACATAGCGATCCCGACTCATATCCCATGGTGACCGGTTCAAAATTGTAGGGCGAGTTCGCGACTTTAGGACATCTCCCAAGTCTTTGCATTAGCTCCTACAACCTTTACCCCGGGTTCATTTTAATTGACTCCCTATATTCATTAAATTCATTGGTTACAGGTTTCAGGATCGTCGCTCTGATACCATTTGTAACACCCCCATACTCCAAGTGCCTTACCAGAACCACTCAGGTATAAGGATGCTACCATCTCGGTTACCCGAGGCATGATAATCATAAGACAATGAAGAAACATACTTTATTAAATAAGTTTTAGCGATTACATAACAAAACCAACTGTAAGTAAAATACAACTGTTCTCCAACTATAAACCAACTGAAAGGAACTGTCCTAACAAACACAGCGGAAGACTAAAGACTCAGATATGTGATGACTCCATCCCCAACTAGATCCCACGCGTATCCAAGATATACCGCTGCAAATCGCTCACCACCCCCGAATGGATCACCACAGTTTTTTAAAAACATTTAAACGGGGTCAGTACTAATCACACAATTCACTATATATATATACAATAAGATAAACAGATGTTTTAAATCACACATACACAACCAACCAACTCCAATCATCTCAATCATCGATCGTCCCTGGACTGGACCCCCGCCCCGCGATGGGGGACCGCGACCGTACCCACCAAATCCCCGCTCCACATAGTGAGCGATAACCCCGTCCATTAATGTGCACATCCCCTTCCGTGGCGGGTTCCACGAAGGGCGAAACTAGGGCGTGAAGTCACTCCCACAAGTGACCCCACTCAACCGAGAACGCATCTCGAGAACCATCAACAAACACAACCACAAACACAAGACAATCATTATATCAAACAACCAAATACAAAGACATCACCAATATCCCATTATGGGACTAATACCGAGTAGGAAATCCTACCTAGAAAGCACAATGATCGACGGTATCAACAAATTTGTATAAAAAGCCTCTTCTACGAACCCTCCTCCTATCATATAACACATAAAGGCTACTCATCACATATTACACATAAAAACCCCCAATCTCTAAATTAGGGTTTAACCAAAACAAGGGAAAAACAATAAAAAGGGTACGTAGATCTTACCCTCGACGCAAGGAATCTAACGATACAAATTACGACAAGAACTGACCGTCTGAACTCCGGGAATTGCTAAGAATGCGATTAGGAAGATGAACTTGTTGCTTTCTCTCTTAAACAGGAAATTAGGTTTTGTAAAAGTGATTTAAAACATTGAAGACGAAACTTAAATACCTTAATCGCATAATTAACAAAACCCGAGAAAACTCCCCGTAAAACCGGACACTCGATCGAGTACCCAAGGTACTCGATCGAGTACCCCCTTACTCGATCGAGTGCCCCAGCTACTCGATCGAGTACCCAACAGGTCAGAAACTATTTTATAACGCAACTCACCCTTACTCGACAGAGTAAGGCCTACTCGATAGAGTACTCCAAGACTTATAAATACGGAGTATTACACTTTATCCATCATATCCATTTTTGTGCATGGTAGAGAGGGGACGACCCTTCTTCTTGTCTAGGCAAGAGGGGGAATTCCGCGACCCTCCAGTGTTTCTAACACCATAGGGAGTCTATTCTTGACAAAAGCATTTAACGATTGAGGACAAAGGTAGCCTAGCTTGACACAACTTGGAGGTGATTTATTGGTATCCTTCTAGGCTTAGTAGTTTGAAGAAACCATATCTATGAAGGAATATGTACCCTTGAATTGCTTCCCTTGTAGATAATTTCCGCCACTTAGATGAGGAAAGTGTCTATTCTTTTGTAGAAGCATCCATTACTTGATTTTATGTGCTTTAATGTTTGGATGTGTCGCCATTTTGGCAAGCCCCACCTTGCCTTGCAAGAAGGCATCCTACCACATGGTTATCTGGTTGTGAGTTGAAGGGGCGGAGTGAGACCCGCTAATTGTCTCACATCGGCTATGTTATTAGGATAGTTTAAATAAAGGTCTAGTTTTTGTCACCTCTTTACTCGGGATGAGTAAAGGTTCGGTTTGGGGATATTTGATGTGACTTATATTTGCGCACATTTAGTCCCCTACTTGAACCTATTTAGCATATTATTATAGCGTCTCATAGCTATTGTACCCATCAAATGCTTCCTATTTTGCTTTTCTATTGCTTTGTGTTTGATTTGTAGGAAAGGAGACAATTAGGCGGAAAATTCCCGTCTCTTGAGCCTATTTAGAAGGACATTGACGATCTTGGTTGAACGAGTATTGAAGGAAGGGAAAGAACTAAAGACCAACATTGGAAGAATAAGAAGGATGTGAAGGGAAGCATTCTGAAGAGGAATCCGAGCGTCCAAGGAGCTAAGACACTCGTCCAAGGAGCCCGCAATCCGAGCATCCCAACTTCTCAGCCGCTCGTCCCTCCATGCAACAATCCGAGCGTCCTACCTCTTGGACGAGTGGACCATGGCGTCTTCAGCAAAGATGCCCATCTCTCCGAAATACTTACGATTCCCTGCTTAGAACTTAGAATTGTTAATTACTAGTTTAGCCTTAGTTAACCTAATGAGGCACTACTATAAATACCCCATTTTGATGATAATCAAAGGGGGCTTCCACATTAGAAAATCTTCTTAGAATAGATTAGGAGTAGATTAGATTAGATTACTCTTTAATCTTTTCACAAATCACATATTAATCTCTCCATAATTATTGTTCAAGTTTATTACTTTTGGGTAATTAAAGATTATTGGGTTATTATTGGAGGATTGACAACCCTTCATCAATCAATCAAGTTCTCTTCTTTTATTCTTTGCTTTATTATTTGGATCTTCTTAAGTTTGGTATAATTCCTCTACTCTTTACCCTTTATTGTTTATTTCCTAATTCTCTTATCATGTTTACACTTGTTGTGATGATTGACACCATTAATGATATGTTTAACATGATAATAAGTGAGTAGTCTCTTAACTAGGATTAGTGGGTAATTAAGGGAAATCAACATGGGATTAATCATGCTTGATTTAATATGTTTTCATGATTAAATTGCTTGCTTTTTGTAATGTCAACCTATGCACATGTTATGTTTGATTAAATGCTAAGCCTATGAATCCTTGCATTTACACCCATCTCTTACCTACTCAACAAGACTTGTAAGATATAAACCAACTCGAGTCTTGTTAGACCATGCATAAAAGTGATTAGGAGGAAAGTAAGTCGACTTGTAGGTGTTGTACAATCTAATCGATTCGGCTCCGGGACCCAACCCTTCCTAAGAACCGTAAGACATAAACTAACTCGGTTCCTCTACAACATTAATTGCTTACAACCTTGTGAACATGTTTGTATGATCAACTCCCATGAATCGCCCATGAGCCCATGATATCCTAGCACTTTTAATCATTTGTTTACATCCTTCATTTCATTGCTTTTTATACTTTATTGCTTGCATTAGTCTAGAACACAACTACAAATCCAAATCAATTGTGACACTAGCATAAATTGAGATAGATAGACTTAGAACCCAAAGCACACCGTCCCATTGATCGACCTCGACTTACCACTAACTAGTTGTTTGTTGAGAAATATAAATGTGTTTGATTGGGAGACCCGACGACATCTAACCCATCAATGATATGTTGGATGAGCTCAGTGGAGTCAAGATATTTTCAAAAATAGATATTAGACAAGGGTATCATCAGGTGAGGATAAGAGAAGGTGATGAGTGAAAAACAACTTTCATGACCAAGCATGGCCTATATGAGTGGCTTGTCATGCCATTTGGTCTATCTAATGCCCCAAGCACCTTCATGAGGCTAATGACTGAAGTTCTAAGGCCTTGCCTTGGAAAATTTGATGTAGTATATTTTGATGACATACTCATCTACAACAGCAGTGCAAATGAGCATCTATCACACCTGGAAGCAGTTTTCTAAATACTCAGGGAACATAAGCTGTATGGGAAGCTTGAGAAATGTACCCTCATGGTCAATGAGGTAGCATTTATGGGGTATATTATATCTGGAAGAGGAATATCAATTGATCAGGAAAAGATCAAAGCTATGCAGACATGGCCAGTTCCACAGACAATCACAAAAGTAAGAGGGTTCCATGGTCTGGAATCTTTTTACAGGAGATTCATCAAGAATTTTAGCTCAGTTGTTGCACCAATCACTGAGTGCATGAGAAAAGGAGATTTTCAATGGACTGAAGCTGCTCAACGGTCCTTTGAGAAGATCAAGAAGTTGATGTGTGAGACTCCCATTCTGAAACTACCCGACTTTGATCAATTGTTTGAAGTGGAGTGTGATGTCAGTAGAGTTGGGATATGAGCTGTCCTAATCCAAGGCCAGAGACCCATGGCATACTTCAGTGGGAAGTTGAATGGATCCAAGTTAAAATATTCAACTTATGACAAGGAGTTCTATGCAATCATTAGAGCCCTTACACACTAGAGTCACTACCTAAAACCTAAACCATTTGTGTTACATTCAGATCATGAGGCCCTGAAATACATCAATGGCCAACACAAATTGAGCCATAGGCATGCTAAATGGGTGGAGTTCCTACATACATTCACCTTTTCAAGCAAATATAAGGAAGGGAAACAAAATGTAGTAGCTGATGCCCTATCTAGGAGACACTCTCTGCTAACTGTCATGAGCAACAAGGTCCTTAGGTTTGATTTCATGAAGGAAATGTATAGGGGGGATCCTGATTTCTCTGAGGATTGGATCACTCAAACATAAGGGGGACCAGTACAGGGAAGAAAATATCTGCTACAAGAGGGTTTTCTATTTCATGGTAACAAGCTGTGTGTGTCAAGGGAATCCTACAGGGATTTGCTGATCAGGGAAGCCCATTCAGGAGGATTAGGGGGACATTTTGGAGTCCAGAAGACCCTAAAAATTTTACAGGATCAATTTTACTGGCCAAGAATGATAGGTGATGTCCAAACAGTCCTTAAAAGGTGCTCAACATGCCAGAAAGCCAAGAGCTCCTTTCAAGCAGGACCATACACTCCATTGCCAGTCCCTGAAAAGCCTTCGGAAGATGTGAGCCTTGATTTCATTGTGGCCCTGCCTAGGACACAGAGAGGCAAGGACTCAATCATGGTAGTTGTGGATAGGTTTAGTAAGATGGCTTACTTTATAGCCTGCAAGAAAACTGAGGATGATGCCAGTGTTGCTGAGTTATATCTCAGGGAAATTGTGAGACTCCATGGGGTTCCTAAAACAATTGTCTCAAACAGGGACACCAAGTTCATGAGTTACTTCTGGAAAACCCTATGGAAGCTCCTAAAGGCAAAGCTCTTGTTCAGTACCTCCCACCATCCACAAACAGATGGCCAAACTGAGGTCACCAACAAAACTTTGGGGAAGATACTAAGGTGTCTAGTCAGCAAGACCTTGAAGGATTGGGATCTAAAGCTAGCTGCAGCTGAATTTGCATTCAACAGGGCACCCTCTACTGCTACTGGTCATAGTCTCTTTGAGGTAGTATATGGTGTTAATCCACTTATGCCCTTGGACTTGTCTTCTGTCCCAAGGAAAGAGCTCAATCCAGATGCCAAAAGAACAGCTGAACAACTGCTGAAGTTACATGAATCAGTGAAAAAACAAATTAAAAGGTCCAATGAGCTGTACAAGAAGCAATCTAAAAAGCCTAGGAAGAAAAAAGAATTTGAGGCAGGAGATCTGGTATGGCTGCACCTAAGGAAACAAAGATTTCCAGCAAAGAGAAAGAACAAGCTTATGCCTAGAGCGGATGGACCATTTGAGGTCTTGAAAAGAATTGGCCCAAATGCTTACAAGATTGACTTGCTAGGGGATTCTGGGGTTCATGAAATGTTCAATGTGGGTGATCTTAGTCCATTTTATGAAGATTCTGAGAAAGAGGGGGATCAAGGCTTGAGGACAAGCCCTGTTCAACCAGGGGGGTTGCAGCAGGAGCTGATAACCAGGTCCCTGATCATTTGAAGGGAGGTCAGGGACAGCCTAGCCATGGCCTAGGATTACAAGGCACAGGCAGGCCACAGCAGCCCCAGCAAGCCATATTCAGGCTAACAACAATCACAACAACAATGATCAGGCAACCTCAACTGTTAGTCCAAGTTCACCAGGTCACAAGTGCACGTTCCAGGCCAACCACCAGCTGCCAGCCTGCCACCTTGGCCAGCTGAATCTTTATTTAACTAGGTTCAAATCAATCCTAGGGAGTCAGGCTTAATTCCCAATGCATTTCACAGAAAATCAAACTGAAAAACAAGTTGCAGGAGGGGTAAAACAGATAAATCAGAATTGCTATTTTTGGCAAAACAAGGGAAAACTCTTGGCAAAAGGACTCTTGGCTTGTTTCAGCTTTCCTCAGATAGCACCTTGAGCAACAGTTGGTTCCTGAACCAAGACCATTTGACCTTCACACACCCAGCTAAAGAAATCAGCAATCAAAGTACAACCTGTCACTATCATACATGTAGCTCTTTTGTTCTTATTTCAGTTTGCCTCAATTCATTTTGTATCCATTGTAATATAGTTCCAATGCTTTTGTTTGCTTCCTAAGACTAATCCTGGCCCTTAGATGGAGATATCTAGGGTTTTATTGTACTGAACTTCAACAGGAAAGGCCTATATAAGGACCCTTTCTCAGTCTGTTTTACTCGGACTTGATTAATGAAAAACCTTGAGATTTCTCTCAAAATTTGCAAATCTTATTAACTTTGTTGAGTCTTAGTTGTAAGTCAGACTTAATATCTTCTTGTGCTGGCTGAGAAGGTGATTAAGGATCTATGGTGTACCTTGGAACAGGTCTGTGCTTGCTTGAGCTGTTTTAAGTTGCATTGTCTGTCTTAGTTTGAGTTATTATGTGCTTGCTTGAATAACTTACTCTTAGGCTCCCAAATTATTAAGTTTAATCTCCGTGCTTGCTTGAGGGTAAATTTGATAATTATATCCTGGTTCTTAGTCACTTTAAGAGTGACTCAAATCTGCTGAGAAAGCTGTCTGAGAATCACACCACTTCAGTCTAGTTTTCCAATTATTAAAAATACTTAGAGTGCTTGAAAAATTCTGAATTTTGGCTCGGTTTTAGTTTGCTAACTTAACTAAATTATCACCAATTTTCATGATTTATCAAGGTCATTTGCTATTTTTACAAAAAATCTTAAAGTTTATTCCATTCCCTGAAGTTGTCCTTTGTCTGTTGTCAGGGTTTGTCAAAATTGTGTGAGTCCCTGTGGTTTACATTGCACCGTCACCATATTTTTTTTCCACAATTATGAGTTTTGAATAATTTAGTTTATAATTATTATTCGAGTTAAAGGCCTCACATTACTCTTAAAAGTTTTTACAAACATATAATTATTAATTTATTATTGTTAAACTAGTTTAGACCCCGTATAATACATACACGGTATATAAAGTTTTCTATTTTTTATAAAATTATTTACATAATATTGGTATGTCATCATTTGTTCACATTTCTCTTTATTGTATTTTGCTTTGATAAACAAAATATTAGAACATCTAGATAATTGAGTAATGAGCTGAATGTAATTTAATGAATATTTTGTAGAAGTACCAAAAAGTTAATACTTTCAATTTATAAATTCTTCTCAAAATTTTTTTTGTCACGAAACGACTAATAATATCGAGTTATAGTTTTGTTTTTATTCAGAGTATGACATGTTCATTATTTAATAATAACATCAATATATGATTTAGCAATTTATATTTTATATCAGTTTTATTTTATATTAATCAAAATATTATAATTTTGAGTTTAATGAGAATAATATAATTTGACAAAAAGATTAATTTTAATGAAATAATATGAAATAAATTGTACTTATTAGATTCCTTACTTAGTGAATGAACTAATTATTATTAGTTTCCTTATTTAAAAATGGGAAATGATAAATACAACTCATTCTAATGGATAAATTTAAGCATTTAATACCCTTTTAAATTTGATATTAATTTAGAAATTAAATAATAAATTACACATGAATCAATGCAATTAGTGCATGTATTAAGTATTTATTTCCTTTTTTTTAGTTGCTTAAAATACAATCCATTGATTGTATTTATCATTTCCTTTTAAAAATATGCATTTTAGAGGGATATGTTTTAAAATCACGTATTCTTTTAGTAGATAAGGAATTTACGGGGAAAATTATACGCCGTACAAAAAACCCACGAAGTACAAGCATACAACCTTATTTTCTTTTTTGGGAAGGACAAGCACAAACTTGTTCAGTTAGTAGATTATACAACCAGTTGTATACGGTTGTATGGTGTAGAATCAGAGCTATGTAGTAAAGTTTTCGAGTTTTATTAAAAAGAATCTGAGCTGTGCTTTAAAGTTTTTGAACTCACACTTAAACATAAGAAAAAATAAACTATTACAAAACTCAATAAAATTGCACATAAGCTCGGATTAATGTATAGGGTTGTACAATGCTTATTATACAACTGGTTGTATAGTAATATTTGTGAAACTTGTGCATTATATTCCTCACACTTTGTGTTAACGTCACTTTCACATAATCTCACTCACTTTAATGGCGATTACGAAACCTTCATTTTTATTTAATTCATTTTCTTCTGTTGACATTTTCACATTACCCCTTTCCTTGTATTTGTCTTCTCTTCTGCACGTTTTACTCCCACTTTTACTTTATTTTCAGTTTAATTTCTTTCATTGTAACTCAATTCATCTCATTTATTTCTGTATTAATCAAGGTTTGTTCATCTTTTCTATATGACTTCATTCATCAATTCCAATCTTTTGTCACTTGTTAGTATGTAATTACTTCAATTTCAATCTTGGTTATCTGAATTTGTTTTAATGTAACAGTTGTTTAGTCCCTTGTTGGATTTTGTATAATTTACGTCTTTTTATGTGTAATGCGATAGGCAAATCGTGGACAATAGGTCCCACGTTCGAATCCCTATCCCCATAGATTGTAATGCCTTTGTATCTCATTTGACACCGTGCAGTAGTATATTTAGACCTCCTTAGACAATGCTTAGGCAAGATTGGAATAGTGGTTTTTGGGTAAAGAGAGACAATTTTGATATTGACAGGTTTTTGAATTTTTGATCCTTACATATGTGGGAGTTGATCCTATGAGATGACATTTCGAGACGTAATTGTCATGATGGGTCATTGGCATTTCTAGACGCGATAATGTTGTATACATCTGACCCCTACATTGTTTTAAATGGGAGCGCTTAAGACACGATAATGTAGTTGTTTGTTGAATATAATAGTTGGAAAGGTTTGATGTTTTTACATGTCAAAGTGGGTTAATTGCTAATTTCATCATATATAAGAACATGAATGCGAGTTGAGGTTAATATTATAAGTAAAAAAAGAAAAAGTAAAGACAAAATTCAGTTGTATTCCAACTGAGTACAGCCTAATGATTCCTAGATGACTTGTTTTCCTGATTGTGACATGTTCTGGGTCTCAACTTTCTTAGTCAATTTAATAATCTGTATGAAATTATGCTGCCACTTGTTAATCATGTTCTATAATGGAATGAATCAACGGTGGATTATTTTATTAAGTATGATAGGAGAAACCCAGATCCAGAATTTTATTATTTTAATTGGGTATATATTATTTTGAATGTTATAGATCAAAGGTGGGATTTTGGAACTTCATTCTGCAATAGAGAGCTTAGAGACTTAGTCATTTTTCCGATATTCGTGCTGGCTGCTTGAGCGAAAATTTTTAGCTTTTTCCTATTAGTCAATCATATACAACAATTCATCACATTTCATTTCGGGTTTTTAGCTGAATTCAGCTAGTGGTGAGGATATGTCAGTTGTTTTTGATCAAGTTAAGGTTTGTTCATATCTTGCATTGCATTCAGTCTGATACTCTAGGATTTTGTGCAGGAGGAATTTGTGGGAGAATTTTGAGAAATTCTTGCAGGGCAGTCTATCTGGTAGTTTTTGAGTCTAGATAGACAGACGGGTGACGGGAAAGCTGTTGGTTGCGCGCAGCATCTAATCATGTCTTCCCCAAGTAAGGCCGACCGGAAAGCTGTTCTCGATTTGGGGGCATGGGGGTTCAACATTGTCACTTCTGTTGGGATCATTATTGTCAACAAGGCCTTGATGCAAACACATGGCTTTACTTTTGGTGAGTTTCCACTTTTTGGTCATGATGCTCTTTACCGTCATATGTAGTGGTTTATTGCAAATTTGCAATGTTCAATGTTGTTGCTCAATTATTGCTTGATTTGCTAATTCTTCTCTGCAATTGTAGTCCGTTAATGTTGTATATTAATTCACTGAAAGATAAGATTGATTCTTCAGTGGACATTATAGTTATTTAAGAGCGATCTATTGCAATCTCGTTGCTCAATTGTCACTTAATTTGGAAATCCTTTTATCTATATTTACACCATTGAGACTGCGTATTGGTATTTACAATGGTTATTTGCTTGGCTTTCCCTATAGAAATCATCTCACAAAATCTCATTTAAAACGGTCTCATGATGAAACGATGTTACCAAGCAGCCCGAATGTGAGTCGTGTGAGGAAGTCAGGTCAACCTGCACAAATAACAAGAAAGTGCTGATTATAACTAATTAGGCATGTGTAGATTTACTATTGTATAGAATAAGGTAATGTTTGACTTTGTGCTATAATTTTGGATGGATTTGGAGATGATGGTGAAAGACCAACGGAGGCGGCTAAGTCACAGTAGTCACAATACAGGCTTTACCTACCTAACCGGGTGGGGCCGTGTGGGGACTTTTCTCATCTGGATCAGCTGGGGCAATGAATAGGGTTTTCCTTGATGGACATGAAAAGGATAATTTCTTTAAGATATTCCGATATTTTGTTGAATATATGTGGTTTTTCGTTCTCGTTTATTACTACCTTTAGCCTCAAAGCTCTTCTGCTTGCACTTATGGAACTTACTGAACTACTTCTAACAAGCTTATTAATTAAGTTTGATGGGATCAGGGGAAAAGACAGTACGAAAGGAAATTCAAGTTCTTTGGCAGGAATTTAGTTTTGTATCTTCACGTGCATCGAATTTTATCACAATAGTGAAACTATGAAACATAAATTTATTATGATAATGAAAGTCTGTATCTATTTTTTATATACATATACTAGTAGGATATCAGATGTCTCATTTAAGTTTTTTGAGTATTGATTTTCTGAGAAGTCACTAAGTCAGCTTAACCGTGGCATCTTGCATCAACCCCTGGATCTTTTATGAGACTTGCATCTTACAAAAGAAGCATCATGAACTAGAAAGGTTTCTGATTTAGGAATTATTCGGTTAACTCTTAGGTTGACAGTTAGCAAATCGTCTTCGAAATTTTAGGAATTACATGGCAGCGCGTGTATTTCCTGTATGGAAATTAGTCTCATTTGGGCAGAGCACTAAAGAGCTGTTAAGGCGGGTTGATTTCTAGTCGGGTCAAAATATGAGTCGGGTTTATCTTCATTTTACCACTATGTTCAAATGCTGAAAATTGTTTATTTGTTGTTTTGCAGCTACAACATTGACCGGACTCCATTTTGCAACAACCACTTTGATGACTATCATGTTCCGATGGCTAGGATACATCCAGCCATCGCAACTACCATTTTCAGAAATCGTAAAATTTGTATTTTTTGCAAACTTTTCAATTGTGGGGATGAACGTGAGTCTAATGTGGAATTCTGTGGGATTTTATCAGGTCAGTTAAGTCGTCACAAAATTAAATTACCATCACATTGCCATGTCAGAATAGTCGATCTTAAAAGTAATACTTTTTTCATCTCGTCTTTCAGATTGCAAAGCTGAGTATGATCCCTGTATCTTGTTTCTTGGAAATAGTGTTGGACAAAGTTCGATACTCCAGGGATACAAAGCTGAGCATCCTATTAGTCCTTTTAGGGGTCGGAGTTTGCACTGTCACTGATGTTTCCGTCAACGCCAAGGGTTTTATTGCCGCTTTTGTTGCGGTTTGGAGCACGGCTTTGCAACAATATGTAAGTTTTAGAAAAAAAAAAATCTAATTATTTGATGTAGGTCTTAGATGAGACAGTGTTGCATGTGAAACAGTTAAATACTTCAATATCCTCCTTCAATTATACAAGTAATGGCTATACAAAACCTGAAGAACGTCTCATAAATAAAAATTGTGTTTTTATTTGTTTTTCCATTTGTAAAGTTCCACTGTTGTCTACAGTATGTACATTATCTGCAACGGAAGTACAACATCGGGTCGTTCAACCTTTTAGGCCGGACTGCTCCGGTTCAGGCTGCTTCCTTGCTGGTTGTAGGACCCTTTATGGATTATTGGCTTACTAGCAAGAGGGTTGATGCTTATGATTACACTTCGGTAGCTTTGGTAAGTACTCTATTGCAATATGATGAAATGAGTCTTCTTATTCCCCTTGTTTGGTTTTCGTATTTTGCCAGATTTGTAAGAGACTGTCGTACATTTTTCTGTACTTCTTTACTCTCTAGGCTAAAGGTCATCTGAGACTTCAGTATTAAACGTTAAGTTGTAAATCATGCTGTCAATCACTTACCGGCATCTAATTAACCTGTTCTCTTGGCATGCAGTTCTTTTTAATCCTCTCCTGCACCATCGCAATAGGCACAAACCTTAGTCAGTTCATCTGCATTGGTAGATTCTCGGCAGTGACTTTCCAAGTTCTGGGCCACATGAAGACCATTCTCGTTCTAATCCTTGGATTTACCTTCTTTGGGAAAGAGGGTCTTAATTGGCACGTTGTTCTAGGCATGATTATCGCAATCTGCGGGATGGTATGGTACGGCAATGCTTCTTCCAAGCCCGGAGGAAAAGAACGTTGGACTCCACCCGTGTCCGACGTCAAGTCGCAAGATTTGGACAAATTATTACACTCCAATGAGCCTAATGACAAGGTCTAAAGTTTCATTGAGATTAATTTTCTTCATCTTATAGTTTTCCAATTTTCCAATTTTCCAATTTTCCTGAATTTATTTAATAGTGAACAACAGATACAATTATATATACCAATGATTCCATGAATACCACACCATTGTTTTGTCTAGTGAATCTGAATTCCTAGAACAGTGAACTGATGAGCTCTCTCTGTTTCCTTGGTGGTGTTGCAAAGTTGTTCTGGAAGTACTCATTTATTTTTTTGGTTCTATATTTACAGCTATTCTTAGGAAAGTGATTTGTGACATCTCACAATCACCTCCCCTTTTTTGACATTATTTTTAACCAGTTGTGAGACGTCACTAGCTTGTGGCGCCTCACAAATGAGAATTTGTGCTATATTTATCAGGGATTCTTACAGAATATCTAACTCTTATGATAAGCGGTGCACATATACGTTTATATTTCCACTCCCATGTATATGAAGGGCTATTAAAAATGGAGCCCAGTTTGCAACCCTGTGTCTCAGACCGAATTGACTAGCTCGGCCAAGTTACCTGTCAGTCCAAATTCTTTTTACCTTTGATCAGTGACAGAGTCGGAATTCAAATTTGACGGTCTAAATATAGATTGGAGATTATGAGATAAACTAGTAAAAATAAAAAAAAAATCAAACAGAATTGAAAAGAATCATATTTGTGTCATTGCTTTGGGGTGCCGCTCCTGTTTTGCTTCACCAGAATCAGCACTCACGTATCTAAACCCAGAAACCAACAATCCAAACATAGCAGCAGCACCATCAATTTTCTACGAAACGGTTCTGGACGAGTTAGCCACCTGCCACCATATCTGTATTTACCTCAACAGATTTGTTTTACTCCTTTCTTCCATTACCTCATAAGGACGGAGTACTACCTACTATAAGTTTAGCATGATAGAGGCATAAATATAAGAAGAAAATTACGCCCCTAAAATAATCATCTCGCCCCTAAAGTTCATTTATTTTTCCAAGTTTGCCCTTCTCTCTACTTTAACTCTCTAAAAATTGTTTTTTAAGGAAAATTTTAAATGAGTGACGGAAATCCTTTTTTTAATTATCTCTTTAATTCGTACAATAATGATAATTCGTACAATAATGATGGAAATCGATTTCAAAACGACTGGAATGCCGAACAACATTATCGGTATAACAATCAACATTAAAGTTACGGTAATGGTGAAGGAAGTGGTTATGGAGACGGTAGTAACACGGGAAATTACGAGGAAGCTGAAAATACGCAAGATAATGAGGTATTATACGCATTTTCGTACTTGATAATTTTTTTTTTTTGGCACGCATTTTCAATTTTCCAGAAACTATGTTTTCGGGTGAGATTCACGAAAGAACCTAGGAACAATCGTGTAAAATTCACGAAATGACCCAGGCTCATTCGTGTAAATTACACGAAATGGCCCATGCTCATTCGTGCAAACTACACGAAATGGCCCAGGCTGTCTCGTGTGATTTACACGAAATGGCCCAGGTTATTTCGTGTAATTCACACGAATGGTCCCAGGCTGTTTCGTGTATTTCACACGAATGGACCTTTTTTTGGGTCATGCTCATTCATGGACATGATTTACTTAATCATGGGCATAAATGACCGTTATACCCTTATAATTTTTACACCCTTATTTTCGATTTTTTGTCCATCTCTTCCAAACCACCAGCCTCCCCACGGCAACCTCCCTTCCCTACACCGACGCTACCACCGAGCCCCTGTACCAGAGTCCCGTACCGAACCCTTGCACCGGACCTCTACACCTGACCACCTCTCTAACAGAACAGCCGCCCCGCCATTACTACCGGAACAACCGCACTAACGATAATAGCATGTTAATCATTATTCATTTGCATCCATTAATGTTCAACTCCATCTCTAATCTCATGTTTTTTAGTAAAAAAATTGAAAAATAGTAATTGCAGCGCCTTTGAACAAAAACAAACAAACAATTAAAAGTCATTATGTTCCTCATTCTTAGAAGTCAGAAGAGTCATCACCATCCACTTTTCATGTTTTTATTAAAACAAATCTGTAATTACAGGGGTGCATCGAACAATAAAAACAAACAAACAGTAATTCTATGTCCCTTCCCGTAAACCTTCGTACCTCACCACCCAGACGTCACCACGGCCAACACCTACGCCACCATCACGACCAACACCTGACGCCACCACCATGAATAAGCGAGTCGACGTCCCAAACGCAGGCAGCTCGATGTCCCAAACTCAGAAGACCGACTGATATCTAACTTTACCACCACCGGCTCAGTACAATCATCATCATGGTCGTCGTCCCCACCACAGCCCGCCCTGCCTACCACCGCAGCCACTACCGACGTCAAACTCCGACCATGAATTTACTTTCATTAATTTTTTCAAACCCTAATTTTATTAGATTAAATTAATTTAATCTCCCTAATTTGATAAAACATGGTTAATAAAGTCAGAATTATTACTTGATCGGACATGAGAAGAACTAGCATTCATAATTGAGTAATTTGTCGGATTTGATTAGGTTAGTGCGGAAGAGAATTAGAGAGCTTTTTCTTCTTTGTTTTTGGGAAGGGTAAAGAATGGAAAAAAAAAATGGCAAAAAGTCCATAAAAGAGTAATGTTTGTCCATGAATGAGCAACTACGCTTTTTTTTTCTTTAATATATGTTTTTGGGGTTTTTTTTTTTAAATAGAAATACGGTTAATGAATTTAATTAGGAAAATTATGAAGATCCCGGTGAAGAGAATGTTGATTACAGTGATATGTTTGTATTTGAGCATCCGTTTAACACATTTGAAGAAGCATTTGATCGTTGTGATGAAGTTGCATATGGGTTAGGCTTTCATTTGGTAAAGGCTAAGTATCACATGGAAAAGAGTCCTCCGTATAAAATAGTGAAATGTGCACTACTACAGATACATGCTATAACAACGGGTAAAAACCGTTGTAAAAACAAAAAGCGGACGTTGTTAAAGCGGCCGTTGTAAAAGGTATTTACAACGGTTATGTTATTTACTTAAACCGTTGTCGAAAGTATTCACCACGGTTAAAAGCCGTTGTTGCGTGTAAGCCGTTGTGGAAAGTGTTTCAAAAATTTGGTGGGAATAATATAACAACGGTTGTCATATGTATAACCGTTGTTGTAACTTTCCCTCCAAAATTGTGAAGACTTTTAACAACGGGTATATGCTAAATACCCGTCGTTGAAATTTGTAGTAACAACGGTTCTTCGTTTAAAACCCGTTGTTGTAACTTTCCCTCCAAAATTGTGAAGACTTTTAACAACGGTTCTTCGTTTAAAACCTGTTGTTGAATATTATGCGCGGGTATTTGTGAAAGGTATTTACAACGGTTCCTATTTTAAAACCTGTTGTTGAATATTATGGCGGGTATTTGTGAAGGGTATTCATAACGGTTTTTTTTAGTAACCGTTTTTATTACGAACTCCTAATGTTTTTAAAAATTAAATTTGTTTCATGCCATTCAAAAACCTGTATATATCAGCAGCACCATATACCAACACCAGCATAAATCACAGCTGGGTTCATCAGAACTCAATAGATTCAATTCAACCACAACAGCATCATCATATATATACTCCCTTCTATTCTAGATAACTGTCCCATTGTGAATATGGCACAATAATTAAGAAAGTGAGTTTAGACCTCATAAAACGGACAATGGGATAGTTGTGTGAATAAACGGAAATGGAATTGAATTTTGACCACACAACACTTACCAAAAATGAACAATGGGACATTATTGTGAATAGACGGAAATGGACAATGAGACGGTTATCTGGAATATGAGGGAGTATATACTTACAAGGAGTTAAATTTACATGAACTAATCATTCCCTAACTTCAACAAAAATTTTATTAATAAGCTGATCTAAGCTCTGAGTATCATGCATTCAGCCTCGAGCATTGCTATGTTCTAAGACGTATTTGCCCAACATGTCCCTTACCTCGTCTATATCTAAACTTTTGTACTGCTGAATCTCTTGTGACGGGTTGATTACATACTGCGGAAAAAACAAAGACAAGATATTATTGTAACAACATCAAATACTGCATAGCAACATCATGGTATAACAGCAAGCAAGACAACATCAGCTCTAATTTAAAAAAAGTAATAAACACATTATTAAATTACTAACCTTTTCTCGAATAAGGATATATCTTCGCATAATAATCTCCAACATGAACCGACAAACGTAGTATCCACATTGTATGCTATCCATTTGGCGAGGGACCTATTATTACATAAAAACAAAAGACGAGAGAAGGCTCACACGTCGAGAATCTTGAACTTTAGGTATTGTATTAGTATTAAACACAGATTTTTGCACTTAAGGTATTGTATTTGAGCACGTACCCCTGTTATCGTAATAAAAGTAGGGTCATCATCAGAATCTTTCGTGGGTTGATCCTACTCGTTAGCTCTTTTCTTCTCAAAGGCCCTTTTTTTTTAAAAAAAAAAAGGAGGCAGAAACTCATTTTTTTAGGGGCAAAAATGAGGTTTTTGCTATAAATAAAAATTCAAAATGTTATTATAAATAAATCAGTATTATAAACTTACTTAGTAATCAAGCGCTTAAAAGTCTCACTTGGTGGATTAAGTATAGAGTCCAACCAAAATACTTTCTTCTTCGTCGGCATGATGGCTGCTAGCACCCAATGAGTCCTACATCAAGAGACACATCATCATTATTAACAAGTACATATATTAGTTATGAAAATGCAATTGTAGGGGAAAACGTAATATTAATTTGTTTATTACCATTTTCATTATAAGGGGCAAAAAACAGCTTCTTGGTTGTCGTCAATTGCTGAGCAATATAATCTACCCGATCTTCGAACGAATAAATCGGGATAAACATAGATAAAATATAGGGGCACAGGAATCAGTATTGATCGGATGGAATCTTCTTCTCGGGGATCACTCTCAATTTCAATATCCTACATTATTAAGGTTAAAATTTTCGTTATTTAAAACACTATCTAGTAGTCAGAATATTAGAATATGAAATTATTTATTAAGAAACTTACTTCATCCAAACAAATAGGTGTTTGGACATCAATCTCGTCTAGGCCAGCCCAAATGGCTAGCATATCCCATGACATAAGTGCTTCACGCTCAACCCCTAGAATATGCTCCTCGAGCGAAATAATTATCAATTGCTCGTTGCCTATGCGATCGCAAGCCTCCTCATGCAGTTTCCTCATCGTCACCATTCTTACTTTTTGCATGTAATCCTTCCCAGAATATTTTGTGGAGTTTAAACTCCTAACATCTTTCAGTTCGGGGAAATAATGATTTTTTGATTTTGTGCTACTACCACCAGCCTACACATGTAGATACTTAAAATAATAAAAAATCCAAAGGTAACATATCCTAGCTAGCTAGTTGGAGTAATAAAAATAAAAGCGTACTTAACTAAATACCTCATCAACCTGCTCTTTCAATGATTAGGTAGTAGTAGCAGGTATGATGGGGACTTAGGCTTATCCGTCTTTTTGTCCCCTACACAAAATTTCCATGCTTTTTAGAAATACGGACAAAATATAAATAAAGGGAGGTTTTAAAAAAATGGAGAAGTTAATTAAATATCTCATCAAGTTGTTGTCTGGACGAGGTAGTTGGCATGTCCGGGGACTTAGGCTTATCCGCTTAGCGGCTTTTTTGTTCCCTACATACAAAAATTTCCATGCTTTTTAGAAATACGAAAAAAAAAAAAAATTAAAGGGAGGTTTTCATAAAAATGGAGAAGTTAATTAAATACCTCATCAAGTTGTTGTCTCGACGAGGTAGTTGGCATGTCTGTGGACTTAGGCTTATCCGCCAAACCAGGCTTTTTTGTTCCCTACAAAAAAAAATAACATATAAAAACATTCAACAATTAAAAATTTAACATATATATAAAGGTATTTCTTCTAACCTCAATGCTTTTTTTGAGGCGGAGACGACCGAGCCAAAAAGATGTGAGAATCAGGCCATTGGATGAAACTTCCAACCGCATCTCCCGTAATGGTAATGTCGTTATTGAATCGGGACAGCGTTGGAAATTTTCATGGCCTGGAAAGACTCTGATTATCTCCACTTTTCTATGATTCGGCAAAAGTTTTTCGCCATGAACAACCACTACGATTTCCGCTGCTCGATTTGGTGTGCATTTCTACGAGACCGGCCAACACGCACATATGGATTATCGAATTTAGGGTCGCAAGAATAATCGGCCTCTTGTTTACGGCCTTTGAAGAATACACATACATTATTATATCCCAAAATTTAATAGAATTCATATAAATTTAACTAATTAAACACTTCATGCATACCTTCGAAAACAGTGAACCGACTTGAAGGGGATGGGATGTATCGTTTTCCATCACCGTCTTCTCAAGTTGCATCTCCTTTTCGGACCCATTATTTACCTAATAAAATTAACCAATGGCACGATGTCGGAAGTTATAGCATTAGAGCTGGCGGGGAACACGCCCGATCTTACCCAAAAAAAAAAGAAAAATAAGGAAGTATTAGGTACCTGATCGGCTTTAGTTGTTACAACTTGAAGCATTAGGTTCTGATCTTTCTGAATCTCGTTGACCGATACTTCCTTCTCATGTATTGCCAAGGTAGTAGCGGCATCTTGACCAATCTGTTGTACCTTATTACCCCCTTTATAAATGACATCCTCCATCATCTTCACTTCTTCTTCGGAAAGCTTGCCTCCAAAGATTCAACTTTAGTAATACGGATGCCATTAATCAAGTGCGTGCCAAGAATGTAATGTTTCAGCAATTTTTATCCCAACAATAACATGTGAATTGAACTTAAATGAAAATAATAGAATAAATGGTACCATGTCGACTTCTCGGACTTAGTCTTCCTTTTCTTCTTTATCGGGCGGTTGTCCCATAATATTTCGTTACTCCAACTCTGTAACGGGACGCCCCTCAATCGACTGGATGTTGGGTCACCAATCGCTCTAGCAAGAACGTCATTACGACCATTGGGAGTGAATTTCCCTTCTTCTACCTCCTTCAATACGTTGTCCTATAATATATTAAATAAACTTCAAATTATATTTGTGACTAAAATAATAAAGTTAGTAAAGAACTCGTCTTAATAAAATAATGCTTACTATGTTGGCCAACACTTCCTCATCATATTTGTCACGCGACCGGGATCCTTTAGGCGTGTGCCCTTCTTTATAAGTTACATGCCGATCCAAGTTGGTCACTCCCTTTGCGACCTACACATTAACATGGTAACTGTTTTGACAGGGATTTCACTGAACAGGAATACTATGCCAGAGGTTTATATGTAGGGTAATCTAACTCAAACAATTCGCCTTACTACTATTATTAAGTAAAATAACAGGTAACAAATAATAACACAGAGATTTTATACGTGGAAAAACCCTGGGAATAAGGGAAAAAACCACGGGCACCAAGCCAGGAGTGATTGTTACTATGATTTTAGATAGCCTGACAGAGTATTGGTATATCAGGTCTGATAGGCGAAATTATAATGCTTAAGAATACACAAATGTAAGTAAGGATGAGAGAGTGTGTAATGTCCCTTCTGATTTTGTCTTCTCTTGTATTTATACTTGTTTTCACCGTTTCCTTCTCTGCCGTTTAGGGTTTTCTGGTAAATAGGGCATGTGCCCTATTTACCCGGAGGTAGTTGCCATCTTACTTAGTCGTTGCTTTTGACTGTTTCCTATATCTTTTCCTTCTTGAATTGGTCTTCTTTTTTTGTAGGATGTATATATAAACTGCCTGCTTGTCGCCTGCAATGCTTGTTAGCCTGGCGTTTTTCCCTTTCAGGCTCCTGGCTATCTTTCGCCTGTCTTTTATCAACTCCTGTTTGGTGCCTGTCCATACTTGATCAATGTCTGGTTTCAGATGTCTTTTGATTGGAACTCAACTTTGGCTGTTGCCTGGCCTATGTCAGGTCAGGCAGGATAATTTTGGGCCCAACAATTGCCCCTTATCTGCTTATTCCATTATTGGGTCTGGCCATGAATAAGGAGATAAAAATTTGGGCCAGGCAAAGGATTTGTGTAGGGATTTTTTACCGGATTAGAATTAGTATTTGATTCAACTTCTTGTAACGGCTACTTGCCATAAATAGGGTAGGTTCACAAAACCCTAGGAAAGTCATGATTAATCTCAACCACTTGCTTTCCTAGCTGTTATAGATTTGCGGTTATAAATATCCTGTCTTTGCCGTGTTTGTCTTCACATTCCAATCTCCAATTTTCTTCTTTCTCTTTCTAAAAAATTCTCTCTTTGCAAAAATTCATTTTCCAGAAAAATAAGATATGGCTGGTGGTAGGACAAAGACAGCAGCTTCCAAAGCTCCTGCTGAGACTGAAAAAATTCTTGTTGAAGTCGAAATAGTTTCTGCCGAGGTTGAGAAGGTCCCTGATATCATCCCTGAGGATGATGAGGTGGAGGTTGTTGCTGCCCCAGAGATTCTGTCCATGTCTTATAAGGAGGTTGAATATACTCCTATTAAGGCTTTGGCGGCTTCTTTTCATGAAGCCAATCAGCTAAAACCAGCTTTTGAGCATTATATAATGGGCAGGGGACTTATTCCCCATGGGGCTGAGGTTTGGATCCCTGAGAGCGGTCCGGTCAGGGCTAATTGGAGTAGTCCAGGCTGGTTTTGTATCTTTGAATGGGCATTCAGGGGTGGCTGTCAGCTTCCCCTTTCTCCTTTCATGACTGAGGTGATTAGGGCTATCAGGGTTCCCCCGTTTCAACTCATGCCAATGGTCTGGAAAATTGTCCATTCAGTTGAGCACTTGTGTTCTAAGCACAAGTTGGTTATTACCCTGGATGACTTCAAGAATGTCTATCACCTGAAGAGTCATTTTACTGGAAGGTTTAATTTTCGAGTCAGGTCGAAGATGACTCATCTGATTACCAACTTTGATTCAGGGGATGATAAAGGATGTGCTCAAACCTATATGTTTATCAAGGCTGATTCAATTGCCCCTGATCTGGACTATCTCAATTATCCAGCTGTTGAAGGAGGTAACTTTCTTTCCTGTATTATTTTGGTTTGGCAATAATATGCTTTGGAGAGTTTACTTACTTTGCCCATGCTTCCTTGTAGTAAATGATTGGGTGAATGATCCACGATCTTTGAGGGGGTCGGCTGACCGGATAGCAGCGTTCATGGCATTGCATGAAGAGGAGAGGGCGTGGCCTGCCTGTCTGGGGCAAGCTTCCATGCCTCGTTTTAAGAAGGCCAAGTTGAGTACATATAAGCCAGTGAAGAGCACTAAGGTTCCAGGGGTGTCTTCATCAGGGAGTAAGTTTTTTTGCTTTCTTTTGTCATTCTGTTTTTTGTATTGGACATGTGTTTATATTGTTGATTTAGAACCTCGTCGTGCAGCTACCAGGGCTTCTGCCAGGATTGCTAGTTTTGGTTTGTCTCTGGTGAAGGCAAGGGTTTCTCAAATTACAGGGGAGAAGTCTAAGAGTAGTGAGGCTACAGGAAGTGATAGTGCTGTTCAGGTTCAGGAACCTGTGCAGGGGGTTCAGTTGGCATCGCCTGAGAAGGTTGTGGATGAAAGTGACCGTCCTGAGAAGAGGAAGAGAGTGGATGAGTCTTCAGGAGGGGTTCACGAGGTCAGGGGGGTTAGGGCTCGTTTGGATGAGGTCTAGTTTGCCAAGGAACAAATTCAGGCTCAGGCTTTTGTGGTTGATGATCCCTACTTCAAGTATCAAGTAGAGGATGCTTCTGCCCGTGCTTTGGCTGCTATGTACCGTTCTAGGGACTATGCTGCCAACCTAATTACCATGCTTCAGGAGGTATATTTTTTTTTGGTTTTTGGCTTGTTTCTTATGGGTATTTGTGTGTGTTTTCTTTTTTGTGGCTTAGATAGGCATTTTCTTCTTTGTTAGAATGTCAATGATATGCTGAGGGGCGCCTGTCAACTGGAATCAGTCCACAGCCTAAAAAATACCCTGGATTGGGAGGTACGGATTTTGAAAAAAGATGCTGAAAAGTATAAGGCTGAGTTGGAGGTGTCTAAGGCTGAGAATCACTCTTTAAAGGAGGATAATGAGGCAGGGAAGGCTCGGTTGGTGGTGGAGTCTTCTAAGCTGAAATCTGCTCAGGATGCTCTGAAAGCCCTTTAGGCCAAGTTTGATATTGCCCAAGAAGAATTGAAGGCTGAAAAGCAGGCTATGCAAGAGCAGTTAAAGGTGAATGAAGAATTGGTTGTAGAGAGGGATGAGGTTCAGGCCAGGTACAAAGATGCGGCACTGTATTTCTTTGGCAAGGGTCGTGTGGATGCCATGAAAGAGCCTGTTGAGGTCAGGCCTTTTCGGAATCCTGATCAGGAGTTGGCTGATCTCAATACCACTTATCCTGACCTTTGTAAACTACATGCTGACGAAGAAGTGGACTCTCCACCATCCAAGGGAAAGAGTAGTGATGCTGACGGGGAGGGAGATGAAGATGAAGAAGAGGAGGCTGCTGATGAGGGAATTGGTTCTGCTACAGCTTCCAAGGCGGGCTAGTTTTTTTTTTTTTTTTTTGTTATTTTTGTGGAATTTTGTGTAGTTTTGGCCTATCCGGGGGGGATGTTCCCTGGACAAATAGTTTGGAATTTGTTTTTGTTGGTTTTCGTTGGTTTTGGGTATTTCCTGGGTAAACAGTTGTTCTTCCTGCCTGGGAAGGGTATATTTCTGGGTAGGTATTAATATATCTTTTCTTCTCTTGATTTTCTTGCTGTGCTTGACTAGATTTGTACCTTTACATTCATGTGGCATTTTTCTGTTAGAGTAATGCCTGTCAGGAGGGCTTATGGCCCTCATTCCTGTGTTTTTGGGAAATGGTGGCTCTGATTGCCTGTCAGGAGGGCTTTTTTTAAAATGAGGGTGGTTGCCGGTCAGGAGGGCTTATGGCCCTCAGCCTGTCAGGAGGGCTTATTTTGATAAGTACTCTGGTCTATTCCACCATTGTACTTACCTTTTTATGTACTGAGCTCAGTTTAGTTTTTAAGTCAGGCACGCAGGTGCCAAATTGTGGAGCATTTTAGAAATGCTATTCTGGTTCGGTGGAGTGGCCCTCAATCCTGAACATTTGTTTAAGCCTAAAGTGTAGCCTATAACGAGTGAAAAGAAGGCGTAAAACAAGTTTTCAGGATTGGATTAAAGTTTTAAATAAAGCTAAGAATAACAGGCAGGCAGTTTAGCACATATCAGGAAGTTCTATTGACACGTATATAGAGTAGGTAGTTTTTTGTAACACCCCCATACTCCAAGTGCCTTACCAGGACCACTCAGGTATAAGGATACTACCATCTCGGTTGCCCGAGGTACTGAATATCATAAGACAACAAAGAAACGTACTTTTAAAGTAATTATAGATTAAGTGATTACATGTTCAAACCAAAACTAATAAAAGGAATTACAAGGTTCTCATACGGCCTACAGCTAAAACTATCAAAGCTACTAGACTTCGTCGACACGGCGGAAGACTTCTAAGCGCCACGTGATGACTCATCCCAGCTATCCCATACGCGTCATATCACACCGCTCAATAATCGCTCACCACCCCGAATGGATCACCACGAGTTTTCAAAACATTTAAACGGGTCGATTACTAATCACACAATTCAATACATATATCAACAATAAGATAAACAGACAAAATTGAATGTCACACACACACACACACACCACCAACCAACTCCCATCATCACAATCGACCGTCCCTTTGGACCAGCCACGCGATGGGGGACCGCAGCCGTTCCCACCTAAGCCCCGCTCATCATACCGAGCGATAACCCTGTCCATTAATGTGCACATCCCCTTCCGTGGCGGGTTCCACGAAGGGCGAAACTAGAGCGTGAGGTCACTCCCGCAAGTAACCCCACTCAGCCGAGAACGCATCTCGAGAACCATCAACAACAATCACAACCACAAACACAGTATAATCATCATATCAAACAACCAAATACAGCACATCACCAATATCCCATTATGGGACTAATACTGAGTAGGAAATCCTACCTGGAAAGCACAACAGTCAGACGGTATCAACAGCTGTATCAAAAAGTCTCTTCTACGAACCCTCCTCCTATCATATAACACATAGAGGCTACACATCACAAACTACACACAAAACCCCCAATCTCTAAATTAGGGTTTAACCAAACTTAACAAAACATTATAAAATTATATTAAAAGCTTACCCTCGACGCAGGGAACTCAACGATACGAATAACGACAAGAACCGCCGTCGAACTCCGGAATTGCTAAGGATGCGATTAGGAAGATGAACGGTTGCTTTCTCTCTTAAACAGGGTTTTAGGTTTTGTAAAAGTGATTTAAAACAATGACGACAAAGCTTAAATACCTTAATCGCATAATTAACAAAACCCGAGAAAACTCCCCGTAGTAAATAGGACACTCGATCGAGTACCCAAGGTACTCGATCGAGTACCCACTTACTCGATCGAGTACCTGACTACTCGATCGAGTACCCAACAGGTCAGAAACTATTTTATCTCGCAACCTACCCTTACTCGACAGAGTAAGGGCTACTCGATAGAGTACCCCAAGACTTATAAATACGGAGTATTACAGTCTTCCCTCCTTAAAAGGAACTTCGTCCCCGAAGTTCAACCCATACATAAAAACAACCATACAGACTCGACCAAGACACAACAACTTAGCTAAGGACTCAAGAACTCGACCGAACATAGAACATGAACTCTTAACACCCACTCCACCAACTATGTTTACTTCCACAACATGACTCACTATATCGTATCTACCACATATATATCTCTCACGACACCAACGCCATACATAACCAACTACCATCCTCTAATGCTGCTAGCTCCATAATATCATCAACTATCAAATCCAATACCAAGACACTCATAGACATCAAACGGGATGTTACATTCTACCACCCTTAAAAGGAACTTCGTCCTCGAAGTTTACTCACACTCGTAACCTCATCATCCAACTGTCAATACTAGCGAAATATTCTCACACTCCTAAACATCACGCTACTACAAGCACGGTCATGACCTTTAATAAAATCACCCACAACACGAATCGATCTTTTATTCTACATCAAGACTCAACTTCCGAATATATTACCATATGTACAACCATCAAAATCTGTTTTATCGCATCCTACTCCTCTTAAGACAAATGTTACGTCCTCGTAACTCACTAATACCAAACCATATCTATATCTCATTACCCTCTGTACCACCACATATCAAAGATAACCGTCTATAAACCAAACACTCACCATTCTTATATCCAAGGCTCCCATACATAAACATTTCCCATTCCTCAACTCATTCGGCAGCGCACCTAACCTATACCATAAACTCGTAGTAAATCACCATACCCACTCTTCATTATTACTGCCAAACAACATACCTCTCTACGTAAGGCACTTATCTCCCAGAAGCATAACTCACGATCCGCACTCGTTACGTACACGCACACTAGATCCTCAAGTTCTTTCTTTCATTACCGCAAAATTCATACACAACTTAACATGACACTAATTTCCCCAACACCCTACACTCACTGTCTCAACAAAAGATTATGAACTACCTGCCGCTTTCAGACCATTACAACACATGTTCCACGAATCATTTTCCATTACCATGTCTACCGATGTCTCATCTGAAACTAAGATCAAAATTACTGTAACAACCTCTCACAATCGTGTCCCATCAACAGATTATCACTATCTCATGACAACAACGAAACATATACAACTCTATTTCATATCATACTCTACCTCATTCTCGACTTAACCTGGTAAAGAAAACATGAATAAGCAAGACGACTGTCTATCAGCACAAACTGACACTCGCAGAGAGCAACATCAAACAAAACAACAATCTATGTATAACTGGTATGTACTTTCGAAACCCGAATCATAATCATCCCGCCTACTCCACCACAACCGGTGACGGCATCACAACACCGCCACCAACAGCCACACCGTAGTGCGAAAATACCCGCATCACAGCACTATGTATCGTGCCCGGATCACCACCCGAGGCACCACAACCACACCGATAGACATTACAACTGCATACAATTCCCATAAATACTGACTTAGCATAACTTCTCAGACAAGAAAAACTTACTCAAATCCACTTTATTAAATCACCACGCAAGATATTATATGGATAAACAGATAAGCATCTCATGAACATCCTCTCTGCCATTTCCCGGAATACACATGTGTTATCAATACACATAAAATTATAACTAGCCATGCCAAATCAATCAAATTATTACCTTTTTGGATATCATTCAATTAAATTACCGTGTCCAACATATATATTACCGAACATTCATAAAACAATTTTATAATTATCATACCATACCACTTCTTGTGAGGTCAGAACCTCACACAAACATTTACACAAATCACGGACCGTAATCACAACCAACTAGTCAATCCCGACCACGTAAGTCACCACTCGAAAAAGGTTACTGCGCCCGAGTTTAACTCATATGCCCCTCATAACATATTCCCCATTCGCACAACCATCACTTCCTGCCAAATATAATCACACCTTCACTATTCAACTAATAGCGTCCGCCTCATCTAACCACATCTTATACCCTCTCACAATCATACACAACAATCAGGTCCCTACCAAATCAACCTCCTTAGAATTGCTACCTTTCTAATATTCCATCACTCTTAGCCATTAGTAATAACACCACAATGCCACCGCTGCTCGTATATCAAATCTCTTACACTCATATCAAAATAACATGGTTTTTCTACCATTTTTGGTTAACATTGCAAATAACGAACATCAAACCCATCCACAAAATTACCTCAACATTATTCCCAATGCTATCTTATTTGTATTGTCATCCAACTCTCCACCAAATATCTCGTATCGTGCCAATACTCCACCAACTTCTTACTCCCTTAATTCCTCGAAACTCATTACCAATCATGTTGCCCTGAAACTCCTATATAACCTTTAGCTAACATCCTCGTGATACCATCACACATTTCGATGATTCCTTATCTTTATATCACATAGCTCCGGTGAACATTTTCCTCAGCTTACTTTTATCCTTCTTTTCTCTTTACACTCAATAATACCAATTAATAGTTCAACTCCTTATTCCTTCTAGCTAACTCTTTAGAAATCTGGTTACCCCTTCGTTGCGCTCCAAAACTTAATTCCATTATTTTCTACCGACATCATCTCACTCTTTCTTACCATGGATCTTCTCTTATTATGCTATCACTCATACTTGCCACTAATCTATCCATAGAACCAACGTTTATGTTCAAACAATTGCATCCCCCTTTTTACATCTCTAGAAGTCAGAATTCATTTAATACCGTTAATTACCCAAGGAAATCACACAGTAGTTTCATCTTTTAATAAACCAAACCTCCCAAACTCACTCACTGTCTACAAATACACCTCGCGACATGTCTCCACAAAGTTCACTATATATTACTCTTCTCAACCCCTTTAAACGAACTTTCACTACATAAATCCATAACCCACACGACTCCTAACCATTTCCCTCCTTAACTCTTTACACATCTCAAGCTGCCACTATCCACATTCTTACTTTCAATCTTTTCATTCTCACGTTCATTATACTCACATCATCCCTTGTCTATATTCACTTATTTTTACATTACTCAACACACAATCATATCACTCATCCCGTCTCGCAAAACGTGCGCCATGTCTCAATAAACTATACCAATCTTCCTTTTCTTTTTCCACCATCTATCATAATCACATATAACTCATTTCCTCCCCACCGAACTCATACTCATCATAGTGCCACTCTTTACATCATAATATTGGGTAACTTACGCTTCAGGACCAACACATACGTAAAACAATGCATAAAGAAGTAATACAACACCTTTGAATTAAACATAATATGCAACGAATGTCAAAAGACAAACATATGACCCGAAATACGCATATGACCTGAACAGACCCCACTCGATCGAGTAGGCTCGATCGAGTACCAGAACCTACTCGATCGAGTTGAGGCTACTCGATCGAGTGCCCAACATGCTCGATCGAGTGCCCCGACTCCAGAACCCAAACAGACCTTCTGATCTCTGACTTACTCGACCGACTAGCCCGGCTACTCGATCGAGTGACCCCATACTCGGTCGAGTGCCCGAGGTACTCGATCGAGTGCCCAAAAACACGATTCTGGTCAAAATAACGACAAGTACCCACTCGATCGAATCAAACCCACTCGATCGAGTCATGCAGACTCGTGAATACTACCCGAATGTTATCTCACATACCCAAACGTACTATGCATTCATTATTATTTCAACATTATGATTACAACTACGCATTCAAATCTGCGCGACTCCTCATACAATTAACAAAATAATCTACTTCGTGTTATCAAGTGCCACGTTATAAACAACCATCATGCTTTTCATCCAATTCGTTATATAAAACACATATCATTGAACCTCTATTCTTCATGTTACTACTTACCAAAAGCCAAACATTACCATCTATCATGCTCATATAACATTCAACTTTCAATCATGTATTACCCGCATGTTTTAAATTTTCAAAACTTTTCATAACACAAACCACACCCATACACTACAAATCCTATTTCCATGTTGCTAATACAACAACATTACAAATCCACTTCATCACACATCATCATATACGAACTACTTTCTTTTTCTACCATATCATTCATCATTCTCATATACCTTTCCAACGATTCCAACCAACATGTCAACCAACTATCATGCAACATGCTTTCAACAAACCATATACAGCACAATTAACATACACGTCGCACATATACACACGGACTCCACGTTCCCATACCATGTGACTGGCTTAAGTATCATGGGGCCAAGATTTTGAAATGAGGGCGCCTACTCACCCAAAACCTAGCATCAGCCGGGGCTCCCATTACACATACACCAGGTTCATTTTATTAGACTCCCTATGTTCATTATGTTCATTTGTTACAGGTTCCAAAATCGTCGCTCTGATACCATTTGTAACACCCCCATACTCCAAGTGCCTTACCAGGACCACTCAGGTATAAGGATACTACCATCTCGGTTGCCCGAGGTACTGAATATCATAAGACAACAAAGAAACGTACTTTTAAAGTAATTATAGATTAAGTGATTACATGTTCAAACCAAAACTAACAAAAGGAATTACAAGGTTCTCATACGGCCTACAGCTAAAACTATCAAAGCTACTAGACTTCGTCGACACGGCGGAAGACTTCTAAGCGCCACGTGATGACTCATCTCGGCTATCCCATACGCGTCATATCACACCGCTCAATAACCGCTCACCACCCCGAATGGATCACCACGATTTTTCAAAACATTTAAACGGGGTCGAGTCTACTAATCACACAATTCAATACATATATCAACAATAAGATAAACAGACAGCTGAACTGTCACACACACACACACACCACCAACCAACTCCTATCATCTCAATACCGATCGTCCACTGGACCCCACCGATGGGGGACCGCAACCGTTCCCACCTAAGCCCCGCTCATCATACCGAGCGATAACCCTGTCCATTAATATGCACATCCCCTTCCGTGGCGGGTTCCACGAAGGGCGAAACTAGGGTGTGAGGTCACTCCCGCAAGTAACCCCACTCAGCCGAGAACGCATCTCGAGAACCATCAACAGCAATCACAACCACAAACACGGTATAATCATCATATCAAACAACCAAATACAGCACATCACCAATATCCCATTATGGGACTAATACTGAGTAGGAAATCCCTGGAAAGCACATCAGACGGTATCAACAAATTTTGTATCAAAAAGTCTCTTCTACGAACCCTCCTCCTATCATATAACACATAGAGGCTACACATCACAAACTACACACAAAACCCCCAATCTCTAAATTAGGGTTTAACCAAACTTAACAAAACATTATAAAAATTATATTAAAAGCTTACCCTCGACGCAGGGAACTCAACGATACGAATAACGACAAGAACTGGCCGTCTGAACTCCGGGAATTGCTAAGGATGCGATTAGGAAGATGAACTGGTTGCTTTCTCTCTTAAACAGCGTTTTAGGTTTTGTAAAAGTGATTTAAAACAATGACGACGAAGCTTAAATACCTTAATCGCATAATTAACAAAACCCGAGAAAACTCCCCGTAAAACCGGACACTCGATCGAGTACCCAAGGTACTCGATCGAGTACCCCCTTACTCGATCGAGTACCCCAGCTACTCGATCGAGTACCCAACAGGTCAGAAACTATTTTATCTCGCAACCTACCCTTACTCGACAGAGTAAGGGCTACTCGATAGAGTACCCCAAAACTTATAAATACGGAGTATTACATTACCTGCTTCTCAAATATGAAATAGTTTTAAGTGGGAAATGTTCCAGGATCTGGGGATCATTTCTCCTTCCAAAGTTTGTAGCCTGTAAGCTCCTTGTCCTACTATTGAATCAATTAGGTATGATCCTTCCCACGTAAGGGCTAGTTTGCCTGCGTTTTTTTCTCTGGTGTTGGGGAAGATTTTTCTTAGGACTAGGTCTCCTTATTTGAATACTCTGATGTTGACATTTTTGTTGTAACTTCTGGCTACTGCCTGTTGGTAGGAGGCTATTCTGACTTTGGCTGCATCCCTTAGTTCTTCTGTTAGGAGCAGGTTATCTTGCAATATGGGCCTATTCTCTTCTATGGTGTTCAAGCTGCTTCTGGTGGTTGGCACATGAATTTCTGCTGGTATTACTGCTTCACAGACATAGACCAAGGAATATGGTGTCTGGCCTGTGGCAGTTTTGGGTGTAGTCCTGTCAGCCCACAGTACCATGGGTAGTTTTTCTGCCCATCTTCCTTTTCTTCTTTTTAGCTTTTTCTTCAGGCAGCTAATTACTACTTTGTTGCTTGACTCTGCCTATCCGTTGGATTTTGGATAGCCTGGTGTGGATGTGACTAGGTTGATATTCCATTGTGCACAGAAGTTTGCTGTTCTCTTTCCCACAAATTGTGTACCATTATCACAAACTATTTCTGAAGGTATTCCATATCTGCATATGATATTCCTTTTGATGAATGATATGACATCCTTTGACTTGCCTGTAAGAGTCTGCCTCTATCCATTTGGAAAAGTAGTCAGTCATTGCTAGCATGAAAACTTTTTGTCCAGGCGCTTGGGGCAACTTGCCTACTATGTCCATGCCCCATTTCATGAATGGCCAGGGGGCTGAGATGGAATGTAGTAGCTCTGATGGTTGGTGGATATAAGGGGAGTGGATTTGGCAGGCTTCACATTTGGAGCTATATGCTATGCAGTCAACTCTCAGGGTTGGCCAAAAATAGCCTGTCCTGGGGATTTTGCTTGTCAGGCTTCTGCCACCTTTATGATTTCCACAGTATCCATCATGTATATCTTCTATGACCTGTCTGGCTTCATTTGGTTCCAGGCAACGTAGGTAAGGTCCAGCCTGAGACTTTTTAAACAACGTGTTATTTATAATGGTATAAGTGGATGCTTTGATTTTCAGGGCCCTTGCTTCGTTTTTATCTTTAGGGAGTATCCCCTGTAAGAACCAATCATAGTAGGGTTTAGTCCAGGAGGTTGTGTCTTCTTGGATGGGACAAATTTGACCAGGCCTTTCTATGGTTGGTTCCAACAGGTGGATTATGGGTATTTTATCAAACACAGCATGGCTGAAGTTTGATCCCAGGCTGGCTAGGGCATCCGCCTGGGTATTTAAGTCTCTTGGTATTTGGTCAATGTCAAAGGTTTTGAATTTTTTGCAAAGGTTTTTGACATATTCTAAATAGAGCATCATTTTTTAATCCTTTGCTGCATATATTCCTTTGACTTGGTTGGAAATTAAGAGGGAGTCAGTTTTTACCTTGAGGTTTGCTACACCAAGTTCTATACATACCTTTAGTCCAGCAATCAGGGCTTCATATTCAGCTTCATTATTTGTTGCTTTGAATTCACAACTAATAGCCTGTGCAATTAGGTCTCCCTATGGTGATTTCAGGACTAGTCCTAGGCCAGTGCCTTTCATATTTGTTGCTCCATCCACGTGTAGAGTCTATTCCTGGTCTGTCTTATGGGTGTCAAGGTGATTGACCTCTTTTATGAGGTCTGGTTCTAGGGTAGGACTGAATTCAGCCACGAAGTCTGCTAATGCCTGAGATTTAATTGTCGTCCTGGGTTCAAAGGTTATATCATAGGTGCTAATTTGTACTGACCATTTTGCCATTCTGCCTGACAACTCAGGCTTTCTCAGGACAGATTTGATAGGCAGGTTGGTTCTTACAATAATTGGGTGACTCTCAAAATAAGGTCGAAGCTTAGTACAGGACATTACTAAAGGAAGTACATATTTTTCAAGTAAGCCATACCTGGTTTCTGCGTCTAGGAGACTCTTACTTACATAGTAGACTGGATGCTGTTGGCCGTCAATTTCTTTGGTCAGGACTCCACTTACTATTGTCTCTGTGACAGATAGGTAGATCGTCAAGGGTTCTCCTTTGTCTGGTTTGGCAAGTAGTGGAGGTGTAGTTAGGTATGTTTTAAGCTCTTGGAAGGCTGTCTCATGTTCAGGCAACCATTTGAATGCCTTGTTTTTCCTGAGTAGGTCATAGAATGCCTTGCACCTTACTGATGATCTGGAAATGAATCTATTCAGGGCTGCAACTCGTCCTGTCAGTTTTTGAATATCTTTGACTAACTTGGGAGATTCCAGCTAGAATATGGCTTTTATTTGTTCTGGGCTGGCTTCTATTCCTCTTTTGGTCACCATGTAACCTAGGAATTGGCCTGAAGAGACTCCAAAATGGCATTTGGACGGATTAAGCTTCATGTTGAATTCTTCCAAGATCTTGAAAGCTGTTTCCAAGTCCCTGAAGTGATCTTCAGCCTTCTTTGATTTGACCACCATGTCATCAATATAGACTTCCATTGTGTCTCCTATTTGGTCTTTGAACATTGTATTGACTAGGCGTTGGTATGTTGCCTCTGCATTTTTCAGGCCAAAGGGCATTGCTGTGTAGCAGTATATGCCTCTTTCTGTGATGAATGCAGTATGTTCCTGATCAGATGGGTGCATTTTGATTTGGTTTAATCCACTCGAGGCATCCATGAATGTCAGGAGTTCATGCCCTGTTGTAGCATCCACCATTGCGTCTATGTGTGGGAGTGGAAATGGAAATGGGTCTTTTGGGCAGGCTTTATTGAGGTCTGTGTAATCTACACAGACTCTCCACTTGCCATTCTTCTTTTGTACCACTACTACGTTGGCTAGCCAGTCAGGGTACATGACTTCTCTTATCATCCCCATGTCCAATAGTTTGTCCACTTCTTCATTGATAATAACATTTCTTTCAGCGGCAAACTTTCTTCTTTTCTGCTGGACAGGCTTATAAGACATATCTATATTTAGTTTATGTGTAATGATATTGGCATCTATACCGGTCATATCAAAATGTGACCAGGCAAAACATGAAGATTTACTTTTGAGAAAACTTACTAATTCTGGCCTGATGTTGTCAGGGACATCAAATCCTACCAGTACATGCCTGTCAGGATACTCAGGGTCTAAGATTACTTGATCTGTTTCCATTTTGGTTTCTGCCACATGAGTTATCCTGACAGGGTACTGTAATTGCTAGGCGAGAGACTTACCTGCCTTGGAAGGCTTTAGTGACTCAGTATAGCATTCCTGGGCAGATTTTTGTTCACCTTTTATGGTTGCTACTCCTCATTCTGTTGGTATATTGATGCACTGGTGGTAAGTGGAGGGTATGGCCTTTACATTGTGGATCCATGGTCTTCCTAGTATGGCGTTGTAGGATGACAGGCAGTCCAGGACTCCAAATCTTTCGTATGAGAATACTCCTTCCACGTATGTGGGCAGGTGTATCTCCCCCAACGTGTTCCTTGTTTCTCCACTGAATCCTACAGGACATTAGATTTCTTTATGATCTGGCTTTCATCAATCTTCATTGCTTTAAGGACATCAAGCATGATCAGGTTCACTAAACAGCCTCCATCTACCAGGATTCTCATGACACGTGCAGTTCCTATTTGCATGGTGTTAACCAGGATGTCATAGTGGATGTCTGGAATGCCCTGCATATTAGTGTCGTCAAAAGTAATTTGAGGTAAATTGCTAGGTTTAAAAGGAGATTTCATTTTTGACTCCCTGGCAATTTTCTTTGCAGCTGAACTGGTCAAGCCACAAATCTCTGATCCTCTATTGATGAACTTGACTTCATAGATGGGTGGTGCAGGGGGTAAGTCACGTTTGTTGCCTTTCTGCGTTCCTTCTTGTTCCATCATCTTCCCTGATCTTTGTTGGCATCAAGTCTTTCAGATATCCTTTCTTTAGCAGGTAAGCCACTTGTCTGCGTAATCTCAGGCATTCTTCTGTTGTGTGCCCTATGTCCATATGAAATTCGCACCACCTGGTGGTGTCCTTCCTTGGGTTGGGGTTGTCTGACTTCTTTGGCCACTTGACAATGTCTCCCATATGGTCAAGTCTCTTGATCAGTCTTGCAATGTCAACAGGGAAGTTATATTCTTGGATAGGAGGATAAGTATAGGAGTTACCTCGTTGTTCATGTGTATAGTTGACTTCTGATCTGTCAGGTCTTGTGTAGGGAGATGGCCTGGAACTGCTTCCTATGTGGTTAGAACTTTTCCTGTTGACTTTGTCATATCCTGAATTGCTGTCAGTATTGTCTGCCTTGTAGCCTTTGTCCTCTTCCAGCCTGATATAACCTATGACTAATGCTTGGACATCTTCAAAGGTATGACAGGGCTTCATGGTCATTGCATCATAGAAGTCACTGTCCAGGGGTAACCCTTGCCTGAAAGCTTCAACGGCTGTTCCAACATCACATCTGGGGATTGAAACCTTTTCTTTGTTGAATCTTGTCATGTAAGATCTGATTGATTCTCCAGGCTTTTGTTTGATCCTATATAGGTCACTGGATCTCTTTTCTAGCTCTCTCTTCTTTGGCAAACCGATGGTTGAAAGAGTTGACCAAGTCGCAAAGGACTTGATGCTTCCATTTGGCGAGTTTATGTACCATTATAGGGCGGTCCGTTCGAGTTGTTCCAAATCCCTTACACATGCGGACTTGACGTAGTTCTTTGGGAATTGATGTGACAAAGCATCCTTTGCTTGTAGTAGGCAACATGGTTTTGTGGATCTGTGGTCCCATCATAGATTCTCATTGAGGGAACCACAAATTTCTTTGGCAGGTCTATTTTTGCTATTTCATCCACAAAGGGTGAATCAGCATAACTTTCTGGATTTGCTTCTTCAATTGGGGTAGGAACTCCTGGGATCTTCTTAAATCTGTCATGGAGTTTTTGGATTTCCTGGAGCATAGCCATCATAATGGCTGTATTGGTTTGATCTGATGAGGTTTCTTCATTTTAAAGTTCTTCTGAGTCTGTTTCTTCTCCTGTCTTGGACTTTGGTGGAGTAGGAGTGCCAATATTGGAGAAATCAATATTCCTGATGATTGAGGAGAATGGTGTGCCAGGCTGAACTTTCAACTTTGATCCTGAAGCTTTTTCTCCCAGCTTTAGTTTTAGGCTGGATTCTAACTCTTTCAATTTTGCAATTTCTGCTTCAGCCTGGGCCATTTTTTATTTCAACTGTTCCATTTCCAACAATTGTTGTTGGGCGGCAGCCAGTTGTTGCTCAATGCTATCTCCTGCCATTTCTCAAGATTTTGTGGTGTTAGGTTATGGATTTTGATTGTTTCTGAGCTAGATGCCCCACGGTGGGCGCCAATTGTTTTGACAGGGATTTCACTGAATAGGAATACTCTGCCAGAGGTTTATATGTAGGGTAATCTAACTCAAACAATTCGCCTGACTACTATTATTAAGTAAAATAACAGGTAACAAATAATAACACAGAGATTTTATACGTGGAAAAACCCTGAGAATAAGGGAAAAAACCACGGGCACCAAGACAGGAGTGATTGTTACTATGATTTTAGATAGCCTGAAAGAGTATTGGTATATCAGGCCTGACAGGCGAAATTATAATGCTTAAGAATACACAAATGTAAGTAAGGATGAGAGAGTGTGTAATGTCCCTTCTGATTTTGTCTTCTCTTGTATTTATACTTGTTTTCACCATTTCCTTCTCTGCCGTTTAGGGTTTCCTGGTAAATAGGGCATGTGTCCTATTTACCCGGAGGTAGTTGCCATCTTACTTAGTCGTTGCTTTTGACTGTTTCCTATATCTTTTCCTTCTTGAATTGGTCTTCTTTTTTTGTAGGGTGCATATATAAACTGCCTGCTTGTCGCCTGCAATACTTGTTAGCCTTGCGTTTTTCCTTTTCAGGCTCCTGGCTATCTTTCGCCTGTCTTTTATCAACTTCTGTTTGGTGCCTGTCCATACTTGTTCAATGTCTGGTTTCAGACGTCTTTTGCTTGGAACTCGACTTTGGCTGTTGCCTGGCCTATGTCAGGTCAGGCAGGATAATTTTGGGCCCAACAGTAACAGTTATACATGTAAATGTGTATCAATGCAAGTCCAAGTGTGATTAAGAAAATGAAGTCTCACAGGGGAATGCATGCTACTTGCGAGGTTCTCTTCTATCTTTATGTAACCGCCTCGAGAACCATACCATTTCCCCTTCTTGCATGAAATGTTAGCACGCTTTCTTCTGCTAACGGCCTTCAAATAATTATATAAAAGCGCAAGTAGATGAGATAATAAAAAGATTATATAAAGAACTCATTAATTAAAAAAATGATAGGTAAATCGTTAAAAGGCGAGGATATTTAACCTGAAACTTCTCAGTAGTTCTCATCTCTTTGAAAAGATCTCATTGTTCCTGACTGATGGTGGGACACTTATTGTCTCCCGGTGGGTTCTTACGCATATCCCCCGTTGCTTTGTCCACATACAACCAATCCTTAGCAACGTCACACTTCCACTGCCTTAGGGCATCCCCTGCCTTATTGTAACACCCCCATACTCCAAGTGCCTTACCAAGACCACTCAAATATAAAGCTGTTACCATCTCGGTTCCCCAAGGCAATGATAATCATAAGACAATAACGAAACAACATTTAAATAGTATAAGTTTAGTGAAAGAATACAATCCGAAACCAAATGCCCAAAATACGGGTTACATAATCTCAAAACAACTGTCTAATCAACTAAATGAAAAAGTCTGACAAACTACTAAGTTACAGCGGAAGACTCTATCATCTGAAGGTGACACATCCCATCTAGCCCATGTATCTCGACTCGTACCTGCTCAACAACTGTTCACCATCGCCGAATGGATCACCACAGTTTTTAAAACAATAAACGGGGTTAGTACTACTCACACAATTTATATAACTCAACAGAACAACAAACAACACAGCTCAATCGTCACAGATATACTCCGAACTCCATCACCAACTCCACAATACTGACTACACACTAAAGTGCGTAGCCCTATCAGAGTACCCATCGCAACAGGTTACTCCTCGCCGCCAGTGGGGGACTGCAGCCGTTCCCACCTAAGCCCCGCTCATCTCCGTCGAGCGATAAACCCAAATCCATTAATGTGCACATCCCTTCTGTTGCGGGTTCCACAGAAGGCGAATAATGGGCGTGAAGCCACTCCCGCAAGTGACTCCACTCAGCCAGGGATGCACCCCGAAGAACACAGACAAATACAATCAATCACAACTACTGAACATCAATCAAAACCAACAACCGTCACAATACTCGTATGATAACAATCAACAATCACAAATCACCACCAACACATTATGGGACTAATACTGAGTAGGGAAACCCTACCTGGAATGCAATACTGATCGGGACGATCTCAATTTGTTATCAAAAAGCCTCCTCTACGAATCCTCCTCCTAACATAACATCACATATATCACAAACCACACAAAACTAACACAAATCCCCAATTCCCAAAATTAGGGTTTAACAAGACTTAACTAAATGTAACAAATTCGGTAAGTAGATCTTGTGGGTTAATATCCGTATACTACCCTTTAATTGCAGGACTATAACGTAAATTTAAACATGCAATTTATAGTCATAAAACGAAAAACACAATGAAATGATTAATGTATAGAAATCAACCTCGGGTCCTTTGATGCACGGCGTAAAGAACAAGAAACAAAACCGATTCCCTCCTAATTGTTGCACCCAAGACCTTGTCCGAGATATACCCTTGTGCTAGATGGTGTTCTCCGATTGCTTTGCAATATTGGGAGAACTGATGTGAGTTTTTCTTTCGAGATGAGAGATCTCAGGTTTTTCAGAGGAGAATGCTCTTCCAAACCCTAATTTTGTTTCAAATGATGATTAGGTCAGAAGGGAGGAGAAGCTCTCCCTTTTGATCCCTCTCACTCGGCAAAACCGAGACCCACACAAGGGAAGTGGGCTTCCACTTCCTCTTGGTTTTAACCTGTGGTCCGGTTCATTAAATTCCAAATGTATATGACGCGGTCTGATTATAAACTGTTATCGGTTATCGGAAATTAAGGCATCGGCTAATAATACGGGTTAGCTGAATTATTAATACGTGTCCGACAAAACAGTATTGTATAATTTATTCAATATACATTAATTAAATATAAAACGCTTATATTTAATTTTACGAATTAACTGGTTAATTCGCCTTAGCCCATGATATTTAATCCGTATTAAATATAATATCTCACATCCCATTTTGACTAATTACTAGTCAAATAACTCGGACTAACTGGTTAGTCAATTTTGGCATCTACATGACAGTATTTTCATACCGTCACATCTCTCGAACGTATCCTATAGGTGTGACTTTTAGGGACCGGTTGATCACCGCCATCAGTATGACAATAACGTCAAACTTATCTAGCAAGCCAACCGTTATTGATAAACGTGGATCAGCGATTATAATACCAAAGTATGCCCTTTGATCCTTTTAGAGGTTTATAAGTCCTTGCACTAAGCGTTAAGGACACCAACCCCAACAAGCTCCCACTTGTCCGTACAAGTGTGTGTGCAATGACGTTATCCGCACTAACTGGAGGACACAAGCTCCAACAAACTCCCACTTGTCCGTACAAGTGTATGTGCGATAACCGATTCTCATATTCATTTAAAATTTCTCCCACTCAATGTAAAACAATTTGCAGATCCGGATCCGCAAAGGTCGTATTTTACAATCGATCTGTATCAAGAGTGGTTTCCCCGACTAGAGAGTAACTTAAGCGATAAAACAAATCCGTGTCAAGAGCATGGCCATGCATTTCGATTCTGACTCCTCGAGTGACCACGAGAAATATCGAGTACACGATAAAGGCTGAATATTTCCTTCAACTCGACTCCTTCCGATCTAAGCACTGACATGAAATGACCGGAAAAAATCTACTTGGCCCCTGTTACGGATGACCGTGAGAAAGAAACCAAAGTCACCCAAAATCTGCCGTAGTCTCAAGAGACAGTCGATAGTCAAAGAATCGACTCTTAGGATCACCATGGAAGTCCTATCCACGACCGGGCAGCGAATGTTATAAAACATTTAGGACTCCACGTCGATGTCACAATTGTGTCCTACGAAATATCCGTATAAATCGCCTCTGTGATTGGTCAGTCAACTGGTTGACTTATGGCTCGTTGAACCCACCATCAACCAACGTCACAAAATAATTGCCAGAGTTATCAGCTCATGTGGGCAATTAAGGACTGAAAAATATATGATGTTTGTTCAGTTCACTTTGTGGTGTTCAAAATTGTCGTACAATTCCACATGAAAAACAAAATATATATATATATAATATCAAAACGATGATGTCGTATAGAGTACAAAAGAGAATGAATCTAATCCATAAAAGAGTACTACAACTCGGGGAACACGTTTGATTCCCATGGAATTTACGTGCCCTTCATGCTTATCTTGTCGTAATGCTTTAGTGAGAGGATCTGCTATGTTATCATCAGTAGCAATCTTTTCTATCACTACTTCCTTTTGCTCCACGTAATCTCGGATTAGATGAGCTTTCCGTTGTACATGTCTAGACTTGTTACTAGACTTTGGCTCCTTAGCTTGGAAGATGGCACCACTATTGTCACAATAGATGGTGATCGGGTCATTCGAACTAGGCACTACAGAGAGCCCATGTAAGAATTGACGCATCCATATCGCTTCCTTTGTTGCTTCAGACGCGGCATAGTACTCGGACTCAGTCGTAGAATCTGCTGTAACAGTTTGTTTCGAACTCTTCCAGCTGACTGCAGCGCCATTAAGAGTAAAAACGAATCCGGTCGAGATTTCGAGTCATCTCGATCCGTTTGGAAGCTAGCATCTGCGTAGAAGGTTGCGCATAGCTTTTCGAGCCTCCATAAGTCAATGCCCAATCTTTAGTCCTCGGAGGTACTTAAGAATGTTCTTGACTTGACCAACCAATGTGGTTCACCTGGTTCTTTGTTGGAATCGACTTGTCATACTCAATGCATATGCCACGTCCGGACGTGTGCATATCATGGCATACATGATTGATCCTATAGTCGAAGCATAAGGAATCCGTGTCATGCGCTCTTTCTCTTCCGGTGTCTCGGTGCACGAGACTTGCTCAAATGCACCCCTGGAGCCATAGGAAGGAACCCCTTCTTGGAGTTGTTCATCTTTGAATCTCTCTAGGACTTTGTCTATGTAAGACTCTGATCGAGAGATAACATCCGTCGTGATCTATCTCGATAGATACGGATGCCTAGAATTCTCTGTGCCTCTCCCGGATCCTTCATCGGAAATGGTTTTTCAACCATACTTTCACCGAAATTAAGAGAGGTATGTCATTCCCAATCAGGAGTATGTCGTCAACATACAATATTAGGAAGACAATCTTGCTCCCACTCGACTTGATATATAGACATGGTTCCTCGACAGATCGAGTAAATCCATTTTATTTTATCACTTGGTCGAAGCGATGATTCCAACTCCTTGATGCTTGCTTAAGTCCATAAATGGAACGCTTAAGTTTGCACACTTTCTTAGGATGTTTAGGATCGATGAAACCTTCGGGTTGTACCATGTACAACTCTTCCTCCAAAAAGCCGTTTAAGAAGGCGGTTTTCACGTCCATTTGCCAAATTTCATAGTCATGAAATGCGGCAATCGCTAAGATAATCCGAATGGAACGCAGCATGACTACGGGTGCAAAAATCTCATCGTAGTGCAAACCTGGCACTTGGGTGAAACCTTTAGCAACTAGTCGTGCTTTGTAGATATCTTATTGACCTTCCGAGAATGCTTTATCTTGTAAAGCCATTTGCATTGAAGGGGACGAACCTTAGCGGGTAAGTCAACAAGATCCCACACGTTGTTCTCATACATGGAGTCCATCTCGGATTGCATGGCCTCAAGCCATAGCTTTGAGTCGAAACTAGTCATGGCACCTTTATAGGTTGCGGGTTCACTACTCGTTAAGAGTAGAATGTCATCTATGTCATGTTCCTCGATCATACCAATGTATCTCGTCCAGGAGGAATAGAGACTCTTCCCGACCTCCTAGGTTCCTCGGGAATGTTAACGCGGCGGGATTGAAGGAATAGATTCCTCCAATGTTTGCTCGGTGCTTGGTTCTGGAATCTCCGACAGGTCGAAGGTTCTATCACTCTTTGCATTCTCGAGAAATTCCTTCTCTAAGAATGTCGCACTAGCCGCAACAAAAACACGTTGTTCGGTTGGCGAATAGAAGTAATGACCAAGCGTTCCTTTAGGATAACCTATAAAGTATGTCTTGACCGATCGCGGGCCGAGCTTATCCTCGTGTCTCCACTTGACATAAGCCTCGCAGCCCCAAACCCGTATAAAGGACAAGTTAGGGACCGTTCCTTTCCATAGTTCATATGGAGTCTTGTCATGACTTTAGACGGACTTCGGTTAAGTATTAGAGCGGGCGACAAAAAGAGCATAACCCCATAATGAATCGGGTAATATCGTGTGACTCATCATGGATCGAACCATATCAAGTAGTGTTCGATTTCTCCGTTCGGAAACACCATTCAATTGAGGTGTTCAGGTGGAGTTAAGCGTAGGGCAATCCCACAATCCTTTAGGTGTTGATCAAACTCGTGAGAAAGATACTCGCCACCACGATCCGAACGCAGTGTTTTTATCTTTCTACCCAATAGGTTCTGTACCCTATTTTGGTATTCCTTGAATTTCTCAAAGGATTCACTTTTGTGTTTCATTAAGTAGACATAGCCATATCTACTCAAATCGTCCGTGAAAGTGATGAAATACCTATAGCCTTCTCGTGCGGTGATTGACATAGGACCACATACATCCGTGTGTATGAGCCCTAATAGGTCGGCAGCGTGCATTCCAACACCTTTGAAGGAAATCCGAGTCATCTTACCGATGAGACATGATTCACACGTGCCAAATGATTGAAAATCAAAGGCCGAGATAGCTCCATGTTTGATGAGCTGTTTTACGCGTTTCTCATTAATGTGTCCCATACGGCAGTGCCATAGATACGTTTGATCTTTGTCACCAACCTTTAACTTTTTATTCATTACGTGTAATATTTCCGTGGTCTGATCTAAAACATAAATTCCGTTCATGGAGACTGCCTTGCCATAAATCATATCGTGTAAAGAGAAAATGCAAGCATTATTTTCTATTACAAATGAAAAACCAAGTTTGTCAAGTGCAGAAACTGAAATAATGTTTTTCGAAAGACTAGGAACATAATAGCAGTCATATAATGACAACTCAAATCCGCTAGGTAGCTGGATCACATATGTCCCCTTTGAGATGGCAGCCACTCTTGCTCCATTCCCAACACGCAGGTCCACCTCACCCTTTACGAGGGGTTCGATGTTTCGGAGCCCCTGCACATGATTACACAGATGAGAACCACAACCAGTATCAAGTACCCAAGTTCCGTAACTTGCGTGGTTAATCTCAATCATATGAATAAAAGTAGAAGAAGAAGACATACCAACGGGTTTAACACGACACGCTTTTAAGTCCTCATGATAAACGGGACATGTGCGTCTCAATGCCCAGTCATGTGGCGGTGATGGCATTCCATGTTATCTTTCTTGCTCTTTGTCGCGCGTGATGAGTTACTCGACTCACCAGGACCACTCTTACCTGAGCCCGACTTCTTGAACTTCGCCTTACCTCACTCGCTAGGTTTGCACGAGCTTTGCCCTTACCCTTTCCTTTATTTGACACAACGAGAACATCCTGTTTCATGCTCCCACTGGACTTCATGTCCTTCTCGGTCTGTACGAGAAGGGAGTGCAGTTCATGGGGAGTTTTCTTCAAATCATTCATATAGTAATTCGCTCTAAATTGCGAATAACCATCGTGGAGTGAGTGAAGTATGCGGTCGATAACAATGTTCTCGCTTATGTTACGATTAAAGGTCTCCGACTTCTCGACATTCTCAATCATCTTTGAGAATGTGTGGGCTAACCGGTTGGCCCTTCGGAGTCTCGCATCAAAGAAGCGAGTGGTATGCTCATAAGTCACGATTCTCGGTGCTTTCGAGAATTCCTTGGTGAGCGTGGTGAAAATCTTGTTTGCACCATGGGCTATGAAGCGTTTCGGCAAATTGGGTTCCATTGCAAAAATGAGTACGTTTTTAATCGCACCGCTTCCATACGAAATCGTTAAACTTGGCGATTTCGTGACTCTAGCCGTGGGACTGGGTTTGCGGGATGGGCTCAAGAGATATTTGAGCTTCCCGTCGGCAGCGGCGGCATTCCGTAATGCCGCCTCCCGGTCCCGCGAAGTTGGATCCATCATTCTTGATCGAGTAGGCGATTCATCCGATTCATGAAGATCTAAGCCGGGACTCACGGTCCAATGTGGCACTTGGCATTGGGTTATCACTTGAACCAGACATTTGTTGTTTAGCGATTTAAAATCGTGATCTACACTTTGAAAAAGAAAGAAAAACAAAACGAAATAAGCAACTCATCGAGGTGATTTAAGTCTATTTTAAAATTCATTTTAAACATGTAGACTCTTGCACTTGCATAATTGATCTCCCTCAAGAATGATACAAGTGATCCCAAGACTCAATTTCTGTAAATTGATAAGCCAACTGTTTAGCTAATTCTTCCGGAAGAACTCTTGGTCGATAGATTTCTGTAAATCCTATCTATAGTCCACCATGATCACAGGATCGTACGAGTGACCATAGTGTTGAGATAAAATAGGTCAATCGGTTCCAACTTACCCGACGTAGAAGGGGTCATAGTATGCCTACCGACGAAGAAGGGACTCATTGGAGTTTGACCTATAAAGACCATTCTCAATTTTGGTTTATACGAGGAAGATCCCATCAACTAAGTTTTAATTCATTTTAAGTGAACGAATAACTAGCGACTGTCGTGAACGAATTAATTTAGATGATGGCTTTTAACGTGTGACATGAGAATGTCAATGAAAACTAACTCGTGACCTCTATATGTGTCAGTTTTCATGCAATAAATAGGTGGTTTGGTTTTTAGGCGGAATATGATGCATATTATCGTAATGATAAATAAATAAAGGAATGCAATACGTAAATAAAAATATCCTAGTGTGGCCTATCCTAGTATAAGAACATAATACAACTTTGGAATCCACCGTTGGACCCGAAAAGCTTGTCTTGATGTTCCATCTTGATCCAAGTAGCGGGAGTGAGCATCCGGTCTCCATCTTTGGTCTTCTCAAAAATTACAATTTAAAAATTACAAAATATAAACCTATTTACATTCTAATTAAAAACTGTAATTACAAGTGAAAAATCCAAAACGGAGATACGAGATCTCAAAATACAACCAAGACCGTGTTCCATCATTACGGTAACACGTTCTACTAAGGCCACACTAAGTTACAACTGATTGTAAAAATTAAATACGTAATAAAAGGCATTCACGGCATTCAAGATAAACGATAAATAAAAATGCATCAACTAAAAAAAAATTCATTCGTGACATAATTCCGTAATTATGTTAAATTTATCCAAACCACCTTTTAATGATTAAAATTCGTGTGATAAAACCGCTTCTATCATTTAATTTTAATCTATTATAATCCGTTACTTTAAATACGCTTTAAAATAACTTAATGGTACGTGTGTGAACCGTTTCACAATCATAGCGAGTGTACAATATCCGTATAAATTACATATTAAAGCCAAAAGAAAATTTAAATCAAAAGAAACAAATTTTCAAAGCTGTCAAAGCAAAAATCCCTCGATCCAGGGACACAAGTGCTCGATCGAGGACGAAAAGGGCTCGATCGACTGAATTGCAAGTCGATCGAGGGGGTTGCCAAACAGGAAGTGCTCGATCGACTAAACTGGTGGTCGATCGAGTACTTATATCAGCAAAGCTGCTCGATCGAGTACGAGGACTCCTCGATCGAGCAGTGGGGTTTTGAAAATGGTCGATCGAGTACAGCAAGGACTCGATCGAGCAAAAGGTTTTAGAAACGGGGTCGATCGAGTACAACAGGGACTCGATCGAGCAAAAGGTTTTTGGAACAGGGTCGATCGAGTACAACAGGGACTCGATCGAGCAAAAACAAGACAGAAAACTACTCGATCGATTAAAAACATGGTCGATCGAGTACAAAACTTTCTGAAAACTTCAAACCCTCGAGAAAACAGTTTTGTCGAAGCAAAACAAATGCAATTTTGATCAAAACCGATTAAAATCAATTCTACTAATTTGCAAAACTTGACATATTGTTGTAATCTCCGTATAAAACAACAATATGCAAAAATCAATGAAAACAACATGAAATAACCGTGTAAAACATGTCACGGTACGGTTTTCGAGACAAAACAACAACAAGAGCAACCGTGTAAACAGGACACGGTTCCCAATGCAACCAAAAACGCAGCAATTACAACAAAAAAAATTTCTGCCGTGAGAAATACTGCTGCCGCACGGATTTTTATACAAAACAAAAATCGTTTCAAGATAGTTTTATGAAAAACACATGGAAAAATTCACGTGGCCTCGCTCTGATACCACTTGTGGGTTAATATCCGTATACTACCCTTTAATTGCAGGACTATAACGTAAATTTAAACATGCAATTTATAGTCATAAAACGAAAAACACAATGAAATGATTAATGTATAGAAATCAACCTCGGGTCCTTTGATGCACGGCGTAAAGAACAGAAATCAAACCAGATTCCCTCCTAATTGTTGCACCCAAGACCTTGTCCGAGATATACCCTTGTGCTAGATGGTGTTCTCCGATTGCTTTGCAATATTGGGAGAACTGATGTGAGTTTTTCTTTCGAGATGAGAGATCTCGGGTTTTCGAGAGAGGAGAATGCTCTTCCAAACCCTAATTTTGTTTCAAATGATGATTAGGTCAGAAGGGAGGAGAAGCTCTCCCTTTTGATCCCTCTCACTCGGCAAAACCGAGACCCACACAAGGGAAGTGGGCTTCCACTTCCTCTTGGTTTTAACCTGTGGTCCGGTTCATTAAATTCCAAATGTATATGATGCGGTCTGATTATAAACTGTTATCGGTTATCGGAAATTAAGGCATCGGCTAATAATACGGGTTAGCTGAATTATTAATACGTGTCCGACAAAACAGTATTGTATAATTTATTCAATATACATTAATTAAATATAAAACGCTTATATTTAATTTTACGAATTAACTGGTTAATTCGCCTTAGCCCATGATATTTAATCCGTATTAAATATAATATCTCACATCCCATTTTGACTAATTACTAGTCAAATAACTCGGACTAACTGGTTAGTCAATTTTGGCATCTACATGACAGTATTTTCATACCGTCACATCTCTCGAACGTATCCTATAGGTGTGACTTTTAGGGACCAGTTGATCACCGCCATCTGTATGACAATAACGTCAAACTTATCTAGCAAGCCAACCGTTATTGATAAACGTGGATCAACTGATTATAATACCAAAGTATGCCCTTTGATCCTTTTAGAGGTTTATAAGTCCTTGCACTAACTGTTAAGGACACCAACCCCAACAGATCTTACCCTCGACGCAAGGATCATAAAGATGTAAAGAAAGATGAATTCCGACCTTCCAAGCTCCGAGATTTGTCAATAATGCGATGAGTGCGAAGTACGTAGGTTGAAATCTCTTTTGAAAGTAATTAGGTTTGTAAAAGCGTATTATGAAAGTGACGGAAGTGTTTATATATTAATTCGCATTATTAAGAAACCCCGACAAAACATCACCCGTAAACCGGGCTACTCGATCAAGTAACTGACGTACTCGATCGAGTGCCGCTTACTCGATCGAGTATCAAGGCTACTCGATCGAGTACCCAACAGGTCAGAAACTATTTTAAAATCGCAACACACCCCTACTCGACAGAGTAAGGCCCACTCGATAGAGTACCCAGAGACTCATAAAACCGTAGTATTACAGTCTTCCCTCCTTAAAAAGAACCTCGTCCCCGAAGTTCAAACCACAACAAAACAAAGACACACACTTCTACACTCCCGACACAACAACCAAAACAAAACTCAACATAAAACGTGTTACTAACCCAAACTCAACCCGACTCAACCACCACAAAACGTACCGACACAACACAACAAGGGTGTAAAAACTCCTAAAAAATCTTTGCGATCATCTTCTACCCCCCTAAAAGAAAAAAGGTTACGTCCCCGTAACCATACATACCTGATAAAAAAGGAAAGGGTAACGCTCTCTCATGGCCTCCTCTGCCTCCCATGTAGCTTCCTCAGTCTCGTGATTAGACCAAAGGATTTTGAGCAAAACTGTCTCACCACTCCTAGTCTTCCTAACCTTCCGGTCAAGAATCTGCTTAGGTACCTCAAGATAGTACAAGGACTCATATAGCTCTATGCTCTCTGCATCTAACACATGTGACGGATCACTCACATACTTGCGCAACTGAGATACATGAAACACATTATGCACCCTCTCTAACGCAGCTGGTAAAGCCAAACGATAAGCAGCCTCTCCAACCCATTCTAAGATCTCATAAGGCCCTATGAACTTCTGACTTAGCTTGCCTTTCTTCCCAAATCTCATAACCCCACGCATAGGAGACACTTTCAGAAGAACCTTGTCCCCAACATGAAACTCTATATCCCGGCGATGTAGATCTGCATAACTCTTTTGTCTATCCTGAGCCGCTCTCATCCTTTCCCTGATCATCTTAATCTGCTCAACCATCTCATGTACCATCTCTGGTCCTAGAACCACTGCCTCAGCACTATCGTCCCAATAAATCGGACTCCTACATCTCCTCCCATATAAGGCCTCAAACGGTGTCATGCCAATACTAGAGTGATAGTTGTTGTTGTAAGAAAAATCAATCAAATCTAACCTTTGTTCCCAGCTACCACCAAAGTCCATCACACAAGCTCGTAACATCCTCAAGAGTCTTGATTGTTCTCTCAGTCTGACCGTCTGTCGCAGGATGAAATGTTGTACTCATCTTCAACGTTGTTCCCAAAGATTCCTGCAACTCTTTCCAAAACTTTGAGATAAATCTCGCATCTCTGTCAGATACTATGTCCTTAGGGACTCCATGTAACTTTAGCACATTCTTCTGATAAGCCATATCTAATTGTGCCTTAGTCCATGTATCTTTCATTAGCACAAAATGAGCTGACTTGGTCAGTCGATCCACTATTACCCATATCATGTTGTTACCCTGTTGACTCTTTGGCAAACCCACGATAAAATCCATAGAAATGGATTCCCACTTCCACTCAGGTACCTCTAAGACTGAATCTTACCTTGTGGTCGTCGCTGTTCCCCTTTAACTCTCTGGCATGTCAAACAACGGGCCGCAAACTCAGCTGTTTCCTTCTTCATCCCAGGCCACCAGAACGTGTTCTTTAAATCCTTGTATAGCTTGTCACCACCTGGATGTACTGAATAAGGTGTACAATGTGCCTCTGTCATGATTGTCTTTTTCAGCTCCTCATCATTAGGGACACACCACCTCCCATCAAACCTCAGACTACCATCTGTATGAATAGAGAATCTGAACACTGTCCCTTTCTGTACTCCAGCTCTCCACTCTACCATCTTAGGATCCAACACCTGTTTACTTCGAATGTCATCATAAAGATCAGGCTTTACTGTCAAATCTCCCATGGCATCTCCTCTCTGCATCATATGTATCCCAAACTTCCCCACCTCATCTCTCAACCTCATCAAAGATAAAGCTGTACACAAAGAATGTAAACTCTTCATACTCAAAGCATCTGCAACAACATTGGCTTTCCCTTCATGGTAGATAATATCCATGTCATAATCACCAATCAGCTCCATCCACCTCCCCTGTCTCATATTCAACTCCTTTTGAGTAAAGATGTACTTGAGACTCTTGTGATAAGAAAATACCTTAAAGGTCGCCCCATAAAGGTAATGTCTCCAAATCTTGAGAGCAAACACCACTGCACCCAACTCTAGATCGTGTGTAGGATAGTTCTCCTCATAAGGCTTCAATTGCCTAGAAGCATAGGCAATCACTTTACCGTTCTGTATCAACACACATCCCAACCCATTATTTGAGGCATCTGTATAAACCTCAAAGTTCTCAATCCCTTCAGGCAATGCCAAGATAGGAGCTGTGGTCAAACGCTCCTTTAATGTTTGGAACGCCGTCTCACAACTCTCATCCCAACGAAATTTGTTCTCTTTCCTCATCAAAGCTGCCATAGGTCTAGCAATCTTGGAGAAATCCTTCACGAACCGTCTGTAATATCCAGCTAAACCCTAGAAACTCCTGATCTCAGCAACATTCTTTGGTGCTTCCCACTTTGTCATTGCTTCAATCTTTGTCGGATCCACAGCTACCCCATCCTTAGAGATCACATGCCCCAGAAAAGCAACTCTCTCTAACTAGAACTCACACTTGGACAACTTAGCATATAACTCATGCTCCCTCAAGGTCTGCAACACAATCCTCAGATGCTCCTCATGCTCCTCCTTAGTCTTGGAATAGACTAAGATGTCATCGATAAACACTACCACAAACTTGTCCAAAAACTGTCTGAAGATTTTGTTCATCAAATCCATAAACACAGTCTGTGCATTAGATAAACCAAAAGGCATCACCACATACTCAATGGACATACCTCGACGTGAAAGCTGTCTTCGGTATGTCCACCTCTCTAATCTTCACCTGATGGTACCCCGACCTCAAATCAATCTTGGAAAAGACTGATGCACCACTCAACTGATCAAACAGGTCATTTATCCTTGGGAAAGGATACTTGTTCTTCACCGTCACTTGGTTCAGCTCCCTGTAATCTATGCACAACCTCAAGCTCCCATCTTTATTCTTCACAAAAATAACTGGTGCTCCCCACGGTGATACACTAGGTCTAATGTATCTCTTCTCTATCAGATCATCTAACTGTTTCCTGAGCTCCTCCATCTCTTTAGGACCCATCCGGTACGGTGCCTTAGAGATTAGCCCTGTCCCCGGTTTCAACTCAACCGTGAAATCTATCTCCCTCTTCGGTGGCAACCCCGAAATCTCCTCTGGAAAGACACCTGCAAACTCACCCACCACTGGTATCTGATCAACTGTCGGACTCTCTATCCGGTCATCTCTCACATGGCACAAGATCAAAGGGCATCCCTTCCTCAGATAGGACTTCAAGGTCACAGCTGCAATCAACTTAACTTTGGGTTTGACCACAAACCCACGATAAGATACACTAACACCCTTAGGACCTCTCAAAGTCACTTTATTTTGATGACAGTCTATCTTAGCGTTGTACTTTCCCAACCAATCCATCCCGACTATCATCTCAAAACCGTCTAAAGGAAACTCTAGCAAGTCTAAAGGTAGATGAACTTGCCAAACTATCATAGATACATCCCTATACAACCTCCCACATGATACAGACTCACCTGAAGGTATAAAAACTTTCTCACTTTGGTCGTGACTATATCTTTTCGGTTACTTGTCGTTAGGAGAACCTAGACCAAAACATAATTTATAACTTCACCAACAACTCTACAATTAGTAAAGAGGCAAGTAAAGGTCGGATCCCAAGGGACGAGAATTGAGATGAGATTTCTATTGCAACTAGCGGTGTCTTAGGGGTGTCACAATTGGGGTTGATGTAGAAGGTCACTAAACTAAATAGCAATAAAAGTAAACAAGCAAGATGAATTAAAAGGGTTGTAAACAATTGATAAAAAGCACTAGGGTGTCATGGGGTCATAGGAGATTCATGGGAATTGATCATACAAACATGTTCTCAAATTATAAGCAAGCAATTATTTTTGTGATGGATTGAGTTGGTTTATATCTTACAATCCTAGGAAAGTTTGGGTCCCGGAGCCGAATCGATTAGATTGTACAACACCTACAAGTCGACTTAGTCTTCCCTACTCAACAACATGCATGGTCTAATGAGACTCGAGTTGGTTTATGTCTTACAAGTCTCATTGAAAAGATAGGTGATGGTTAAAAAATGCAAGGATTCATAGGCTCGCATTTCATCAAACATAACATGTGCATGAGTTGAGATCATAACAAGCAAGCAAATAAACCATGAAAGCATATTAATTTAAGCACGAATCATTCCCCATGTTGGTTTCCCCTAATTACCCATTAACCCTAGCTAAGGAACTACTCACTCATTATCATGTTGAACATGCTAGCAAGGTTGTCAATCATACCAACAAAGTGAAACATGATGAATAAATGAAAGTAATTAACAATAATTAAAAAGGGATTAAGAGAATTATACCTACTAATGATTCCAATAATAAGCAAAGAATAAAAGAAGTACTTGATGCTTGATTGAGAGGTTGTCAATCTCCCAATAATAACCCAAATAATCTTCAATTACCCAAAATAAAGGATGAACAAGAGAGAGATTAAGGAAATAAAACTTGTATTAAAACTTGATTAATTGTTGATTACAATATTAAAGAGAGATTTGATTGATATTAACTATACTGAAGATTTCTAAGAAGAACATGCTCTTCTAATTAGACTAATGGGGTATTTATAATGGGGATTAGGTGTAGGAATTAGGGTTAACTAAGGGCTTAAATGACGATTAAGTCCCTACTTAAGGAAACGCCGGTATTTTTGGAAGGATGGGCATCTTTCTTGAAGCTTGAAGAAACGAAATTGTCTGCCTGAGAATCCGTGCGTCTTTAGCACGGGACGGGCGGATTCAGGGTCTGCCGGGCGTCTTGGGAGAAGACGGGCGCCTTCTGGAGTTGCTGCCCGGGCGTCTTAGAGTGAAGACGCACGGATTGTGAAGGTGGAGGACGGGCGTCTTCAGGACAATCCGCACGGATTGCTGTGCAGTTTCATTTCTTCTTCTTTTCTTCCTTTTTATTCATAAGATCCTTGGAGATTTCCTCGGGGATGCAAGGATCTTTTCTCATCATTGCCCATTTACTATAGTATGTATAAAGGCCTTCTAATCTTGTCTCTCCTTGATGCTTGGTCATTTGAATTCAATCAATTTAGTCTCATTTTGCCATGAAAATGCAAGGTTTGCACTCCTTTCCTACCAAGGACACAAAACCTCAAAGAATATGCAAAACAAAGAACTAAAGACAATAAATGACCCAAATATGCACTAAAAAGCATGGGAACAAGGCTAATTCGGGGACTAAATATGCTCTAATTATGGTCACATCAAATATCCCCAAACCGAACCTTTGATCGTCCCGAGTAAAGAGGTGACAAAGACTAGGACCATTATTTAAACTAACATAATAACATAGCCGATATGAGACAATTAGCGGGTCTCACTCCGCCCCTTCAACTCATAACAAGACAACCATGAGGTAGGATGCTTTCTTGCAAGGCAAGGTGGGTCTTGCCAAAATGGCGACACATCCAATCATTAAAGCACACAAAATCAAATAATGGATGCATCTACAAAAGAATAGCCACTTTCCTCATCTAAGTGGCGGAAATTATCTACAAGGGAAGCAATTCAAGGGTACACACTCCTTCATAGATGCAATTTCTTCAAACTACTAAGCCTAGAAGGATACCAATAAATTACCTCCAAATTGTGTCAAGCTAGGGTACCTTTGTCCACAATCGTTAAATGCTTTTGTCAAGAATAGACTCCCTATGGTGTTAGAAACACTGGAGGATCGCGGAATTCCCCCTCTTGCCTAGACAAGAAGAAGGGTCGTCCCCTCTCTACCATGCACAAAAATGGATACGATGGATAAAGGGATCGATAGATAATTGAGTTTCACTTTGGGAGTTTGCTTTTGTTGTTGTTTTCCCCCCAATTTCTTGAGGCATTTGACATTTGAGAACACTTTCTTGCCATTTCTTTTTGATTTTTGGCTTTTCAACACTTGACAACTTTCAACTTTTTGCATTTTCTTTTTGAACATTTTCAAAGTCACCCCATATGTAGTGAGGGTGGCTTATATTTGAAGCTTTAGGAGTTCTATTTTTGCTCCTCTTTTCATTTTTTTGCAAGCTTTCTTTCACTTTTCATTTCATTGAACTCAAATTGATTTATTTTTGTGCCCATTCCCTTTGATGACAAAAATGTGGTAGAACATGGATGATGGATGGATGGATGCATGGTTTCAAGGGTCACCTTGGAATAAACGGTAGCCAAGGAGTTATCACACCACAAGGTACTCTTGACTAGGCTTTCATCCATGGGTCAAAGGATACTAGCATGACACATCCTAGGGTGTTTTACAAGTATTCTAACAAGCAAAGTCTTAAGAAGAAAAAGCATCTACTAGGGCATATATACACTTGTCAAGTTTCCCAAGTAGACGGTTTCACAAAATTTTCTAACATGCAACTACATGCCATGATGCAACTAACATATAAACATCCTAATGCAAATGATTCTACCAACTAATATGACATATATACACTAAATGCAAGTCCTAAGTTCACATTGTTTGCCGCATCAATCAAAATAAAGCCACATAGTCATTAACATAAAGAGGAAAAAGGAGATTGGAAAGATCATACCATGTGGTCTTCAATATCCTCATGTCTCGGATGTGGCGTAGTCGATCAATGTGAACAAGGATAGAACAAACACAATATATACACGACTACACTACAAAGGAAATGAACTTGTTTTTGGTTTTTCAAATTTTTATTGTTTTTTCGAAATTTTTCAATTTTTTTGGATTTTGGAATAAAAGTTAAGTTAGAATTCCCCATCTCCACACTAATATGGGCATTGTCCTCAATGGCCAAAATGATGGGAAATCATGCAAGCATGATGCATGAATTCTACACTAAATGCGAGCTACACTAATCTACACTACATGATGCATGGTTTTTGTTTATGACGGAGAGCGTAATTTAGATTACCTCCCGTTGTGTATGCATGTACTTCCCCAAACCAAGTTAGACATTATTTCTAATGTCCTAAGGTTGGGTGTAGTTCATGCACACACGATGCAATGCATGAAACTAAATTTGTCATTTTGGATTTTTAAAAGTAGGAACAATAAAATAAGAACACCTCAATGGGGCCGAGGTTTTAGTCCTCTATGTTGCTAGGACTACTCCAACCATGATCAAGATAAATAAATAAAACAAAGAGAGAAATAGACAAACCTCAAGAGGGTAGGAGCCTCCAAAGCTTGCTAATCTTCCATCATATCATCATCATCATCTTCCTCAATAGAAGTGGACTCATCACCACTTCCTTCTTCACTTTCTTGTTCACTTTGTTCATAATCCTCTTCTTCTTCTTCACTAGCCTCTTCATCAACGCTATCATCAACCGCATCACCGACAACCTCATCGTCACCCGGAATCTCACCCCTAGATGCACTCGGAAAGAAGACTTCCCTATCCGCCCAACTAGGCAAAGGACATGAAGGATCAAGTAGTCCTTGCCTAGCTAAATGAAGGAGGGGTGGATATTAGGCTAAGTAAGCATCTTCCCGATCCTTAAAAGCTTGCATGTGCATCTCTTGCATAAGAAGAGTCATATAATCTTTGCTTGCTTCAACACCTTCGGGTTTGAACTCTTGGTACTTGAAAGGATAGGGTGGTGTGACAATGGAAGAGGAGGGCATTTCAATTTCACCCCTTTGTTGTCGGATGATGCATTCGGCCTCTTTTGAGAGAGGAAGGAGGTAGTTGGTCCGATGGACACTTAAACGACAAATCTTCGAAGGCAAAGTAAAAGATCTAGCCTCACTAGTGAGCCACCCATATTTGGTGTCAAGAGGGTTATGAGAGACCCACTTGTACTTGTTTATCATATCATCCACATCAATGAGACGACCACCCTTTTTCGCCACATACTTGCTATCCTTGTTGAAGTTCGGATCAAAGTACTTAGCCAAAAGAGTGACTAGACCTCCATTCACAATAACGGTAGTGCCTTGCTTCCCACAATCAACATTTAGCCATCTATCCACCAAAAGCCTTAGAGAATTGAAAGGCTTGGTGAATTCCCTTCCAATGTTTAAGGCCGACTCAAGAAGAACAAAATCGAGCTTGGTAAAGTGGTTGGTGTCTTTTCTTGCAATGATGGTATTCCCTATGACCTTGTGCCACACTCTAATGCCCGGATGGTGGACTAATATAGCGCGACTAGCAAGAAAGTTCTCAAATTTCCTTCCGGAAATCACCTCCCAAAGAGGAGCGGGGTCATACTTGCCAACATTCTTGAAATAACTAGGTGAATCACTAAGACGCAATGCTTTACCCATTTCCTCAAAGGTGATGTGCCTACTAACGTTAGCGAGGCGGAACTCGATGTTTTCCATAGTCTCAACCTTTGTAACTTTCAAAGAACTCAAGAATTCTAAGGTAAGGGAGGGGTATGTCAATTCTTTTGTTGCAAACAATTTACCCAACCCCATGGCTTCAAAGAAGGCTCTAGTTTGCTCAAGGACACCCAACTTATCTAAGGCATCTTCACAAATAAACTTGGTGGATAGAAAGGATTTTCTAGCATACTTGGCAAAAGTTTCCCTATGGGAGTTAGAGATGAAAATTACCTCCGGATAGTTCGAAAGTTGAGCAATTTTCGGAGTAATCGAAGTTGTTGTTTCCAAGGGAGGTTGTTGTTGTTGCACTTCCAAGTTTGAACTAGCTACCACCATAGCCAATGAGGCTTTCTTTGCTTGAAGACTCTTTTGCCTTGTTGAGAGTGCCTTTGCCTTTGGTGCCTTTGTTGCTCCTTTTGTCCTTGCCATTGATGCTTGAACCAAGAAAAGAGTGAAAATCTTCAATTTCCAAGTATACCCAAATCGATTTTAAGATGAAAGGCTTTGCCTTTATGAATTCAAAAATCGACTCAAAGGTTGAAGATTTTGGTGCTTGGTTTGATTTTTGTTGAAAGAGGAGTGATTAATTTTTGTTGAAAGGATGTTTTGATTTGATTTTGATGAATGTGGTTGAGGAAATCTTGTTTTGGTGATGGAGAGGATGAGAGTTTTAAGTTTTGGGGTTTATGGGTAGTGTTTTGAATGAAGGAATGAAGAAATGAATGTGGGAGGGGGTTTATAAAAGACCCAAAAAACTTGAATTGCAGGGGGAGGACGGGCGGCTTTCCTTCGGGATGCCCGGATTCTGTCTGTTCTGGGCTTCAGGAATCTCGCCTAAAGACGGGCGGCTTTCAGCGAAGACGCTCGGATTGTTCAGCTGCGGGACGGGCGTCTTTCACTGAAGACGGGCGGATTCCTTTCCAGTGATTTTTCTTGTTTTTCTCAGCCAAAAAGACGGGCGTCTTCTCTTGCAGGACGGGCGTCATTTTGAGGACGGGCGGATTCTTTTGCAGGACGCCTGGATTTGTCAACAGTCCCAAAATTTCAAAAATTCAGCTTAGAGGGACGGGCGTCTTTTGACAAATACGCCCGGGTTGCCTGAAGACGGGCGGATTCTCTTGAAAACACTCGGATTCTGCCCCTTTTACCTGGATTCAGTTCCATCTGTGTACTTGCATATCCCTTGTCATTTTTCATTCTTCAAAATCTCGTGTTCTTCATTGTGGGGGCACTACTAAGGCATGGATAGCCTAGGCAATTGCTATCCCCACACTAAGCTAAAGCACTACACATCAATTGAAATCATTAGCCCCTCCCTCACTTCTCTCAAAAATGATTATTATCTTGATCAAGGTATTAAAATCCAAGAATGACAAAAATGCAATGTAAGAATTAAAATGCGAGTTAGGGAGTTAGAAATATTTACAAATGGTGACTTAGGGAGGACTCCACCAAACTCTCATCCTTAGTGAGATGTCAAGGGGGCATATCCAAGGTGTTGTTGATGTTGCTCAACACCTTGAAAAAGTAATCAAAAGCTTGTTCATTATTGTGATAAAGATCTTCAATAGATCTTTGCCCTTGTTGTCGGTCTTGATCGATAGCATTACCAATATAGGGATTGAAAATCCATTCAAACTCGTCGTCCCAAAGACCACAAACTTCATCTACTTGATCACTAAATATCTCTTCAGTTGATAGAGACAACTCTCCCATTTTCTTGTCTTGGCCAATGAGGCCATCCTCTTCATTGCTTGACTTTGGTGAGCTTTTCAAGCCCTCTTTGTCACAATTCACTTGCTCTTTGAATGGAGCATCTTCAATTTTCTTTTTCCATTGGAGTTCCGACTTCTTCCTATCATCCTTCCGGCTATAATGATCAATCATAAAATATGGTTCATGCAAACGGGGAGCTCTCATGGTCTTGTCAAGATTTAAAGTTATGCTCTCATCTCCCACTTCTAGAGTGAGCTCTCCATGTTTTACATCAATCACCGCACCCGCGGTGTGTAAGAAAGGTCTTCCTAGAATGATTGGAATATTGGAATCTTCTTCCATGTCAACAATGACAAAGTCCACCGGGATGAAAAATTTCCCAATTCGTACGGGAACATCTTCCCATATCCCTAATGGTGTCTTCGTCGATCTATCGGCCATTTGGAGTGTAATATTGGTGCATTTAAGCTCTCCAATCCCCCAACCTTTTACTCACCGAGTACGGCATAACACTCACACTAGCCCCTAGATTACATAAGGCTTTGTTGATCGTGGTGTCGCCAATGGTACACGGTATTGAGAAGCTTCCCGGATCCTTGAGTTTTGGAGGTGAACTCCATTGAAGTATTGCACTACTCACCTTAGTGAAGGCGATAGTCTCAAGCTTCCGGATCGACTTCTTCTTTGTGAGGATGTCTTTCATGTATTTCGCATAGGCCTGCACGTGATTGATTAATTCCGTGAAAGGAATTGAGACTTCCAAATTATTCACAATTTCCATAAATTTTCCAAGTTGGTCATCAAATTTGGGCTTGGCTTGACGACTTGGAAAAGGAAGTCTAATCACAATGGGCTCCTTCTCCTTGACCTTGTCTTCATTTTTCTTTGAAACTTCTTCTTTCGATGGTTCCCCATCCTTGGAGTTTTGCACAATTTCTTCTTTGTCACTAGCTTCCACAACTTCATCCTCAACTTGCGTCTTTGGTGCTTCATACCTTGTACCACTCCTCAAGTGAATGGCACTAACCGTTTCATGTCTTGGGGGATTACTTTGAGATGGTAATTGCCCTTTTTGTCTTTGTGAGCTTGAAGATGCTAGTTGAGTCAATTGGGTTTCCAACATTTTGGTGTGAGCTAGGATGTTGTTGATGGTGGTTTCCTTTGCTTGACTATCTTTTTGCATTTGAGTGAAAAACTCTTGTTGATTCTTTTGCATTTGAAGGACCGCTTTTTGAACATCAAAACCTTGGTCATTTTGTTGATTGTATGGAGATTGATTTTGGTAACCTTGGTTTTGGTTGTAAAAAGGTCTTTGATTTTGGTTTCTCATGGGAGGTGGGGTGTATGTTGTTTGAGGGTTTTGAACATTTTGGCTTTTGTATGAAAGATTTGGATGGAACTTTTCATTGTAATAGTTGGAATAAGGGGTACCACTCTTGTATGCTTGGAAAGCATTTACTTGTTTATTTGTTCCCCTACATTCACTTTGGTCATGTCCCAAAGTTCCGCAATTCTCACATATCCCACTTGGGATTGATGAAGATGCCGTCATGGCATTAACATGATGCTTTGGTGATTTTGAGGCTTCTTCAAGTCTAGCCATAGCTTTTTCAAACTTCAAATTGATGGTATCAATGTGAGCACTAAGTTAAGCACCCAATTGAGTAACGGAGTCCACTTCATGCTTTCCTCCTCTAGTAGCCTTGTGAGGTCTACTATATTGTGAGTTATGGACCGCCATTTCCTCAATTTTGTTCCAAGTTTGATTGTCATCAACTTCGGTGAACATTCCATTTGATCCCATGTTGAGAATGTTCCTCGAATCTTCATAAAGACCGTTCCAAAATTGTTGTACCAAGAACCACTCGCTAAGTCCATGGTGAGGACATGAGCGACAAATTCCTTTGAATCGCTCCCAAGCTTCATACAAAGATTCTTCATCCCTTTGCTTAAAGCCCGTAATTTGAGCTCTTAGCATGTTAGTCTTTTCCGGTGGATAGAACTTTTTGTAGAAAGCTAGAGCCAACTTTTTCCAAGAATCAATTCCGAGAGTAGTCTTATCAAGGCCTTTCAACCATTGTTTCGCGGTGCCAATTAGAGAAAAAATAAATAAGACCCATCGAATTTGGTCTTGAGTTACACCGGTTTGAGAAATCGCATCATAATAGTCACAAAAGGTCTCCATATGAGAGTGAGGGTCTTCACTAGGCATTCCCCCAAATTGGCTTCTTTCGACTAATTGGATAAATGCGGATTTGGCAATGAAATTTCCGGTTAGATGTTGTGGTGTGGGAGTACCATTGGGTAGGTTCTCCTCGGTGGGTACGGAATGTGATGAAAACTTAGGCATTGTGGGTTGATTTTGTGTTGGATTTTGTGTTGGGCTCTCCTCACCTTATCTTGCAAAAGGGTTGATGAACTCAATAGTTGGTTGAATATCTACAACCTCACCAATACCTCTCAAGTTTCTCCTAGCAAGCCTTCTATTGGTTGTCAAAGTCCTTTCAATTTCACGATCAAAGGGTAACAAGTCACCTTGTGACCTTCTAGACATGCAAAATATCAAACAACTCGAAAACAATTAGAATAAACCTTGAGGAGTTTTACTTCCCCAAGGTAAAGAAAGACACAACTAATAACAATATAAGAAAATCTAAATCAAGTTAACACCGTCCCCGGCAACGGCGCCATTTTTGGTCGTGACTATATCTTTTCGGTTACTTGTCGTTAGGAGAACCTAGACCAAAACACAATTTATAACTTCACCACCAACTCTACAATTAGTAAAGAGGCAAGTAAAGGTCGGATCCCAAGGGACGGGAATTGAGATGAGATTTCTATTGCAACTAGCGGTGTCTTAGGGGTGTCACAATTAGGGTTGATGTAGAAGGTCACTAAACTAAATAGCAATAAAAGTAAACAAGCAAGATGAATTAAAAGGGTTGTAAACAATTGATAAAAAGCACTAGGGTGTCATGGGGTCATAGGAGATTCATGGGAATTGATCATACAAACATGTTCTCAAATTATAAGCAAGCAATTATTGTTGTGATGGATTGAGTTGGTTTATATCTTACAATCCTAGGAAAGTTTGGGTCCCGGAGCCGAATCGATTAGATTGTAAAATACCTACAAGTCGACTTAGTCTTCCCTACTCAACAACATGCATGGTCTAATGAGACTCGAGTTGGTTTATGTCTTACAAGTCTCATTGAAAAGATAGGTGATGGGTAAAAAATGCAAGGATTAATAGGCTCGCATTTCATCAAACATAACATGTGCATGAGTTGAGAACATAACAAGCAAGCAAATAAACCATGAAAGCATATTAATTTAAGCATGAATAATTCCCCATGTTGGTTTCCCCTAATTACCCATTAACCCTAGCTAAGGAACTACTCACTCATTATCATGTTGAACATGCTAGCAAGGTTGTCAATCATACCAACAAAGTGAAACATGATGAATAAATGAAAGTAATTAACAATAATTAAAAAGGGATTAAGAGAATTATACCTACTAATGATTCCAATAATAAAGCAAAGAATAAAAGAAGTACTTGATGCTTGATTGAGAGGTTGTCAATCTCCCAATAATAACCCAAATAATCTTCAATTACCCAAAATAAAGGATGAACAAGAGAGAGATTAAGGAAATAAAACTTGTATTAAAACTTGATTAATTGTTGATTACAATATTAAAGAGAGATTTGATTGATATTAACTATACTAAAGATTGCTAAGAAGAACATGCTCTTCTAATTAGACTAATGGGGTATTTATAGTGGGGATTAGGTGTAGGAATTAGGGTTAACTAAGGGCTTAAATGACAATTAAGTCCCTACTTAAGGAAACGCCGGTATTTTTGGAAGGATGGACATCTTTCTTGAAGCTTGAAGAAACGAAATTGTCTGCCTGGGAATCCGTGCGTCTTTAGCACGGGACGGGCGGATTCTGGGGTCTCTGCCCGGGCGCCTTGGGGAGAAGACGGGCGTCTTCTGGAGTTGCTGCCTGGGCATCTTGGAGTGAAGACACACGGATTGTGAAGGTGGAGGACGGGCGTCTTCAGGACAATCCGCACGGATTGCTGTGCAGTTTCATTTCTTCTTCTTTTCTTCCTTTTTCTTCATAAGATCCTTGGGGATTTCCTCGGGGATGCAAGGATTTTTTCTCATCATTGCCCATTTACTATAGTATGTACAAAGGCCTTCTAATCTTGTCTCTCCTTGATGCTTGGTCATTTGAATTCAATTAATTTAGTCTCATTTTGCCATGAAAATGCAAGGTTTGCACTCCTTTCCTACCAAGGACACAAAACCTCAAAGAATATGCAAAACAAAGAACTAAAGACAATAAATGACCCAAATATGCACTAAAAAGCATGGGAACAGGGCTAATTCGGGGACTAAATATGCTCTAATTATGGTCACATCACACTTACAGACTCATATACCCTCAAACCCAACCGTTTAACATAACTCGAAGATACAAACGACTGAGACGCCCCCGAATCAAACAAAACAAAGGTATGAATACCGTTAACAAGAAAAGTATCAGTGATAACATGTGCATCGTCCTCAGCTGCTTTCTTGTCCATCATAAATGACTTTCCATGGTCTTCGTCCACCTCCTGGACAAGATCTTTGGCCGATGTGGTCGGCTTAGCACCCGACCCCTGATTGTTGTTGTTGTTCGTAGTTGGTTTTTGATAAGAATTACCGCCATTGCGGTTACCTCCACCCTGGTTGCTCCGACCTCCCCGGTTAGACCATGACCCAGCCGGTCTGTTGCTCGCATAACTCTGTGCCGGTCCCTGAGAATAGCTCCCCTGAGCCGGTCGCTGAAAAGCTCCAGGTACACTCGTGCACTCATGTCTCTTGTGGCCTACACCACCACAGCCAAAGCAGGTCATCCCCCAACTACCACTACCGCTTCCACGACCACGCCCAAAAGAAGCCCCATCACTGAACCCTGAACCAGAAGAAAACGCTCTAGCCTGACTATGGTTGTCTTTCTTGTAATTAGATTGGCCACCACCTTCACTCTCAGTGATACCGTCGTTAGGTACCCAAAATAAAATACCTAGTTACACTAACAGAAGCTAGCAGTAAATAGGGTCGATCTCCACAGGGAGGCGGTCACTATCTACTTGTCAACTCGGTCTGTCTAAGGTCACTAAACCGGGGGTTTGAATTGTTGTAGCTAAACTAATGAGATTAAGGGGAGAGAATTAATGATAAGAGAAATTAATAAGAAAGAGGGAAAACTAGGATGTCGGGTTATCAACGAACGTCAGTTAACTACAGCTAAGGTCACAGATTAGTCAATGTGTCGGTCTAAGGGGCAACGAATATCTCCTTCTAGTCTCAATTTGCCTTAAAATACTATTAGTTTAGCTTCCGCCCTCACTAAAGCATCCTATTGTTCACTGCGGGTCTCATCCCTTCCAACCTTCCGGTCTAGGTCAAGGCTTACCAAGGTTAAAATGGCTAAATGCATCGATTCAAATAGCTAGATACAATTAAAGCAGCGATTAACAACATAGACATAACAACAACGACAAATCTATGAACTAATTAGCAATTAAAATCGGTTCATTGAATCCCCTAATCCTAGCAGGGTAATTAGCTAGACATGGTAAAGGGAAGAGAAAATGGTAAAAGAATAAACATTAAATAAAGAGAGGAAAAGAGAAAGGAGAATTACAGAGTAAAATCCGGAAAGCAGAGAACAGTAGAAAAGTAACAGGGAAAAAGTATTGTAAAGTAGTGTATGAGATAGGGAAGAGAGTTACAAATGACGTCCCTCTTCCTATTTATAAGAAAATAGAACTTTTATTTAATTTATTTAACCTAATGACGGATTAAAGCTAAAAAGGCCCGAACCCAATAGAAACCACTCGATCGAGCCCTTTTAAACTACTCGATCGAGTAAAATAAAGCTCAAACCACTCGATCGAATAGAAAATCTACTCGATCGAGTAAACCTTAAAATACAACTACTCAATCGAGTAGAAAAAGGACTCGATCGAACATAATTGTACTCGATCGAGCACTTTCCAGCGCACAATTCCTGCTTCGCGCACTGAACTTCAAACGGCTTCCATTTCTTCGTTACTTGGTCAAACAGGGCGATTCCAGTGGCGTTAGAAAGCTAAGAGGCCAAGATTTCATCTACAATTGGAATCACCTGAATATCTGTTGTAGAACTAGAGATATGGCTCTTAAAAGTAGGCACTAGCAATTTGAAGTTCTTCATTTGCTCCCCTAACTATCTTACTTCTTTGCACATCTCAAAATAGCTACATTCACGCTCCAAATTCACTCTTCCTCCAAATTCATGCTAAACGGATGGTAAAAGGCTCGATTTCACTATTTTTTGGTCCGTTCCTGCAAATAAGAGGAAACAAACCAAAGTAGCATATTCGGGGCATTTTGTAGCATAAAACTATGATAATAGCATAGAAATACGTGCATAAAAAGGCCTAAAAGGACTATATAAAATGCACGTATCAAATCTCCCCAAACCAAACCTTTACTCGTCCTCGAGTAAACTAAATGCAAACTAATGGAACGGAAAAGATAACTCGGAGCTAGCTATAACTTGTCTACTTAAACCAGTTTAATGCAAACTAAAATCAACAGTTACAGCTACAATGGTCATTACGCAAACGAATTATAAGATGTCCATAAATAAAGCTGGCCTATCGACCTTGCAAGACCAACAAAATCGGACTCTCACATGGTCACTCTTCTCTCATGAAGCAAAGGGTGAAAGTAGATGTATAAGAGAGAAAGAGAAAACAGTCACTCACCTAGACTGCGACCTATATAACATGCATGCAACAAAAATGATAGACGATTCAAGTACTACACATACATTCAAACCAATAATGTCCGTCACAGCTGAGGGCTTACAAATGATATGGGAAAGTGAGGTTCAGGTGAGAAAAGGCAAAACAAATTATGGAAATGTGGAGGTAAAGCGTCAAGCTAGTTCCTAAACAAGGCCATATAAGACCATCCGAATATCAACTGACTATGAAATAAACACAGGTGCCCTTCTTTGGCACAAAACTCACTACCCAATACACAATCTCCTCAAAAAGATATGAATAAAACGGAGGAGTGAGACCGTCACAAGATAGAAATAGGCACAGACGGACTCAAAAATGAAACCAGCTCAAAAATTTTCCAAACTTTTCATTCTTCCCTGGTTCTTCCTGTATACATGATTTTCACTGATTTTTTTCATTTTTTTCTTCCTTTTTTTTCGTAAATTTCTCTTCTTTTTTTTTCTTTCCCAATTCTTTTTTTCTTTTCTCCTTCCTTTATTTACACCAACTCCAATCAAAATGATATGGGCCAAACTGCAGACAGAAAAAGCATACCACAAAAGACATACTAGACGAGCTTGACTAGGCAGGCTCAGTTTTGGATGTAGCTAATGGGTCAAAAAGGCAAGATTTGGCTTAAGTGAAGCTAAATGGGTGAAAAATATAAGAAAAGGAAAATTTGCAAGCACCTCCCTGCATGTGACACCGACCACAAACCCGAATGTATGCAATTGACAAGAAATCGAATTTCATAAATGTGCAAAAGTAATAAACATGTTATGCAAGGAGTACTACTCTCAATTCCTATGTAAACCGGTCATGAATGTCACCACTTATAAGGCTCTAAAACTCATAATTTATAGAGTAGGTTGCCAATTTATCAGGTCAAGTCTAAACAGTCAGCTAAATTTGAACAAAAACTCGTAGATATGCGCAAGACTCAGCTAATAACTGTCAATAAAGTGCAAGGCTCAAGTAAAAAATGACAAGTTAAAGTGCAATTTCATCACGGAAATCTACCGTTCCGACTCAACCTATATGCAAAAATAAACGTGAATTTTTTTATTTTCGTTTTTTTTTTTTGGAGAGCAATGCATATGAAATATGAAAATTAAACGTGATAACAGGAATGCAATAAAAGCTGAATGCAGACACAGATATGGATGCATAACCTCCCCAAACCAAACCGTACAATGCCCTCATTGTACCCAAAAATAGGGAAAGGAAATGCAAACTAAAAAAAAAGGGAGTGAAGATGCGGAAAACTTACAAGATAACGCGAAGAAGGGACCTCCCAAACCCGCCAAACAACATGGGAGGTCACAAACGACTTCATAGTGGCGTCATAGGAAGCGAATCAAAGCAAGAAAACTCGATCGAGAGAACCGATTATTAAACAAAATAAAAACTGAAATGTTTGAAAAACAACTAAAAATAAAATCTCCGGGTTGCCTCCCGGGTAGCGCTAGTTTCAGACAGGTCCCAGCTCGACCTTCTTTCTTCATCCAGCTGCTCCAGTCATTTACAATCAAAGCAGCTCAAAGCTCTTAGCATGAGATCATATATCTGCGCATGTGTTACACAAGAGCATAAGTAGCACCATGATATAAAAATAAAATAGGAAATTGAAATATTTAATCGTTTAAGCCTGACAAATTTCCTATGACAGCTCCTAAATTTGTCCACAAAATAAAGGAGCTCAGAAGCAATTATCAATAATCTAAGGCATTGTTTCAGATTAACAAAATTGAAATGATAAGAACGGTGAAAAATCGTTATATTACTTGTCCAACTGGGAGGGGATATGGCATTAAAAGAAGAAACACGAGTCATACGAGGTAGCGTACTGTTAATATTAACAACAATAAAATTATCGCTAATTACCTCAGGTGGGTTGCTCTCAATGTCGGAATCATTGACAAAGGAAAATATTACCTCATTCGTGCTAGGAGCAATTACCGACTCAGCAGTCTTCTCGTCACCCTCCTCAGTGGATTCTGTCCCGTAAATCGCAGCTTCAAGTGCATCCAACTCGGCTTTGAATAGGGGAGATTCACCGTATCCATTATCATCATCAAAATCGTCATCTAGAACAAACCCACATGACGAATCAATGCTCTCACTGGCCAAATCAGTCGATCGAGTAGAATTGTTACTCGATCAAAAGCTTTCCTCATGATATTCACTCGATCGAGCACATAAATTAACTCGATCGAGTATTTCTTCTAAGCAACTGTTCGATCGAGTGGTGTATTCTGTTCGATCGAACACTTCTTCTGATATTCTACTCGATCGAACACTATTACTAGCTCGATCGAGTGATTTCTCTAGTGCAGCGCAGAAATCTTCATAACTCGCTTCATTTTCAGATAGATCTTCGTAATCCGAGTCATCCAAATCATTAATAGCACTGGGCAACTCGGGTCCTTCATGGGAAAGACCACTCTTGGTGTAGGTAGAGTATACCTCTTCTGGTTGCCTACTATTCGACTCAGCTACTAGCTGAGCTATTTGAGACTCTAGCTCATTGAGTTGAGCTTTTGTACATCTATCATATTCTTGCCTTTTGGATGCAAGTGCCTTCATCAAAGATTTAAGCTCCGCAATCTCTTCTTTCCGTATATCAGGAGGAGGAGCCTGTTGTTGCGGTGGCCAGACAAACAGAGGCTGTTGGTAGCCTCGTTGATAAGGTAGATGTGGCGGCACAACTACAGCGGGATGGCTAACTTGTCTACGGTGCTTGAACGCGTAGACCTCGTCGTTCTCTGCCATGCAAATAGCTGCATTGTGCTCAGCAGCACCACATCTCCCACAGTAAACCACCTGCTGCGCCATAGGATGGAACATAGGTGGAGGTCAAAGGTACTCAAGCCTTCACTTTGACGATCTTTTACCTAGAACTGTCTAGGTAGGACCTGTAGGGCCTATCAAAACAACACTCAAGGAAAAAGATAAGAACTGCCTCAAGGAATAAATCCCTTGAGGCTAAAGACAGACAACAAGAAACAAGTAAATAAATAGTTGCCTCCTCGGCAACGGCGCCAAAATTTGATACCGTCGTCAAGTACCAAAAATAAAATACCTAGTTACATTAACAGAAGCTAGCCGTAAGTAGGGTCGATCTCCACGGGGAAGCGGTCACTATCGACTTGTCAACTCGGTCTGTCTAAGGTCACTAAACTGGGGGTTTGAATTGTTTTAGCTAAACTAATGAGATTAAGGGGAGAGAATTAATGATAAGAGAAATTAATAAGAAAGATAGAACACTAGGATGTCGGGTTATCAACGAACGTCAGTTAAATACAGCTAAGGTCACAGATTAATCAATGTGTCGGTCTAAGGGGCAACGAATATCTCCTTCCGATCTCAATTCGCCCTAAAATACTATTAGTTTAGCTTCCGCCCTCACTAAAGCATCATATTGTTCACTGCGGGTCTCACCCCTTCCAACCTTCCGGTCTAGGTCAAGGCTTACCAAGGTTAAAAAGGCTAAATGCATCGATTCAAATAGCTAGATACAATTAAAGCAGCGATTAACAACATAGACATAACAACAACGACAAATCTATGAACTAATTAGCAATTAAAATCGGTCCATTGAATCCCCTAATCCTAGCAGGGTAATTAGCTAGACATGGTAAAGGGAAGAGCAAATGGTAAAAGAATAAACATTAAATAAAGAGAGGAAAAGAGAAAGGAGAATTACAGAGTAAAATCCGGAAAGCAGAGAACAGTAGAAAAGTAACAGGGAAAAAGTATTGTAAAGTAGTGTATGAGATAGGGAAGAGAGTTACAAATGTCGTCCATCTTCCTATTTATAAGAAAATAGAACTTTTATTTAACCTAATGACGGATTAAAGCTAAAAAGGCCCGAACCCAATAGAAACCACTCGATCGAGCCCTTTTAAACTACTCAATCGAGTAAAATAAAGCTCAAACCACTCGATCGAATAGAAAATATACTCGATCAAGTAAACCCTAAAATGCAACTATTCGATCGAGTAGAAAAAGGACTTGATCGAACATAATTGTACTCGATCGAGTACTTTCCAGCGCACAATTCCTGCTTCGCGCACGGAATTTCAAACAGCTGCCATTTCTTCGTTACTTGGGAAAATAGGACGATTCTGGTGGCATTAGAAAGCTAAGAGGACAAGCTTTCATTTCAAATTGGAATGACCTGAATATCTATTGTAGAAATAGAGATATGGCTCTTCAAAGTAGGCACTAGCAATTTGAAATTCTTCCTTTGCTCGCCTAGCTATCTTACTTCTTTGCGCATCTCAAAATAGCTACATTCCCGCTCCAAATTCACTCTTTCTCCAAATGCATGCTATACGGACGGTAAAAAGGCTCAATTTCACTATTTTCTGGTCCATTCCTGCAAATAAGACGAAACAAACCAAAGTAGCATATTCGGGGCATTTCGTAGCATAAAACTACGATAATAGCATAGAAATACGTGCATAAAAAGGCCTAAAGGACTATATAAAATGCACGTATCAAATCTCCCCAAACCAAACCTTTACTCGTCCTCGAGTAAACTAAGAGTGATAAAAAAAGGTTAAGGTGTGTGGGTTGTTGTTCCGAAGTGCGGGGTTCACAGTCACAAGTTTGGAAAGTTTCTAGAAGGTTATAGGCGTAGAGCAAAATTTACTGAAGAACTGAAAGAATTGATTAAGCAGTATCGGCAGTCTCATGTGAAACCGGGGATGGTTAGACACGCTTTTACGCTTCAGTATCCTGATCAACCGCCTCCGATTCTGAAACAAATTTAGAATGAGAATGCCCGATTGAGTGCGAAGGATAGAGATAGGAGAAATAGTGTGCAATAGACCCTGTCAATATCCAACTAGTATCTTTCCCTCTAGCTCTTACTTTCCTCTGCGGCTCAGGAATCGAAGTGTTGGACCCCTCACCATAGACCTCAAATCTACCATGGATCCCCCCGCCTAACACGTAAAGCAGAAGTAGCCTCCACATTTTCCGCCTCCACATTTCCCGCCTCCTGATTTCCCGGCACCTCATTTTCCATCACCTCATTTCCTGCCTCCTCATCTTCCTCTTCCTCATTTTCCGACCCCTCATAATTTCTTATCTCATCCTCAAGCTCTCTCTGATATTGCTCGTACTCGCCACCTTCATAAAAATCTGTCTCAGAAGGCATAGAAACTTCTTTCTAACCAAAACTAGTACTACCCATCTTGAAAGTAATTGTTTTCCAGCGAGCAGAAGCATGAAGTTTGTTTCGGCGTTCATCACCATCGGCCATCTGCATTAACGAACAATTTAGTTACGTAAAACTACAAATATAATGCTAATTTAAATGTAATATTATAAAAAAAAATATAAAACTAATTTAAATGTAATATTATAAATAAACTAATTCAAACTTAGATATAAAAAAACATAATATTCGAAGTAAAAATAGAAAAAAAAATTAAACGCATTAAAAAAAATTCAAAAACGTAATTTACGAAATAAAAATAGAAAAAAAAAAATTAAACGGATTTAAAAAAAAAAAAAAAAAAAAAGGTTCATTCATGTGAAATACACGAAACTGGCTTGGTCCATTCGTGTGAAATACACGAAAATGGCCTGGTCCATTCGTGTGAAATACACGAAACAACCCAGGTCTATTCGTGTAAATCACACGAAAATACCCAGGTCCATTCGTGTGATTTGCACGAAATAGCCCAGGCAGTTTCGTGTATTTCACACGAAATTACCCAGGTGGTTTCGTGTATTTCACACGAATGGACCACCTCCGTTCCCAGATTTTCGCTGTTCGTCTTTTTTTTTTTTTGGGTTTTCCGCATTCAATCAAACACAACAATCCACAAACAAACAACCTAATTTTGGGTCTATTCATCACAAATCTATACCTAAATCAACCTATACAAAAATCTATACTAACCAAACAAATTTAATTGGGTTACAAAACCAAATTAAAAAACATACCTTCTTCTAGTTTGGGAGGAATGAAGAAGAAATCCGTTTGAAGTTTGAAGCGATTTGTTCTTCGTTGTTGTTGATGTTGAAACGGTTTTTAAAATTTGAATTTGAAAAAAAAAGGGAGTGATCAGTGATGTTACTGATGTTGTTGCTGGGTTGTGTTTGTGAGGAGTGATGTTTTTTTTTTTGAAAAGTTTTTTTTATTTTTGAAGCAGTATTGAAGCAATTTTGAAGCAATTTTTAATAAAATACGAAACTCGAGAAAAAGTAATATACAAACAACTTTGTGCTTGTATAATATTCAAGGGTAAAAAAGTAATTTTTAGGGGCGATATGAGTAAACTTAGGGGCGATCTTTAGCAATATAGATGAAATCAAGCATGTTTTTAATAACATATACTCCAGAATCTAACCGAACGGAGGAAGTACTGTAGAAGTTTTAGTATGAAAAAGTAGCATTCAGAATAATTATCTATTGAGGGCTTGTTTGGAATTCATGGAATAATGGGGGTAAATTTTATTTGGATAATAATTACTGGGAAATTAATTAGGGGTGTTTGGTTCACCCAATATAGGTAAGAGGTATGAGTCTAGAATGAACCAAACTCATACCATCTGTTTGTTTGACAAAAATGAAGGTTTCATACTCATCCCTCAAACCTATTAGATATGTGTTTCTCATACACAGGGAGAGGGTGGGTATGAGATTGATACCCATGGTATCAAATTAGAATTAGAAATATTAAAAAGTGATAAAAACAATTGTAAAAAACTCTTTTTATATATTTATTTGATTAAATTTTCTCTACATGATTTAATAGTATAAAAATTATTATTAAAAATATTGTATTTTGAAGATTTTTTAGCTTTGATTGATTTCTAACCCCATACCCCCAAAATTAAACCAAACACAAGGTATAAGGTATCAAGTTCCAATCCGATACCACCCAGGTATGATTCCCGATTCCAAACCCATATCCACGCATGAACCAAACACCCTCTCACAGAGGTAATGAGTTCTTTGATGATTACTGAGGGGATATGTTTTAGGTCCTGTTCTTTTGGACTTCTATTTGCCTTTTTAAGTTTAGTTCCTTTTCTATAAGTTCAGTTCTTATAAGTTCAGTTCAATTCCTATAAGTTCAGTTCAGTTCAGCTCTTATAAGTTTAGTTCAGTTCAGTTCCTATAAGTTCAATTCAGCTTCTATAAGTTCAGTTTAAACAAATTCATACAAATATTAACTATAAATTCATACCCGTTTTTTAATTAACGAATTAAAAAAAATAGTACCCTTTTCATTAAAATTAATGCAAAAAAAAATTCAATATATTAAAATTATCCTATATACATTTTTTTTTTTAAAAAAAATAGATGGTTAGAAAAAAAATAGATGGATTCGATGATGTCAGTGAAAATGAAGATGAAAGTGACGAGTATGACGATAATATGGAAATAAATTGTTAGAAAAAAAATGTAATATGTAACTTATTTTTTATTCTAATGTATTGTAATAGTTGTAAAAAAAATTAATATATATAAAGCGTAAAATTTTTATAAGTTCAGTTCGACTTCTATATGCTCAACTCTTATAAGTTTAGTTCAGTTCCTATAAGTTCAGTTCAGTTCAACTCCTATAAGTTCAGTTCAGCTTTTATAAATTCAGTTCAGTTCTTATAAATTAAGTTCAGTTCAGCAAATAGAAATTTAAAAGAACAATGTCTTACTCCCTTAATCATTACCCAAAAAACAAAGGATGGGTAATGTATTGATGTACCTTATCTATCAAAGGATGGGTAATGTATTGATGTACCTTATCTATCACTTCTTTACTCATTCTCCCTCTGTTACCCTTAAACCAAGCAGAAGGTAATGTAACCGGTACTTTTAAACTATCTTCAACTTGAACATTTAAGTATTAAGGTCAAAGTTGAGGCAAAAATGATTAGTAGTTAGGTAAATAAACAAATGGAGATAAAAAGCATTATTTAAGTTGGAGTCTAGGAGAGGAGGATTTGTGTCGGTGGATCCGTGGAAGAATGTTTGGGTCCAAGTTTGGCCGAATGGAGAATTATCATCATATATACCTTCATTGGTTCACAAGTTTCAAGTCAATAAAAGCCACTTTGAATTTTTTAGTGGTGTTCGTATTGACCAAATGCTCGTAAGGAGGAATTTAATAGTACTATTTCTATATTTTTAAAACAAATATATTTTTGCAAATATTAAAGTGAAAAGTTCCGGGGGGACTCAACCCCCTCGTCATCAAAAAAAAAAAAAAAAAAAGTGAAAAGTTTACCTCGTAAATAAAAAACGTCATATATGAAGAAATGTAGGGAGTATAATATAACTATATAAGGTGTTTTGTTTTGGTTTATATAGAAAAATAAGGAAATGAGTTTAGGTTAAAAAGATAAAGGAGTAAGGAGTATAATTATCAATTTTCGCTAAAGGTGATTAACGCGGGCATATGTTCGATAGGATAAAATTTTCATGAATTTTTGAGTCTTTAGACATGCGATATACACTATACTCCGTGGTAACTTTGAAATACATAAATTGTTTAATCTTTTGTAAACTTTAGAAAATACATTATTCGTGTTCGCTTTTTTTATGACCAAACTGACCGGATCTAGTCCTTCCCAGAAACCCTACAAACAGTAATACTACATCTACATGTCTCTACATAGTCGAGGTTTCCACCGGTTCTTTTTCGTTCAATAATATACCCGTACGATGGGCAGGCTGGCATATGAATCTCACACATTCTTACTCTTTTTCTTTCTTTTTACTACTACATCTTTTTCCTTTAGTTTGGCTAAGTGGGACACAATTGATGGGAAGAGTCGACTAGATCGACTCCGTACTATTTGTGAAATTTGGGAAGAAAAATGAGATTTGATGATTTGGAATACTCTTAAAACAGAAGACACTATTCAAAACATGCACTTGCATTAATAATGATGGATTGAAAATGACATTTTCCTAAGAATATTCTTACGAAGAGTACTACGTACCAACCATTCAATTAGATGAACGCTAACACTTAAGACTACAACAGTCAAGTCACAAGTCCAAATCTTATTATACTAATGCATTATTGTTGCATAAAATCTCATTATAAACGGCACGTATTCGTCTATAAGTAGTGACGGACCAAATACAATACCATATTTCTAATAGGACAAACAATAAGTAGGGTGGTGGGGCCAAAAATATCACCACTCTCAAGCTATTTGACCCGTCTTTAGTTATAGAGGGATATATCCGTCTATAGCAAGACTAGTTGTTATTATTGAGCCATCGAGGGAGTCGGTCAGGATTCCCGAGTATCCCACCCTTATATTTGAGTTTCATTTTAGTTATGCTAATAGATAATTGGTTAACATAAATTGTCAACGGATGAAATATATAGCAAATCATATGATAAGTTGCCTAGAAAAGCCTAAAATTTTTGTCTCTATTTAGTAGTATTTGACCCGTTTTAAGATTTAAGACGTATACTCCATTTTAAGTAAGACTTACTGATTTGTTAAACTGTGTGCAAGTAAGCATTATAATTTCAATCCTTTCAAAAAAAAACATTATAATTTCAAAGTTGAGATATTATTCGAACCTTGAACCAATTATCGATTATGCTTCCTTTTTAAATCTTAACTAGTTTTGTTACCCGTGAGAATGCACGGGACTATTTATGGTTTTTCCGCTTATGTTTATTGTTTGATGTCATGTGTACAATGTACTCGATCTTGACATCTTGTGAAAAATTAAGATTTAGATGATAGCCTAGAACCTTATTTTAGTTTTTGTTATATTTTTGTATGTGTTAAGCACGAAGTTCCATACTACTTTATCCTTTTAACTAAAGAGAATTGAGACAATGCTCTTATGATGGAGGTGGGGAAGTTAATATATAGGCGATATTATTGGATATTCAAAAATTAAAAAAGAGAGCATTAATTTTAGGATAAATTTTTGGAGAAAATGAACAGTAAAAATGAGATACAACCATATAAGGACTAATACTTGAAAAATTGAGTTTTAAATCATTTACATGTATTGTGATATTATTTGCTTCAGTGATAAATAATCATCATCAAGACCCTTACTAAACTACCCTATTTAACATTTTTTTCTTTTATTTAATAAGATGACCTATTGTTTCCCTTTAATATTATTATACTTTGTATTTATGTTATCATAATTTATTTTTTTATCTTCACCTTCATTAACAAAATCTTTTTTCTTCCCTATAATAAATTGTTAGAAATTAATGTGAAGAATAATTACAAAAAATTTCTTATATAATTATTATAATAATCCTAATTTAAAATTTCTTACCAAAATATCATTATATCTATATTAAATTAATTGTGTACATTAAAAATTTCACGAGTTAAAAAATTCTAAGACTCTACAGATCACATCTAAGTTCCATATTTTATAATTAAAATTAAAGTTTTCATAATTGAACGTGTTAGTGAATCGATTAAGATTTTTCATACTAATTTTTTTAACTGCTTTATTATGATAAAGTATTGATTGAAAATGATAAATATTTTTTCTTTGATAATTGTTAAACTTAATTATTCAAAAATCGTACTACTTAAAAATTACACATTTATTTATTTATTTAAAATGTTAACAAATAAGTAGAATTTTTTTTTTAGAAATATTAGTTGTTAACACACAAAAAAAAACTTTGTATTTTCCTCTTCTTTGTTATTAAACTACCCTATTTATTTAACATTTATTTCTTTTATTTAATGGGATGACCTTTTTGTTTTCCTTCAACATTATTACACTTTGTATTTATGTTACCATAATTTTTTTATCTACCCCTTCATTCGCCAAAATCTTTTTTCTTCCCTATAATAAATTGTTGAAATTAATGCGAAAATTAATCACAAAAATTTTCTTATATTAATATTATAATAATTGAGACAGTCCTATTGTAAAAAAAACATCTTATTTATCACCAACAAATGTTTTTTTTGTTAGCGCAAATAAAAAGTCTCATATCTATAATTTGTGTTACGGAGTAAATAGTCTTTGAGCTAGTAGTTTGCTTATATTGCAATGATTCCTCTTTAATTTTTTGGATCTCACATTACTAACATCACTGGAAAAATTTATCACTAAAATAAAGTCACAATTTTAACAACGTACCTAAATAAAAGGATCTTATAGCATTTAAACATACCAAAAAAGTTGTTGAGAGTAAATACGAAGAACGATGGAATTCCAATAAGATAAATTAGTATTAAAAAATGAGGATTACAATTTTATCATTCATTCTCGAACTCACTTTAGTAGCTAGTAGTCTAAAAGTTTTCGTCTATCGATTTTGTATTCAACCAAAAGGATTAGTCACTAAAAAATCACACAAATTACATAGTCGGGGGTTTGGGAATTTAGGAAGTGACCATTTTCATTCGAACATCTCAAAATATATACACATGACAAAATAAGAAAACTATATAAGGACATGACATGAAATAATTAAAAGCACAATAATCTAGAGTACTATATCAAATCTTACTTGTTAAAAAACGCAAACAAAAATCATGGCAAGATAAAACATGCATACTGCTTACATCTCAATTTTGTACCATTAGAAGACAATATATCAGTGTATTTGAATTCCGATTAAAAAAATCCTACAAAATAAATAATAAAGTAAAAGTTAAGATAATTTTACGATTGTGGTAAGCAAATTTCGCTAAACACTTGCTAACAAATTACTTAAAGAGTCGAGTTTTTGGTGATTTAGGAAGCGGCCATTGAACACCTCAAAACATATAAACCTGGGAAAATAAGAAACCATATAAGGACATGGAATGACATAATAAAAGGCACAATCATCCAAAGTAATATATCAAGGGAGTTGCTAAATCCCGCACATAATTTTACTTAATCCCGCACATTTTCCCATCTTATTCCGAATTTACCCCTCCCATTTCTCACCCTCACCAAGAGAAAAATCAAAAACCAGAAAAATAAGAATACACCCCATGCCTGCATCCTCCTCCCAATCAACCAATTCTCATAATCTTACTGCAATAAGAAAATTGAACACATAATTTCATGAAATTGCTAATTGATAACAAAATTTAGTTATTTGTACTAATATTGTCCCCTTTGTTCGACTCTTCATTAATTAGAGAAGCATAATACAATTCCCAATTTCCCAGTTTATGGCACCATTGTTCATGAATAATTGAAGATCTTGAATGAGTGGTGGACAAGTTGTTGCTGTCAACATTACATCTGACGAAACCACCCTGTGAACAACCCAACTTTAATCGTAATTAACATCAATCCAAACCTTAATTGCAAAAATCCTCTTTTCAATTAAAAAAACATCAATTAAATCGATTAAAAAAGACGGTATTAATATAATTGTTGATAAAATTGAGAAATTATGTGTGATAATTGTGAATTTCAATGCATAATCATCGAACTATTAACAAATTGATTAGATTTTAAGAGAGAGAGAGAAGGGAGGGAGAACTCTTTTCAATTCTTTTTTTACGACGAAGGGTAGTTATGGCATAGTAGAGGAAAAGTGTGCGGGATATAGTAAACTAGTGTGCGGGATTTAGCAAATACGTATATCAATAAGTTAATCTTACTTGCTAACAAAACTAAACAATAATCATATCAAAATAGAACATACTACTCACCTCTTAAATCTCCTAAGTTAGAAGATAATATATTGATGTATTTGAATTCCCATCAAAGAAATCTTACAAAGTAAATAATGAAGTAAACGTTAAGATAATTTTACGATTGGAGTAACAAATTCCAATAAACACTCAACTCGATAACAATTTGCACCACATAATGCATTTGGCTTGTAATGTGGAAGACATCATTTAAAATCTACAAAAATTCCATATGCAAAACAAATTGTTTGGTTTGAATAAAACCAAGAAGCAACTACTATTTAATTGGTAGAGCAAAGGGTGGATATCGACATGTAATGGTGTTCATCTATTGATGTCAATAATATAAATGATAAAATGAATAAGACTTATAGTTAAATGGAATAAACGGGGAATTTCAAATGGTAGAATTAATTTCCTAAAAAAAAAATGTAGAAGTAACAAACTCATAGATGAGCGGAGTAAATAGTAGAATGTTGATAGTTTTTTTAATTAAATTGCCCAATTATTTGTTTTGACATTTAAGAAGCAAATATAGATATGAAAATCGCTAATTAAATTTGGTAGGGTTTTATAAGTGGAATTTACTTAAGAGATGTCACATATGTTTTAGATGGTTTAAGAAGATGCCATGTCACATTGTTCAAGCTAGCCTTTTTATATTGTTTATAGATTATAGATAGATATAACATGTCACCACATATAAGAGATTCATATTATCATTTTATATTACACACCATAATAGAAAAAGGAAAAACCCGACAAAAATGAAAGTATTCAAGCCAAAAGAAAAGTGTAAACATTACCATTATTTTCTAATTTCATGTAATGTTATTGATATGTGAGTATGTCACCCTCCTACAATTCGAAAACAAACACAAAATAATAACTAAATTAGATTCTAACTATTAATTCAAAACATAATAAGGATAAAAATCGAAATAATACATTTAGTTCTCTATGTATTTTTTACCTACCGACTTTTCTAATAAAAATAAAAATTAGAATTTTTGTGATATTTATATAAGATTATTTTTGTAATTAATTCTCCTTTTAATTTCAACAATTTATTTGGAGGAAGAAGAAAAATTTTGTGAATGAAGGGAAGATTAAAAATTATCATAACATAATTACTAATACATTTTTTTTTTTTTTTTTTTTGGTGTTGACCAGGAGTATCCCCTACCGACAGCTGGGGCAATCTCCTTCGGGGTACTGAAGGCAATTTAATGGGTTGACCCCTCCCAAGTTTGGCTTTTTCATTCGAAAGAGTCAGGAATCGAACCCCTGACCACTTGTTTAAGAGATGAGAGCCCTTACCACTCACACCAGCCAACTTTGGTACATAATTACTAATAATGGTGATTAATAATATCTATAAAATACTATTAAAAGCCTAATCTAAAATGAAACATAAAGGCCACATAGACAAATCCATGTAGGATTAAGAAAAGCCACGTCTGATTTTAGATTGCCACGTCTGTCTTGCTTTTGCCTCCTCTATCAATAGACATCAATCCCATTAACCCCTCCCCAATTATCAATCCTATGAATCCCGTATTACCTATGTCTCTCCCTCCCGTCGTTGGTATGGCCGGAAACCACCTGCCAATAGCTCAACCCGGTGCCTGACGAAGGTTAACGCTGCCCCTCTACCGAAACAGCCCACCCACTGCCCATATTAAACCGTTTTGTGTGACGAGGAAGAGCCAATCAACCGCCCGCGCCTACCTTGCCGGAAATCCCCTTCTCGCCGGCCGATATGCCACGGGTTATTCCCGATTGTCCTTTACGGTCGTGGTGGCTACGGAATGTCCACGGGTGTCAGGTACCGGTCTATTGGTTCCATATTTTCATATTCCTCTTTAATTTGTTCACTAAATATTTAATTGAATACATATTGATTACGTATGGCTGGCACTGACTGTTTGTCTTCCTAAACCGTCGTCATGTTATTATATGATTAAATTTTTGAGTTTATTGCATTCCAAAACTCCATCTCGGTTCGCTTCCCTTTTGTTTCATTCTCACCCCGCTTTCAACGTCTCAATTTTTCCCTGCCTTCAATGTTGCGTTATTCCTTGGAGGTATTCACTTCGTACAATTCCATATAACCATCTATTGGACTATTTTGGTTGTTACTAATTTAACTATGGCTTCGTTTTATCGTTCCTTGATTTTTTCCTAAAGGTGGTACTACGCCGATATATTAATAACCCGTCATTGATCGTCTTTGTTGCGGTATTTCTCGTATTTAGTATATTATTTGGCAGCTAATATAGTTCCCAACTCTCATTATCGTGATGTCTTTGAGTTGTAATGCTACCCACCTATTGTAGATGAGTCCCAACTCTCATTATCAGTCCCTCCTATTATTCTCATATATTCTATGCCTTACTACTTAATACCATTAGTGTGATGGAAATTAATTTGATGTCAAACTTAGTTTTCGTTTTTCTCTATCGTCTGAATCCTCTCACTTTCTAACACAAAGATTGTTGTCCAATGTTCAGTAAACACAGGAAGACCAAAAGTTGCGCACAATCAGAGTAGGAGTATACGGAAACAATAACGAGCAACTGTTGATGACGGTAAATCATGACTGTTAACTATCAATGTAGAAACCGTTTATCACCTTAATTTCTAATTAAATTGGCTGATCCTACTTTCGGTTTTTATCCTACGGTGCAGATTGAGTATTTATTTTACTTTCCTTTGCTATGCCCTATTTCTGTTAGTTTAGATGATGTTGATCCATCAAATGATAGTCTAGAATGATAACCTACGTGTGTTGTACCGAAATCAAATTTAAATGGTAAAATGACAGTTGGTGTATAGTTTCAAATTCTTTTAACAATGGCCTCAATTTTGTTGTTTGTTAGTATTGAATTTAAGAAGGAACTCAAGCATGAGAGGGAGATGATGAGCTGTTCATTTAATTTCTTTATTACTTGGTATGAGACTATCAGTGCTTTTGGAGTTGGGCTCTTCCTTGGTCAGTTTTTATGTTCATTATTTGCAAAGTGTCTACTTTGTGTTTAGTGGTCAACCTGAACAATGCTATCCTCCATCCTTGAAAAAAGTGTATTCTTTAGTCCTTGGTTGTGTCTGGAAATAGAATAACAAATCCCTTAGATGAGAAATTATTCATCTTGAAGAAGAGAGTACAATCATGCGGTAGGTAAGTGAGCAGTTCATGATATGTGTGCAAAGTTAAAGGACGTAATTAGCAGCATATAAGTATCTAATGATTTTAACTCGCTGTTTATGTGCTCAGTTTCATTTATTCTTGTACTAGGGTTCTTTCTTTTTGACACTTATCTTTATTACTTTAATCTGTTCTGGATGAATTGGCTTAGTTGAACAAGTTCTTTTTGACATTGAAATGGGAAATGGAAAATGGAGATGGATTGGGTAGCGAGCAGGGAGGAGACAAAATTTGGATTGTTGATGACGTAGCCTGTCATTTTGTGTAGTACGATTCAAGAGCTGTTTGACAAGTGGAACTTTTGCTCCTTCCCTATTCCTTTTCTCATTTTCTGTATCTGATGTTGATCCATCAAATGATTGTCTAGAATGCTAACCTAGGTTTGTTGTGCCGAAACCAAATTTTAATGGTAAAATGACAGTTGGTGTACAGTTTCAAGTTCTTGTAACAATGGCCTCAATTTTGTTGTGTGTTTTTTCTTTTCTCTTTCTATATTTGCGAGGAAACATACTTTGTTAGCATTGCTTTTACAGTGAAAAAATGTTTGATTTATGAAACAGTTGAGTCGTATTTGATTCTCAAGGATAGTACTTGGACCATCTTATTTAACTATGAAAATAATGAATGACATGCATTGTTAGGAAGTACGCTTTCAAGTAAAAAGAACTCGGACCGTCGTGAGAAGGAACCACAAGCCGAGCCGGCGACAAAAGTAAGTCAGCAACACATTCTTAACAACAACAAAGATTCAAGTAAAAAGACTAATGCATAGCAGACGACTGAAACAGATAACAACACAGGAGCAATGCAGGTACTTATAAACCATTAATAAAACCAAAAGGATCAAATATAACAACACTAAAAGTGTCTTTCAAACCTACATCAGCAAGATCATTAATAAGATTAGTAGCTATTAACTACTCCCTCCACTTTTTTTTGTTCACCCCATTTCTTTTTACACACATATTAAGAAAAATTATTAAAGAATGAAAAAATAATAAAAGAGTTGTAAGTGGGGTGAAAAGAATGATTAAAAAATGAAAAAGGTAGTCTAAATAAGGAAAGAAGAGAAATGGGGTGAAAATAGATAATTTGCCAAAAAAGGAAAATGGGGTGAAAATAGGTAATTGGAGGGAGTATTGATTTTCGCCTTACTAACATCATGCATGCTCTTCATAATCGAGTCAGTCACTAATCGGGTTTATGTGGACAACCCCGACATGTTCTCCCCAGTTGTCGGACCTGCGAGTTCCTCACGTTTCTTCAGCTGGTGATGCGCCCAAAATTGGCAAATCAAAAGCTACAAGATCCGAAAAATTTGATACGCTTACAACTAACCCTAATTTCCCTAATTATTCAGAATCCTAATTGATTTCGGGGGAGGATAAAGGATGAACGGCGAAATTAAAAAAACGGAGCAAACAGCATAAACGGGAACGTATGACACAATACTCTTGAGTCTTGATCAGTTCGTGTGACGGAATACGAACATTTACGGTTCGCAACTTCAAGATCGGATAGGGAGTTCAAGGAGGAATTGGGGATCTATATTCAGATGCGGTAGTGTTTTGAGGGTATCGTCTAACAAACAAAAAATAGAATAGTTCAAATAACTTAGTTGTTAAGTCTACTTATTTACTCCGTGAGGGAATTGCGTGGAAATTTGGTAACGGAAGATCGATTGACCTTAAGAATGACGCATGGATTTTGGGTAAAAAACCATCTTTTAAATTACAGATGCCGCATCCAACAATCACTTTTGATGATATTTTGCTAGATTCGACTCACTGGAACAATAAGGTTATTTTCCAAGTTTTTTCAAAAACAACAGCAAATAGTATTTGTTCCTTAGAGTTTCCTCATCAACCTACGGATGATTATATTTATTGGAAATTTACGGAAGATGGATTGTACTCGACTTGCTCTGGTTACTCGTTTCTTCTTGGGAAAAATCAACCTGCAGCTTCTTCTACTTTGCATTTACATTCTGATTTCCAGTGGAAATGGATCTGGAAACTCCCTTGTCAGCCTCATATCAAGATTTTTCTTTGGAAAATCGCCCATCAAATTTTACCAACAGCTGACGCGCTAATAAGAAGGGGCATGGATGTTAACCCTTCTTGTTGTTTTTGTCATCTGGCTTCTGAAAATTTGGCACACCTTTTCCGCGACTGTGATGTAATTAAACATGTCTGGCTTGCTAGCTCTCTTGGTATTCGATCTGATCAGGTAACCAACTTACCCTTTCTGCCATGGTTTAATAACTTCTTTAGACTTTTAATCCGAACAGGATCCGGGATAGCTGGCACAAGCTTGCATTTTCCTCTCCTCCTTTTTGCTATCTGGAAGCATAGAAACAATGTAATCTTCCGCAATTGCCCTGTGAATCCCGTTGCCATTTTACGAGAGTTCGATATGCTTTTCAAACAGCAACTTGATTTTATAGCCCGCGTTACTAGGAATGAACTCGGTCCTTCTCAGCAAGCTGATTGCAGTCCCCATCTCGCTTCACTACATCTTCAGCATTGCTTTAGAATTGATGTGCTTTTCAATAAACCAAGCCGGAGTTGCTCATTTCGAATCTGCAGCAACAACCATATCACTCATGAAGTTCCTTTTTGTTTCTGTTTTTCTCATCTTCAAGCTACCTCTATCGCTTTACTAGAAGCTTTGACTCATGCCTCCTCTTGTAGGCTGAAGAATGTGCTGTTCAGAATCAGCAACACACGACTTTTCCAGTTGCTTACTAAAAGTGACGGGTGTAAAGTCCCTATAGCTGTTTTTAGTAGTATTTGTCGTATTAAGTTTTTTCTTTCTAGTAATCAAACCTGGTATGTTACTTGTTTTCTGTAATTCGTTCTTGATATATATATAATGCTAGTACACCTTTGTCAAAAAAAAAAAAAAAAAAAAAAATATAACTTAGTTACAATAAAACTTCAAATAAAATAATTAATTAATACCGGCATTAAATCGTAGACACTATTCCAATATTATCCAAAAAAGAGATGGGCCACCTTCTGAAAAGCCGTATCATATATACATCAAACAATCTCCAACAAACGGGAAACAATAGACGTTCAACTGTGGCCCCTATCGTACCCATACAAATACACAATATCAAAGTTTTTTGCTCAACCATAGCAAAATCAAACTAAATTTGTCAGTCCAAATTAGTCCAACACTATCGCACTTCACATTTACACAAACGACTACTCCAACATCTTTGCCCCGGACAAATAAGGGAATATAAAACCGATGGGAACATCTACTGTTGTGTGAAATGGAATTATGTGATGCAAAACCAACAACTACAAATATATTGAACTATAATGGAATAGAGAAATAACAAAACAACCTATACAAGCAACTTAAATAGCAACACACTAACGACTCAATACAAGACAATCAGAAGACAAACCCAAACAACTAACTAAAAACAAAGAAACCCGTGATTCCCACGGGTCCCAAAACTAGTACTACCATTAAATAAAAGAAGTATATGTTACATAAATATGATAGATTCATATCCAAAGTTGTAAGTGGAAAATAAAAAGTTTATATTAATTTATTTTTTGTGCTTGTTGTATTAATTTATTTAAGAATAATGATATTAATGACATTTTTGTTAGACATTTTAGTACATTCTATGCATATATAAAATGGTTAATTTAGTAAATTTACATTGTATAGATTAGTGTTATGTCATAATTAAATTTTTGCCATGTCATAATAAATTTTTGTCATGTGCATTGTTTACGTGACTTTAATTGGTCATTTTAGGGTAACCTTTTAATAATATTTATAGATTACTAGGCTAAAACCTATATGACCCGTTAAATTAAAGAGAGGTAAATCAATATTAAGGGTTGAAGATGGTTGTACTTATTTATTGACTTGTAATATTGGATACTCACATGTTTTACTTATTAAATCTAGAAAGTGGACAATAATTTTGAGATAAATTATAAGAGAAATAACAATAAAATTGAAATGAAAGGAGTAAAAATATATAATCCTACATCATCTGAAATTGGACTAAGGCCCTGTTCTTTTGGACTTAAAGTCACTCTTTTTAAGTTAAGTACAACAAAATTAAGTTAAGTTCAGAAAAATTCAGCTCCTATAAGTTAAGTTAAGTTAAGTTCAGCAAAATTAAGTTCAGAAAAGTTCAGCAAAATTAAGTTAAGCAAAATTATAAGTTTCATAATATTGACGAGTTTTACGAAAAAGATACGATTTTCGTTCAAATCGATTGTATAAACAACGCGAGATTAATTATTATTCTATATTTTTTTCAAAAAAAAAAAAACAAAGGTATTTATTTCAACCCCGAATTCTGACCTATCCCGTAACCCACCCATTAAAACCACACAAAGGCATCAAAACTCCATAATTTTAATCACACCCCACACACTTGATAATTTTATACGGATGCACACTCTTGGGATACCTGTTATACAACATGAGAACGTTCTAGGGACAACTGTTAGAAATCTATATCTCTATACTCAACATATTCATATTATGTAGTATTTTAACTTAGTCATAAAATTAAAGGTGATCTTAAGCATGCAAACTATAGATAAAATAAGGAAGAAATCTTCATTCTTACAATGCTATTTCGGATCTTAAGGGCACAAGAGAGTTCTCCTACTCTCTTGTTCTTGTGCTCTCCTTAATGGATGAACTAGGATTCAAGTGTAGAATCCCTCCCAAAGTAAAATACCCAAGGCAAACTCTTAATCAAATTAATATTATGATTACTAGAACAATATTAATTTAGTGTAAAATTGACCCAAAATAATATTTTGGTCTCTCTTTAATTCGGCCAAGAGAGAAGGAAGAGGAAGGTGTTTATCTTTTTAAAACTTCTTATTTTTAGATGTGTTGAATGAATAATAATCACTAGTAAATATCATAGTGAATATTAGGTAAATAATAGAGCAAAACTCTTGGCGTTTCTCCATCAAAAACCGGGTGGGAGGGGTTTGGTATGGCCAATGCATGACATTTTCTCTTACCCATAAAAGTAGGCATGTAAGGCTATAAGTTAGGGCTTATGATTATGCCTTCCACTTAAACAATATTAACACAAATATGCCTAATATCCCCTCCTTATTTTCGGCACATATGAAGGTAAAATGGGTTCCATTTTATCTTTGTCAATTTGTCAATTTGTCATATGTCACATGTCACATGTCACATAAAATTGTTATGTATTTTTAACATATTAAAAATCAACGTATTAATAAAAATACGTCATATACAAAAATTGACTTAGTAATTCATAATTACTTGTACCAAAATATTTTATCAATTATAAATCACAACATCTTGTATTTATAATAATTTATTCATTCAAATGTAATTGTTTCCTTAAACAATAATTTCATCTAAGTAATGAAACAATTTGATTACTTAGACCGTATCTTATTTAATCAGATTATAATGAGATGCGTAAATTTTACTTCCAAAATCGTCCGTCAATTTTTAAGAAATTTAATTGACCCGTATCGTCATACGATCAATTAAATGATCAATTAAGAGTGTTACCCTTTAGGTATGACCTAAGGGGATCAACTGGTCACCACCGTCTCACGATAAAGTAATGTCAAACTCTAGTCGACCAATCATTACCGATATGTGTGGACCGGTTGTGATAAAATATTGCTTCCCAATTGTATTCTTTATAATGAGACTTAAACATGTGATCATCATGATCAACAGTTGTGATCGCATTATTGTCGGAGGACACATATTCCAACAATCTCCCACTTGTCCTGGACAAGTGTGCGTCACCAATTCTCTTTTCCTATTACTATCTCCCACTCAATGCAAGGTGTCTTTCAGGTCGTACTTGCAAGTGATCATATCGAGAGTGGTTTCCTCGATCTGGAGAATAAGCGATTGGCCGGATTTATCCACCATGGATTCATTCCGAGCGTGGCCACGCATTTCCAGTTCATTACTCCTCGAGTGGCCCTGAGATATTGTTATAACACTGACTAGGGGTGGACAATTCCTATCGCACTCATTCCCTTCGACTAGCCACAACCATCATAACCCAAAATATGCCCATTTGACCCCATTTACGAAGGTCGTAGTAACATAAATCAAAGTTAATCTGAAACTGTGCCATCTTAGGCGAATAGTCTTTAGTCAAAAGAATCGACTCATTAGAATACTATAGTAGCTCTCGCCACGACCAGGCTATATAAATTTGCCAGAACTCTATAAGCGGTCATAAGGCCCGACATAATGTTCCTGTGATCTGCCTATGTGATCGACTAGTCATTCTCATATGACTCTATGGCACTTGAACTTGCCATCAATCGCATCACACTCTAGTCACTTCGAGACGTCACCTCATGTAAGTAACTATGGGCAAATACAATGCTAATCCGTGTTCACTTTAACGGGGTTCAATTGTCTCTACAACCCGTTTGGATATAACAAAGTATAAGGTGAGTTAATAACAACTCAAACGACAAATGTCGACATCACACTCGGGTGGTCAATACTAATATTACAACCTTGTGATGTATATCGTAAGTGTGTAAACACTTGTTAATTGCAATAGAAGTTTAACATGTCAAGTGTCCATGTGTTCAAACTTCTTTTTATCGCATTTTCCTTTACGTTCATGTTATCTATCATAGCATGAACCTTACCAAATACAAATCTAGGTTCACAACCTCGGTTTCGGCTCCTTTTCTTGAAAGAACTTCTTTGTCGATTATCACATAACAAACGAATTTGTGGTGAATGATATAACTTGTACTGATAAAGTATTCTACCCACACACAATGCACTCGGTATATGTTTTGTAGAATCTTGCAACAATTGTCAAGATGATTAGCCTAGCACTTCTCACAAGTCCTAACATATTAGGAAAAATAGTTTTGAGTAACTTCTTATTCAACTGAGTATCTTTCCAAACTTCCTATTTCTCCTTTTAGCTTGAAAAGCTTAGGATTTTCATAAATCCTTACATGTGTTCGAACTGCAATATGTGCAACCTCTTAACACACAACAGAGTCTTCTTGTCAAACACTGAAATCGCTTATCAAATTCTCCTCGAGAATTCATGACGTTTCTTGTATGGCTCGCCAACGATTCATCATGCTTTTATGCATATGAATCATAATTGGACATGGGCATGATTATATCTAATGGCGGAAACATTAGTAACTAATAATCATGAGATCAACCATTCTTAGGTTCAAGGAACGACCATGACTGCTAATGGCAATTCCGGTTTCATTTACATGAATAACCTACGTTTCTCGTTGATTCGATGTGTATGTCTCAATACTTATCCAACATCTCAAGATGTGATTGGATTCATCATAGTCCATTTTCATCCAGAATTGAAAACTCAAATACTCCTTTGTGAAGGAAGGTATTAGCTCGTCATTATTCAATGAGTGATGAGTTATAAACTTTTACAAGATGATTGCTCCCACTAAATCCATGTCTTCACATGATAATTTCCAACTCCCACTCAATTCCACATGTTTCGAAATTGACTACTCAATCGAAACATTTCAAGAATTGGAATATATATTGCATTGCCAAGTTATTAAGATAAAACCATAAATGTTCCCATCATATCCTTTCAAAATACCTATTTTGAAGTGGTCTCATCTTAACCTTATGGAAAGAGATTTTAATCTCTAACTTATTCATATAATAATGATGTGTAGCAATGTCATTATTTAAATATAAATAATATCTAAAACACGTCCTTCGAAATACCCTTTTGGAAGGAGGTTTAACCATTTCATTTTCATAATGAGGTTAAGTAATGACATTAGCGTGGTTAAAACTTAGCTATTGAAGATATCGGTATATCAATCCTTGCAACCTCTAGTCATAAATCTTGTTTATTTTCTAGGATGTTACTTTGATTCATTTAGGCTCTTAAGTAAATATCAAGGTTGAAACTATTGGTCAAAATTTATCATAAACTAGTCAAAACTCTTGTTAAGACTTAACATTAGTCATTTTTCTTCCAAAACTTTCTTTTGGTCTCCTCATGTAGTTATCTTGAGAAAATATTCCTTTGATTACTTCACTTGGTCTCTTTTGTCATGTAGCTTTATTTGAGACCATAGATCTCATCTATTGGGTATACTATATAAATAGATATACCTTTATTCAAATCATTCTTCCTTGCGTAGATCTCGTATACACAAGTACACAAATTTATCATGGTGTTGTGTCCTCATTTTCTCCCACTCTATCTTTAGAATAAATACACTAGAGATTCAAAGATAGCTTATGGGACACAAATAATGATTTGAAGTATAAGGAGGACTATCTCATAGGTTTGACTAATAGTTTTAGATTTTGTAAGTGTACTTGGTTGATTGACATTCCTTCAAGAGAGTTCATAAACTCAATGACACTTTGTAAATGATCATACACAAGCCTTAAGCATGTGGACATATAACATATGGACATATAATGAATCCCATCATTATAATTGTCTATTAGATCACTTTAAGTGAATAATCATATGTTTCTATGAGCAAGCATGTAAAGACGAATTTTAGAACAAGGATAAAACGATAAAACGGGTGACTTGGGTTGCAAACCAAGCCACCATTATCCAAAATACAACCAATTATCCAAAATACATTTCCATGTCGAACACGGAAATTAAAAGGTTCTAAAATCCGAAACATAATTAAAATAAGACAATAAAAAGCAAAGCTTCATGGAAGCTATTCCTAGCTTCTCGATGGTTTCTCAAGCTTGCTTTTCTTTTCCCTTATCTTTGCTTGGTGGAGGCCCTATTTACAATAAAAAGGGAGATACATTATCACAACTTTGTATCACAATACCATAGTTGAATTAGAAACATAAAAGAAAGGATAGTCATTTACCTACTGGAGTAATCTTTCCAGCCTTAATATCACCAAGGAATTTGGAACAATTTCTTTTCCAATGTCCAACACCATTACAATAATGGCATTTATCAAGAGGACCCTTCTTGATTTTTGAAGTGCTAGCTTCACAAGTCTTAGCTTTGGTGAAAGTGGGAGCTTGTTTCTTACCCTTCCTCTCATTCTTCTTGAACTTCCCCTTGCTTTTGGTGCTAATGTTAAGCACATCCTTGGGTGGGTTCACATTTAACCCCATGTCCCTTTCGGCTTGCACAAGTAACTTGTGCAATTCTTCAAGAGACACGTCCTTGTCTTGCATGTTAAAATTCACCCGGAATTGAACATACGCTTTGACTTTGGATAAGGAGTGTAGAATCCTATCTACAACAAGTTCTTTGGGGATTTCAACCTTTTGAATCTTCAAGGTCTCGACTAGCTCCATAAGTTTGAGCACATGAGGGCTAACCTTTTGGCCCTCTTTGAAGTCTAGATCAAAGAATGCCACGGCCGCCTCATATTGGACGATTTGCGGAGTTTGTGAAAACATTGTCACAAGCTTGGAGTAAATCTCATTAGCGGTGCCCATCTTAAAGGCTCTCCTTTGGAGATCCGCCTCCATCGCAAAGATCAACACGTTTTTCATTGCGGCGGATTCCTTATGGTAAGCCTCATATACTTCCCTTGTGGCGGCGGTCGACCTAGTATTAGGTTCGGGTGGAGAGGCCTCGGAAAGGTAACGAAGCTTGTCGTCACCTTGGGCGGCTAGTTTGAGTTGGGCATCCCAATCGGAGAAATTTGACCCATTCTTTTCAAGTTTACATCGATCCATAAAGGATCGGAGCCATGAAGTATTAGTGAGAGGCGTGGCGTTGGTGTTTGGATTTGCCATTTGTTATGAGAAATAAGAGCGGTCTACAAAACAAAATATAGAAGGAATAAAATATATGTCGTTTTAATAATAATAACACTCGTAAAAATAAGTTTAAACAAGTTTTATTGCATTTTTCTAGTGACCTCTACCCAACTAGATAAATGATTCCAAGACCCAAATTCATATTAACTCGGGCACGGTAGGACCGATTCATCCCTTATCAATATAACTCGGTGGATTAACGCTTTAATCGATTCTACTTTTAGAACTCTTGGTCGATAAAATTACATTAACATTTATCTTTAGCCCGGAACACATGCGACTACGGTCACGAATAATTCCGTTGAGCTCAATCCAAATTTCGAATAAATGTGTCCATGATCCAAATCCACATCAACTTGGGCACGGTATGGCCGATGAAACCCTCATCAATATGAACTCGGTGGATAGACATTTATCACCCACTTTCCCTACGTAACAAGGTTTGTACCCCGGTAGGGCCGAGTGCACTCCCTCGCGAAATAGGTTTTCATGGTTTCTACTACTTGGTAAGGCTATGTCTCAATTTATTGTTTTAGCGAGAGGTCATGTCAATTTATTATCTATCACGTTTTAAGTGAACTAAAGCGGTGAACTACGATAATTTTAATTGACACGGTCGATAAACTCGATTAAAAGATGATGCATGTTTTAGTTATGGCGATTTAGCGATGCATGCGACATATAAATAAAATGCAAAGCATAAAAATAAATCCTAGTATGGCCTTCCTAAAATAGAAAATCTAATTAACTATTACATATTCGGAAACCAACTCCATTGGTCCCTTGAACTTCGGTTGTGGCACGCATCTCGAGGTAACACCGTCATTATGTATCGCCATCTTTTGTGACATCGTCTTCAAGGAACTCCGGAATAAATAAATAAATTACATAACAAATTACATAATTTCCTATTATACATTTGTAATTAACATAAAATAAATCTATTAAATTACAAAACGGTGATACAAGATCACAATAAATTACAACCGAATTGATATTCCCATACATTTCGGGTAATACCAATTAAAACTAAGGCCATACTAAGTAAAATTACATAATTCAAAAATTACATAAAATAAAATTATGACAATCATAAAAAAAAAATGCAGCATTATAATATGTATGAACATGCCCAATTTTAAGTTAAATCGCCTTTAAGGAGCCAATATCGTATATTACACGGTTTTTACGGATTTGCGTGATTCAACCTTTTATAATCATAAAAATTACATAAATTCATATTTATGCACAAGTTAATTACCCTAACCTCTTAGGACTCAAAATTAGTCTTCACTAATTACTTGACTATAATTAACTCATATTTCCTAAAATTGTTCATTAATGGACTTAAAATTATAATAAAATGCTATAAACTTCAAATAAATCACAAAAATTCCAAATAAATTCAAAATTTGAAATTTAAACTTATGAACATTCTGGAAAAATACCATGACACTCATAATATTCAAAAAACTTAGGTTAAAATTTCGTAAAATTATCGAAAAAACTATGTTGCGGTTTATCGGATTTATCAATAAAAATCGTAAAAACATGAGAAAATTATATTCATCAACTTTTCAATTTTAGATCTGAAAAAGATAATAAAATGCAACATGTGACGTTTTTCCTTAGTCATGGAGTATGTTTTAGCAATTATTTACTAATTAAGTCACTATTTATGCTATTTTTCATCAAAAATCCATAAATCATGCATAAAGACTTAAATATAGCCCATTATTTTACACACATCTTTTAAAATTGCATGTGATAACATACTAAATTTCTATGACCAGATTCGAAATTTATCTCATATTAACCTATTTTTCATCTAAATCCGATTTTAAACATGAAAAATCCATTTTTCGAGCATAAAAACTCCAAAAATTATGAAAATTTACAGGTCATCTAAAAATAATACGTGTGATAACATATCCAAAAATCACTTGAAAATTCGAAGTTTAGCTAATTTTAGTCCGAAAATGACATTTTAATCATAAAATCACATTTTTAATGCCATTATATTATAAGATGAACAATAAAAATCCATAAAATAACCAAAATATCCTAAAAACATTTTAGGACCAGAAACTTAACATGCATAAATTTAGTTCGTGATATTTCATAATAACACAAATTTACAAGTTTTATATGTTAATCGTATAACTCGGAAAAACTATAACCGATTTGCATGCAAACAACCAAGGCTCTGATACCGCTTGTTAGAAATCTATATCTCTATACTCAACATATTCATATTATGTAGTATTTTAATTTAGTCATAAAATTAAAGGTGATCTTATGCATGCAAACTATAGATAAAATAAGGAAGAAATCTTCATTCTTACAATGCTATTTCGGATCTTAAGGGCACAAGAGAGTTCTCCTACTCTCTTGTTCTTGTGTTCTCCTTAATGGATGAACTAGGATTCAAGTGTAGAATCCCTCCCAAAGTAAAATACCCTAGGCAAACTCTTAATCAAATTAATATTATGATTACTAGAACAATATTAATTTAGTGTAAAATTGACCCAAAATAATATTTTGGTCTCTCTTTAATTCGGCCAAGAGAGAAGGAAGAGGAAGGTGTTTATCTTTCTAAAACTTCTTATTTTTAGATGTGTTGAATGAATAATAATCACTAGTAAATATCATAGTGAATATTAGGTAAATAATAGAGCAAAACTCTTGGCTTTTCTCCATCAAAAACCGGGTGGGAGGGGTTTGGTATGGCCAATGCATGGCATTTTCTCTTACCCATAAAAGTAGGCATGTAAGGCTATAAGTTAGGGCTTATGATTATGCCTTCCACTTAAACAATATTAACACAAATATGCCTAATATCCCCTCCTTATTTTCGGCACATATGAAGGTAAAATGGGTTCCATTTTATCTTTGTCAATTTGTCATATGTCACATGTCACATAAAATTGTTATGTATTTTTAACATATTAAAAATCAACGTATTAATAAAAATACATCATATACAAAAATTGACTTAGTAATTCATAATTACTTGTACCAAAATATTTTATCAATTATAAATCACAACATCTTGTATTTATAATAATTTATTCATTCAAATGTAATTGTTTCCTTAAACAATAATTTCATCTAAGTAATGAAACAATTTGATTACTTAGACCGTATCTTATTTAATCAGATTATAATGAGATACGTAAATTTTACTTCCAAAATCGTCAGTCAATTTTTAAGAAATTTAATTGACCCGTATTGTCATACGATCAATTAAATGATCAATTAAGAGTGTTATCCTTTAGGTATGACCTAAGGGGATCAACTGGTCACCACCGTCTCACGACAGTAATGTCAAACTCTAGTCAGTCAATTATTACCGATATGTGTGAACCAGTTGACAGTAAAATATTACTTCCCAATTGTATTCTTTATAATGAGACTTAAACATGTGATCATCATGATCAACAGTTGTGATCGCATTATTGTCGGAGGACACATATTCCAACAACAACAAATTCAGGCATGTTTGATAAGAAGCGGAAAAAAGCTATGTACAAGGTGCGAAATAACATAGTCAAAAACATTTGGCGAGGCAATGGATTTGACGGAGTGAGCTCAAATGAAGATGAAGAAAGTGACGAGGAAGATGATAATATGGAACTAGATGATTAGAAAAAAAGTAATATGTGATTTACTTTTTATTTTTATGCAGAACATATTAATTTATATAAATTAAGTATTTTATTATCTTTACTTGTATTTTAAGTTATATTTCTCTATTATTATTATTATTATTATTGTTATTTTTAGTATTGTTATTATTATTACTACTATTATTATTATTATTATTATTATTATTATTACTATTATTATATTATTATTATATTATTATTATTATTGTTATTGTTATTATTATTATTATTATTATTATATTATTATTATTATTATTATTATTACTACTATACTATTATTACTTATTACTATTATTACTATTATTATTATTATTTTTTTTTTTTTTTTTTTGCAAGAAGGGTAGTTCTCATATATTCCAAAAAAAAAAAGAGGATTACATGAGTTTCTTACAAAGAAATATAACCTCTAAACTATGACAACACTTTAGCCCCTTTATCTATACAAGTATATCTGTATACCTCTCTTTAATCTACAAAAACAGGTCCCTCATTAAGAGCTACCACTACTTCTGTGTATACAGCGTCATTTCTGATGTATTTAGTATCAAAAATCTTGACTATTAGTTGAATCTCCTTGACAAGTGATTAGGCGATCTCTCTTTCCTTCAAAAATTCTCGATTCCTTTCGAGTCGAGTGATGAAACTAGGCATCCCAGACTACAGCTGACCCACTTATGTTTCCAATGCTTCTTTTTGTGTCTGCTGTTTGCCCACAGTAGAAGGGACTCCAGATCAATGCAGGGTGTATTGAGATTTATCCAGTGCTTGATGGAAGATAGCACAGTAGTGGAGATTATTATTATTATTATTATTATTATTATTATTATTATTATTATTATTATTATTATTATTAGTATTAGTATTAGTATTATTATTAGTATTATTATTAGTATTATTATTTATTATTATTATTATTATTATTATATAAAGGGATGCGCGCAGCTTTCATTAAAATAAGAATAAAAGTTTACATGAAATTGGTGGGGAGCCGAGAAACAAGCTGGGCTCCCACACCCTTAGCAACAGCAAAGCTAAGCCTAGTAAAATTAAATTAATTATTATTATTATTATTATTATTATTATTATTATTATTATTATAGTAGTAGTATTAAGTGAAATTAAATTAAGTTAATTTAAGTAAGTTTCTTTTAATTTAGAAAAGTTAAGCTATTATAAGTTAAGTTCAGCAAAATTAAGTTCAGCAAAATTAAGTTTAGAAAAGTTCAGTAAAATTAAGTTTAGTAAAATTAAGTTCAGAAAAGTTCAGCAAAATTAAGTTCAGAAAAGTTCAGCAAAATTAAGTTAAGTTCAGCAAAATTAAGTTAAGTTCAGAAAAATTAAGTTAAGTTCAGCAATTTTAAGTCCAAAAAAACAGGGCCTAAATCAAATGTGCGAAAAAGAAACTTTGAAACGAAAATACACACTTATGGAGTATATCAAGTGATAATGTGTTGTATTTGGCTTATTGCCCAATAACAATGATAAGAATTGTTTAGGCTCAATTAGGTTAAATGTCAACTATATGAAGGGTCAAATGAGGTAAGGAATAGAGATGTCATTGGGGCGGGGCGGGGCGGTGGTGAATATAGGCTCCCCCGTACTCGTACCCACCAAGCAATTCCCATACTCGTACCCGTCCCATCACCCGTGGCGGGTACAAGTTTCCATATCCGTACCCGTCTCACCAAATGAAAATCTAGACCCGTACCCGCCCCGTTTACCCACCAACCACCTATGTCATAATTTTTGACGATACTTTTTAAAATAAAATGTTGTTTAATCACTATGAATTTCCGTAAGTTTTCATATTTATAATCCAAGTTTAGGATTTTCAATAAAATTAATAAAGAACATTATCGAAAGTCAGAATAATATATATATATATATATATATATATATATATATATATATATATAGAAGAGATCATGTAAGGCCAAGATATATAATGAGTCCATAAGTCCTATTGTGAGCCATTGGATGGAGGGAGATGGAGGGATGAGATCAACCCCAAAAAAGTGTATTTATAAGCTAATCTCACCATCTCTCTCCACCTTCACTAATCCACCCTAATTAACCACTAATTTACTATATATTTGTTTTCTACCCACCCATTTCTCTCTCATCTCACACATTTCATTTTTCTCTTCTCTCAAAACCTCAAAAAAAAAACCCAAAAAATCCAAATAAATAAAAAAAACTCAAAAAATCCAAATAAATCAAAAAACCCAAATAAATCACCCACTCCTCTCTTCCTCATTCACCACCACCCACCACCACCCCACCCGACACCAACTAACCACCCACCACCCCCGCCGCCGCCACCCCACCGCCGCCGACCCACCGCCGCTGATGCGTTTTTTTTTTTTTTTTTTTTTTTTTTGTGTTAATTTGTATGTTTTGAGTTGTTTTTTCCATTCATTATTTTTTTGTCTTTTATTTTATTTTAGTTGTCTTTTATTTTGTTAGTTCTCATTTATTATTCATTTTCTTAAATCTCTTTTTGGTATACGTTTTTTTTAAGATTTCGTGTTTTAAATCTCGTTTTTTTTTTGTGAGATCTTTTTTTCATCTAAGACAATAATGGACTAAAGTTATACAAAAATGAACCAAAGTTATACAAAAATAGACCAAAGTTATACAAAAAAAGACTAAAGTTATACAAAAATTGGACTAAAGTTATACAAAAAATTGGACTAAAGTTATACAAAAAATGAACCAAAGTTATACAAAAATGAACCAAAGTTATACAAAAATGGACCAGAGTTATACAAAAATGCACCAGAGTTATACAAAAATGCACCAGAGTTATACAAAAATGAACCAAAGTTATACAAAAATGAACCAAAGTTATACAAAAAATGAACCAAAGTTATACAAAAATCGACCAGAGTTATACAAAAATGCACCAAAGTTAGACAAAAAATGGACTAAAGTTATACAAAAATGAACCAAAGTTATACAAAAATGAACCAGAGTTATACAAAAATGAACCAAAGTTATACAAAAATGAACCAAAGTTATACAAAAATGGACTAAAGTTATACAAAAATGGACTAACTTTTGTATAACTCTGGTGCATTTTTGTATAACTCAGTGCATTTTTGTATAACTCAGTCCATTTTTGTATAACTCAGTTCATTTTTGTATAACTTTGGTTCATTTTTGTATAACTTTAGTCCAATTTTTTGTATAACTCTGTGCATTTTTGTATAACTCGCCCATTTTTGTATAAGTTTGGTTCATTTTTGTATAACTTTGGTTCATTTTTGTTTAACTTTAGTCCAATTTTTTGTATAACTTTAGTCCATTGTTGTATGACTTTAGTCCAATTTTTGTATAACTTTGGTGCATTTTTGTATAACTCTGGTCGATTTTTGAATAACTTTGGTTCATTTTTGTATAACTTTGGTTCATTTTTGTATAACTTTGGTTCATTTTTTGTATAACTTTAGGCCAATTTTTTGTATAACTCTGGTGCATTTTTGTATAACTTTGGTTCATTTTTGTATAACTTTGGTTCATTTTTGTATAACTTTAGTCCAATTTTTTGTATAACTTTAGTCCATTGTTGTATGACTTTAGTCCAATTTTTGTATAACTTTGGTGCATTTTTGTATAACTCTGGTCGATTTTTGAATAACTTTGGTTCATTTTTGTATAACTTTGGTTCATTTTTGTATAACTTTAGTTCATTTTTTGTATAATTGTAGTCCAAATTTGTATAACTTTAGTACAAAATTGTATAACTTTAGTTATAAAATGTATAACTTTAGTCATAAAATGTATAACTTTAGTCGTAAATAGTAAAAAAATCAAACAATAAAAAAAATAAAATCAAAACATAACACAAATCATAAAATCAAACAAATAAAAAAACTTGAAAAACAATACTAAAAACCAAATAACAATAATAACAATAACAAAACAAAAAACCAAATAACAATCACAAAAAACCAAATCTAAAATCTAAAAAAAAAACCAAACAAAACCAAGTTTAAATATCGTGTGTATAACTCTAATGCACGCAGTGTATAACTTTAATAGACAAAATATATAACTTTAGTCCAGAAAATCAAAAAACAAATTTGTGTAACTTCAATTTATACAATGTATAACTTTAGACATTAATAGTATAACTCTATTTTGATTATTGTATAACTTTAGCCCAAAATATGAAACTTAAAAAAAAAAAATTAATTTCCTATATAGATCTGAAAATTAAAAAGAAGAAAAACCGTAAAACTAACCAAAACTAGATCTACAATAAAAAATCAAATAACAATGACAAAAACCAAATAACAATAATAAAAAAACCAAATAACAATAACAATAACAAAAAAAACAAATAACAATAATAAAACCAAATAACCAAATACCAAATAACAATAATAATAAAAAACAATAAACAAAACAAAAACAATAAAAAATCAAAAAAACAAAAAAACACATAGATCTAAAAAAACAAATCAACCGTAAAACTTCAGTCCAAAAAAATAAAGGACGAAAAAAAAGAAAGAAAAAAAGGAGAAAGGAAGAGCAGGGAGGGAGAAAGGAAAAGGCGGTAGAGATAGAAGAGAAAGAAAGAAAGGCAAAGAAAGCGGGTGGTGTTTAGGCGGCAGCAGGGAGGGAGAAAGGTGGTGCGGCAGCAGGGAGGGAGAAAGGTTGTGGGGCCATGGTTGTCGCGGTGGTGGGCGTGGGCTGTCGGCAGAGGCGGTCGGGATGTTGTTGGTTGTTGTTGCTGGTTGTTGTTGGCGTTGTTGTTGGCGTTGTTGTTGTTGGTTGATGGAGGAGGGAGGTCGGGTGGTGGGCTTGGAAGAAGGGAGGTCGGATGGTGGGCTGGGAAGAAGGGAGGGAGGTCGGGTGGTGGGCTGGGAAGAAGGGAGGGAGGTCGGGTGGTGGTGGGCCGGGAAGAAGGGAGGTCGGGTGGTGAGGGTGATGGAGGTGGAGGTGGAGTGGTTTTTTTTGTTTTGTTTTAGTTTGGTTTTTTTTTTATGAACTTGGTTTTTTTTTTTTTAGAGAGGGTGGAAGAAAATGAGAGAGAATGAGTGAATGTGAGAAATGAGAGAGGATGAGTGAATGAGGAAGTGAGTTGGGAGATTAGAATGGTGGTAGAGTTGTACAAAATTAGGTAGAGTTATACACAATTAGGGAAGGAGATTAGGGAGGGAGAATTGTGACCTTTGAATGAGATGTAATCTCATCTCTCCATCCCTTCCATCCAAGGGCTCTTATAAGGACTTAGGGACTTATTAGATGTAGTGGGCTTATAAGAAGCCTTCTCTCTCTCTCTCTCTCTCTCTCTCTCTCTCTATATATATATATATATATATATATATATATCGGTATTGCTTTTTCACATACGAATATTACTCTTTCACATACGTCAATTACAACTTTAACCTTGTCATTTTTCATCTTTTAGAAGTAATTTTTTTTTCCCTTCACTAATCATCAGCACCCACCTTCATTCACCACCTCCGTCAGACCATTTACCGGCAACCTTTACTCCGGCCGAACTCACGCCGTCCGACCTCGGCCACACTCCCTCTGCGCCGCACTCCCCGCCCCCTGCGACTACTAGCGTTCCCCTCCCCGAGAACCGCCTTATCTCCAGCCCCAGCACCAGCCGACCACCGCTGTCCCCAGACCTAGCCGACCAACGGCGTCCTACGTCCCGCCAACCACCGTCGTCCCCAGCCCCGTCCGACCATTGTCGTCCCCCTACAATCGCCCCCCTGCACTCCCTCTCCTTGCTCCGCCCACCATGACCACCATAGCCTCCTTGGCTTGCTCCGATCACCACCGTCCAACAATCAAACCCTCATGCCCTCCGCCATTATAAACCCTAATTATGATTCAAAATAATTAATACTCGTAAACAAGTTTTTAGTAATTACAAACAAAATAACTAATTCACTAATTGAAGAAATCTAATTCATTGTTAATTTTCTCGAACAATTTTGATTTAATTTTAGGGAGAAAGTATATGTAAAACCTAATTTGTTTAGATTTAGGAAAAGGGTATAGTATGGAAACTTTATGAAAAAATGTATGTGATAGAGTAAAGTCCGTATGTGAAAAAGCAACACCCATATATATATATATATATATATATATATATATATATATATATATATATAGTAATAAGATCATGTAAGTCCACCTCTTACATGTGAGTCCATAAGTCTCATTGTGAGCCTTTGGATCTTGAAAATGAAGGGATAGGATGAAACACAAAAAAGATGGTTAATCCTCTAATTTTGCTCTCTTCCTCTAATTTTCTTATTAACTCCATTAGTTCTCATCACTAATCATTAACCTTTCATTATCACATCTCCTCATTCTCTCTCTATATCTCACTTCTCCATATTCTCTAAAAAAAACCCAAGAAAAAAAAATCCAAAAAACCAAACAAATAAAAAACCCAAAAAATCCAAATAAATCATTTACTCATATATTCTTCATTCACCTACCACCACCCACCGGACACCACCACAGTCGCCACCGCCACCACTACCACCGCCGCCGCCGCCACGACGTCATTTTTTTAATTTTTTTTTTTTTAAAAACTTGATGTTTGGGTGTTCTTTTTATTTTTTGTTGTTGTTGTTTTTTTCTCCTTATATCGTCTTGCTATATAATATTGTTTTAAATTTGTGAGTTTTTTTTTATTTTAATCTTAGATCTACTAAAATAGATCAATTTTCATTGACCCGTTTTTTTTTGTTCATTTCCGTTTTGTTATTTTTTTTTCAATTTTCATGTTTTGGTCTTTTTTTTTCATTACCGTTTTGTAGTTAATGTTTTGTTTTTTTTGACCCATCTCCGTTTTTTTTTTTTCATTTCCGTTTTTTTTTTTTTTTTTTTTTTTTTCAATTTTCATGTTTTGGTCTTTTTTTTTTCCGGTTATTGAAATTCTTACAAATTATAGTTTGATTTTAGTACTAAATCTATTAGTTATGAAATCTCATTTTTTACTTTTTTCTTGTTGATATCACTTTGTTAATATTCGTCTTGTTATATATATTTGCCAAATTTCGTATTTAAAATTTTCTTTTGGTATTGTGTGATTTAGGATCTATTAAAATTACTTTATCGGTTAAAATTACACTTTTTTTCGTTAAAATTACACTTTTTTCCGTTAAAATTACACTTTTTTGGGGTAAAATCACAAGTTTTTTCCTTGTTAAAAATACACTTTTTTCCGTTAAAATTACACTTTTTTGTGTTAAAATTACACTTTTTTTCCGGTTAAAATTATAGTACTAAATCTATTAGTTATGAAATCTCATTTTTTACTTTTTTCTTGTTGATATCACTTTGTTAATATCCGTCTTGTTATATATATTTGCCAAATTTCGTATTTAAATTTTTCTTTTGGTATTGTGTGATTTAGGATCTATTAAAATTACTTTATCGGTTAAAATTACACTTTTTTCCAAATTACACTTTTTTCCGTTAAAATTACATTTTTTTTTGTTAAAATGACAGTTTTTTCCTTGTTAAAATTACACTTTTTTCCGTTAAAATTACATTTTTTTTTGTTAAAATGACAGTTTTTTCCTTGTTAAAATTACACTTTTTTCCGTTAAAATTACACTTTTTTCTGTTAAAATTACACTTTTTTCCTTTAAAATTACACTTGTCTTCATTAAAGTTACATTTATCTCTACTAAGGTTATCTTCTCAATGACTAAAGTTACGCTTTTGGATTAAAGTTAGAACAATTTGGACTGAAGTTACAGAAATTTGGACTAAAATTACACAATTTGGACTAAAATTACACAATTTGGACTAAAGATACACAAATTCGGACTATAGTTATACATTTGGATTAAAATTACACTTTTATGGACTAAAATTACACTTTCGTGGACTAAAATTACACTTTTGTAGACTAAATTTATACATTTGTGGATTAAAGTTACACATTTGTAGACTAAAATTATACTTTTTTGGACTAAAATTACACTTTTGTGGACTAAAATTACACTCATAAAATGATAAAAGATACACACACTATCAATTTACTAAGTTACACTTTAGTGGACAATGATTGGAATTGCACAATCTAAATGACTCAAAATAAATGAATTGTGTAACTTTAGTTCTAATTGTGTAATTTTACTCTAAATTTAGTCGTAAATAGTGTATTATTAGTTCAAAATTATTAAGTAAATAGTGTATTTTCGGTCCAAAAATGTATTTTTAGTCCAAAATTGTATAATTTTAGTCCAAATTTAGTTGTAAATATTGTATTCAATTTAGTCGTAAACTCCATTAGTTCGTCCAAATAGTCCAAATTAGTTAGTCTATATTGTCCAAATTGTCCAAATTAGTTAGTCCAAATTGTCCAAATAGTCCAAATTAGTCTGTTTAACTTTAGTCCAAGAGTGTAACTTTAGTCATTAATAGAGATAAGTGTAATTTTAACAGGAAAAAGTGTAATTTTAACCGAAAAAAGTGTAATTTTAAAGTAGAAAGGTGTAATTTTAAAGGAAAAAAAATGTAATTCCAACAAGAAAAAGTGTAATTTTAACAAGAAAAAGTGTAATTGTAACAGAATTGAGTATAATTTTAACATAAAAAGTGTAATTGTAACAAAAAAAGTGTAATTGTAAGAAGAAAAAGTGTAATTGTGACAGAAAAAGTGTAATTGTAACAAGAAAAAGTGTAATTCCAACAAGAAAAAGTGTAATTTTAACAGGAAAAAGTGTAATTGTAACAGAATTGAGTGTAATTTTAAAATAAAAAGTGTAATTGTAACAAAAAAAAGTGTAATTGTAAGAAGAAAAAGTGTAATTGTGACAAGAAAAAGTGTAATTCGAACAAGAAAAAGTGTAATTTTAATAGGAAAAAGTGTAATTGTAACAAGAAAAAGTGTAATTCCAACAAGAAAAAGTGTAATTGTAATAGAAAAAAGTGTAATTTTAACAGGAAAAAGTGTAATTTTAACGAAAAAAAGTGTAATTTTAACAGAAAAAAAGGTGTAATTTTAACGAAAAAAAGTGTAATTTTAACAAAAAAAAAGTGAAATTTTAACTGATATTAACAAGGCGAGATTTGTAAAAAAACCAAGATAAACACCAACAATATTAGATCTAAAATAAAAAATGATGTAAAACGAAAATAAAAAATAAAAAACGATGTAAAACACCAACAATATTTAAACACCAAGATAAACACCAACAATATTAGATCTAAAATAAAAAACGATGTAAAACACCAAAAATATTTACACTTTTTTTAAATAGATAACATAATAAATTTAAACAAGACGGGATTTGAAACAAAAAAAAACAAGATGATATTTGAAATACGAAATATATAACAAGACGATATTTAAAACAAATAAAATCTCAAAAAAAAAGACTCACTAAAAAAACCAAGCACAACTACTACCACCATCCCAAACCTAACACGCCAACAACAACAACCAACATCTATTTAAAAAAAAACAGATTTGATATGAAAAAAAAGGAGATCTATTTTCGGGTGTTGTTGTGGTAAACAAAAAAAAAATTAAAAAAAAAAATTCGAAATCTGGGAAAGAAGAAAAAAAATTCATAAACAAAATTTTGAAAAAAAAAACAAAAAAAAAAAAAAACGAAACAGGGAAGAGGAAGAAAAAGAAAACAAAGACACACAATGAAATAAACGAAATAAAAACACGAAATCAAAAACAAATCTGAGAAAACGAAATAAATGAAAACAAAACCTCATTGCATATTATACAAATCTCAGAAAACCGAAATAAATGAAAACAACAATGAAAAAAACGAAATCAAAAATGAAATCAAAAATACAAATCAAAAACAAATCTCAACAAAGAGATCTGAAAATATGGTGAAGAAAAAAAAAGAAAAAAAAAGGCGGAAAGAGGATGAGGAGGCGGTCGGTGTGGTGCGTGGTAGACGGGAGTGGTTGGGGTGGTTGTTGGCCGGGAGTGAGGAAGAGGACGGGAGTGTTGGTGTTTGGGGTGGTCGTTTTTTTTTTTTTTTTTTTTTTTTTTTTTTGGGGTGATGAGAGGACGAGAGAATGAGAGAGATGTGGTTTTTTGTTTTGGAATTAATTAATGAGAGAGTAGTGAATGAATGAATGATAAGAATGAGGAGGAGATTAAGAGTGATTAGGAAGGGAGATTAGCTAGATGCATTTCTAGCCCTCCATTGAGATGTAATCTCCTCCCTTCATCTCCTTCATCCAAAGGCCCATATGAAGACTTAGGGACACATGATAGATGTAAGGGACTTAGGAGAACTTGATTATATATATATATATATATATATATATATATATATATATATATATATATATATATATATATATATATATATATATATATATATATATATATATATATATATATATATATATATATATATATATATATATAATTGGTAGGTAGGTGGGTATTTGGTGGGTATGACGTAAAACGCATCCCCGCCCCACCACCCATGGCGGGTGGAATTTTCGTACCCGTACCCACCCCACCACCCGCGAAAGTTGTACCTATACCCGCCCTATTTGGGACGGGTGCGGGCCAGTACCCGCTTATACCCGCCCCGCTGACATCCCTAGTAAGGAATGATGAGCGAGGATCTCATGTTTTGCATATATACATACTCCCTACTATTCACAATAAACTTCTCCTTTTATTTTAACACAAAAATTAAGGAAACACACTACCCACCATATAAATAAATTTGGACCACAAAAATAAACTACCCCAGCATACAATAAAATTTGGACCACACAAATACTTACCAAAAAAAGAAAATAGGGAAGTTATTGTGAATAGATGAAAATGAAAATAGGGAAGTTTATATTGAATATGAGGGAGTACTATTTTTATTTTCTTAATTTTTCGTATCATTATTATGTTATAGTACTGTATTTTTTGCGCCATTTCTACTTTCATTAAAATCCATTGTTAATTTCACATATTTTTATATTTTTTTTCATTAAGCTGTACTGATTGGATCGAGACATTAAATAGGACAAAAATACGTAATGAGTTATTGTCCAATCCAAAGTACGAAGATTACTTGATTGTTTCAAAAAATACATCAAAATCCTGAAACCAATGACCACATCATTATCCTCCCCTCCAACAATAATATTTGCCCATCTTACACCGCCGTTATCACCAAACAAGACTAGTTGCTTGATCATCACCACATTAACAGGAAGATTTTCTACTTAAGACACTCACATATATCCCCAATAACAAGGCCACACCGACTGAGGACGTTCATCCACATTGGCTAAGGCGGGTCCACTTCCTTGGGCCACTACATAGTGGACCCAATCGGCTCTGATACCACATGTTGCGACTACCGCCTCTACCACACCATCATATTAGTATGATATTGTTGTTTTAGGTCAAGCCCACACGTATTTGTTTTTGGGTTCCTTTCCAAAAGGCCTCATATTAATCGAGTGATGAAACACTTATAAACAAATTCATCTTTTTTTTTCCAATGTGGGACTTTGGTTGCTACCCCAGTCCCCAACCTAACATTTGCGGTAACTAATTCTACTAATTTTCGATCCAACACCCGGTTAACGAGTTCATTTAGAGAGTTATTAAGCTTCTTCACAAAGTTAATAAGTAAGTTCCGTTATTTTATAAATGGATGTCTCGGTATTAAAACTCATGATGAAAAACTTTACCGCCTAATAATCCTCAGCTAGTCTTGCTATAGACGGATATATCCGTCTATAGCTAAAGACGGGTCAAATAGCTTGAAAGTGGTCATATTTTTGGCCTCCACCACTCCACTTGTTGCTTGTCCTATTAGGAATGTGTTATTGTATTTGACCCGTCTTTAATTATAGACGGATATGTGTCGTCTATAATGAGATTTTGTGAATAATCCTACCCAACTCAAATTCCAATAAAAATCGAATGGTACGAAAAAAAAAAAAAAAAAAAACTTTGTAAATGAATACGGCAAGTCCAACCGGGTCAATAACTGATAAATCAAAACTTTGTTATTGTATTTCCACAACTTTGGGCCCCTTCTCTCTCTATTTTACACACTACCTATCTCTCACTTTAATGGTGATTGCGAAACCCTCACATTTATTGTCTTCTTCTTAAATCTTAACCCATTCTTCCTCTACTTATTTACTTTTCTGCTCATCATTTTCATCCCTCTATTATATCCCAGACATAAAGAAAGGTGTGCCATTGTTTTTTAATTTCAATTTACTTTCTTCAATTTTGAATCTTATACTCACATCATTCCTTAATCATTACAGTATGTATGTTTTTTAATTATGTTGTGTTTATGTATCATGTACTCCGTATATGTCATGGAATAACAAGATCTAGTAGCTCAGTTTTCAACTGGGTACATTTACTTAATTGGGTTAGATCAAGATTAGCAACTCATTTTACATTTACAGAATTCTGTTGTTTTGTTAATCGTAATTTTGCATGTTCAATTTACCACTACTGTAGTGGGTATTTCGTATTTATACGAATAAGGCTGCGTACATCTGAACCGTGTTCATCCTGCTTTCAGCGGGATCAACTCCAGGTTGTTCCTCCATGAGGACCAATTAATTCTGGTTTTCCTTCAAAGATTTTCCTTCTTTAGTAGTTAAACAATGACAGTCATATACAAATATCATAGTATAAAGCTTATACCTTTGCAATTTGCATGTTGCTATCACTGAAAGGTGAGCTTATACGTTTCGTGTTTTGTCACGTGATTTTATTTTGGCCTTTTGTTGTTGTTGTTGTTGTTGTTGTTGTTGTTGTTGTTGATGATGCTGCTGCTGTGTACTGTTTTTACTGGAACTAGGGTTGTGGAGGGTGTGATCTAGATTGATTCATAGAGCCTTATATCTTGTGTTTTTGTTCTTCAGTTGAGGTATACTGGGGCTTGTAATTCACGACAAAGCTTCGGTGGTAACAGCATCTGACCATGTCTGCCCCAGGGAAAAAAGATATGAAGTTGGTTCTAGATTTGGGGGCTTGGTCTTTTAATGTTGTCACTTCTGTGGGGATCATTCTTGTCAACAAGGCCTTAATGGCGACATATGGTTTTACATTTGGTGAGTTTTCATAATTTGTCATTCTACTTGTTTTTTTGGCTTTCTGAGTACATCACAAATAGGAGTTGTTGGTTTGGCTCTGTCATCTCTTGTCTAGGAATTATGTTAATCGTCGTTAGTATTTGGATTGCCCTTTCATGTCAACTCAAATCATTTTGATTATGGATCCGTGATGAGTGCCTTGGTGTGAAACTGCCAACGATGTATACGGTTATGGTGTTCAAGAAGATGCTGAGAATGAGCAATAACGGATGACCGCATCTGTGTTTTTCAGAGCGAAATATTTCTGCTGGGTGCAGGGGGTGGGAATGTGGGCGGTGTTGTTTTTAGGATTGGGGGAGTGTTGAATAATTATATCGGCGACACTTCGTCGCCACTCAGCTGATATTCCTTGCATACTGGATAAAAATTATCTCTAGAGGCAGTGAGCGAGTGGTGGTGCGCGCAATGACCCCCAACTTATTCCCAGTCAGGCAATGATAAATACACGGAGTAATTTTTTTGGTTCAAAATTTCCTCCTCCGTATTCCTTTAATTGCTTATGCCAGCCAAACAATGATAAACATCAATGGGATTAAATAAAAATCATTGAAGTGCTTTAATCTTGTGTTCAAATTTCTATCATCTTTTTTAGAGCTAAAATGTTCAGAATATCAGCTTTTATGTTTGATAGCTTAAATATCCGATCATGATGACTTACTAAGTTTTGTCTTATTGTCGTTTGTTACAGCTACAACATTAACTGGTCTTCATTTTGGAACAACCACGTTATTGACTTCATTACTCCAATGGCTTGGATATATACAGCCAACAGAACTGCCATTTTCAGAGATTGTGAAGTTTGTTCTCTTTGCCAACTTCTCGATTGTAGGGATGAATGTTAGCTTGATGTGGAATTCTGTGGGATTTTATCAGGTTAATTGACTTAAATTGCAAGAAGCTTAAAGTTAAAGGGCTCAGGTTTGAATAAAAGGTAAATCTTACCAATAATGTCTGCCATGCTTTTCAGATAGCAAAGCTGAGCATGATCCCAGTATCTTGTTTTCTTGAAGTGGTATTGGACAAGGTGCGATACTCTAGAGACACCAAGCTTAGCATCGGTTTAGTTCTGATGGGTGTTGGAGTTTGCACTGTCACTGATGTTTCAGTCAATGCAAAAGGTTTCATTGCCGCTTTCGTGGCAGTTTGGAGCACTGCTCTGCAACAGTATGTAAGTCATGAAACTTGGGATTTATCTGGTCTTAAACTGCAAGTTCCATATAAATTTCTTCTGTATCTGCAAATTGGATGATGTTGGATCACCCTAAAAGCTGTCTATTCTCTTGATTGGATTTTATTTAGTTGGTGTTTTAGTTGTCGTCCAATCTCTTAGGCGTTGTTTGGATAGGACATTAGGAGGAACGGGGAGGGCAAATAGAGTAATGGTATTTTCCTTCCAAACCTTATTTTTCGAAAGGATATCAATTTCTCTTGTAGGAACTAGGAAGGAAACTAGAATCCTCTCTCCATTCCCTTCCCTTCGATCCAACTTTCTATCCACACAAGGAATTATTGTTTTATTCTAAACTGTACACTGCAATCAGTATTCCAAGAATATTAGTTCAATAATTTTAATGTTTACCTTGGTTTGAACTTTGAAGGAGTTGAAGGGATTTCTAATTTGTTGTTCGGTGGACCTCTTGTCCTCCCAACACATTTGTGCTATCAAGTAAACTATTATTTTTCTATCAAAGAAAAAAAAAGAACTAATATCATGCCTAGTTGCCCCCTCTTGGACTATTATGCTAGATCCCTATATCTGTCTAGATCTCGGTTGTGGCAGAGCTTGCGAACTTTATTTTTTGAGAAGAAATAATTGTTTATGGAGACGAGGGACGACACAAGGGTTTTATGTCTCTCCATCTTTTCACAAGATCAACCATCAAAGTTCAGTTTATTTATTGATTAAATCTCGTTTTTTTTTTGTGCAGTATGTGCATCATCTACAACACAAATACAATATAAGCTCTTTCAATCTATTGGGCCGCACTGCTCCAGTGCAGGCTGCTTCCCTACTGGTTGTAGGGCCCTTTCTAGACTATTGGCTGACTGAGAAAAGGGTTGATGCCTATCCCTACTCTGAAATCGCTGTGGTAAGCATTCCTTGAGTTGTCATCCAATTGATGCATAGTTTTCCTTCTAATTAATGAATGATTTCCATGGAGGTGGGGAAATTCAAAGCATTCATCTTTTGTATCATGTATACAATCAGAAGTGCAAAGTTTGTTAGTTTACCTGGTAAAGCTATTTAATGCTGGTATATTTGAACAGAGTTTGAACCTAATCAACATTGACCCAGCCGCACATGTGCGGAGCTTTTACTACACCCTGAATTGGATTTTATTTATTTACAACTTCATTCTCTGGATGAACACTAGAAATGAAAATGGACTCTTTGCGTTTGAGCTTATATTCAAGAATCACTCAAGCATCAGATCTTCGGAATTTACTTTTTACTCAGGGTGCTTTCTGAATACAAGTTGCTAAATTTTACCGATATGCTTACCTACTAAATCTAATGAGATGTTGAAGTTCAAAATTTTGGACATGATTTGAGTTATTGCGTGAAAAAACTCGATTCAATCCTGTCTTCCATTACCCAGCTGACTTAAATTTATTGGTCATACTCCGTATTATAAAACTTAGGCCGCCTATACATTGATTGGAAACTAGATTGTGATGCTATTCCATATGCTCAATAAGAATGGAATTAAGTGAAAATGTATTAACTTCGATAATGAAATTTTTTAAAGCTAACAGCGGCAAATGTAGTGAATTAATCCATGTAACTCAGACTCGTGTAATATCCTACAATACAGCTGAGTATCTCAGTCTTTGGCCCTTTTTATAACTAATAATGCTTTATGTTTTTGGCTCATTGATATCTATGTAACTAACTAAAGTGTATCATATTCTGCAGTTCTTCATAATCTTGTCCTGCATAATTGCAATTGGGACCAACCTCAGCCAGTTTATCTGCATTGGTAGATTCTCAGCCGTGTCCTTCCAAGTGATCGGTCACATGAAGACTATCCTCGTGCTAATCCTCGGATTTACCTTCTTCGGGAAAGAGGGTCTCAATTGGCACGTTGTTGTCGGTATGATGATTGCTATTTTGGGAATGATATGGTACAGCAATGCTTCCACCAAGCCAGGAGGTAAGGAACGTTTTACCCCAACACTCTCAGAAATCGAGCAAGAAGATAGAGATAAATTGCTAGAATTGGGTCAGGTAGATGAGAAAATGCCGATTCTGAACGAGAAGCATGATCTTAAATAGATGGCCTCTAAAATTATGGCTGCTGATTAAGATCAGAGGTTGCTAGTTTAATTGTTTGTCCTGAATTATATAAGAGTAAAGATCAGAAATACACAGCATTAGTAGAGAACCAATTCTTTGTCTTGTGAATTGTAATTCCCATTGTGAAGTTAGCATACACATCATCTATCAGATTTTTCCTCAAAAATTATTGTACTTATGAACTCGATTGACAAGTTATTATCGTCCTGATTAGCATTAAGGATCTTTGTTATACTTTCACAGATTTCCCTTTTTCTTTTGAATTCGATACCAACTTCTCATAGTCTATATTGAAGCGGGTCTAGGTGAAACACAAGACTGGGAAAGTCAATAAGAGAAGTCAGACTGGTTTGTTATCAATCAATGTCCAATCGTGGACGGAGCTAATGACTGATAAACCAATGGTATTATATCTTCATTTGAGACTTGCACTCGTAATTGGTCACTACAGCTTGCTCTCAATTATTTTACTATAAACACAGCGGGAACCTTGATAGCTCAGTCGTAAATTGGACAGATGAGCAAACAAAAACTAACAAGGCATCTGACCGGTTTGTTGGGTTACACGAGTCTACTGGTTCTCATGTTTACATGCCTATATGTAACCGGTCTGTGTGGAGCTTGACCAATTTCAAAATAGTCTCTACACACGGAATACATATCCTGAAGGAAGGTTGTACAGAAAGTTGTATCGTATTATGAGAGGTATTGTAGGCAGATCTTTAATTTGGTTAATGGACTTGGTTTTAGAAGGCATGTTAGGAAACAGTAAACAAACTGGTCCTCAACATTCAAAACGCGTTATTGAAAATGAGATTTCAACAATAATATACTGAATGACCACTAATTAACCTACATTATTATTGTAAAACTGTTTAATTTTAGTAGCTAAAAACAATTAACTCGGCTAGTCCCTTTTGTAACGAAGAAAATGTAACTATATTATGATAATAAGTCCTATTCACTAAGATGTTCCACAATTCCGAAAATGGCAAATTCACTAAGTTCTTCCACTTTCTTTATTAGTCTATTATTTGTGGTTTTTATGACTTGTGACCCCACATTCTCTCTTATTTTCATTTTCCTCCATTTTCCACCACAAATCTCCTTCCTCTTAAAAATTCCCCAAAAAATAATGTGAAAGATCATAGTGAATTGGAGGGTAACTATTTACCAATTTTTATTTAGCAAATTGACTCGTTTATCGGATCTACTCGGGTGTGGTGTCTGTCTGATGTCTGGTGAGTAGAAGTGAGTGAATGTTGACAAATAGTTGGGGGAAACAGCTAGCCCAGCCCAGCCCAGCCCAGCCCAGCCCAACCATAAGAGGCCTAATCTTTTACTTATATTGGACCACGTCATCCAAAGGACAATATGAGCACGTGTGGCCACTAAGTCTTTGTAACTTGGCCCTCCAACCCAAATTAAGGAATTTTAATACTCCCTCCCTCTCCCTCTATCATACTTTTATTGTCCTTTTTTTATAGAAGGATTTAAGAATAGGGTAAAGTTAATATTCTATTCCTTCAATTAAAAGTAAAATGGACAATATCATTTTGATAGGATGAGGGTTGGTTAAAAAAAAAAACTAGGGGCAATAACTGTAGTATACTAATTTATTATACTAAATCTAGAAAAGAGACAATGAAAATGTGATACATTTTGGAGCAAAGGGAACAATAAAAATGGGATGGAGTGAGTAACATAATCAACGGCTCATTAACACCTATTCTTCATTTGGTTACATAAGAGAATATGACAATTGGCTTAAATAGTCTAAAACTGTATACCAATACAAACACTTGTGTAAGACAGTTTATATAAAAATATTGTAAAAGTGGATTTTTTTAATACCCATTTTTAACTGCTAATAGGATTGTGTTGAATCTATTTTACAACTATATTAGTTTAAACCCGTCTTTCACAAGATAACAAGACTAAGGGTAAGATTATCCAGTAAGACTCTCACAAGTCTTGAGAGTCTGCCATATCAACTTTCCACTTGCTTTTATTATTTCTTTATTGCTGAGATTCACCTCATACTTTATACATTACCTGTTAGACTTATCTCGCTCAGACTCTACTTTTCCATTTCACTTATTTTTAAACAAACTTAAAAAAGAGAACTAAAAGAAATGACACATAAGATGCACTGAGATAATTTCCTTTGAAAGTGGGATCAAGACTTACCCAAAGTCTTAGGGTAAGATTATCAGTAAGATTGACCTGTTGATGTTTAGCAGAGGGGACATGGGCTCCATTACAATTATCCTTAGAATTTTTGCCACCTTCTCTGCTGCTTCAGGACTTGCTATGAACAATGAGAAATCTGAGATTTATTTTAATGGTATGGCTCCTGCTGAGGTGGATTATATTCTACATTTGTCTGGTTTTAAAGTTGGAGTGTTCCCTTTTCGTTACCTAGGTATTCCTATCTCTTACAACAGGATGGATGTTGGTGACTGCACCAGACTCGTGGAAAAAGGTGGTGGGAAGAATCATGGGGTGAGGGGGCCAAAAAACTAAGTTATGCAGGCATGCTTGTTCTCATTAGGGCTGTGTTGACTCAGTTGCACTCCTTCTGGACTAGAGTCTTTGTGATCCCTCTTACTGTTATTGATAGAATTGAGGGGATTTGTAGGAACTGTCTCTGGTCAGGGTCTGATCAGTATTTGAAAACCCCTGCTGTGTCATGGGAGAAGATTTGCAATGAGAAGAGATATGGGGGGTTGAACATTGTTAATGCTAGGCTATGGAATCAGGCTGTCATTGGTAAGTATACCTGGTGATTGGCAGCTAAATCAGATCATATGTGGATAAGATGGGTTGACCATGTCTATATGAAGGGCAAGGATTGGCATGAGTACACTCCTACTGCTAATTCTAGCTGGACCTGGCGTAAGATTTGCAAGGTAAGAGACATTCTGAAACCTGGTTTTTTGAATGGACAGAGGATTGACAACAAGGGTGTTTACTCAGTATCTAGTGGATACAAGAGGTTATGTGGTCAGCAGTCTAAGGTTAGTTGGTACCCTTTGATCTGAAATAACACCCGTATTGTAATACTACGGTTTTATGAGTCTCTGGGTACTCTATCGAGTGGGCCTTACTCTGTCGAGTAAGGGTGGTTTGCAGTTTAAAATAGTTCCTGACCTGTTGGGTACTCGATCGAGAAACCTTGATACTCGATCGAGTAAGGGGGCACTCGATCGAGTACCTCAGCTACTCGATCGAGTAGCCGGTTTACGGGGTGATGATTTATCGGGTTTTGTTAATAATGCGATTGAATATATAAACAACTCCGTCACTTCCTTAATACATTTTATCAAACCTAATTACGTTCAAAGAGAAAACAAACTACGTTCTTCGCATCAATCACATTATTAACAAATCCCGGAGCTTGAGAGGTCGGATTTCATTGTTCTTTACATCTTTGTGATCCTTGCGTCGAGGGTAAGATCTACGTATCGAATTTGTTATATTTAATTAAGTTTCGTTAAACCCTAATTTTGGGAATTGGGGATTTGTGTTAGTTTTGTGATTGTTAGTAATTATGTGATTATATGTTAGGAGGAGGATTCGTAGAAGAGGAATTTTTGATACAGCTGTTGAGACCGTCTGATTGTGATGCTGTTCTAGGTAGGGTTTCCCTACTCAGTATTAGTCCCATGATGCATTGTTGGTGTTTGTGATTGTTGAATGTTATCGTATTCGTATTGTGACGGTTGTTGGTTGTGATTGCTGTTTAATGGTTGTGATTGTTTGTCTCTGGTTCTCGAGATGCGTTCTCGGCTGAGTGGAGTCACTTGCGGGAGTGGCTTCACGCCCTAGTTTCACCCTCCGTGGAACCCGCCACGGGAGGGGATGTGCACATTAATGGGACAGGGTTATCTCTCAGTATGATGAGTGGGGCTTAGGTGGGAACGGCTGCGGTCCTCCACTGGCAGGGCTGGTCCAGTGGACAGTCGGTGACGGAGATTGATTGGAGTGGGTGTGATTGTGTGTGTGACCGTTTGAGCTGTGTTATTTGTTGTGTTGTTGGTTTATATAAATTGTGTGATTAGTACTAACCCTGTTTAAATGTTTTAAAAACTGTGGTGATCCATTCGGGAGTGGTGAGCAGTTATTGAGCAGGTATGATATGACGCGTATGGGATAGCTGGGATGAGTCATCACGTGGCAGTTAGAAGTCTTCCGCTGTGTCAGACGATGTTTTATAGCTTTGATAGTTTTAGCAGTAGACCGTCTGAGAATCTTGTATTTCTTTTTATTAGTTTTGGAGTTGTTATGTAATCACTTTAAACATTATTTACTTTTAAGTATGTTTCGTTATTGTCTTATGATTATCATTGCCTCGGGAAACCGATATGGTAGTACTTCCATGCCTTAAGTGGTCCTGGTAAGGCACTTGGAGTATGGAGGTGTTACAAAATGGTATCAGAGCGACGATCCTGAAACCTGTAACCAATGAATCCAATGAATATAGGGAGTCAAATAAAATGAACCCGGGGTAGAAGTTGTAGGAGCTAATGCAAAGACTTAGGAGACGTCCTAAAGTCGCGAACTCGCCCTACAATTTTGAACCGGTCACCATGGGATATGAGTCGGGATCGCTATGTGTTTATCTTGTAAATTGTGTATCTATATAGTGATGTGTGACATGAATCAGTGGATGTACGTATGTGGATAATGGGGAATGTGTAGAAAAGATGGTGACGATGTGATTTCGTATGTTGTTGGTTGAAAGCATGTTGCATGATAGTTGGTTTAAAATGTTGGTTGGAATTGTTAGAAAAGTGTATGAGAATGATGAGTAATGTGGTGGAAAAAGGAAGTAGTTCATATGTAATATGATTATACATAATTTTGTTTGTGTAATTTTATATAATGATTTCTTATACATGTTTACTATTGTTCATATGTATATGTTGTATGAAGAATGTGGTGGAAATTGATGAATTGATTGGAAAATATGGAGTGGCAATCGCATGAGAATATGAATTTTGTGATTATGAATATGTTTAAGTGACGAAGTGTATTTGTAATATTGTTGCGTTAGTAACATGGAAATAGGATTTGTAATGTATGACTATGTTTTGTTTACGAAAAGTGATAGAATAAAAGCATGTGGGTAAGTCATGATTGGCAAGTTAAATAAATTATTTGCATGATGAATGTTGTTGCTTTGTTTTCGAAAATAGTAACATATGATTGGGACTACTGGTTTTATGAGTATTGGGTTGTTTTTGCTTACCTTGTTGTCGTTTAGGTTGTTTGGAAGTAAAATCAAGTAGTTGTGTTTTTCGATTATAAAGAGGTTGTCTTTAAACTGTTATAAATTGAGATGTATAAATGATTTTAATGTGATTCCAATTGAAGGTGATAGCTTGTTCTTTTACGGTTCTAACGATAGGTCACACGCCCAAAACGACCAAGAAATGAGTGAGTTATGACCGTTTTACGAAAACTGGACAGTGCTGAGAATTGCGTAGGGTACTCGATCGAGTAGCCTTGGTACTCGACCGAGTAGGCGGCACTCGATCGAGTACGTTAGTTACTCGATCGAGTAGCCCTGGTGATTTGTTTTACGTACTTCTGACCTTCACCTACTCGATCGAGTAAGTCCCTTACTCGATCGAGTGGCCAGTACTCGATCTAGTGACTCATGATTCGGGTCATATGCTTATCTTTTGAATTCGTTGCATATCATGTGTAATTCAAAGGAGTCATTTTGCTTCTTTATGCATTTTTTTACATGAACGTTGGTCTTGACGCGTAAGTTACCCAATCTTGTGGTGTAGTGAGTGGCACCTGTGGTGAGTATGAGTTCGGTGGGAGGACATGAGTTATATGTGGTTGTGATAGATAGTGGAAAAAGAAAAGGAAGATCATTATGGCTTAATTGAGACATAGAGCATGTTTTCTGAGATGAAATGAGATGAGTGATATGATTGTGTGTTGAGTAACGTAAAAGTAAGTGAATATGGGCAAGGGATGATGTGAGTCTAAGGAACGTGAGAATGAAAGGATTGAGAGTAAGGATGTGGATAGTGGCAACTTGAGATGTGTAAAGAATTATGGAGGGAGATGGTTAGGAGTCGTGTGGGTCAAGAATATATGTAGTGAAAGTTCGTTTTAAAAGGGGTTGAGAATAGTGGTATATAGTGAACTTTATGGAGACATGTTGCGAGGTGGATTTGTAGACAGTGAGTGAGTTTGGAAGATTTGGTTTATTAAGAGGTGAAACTACGTGTGATTTCTTTGGGCATTTAACGGTATGAAATAAATTTTGATTTCTAGAGATGTACGAAGGAGATGCAATTGTTTGAACAGTGAACGTTGATTTTATGGATAGATTAGTCGCAAGTGTGAGTGATAGCATAATAAGAGAAGATCCATGGTAAGAAAGAGTGAGATGATATCGATATAAAATAATGAGATGTGAGTTTTGGAGCAATGAGAAAGTAACCGGAACACTAAAGAGTTAGGAAGAAGTAATAAGGAGTTTTATGGTTAATTGATTTTGTCGAGAGTAAAAGAAAAGAATGAGGGGAGTAAAACTAGGAAAATGTTGACCGGAGTTATGTGATATAAAAGTAAGGAATCGTCAAGATGTATGATACTATCATGGGGATTTGAGTTAACAGTTACATAGGAGTCTCGGGACAACATGATTATTCATGGGTTTTGAGGAATTAAGGGAGTAAGAGGTTGATAGAGTACCTGCACGATATAAGATATTGGTGGAGAGTTAGATGACGATACGGTTAAGGATAGTGTTGGGAAGAATGTTGAGGTAAATTTTGTTGGTGGATTTGATGTTCGTTATTTGGAATGTTAGCCAAAGATAGGAAATAAACCGTGATGTTTAGAGATGAGTGTAAGAGGTTTGATGTCCGGACAGTGGTAGTGTTATGGTTTGTGACTAATGGTTAAGAGTGATGGTATATTAGAAAGGTAGCAATTCTAAAGAGGTTGATTTGGTAGGGACCTGATTGTTGTGTATGATTGTGAGAGGGTATAAGATGTGGTTAGATGAGGCGGATGCTAATAGTTGAATAGTAATGGTATGGTTATACTTGGCAGGAAGTGATGGTTGTGCGAATGGGGGAATATGTTATGAGGGGCATATGAGTTAAACTCGGGCGATAGGTAACCTTTGTTGAGTGGTAACTTACGTGATCAGGATTGACTGGTTGGATGCGATTACGGGTCTGTGATATATATAAATGTTTGTGTGAGGTTTTAACCTCACAAGAAGTGGTATGGTGTGATTATTATAAAGTTGTATTTGAATGTTCTGTAATGCATGTTGGGTACACTAATCTAATTGAATGATATTCAAAAAGGTAATAATTTGAGTGATCTGGCGTGACTGGTTATACTTGTATGCATTCATGATATATGTTATTCCGTGATATGGTAAGGGGATGATATTCATGAGGTTATTATCTGTTTAATTCATATAATATGTTGCATTGTGATTTAGTAAAGTGGATTTGAGTAAGTTTTTCTTGTCCGAGAAGTTATGTTGAGTCAGTGTTTATGGGATTGTGTAAGTTGTGATGACTATCGATGTGGTTGTGGTGCCTCGGGTGGTGATCCGGGCACGGTATTTAGTGTTGTGATGCGGGTATTTTCGCACTGCGGTGTGGCTGTTGGTGGCGGTGTTGCGATGCCGTCACCGGTTGTGGTGGAGTAGGCGGGATGATTATGATTCGAGTTTTGAAAGTACATACCAGTTACACATAAATTGTTGTTTTGTTTATTGATGTTTCTTATCAGTTAAGTTTTGGAATGAGGGTAGAGTATGATATGAAAGAGAGTTGTATATGTTTTCATTGTTGTCATGATATAGTGATATTCTGTTGATGGGACATAGTTGTGAGAAGTTGTTACAGTAATTTTGATCTTGTTTTAAGATGAGGCATTGGTAGTCATAGTCATGGCAAGTGATTCGTGGAACATGTGTTGTAATGATCTAAAAGCGGCTGGTGGTTCATAATCTTTTGTTGAGACAGTGAGAGTAGGATATTGGGAATTGGTGTCATGTTAAGTTATGTATGAGTTTTGCGGTAATGAAAGAAAAGAACTCGAGGATCTAGTGTGAGTGTACGTAACAAGTGTGGATCGTGAGTTATGCTGTTGACGATAGGAGTTTTATATAGTTTATATAGAGAGGTATGTCCTGTTGCGGTAATGTGGAAGAGTTAAAGTTTCGGGTTAAGCTAAAGATTTTGAGGTATAGGTTAGGTGGTGTGATGAGTGAATTGAAGTATGAGAATTGTTTAAGTAACAGAGCCTTGGATACATGCATGGCGAGTGTTTAGAGTATAGGTGGTTATCTATGACATGTGATGATGATGAGAATAATAAGAAGATATAACTAAGGATATAGTATTAGTAAGTTACGAGGACGTAACATTGATCTTAAGAGGAGTAGGATGCGACAAAGAGAGTTTAATGGTTGTATAGGTTGTAGTCGATTTGGAAGTTTGAGTCTTGATGTAGAATAAAAGATGGATTCGTGTTGTGGTTGATTTTGTTAAAGGCCATGGCCGTGCTTGTAGTAGTGTGATGTTTAGGAGTGTGAGAATATTTCACTAGTGTTGACAGTTGGATGATGAGGTTATGAGTGTGAGTAAACTTCGAGGACGAAGTTCCTTTTAAGGGTGGTAGAATGTAACATTCCGTTTGATGTCTATGAGTGTCTTGATATTGGATTTGGTAGTGGATGATATATTATGGAGCTAGCAGCGTTAGAGAATGGTAGTTGGTAGTGTATGGAGTTAGTGTCGAGAGAGTTTACGATGTAGTTGATACGACATCGTGAGCGATGTGTGGTGGTAGGAATAGTTGGTGGAGTTAGTGTTAAGAGTTCATGGTTTCATGTTTTATAACATGGGGTTTTATTTTGAGTTCTTAGTAACTTTGTTGCGTCTTGATCGAGTTAGTATGTTCGTTTTTATGTATGGGTTGAACTTCGGGGACGAAGTTCTTTTTAAGGAGGGAAGACTGTAATACTACGGTTTTATGAGTCTCTGGGTACTCTATCGAGTGGGCCTTACTCTGTCGAGTAAGGGTGGTTTGCAGTTTAAAATAGTTCCTGACCTGTTGGGTACTCGATCGAGAAACCTTGATACTCGATCGAGTAAGGGGGCACTCGATCGAGTACCTCAGCTACTCGACCGAGTTGCCGGTTTACGGGGTGATGATTTGTCGGGTTTTGTTAATAATGCGATTGAATATATAAACAACTCCGTCACTTCCTTAATACATTTTATCAAACCTAATTACGTTCAAAGAGAAAACAAACTACGTTCTTCGCATCAATCACATTATTGACAAATCCCGGAGCTTGAGAGGTCGGATTTCATCGTTCTTTACATCTTTGTGATCCTTGCGTCGAGGGTAAGATCTACGTATCGAATTTGTTATATTTAATTAAGTTTCGTTAAACCCTAATTTTGGGAATTGGGGATTTGTGTTAGTTTTGTGATTGTTAGTAATTATGTGATTATATGTTAGGAGGAGGATTCGTAGAAGAGGAATTTTTGATACAGCTGTTGAGACCGTCTGATTGTGATGCTGTTCCAGGTAGGGTTTCCCTACTCAGTATTAGTCCCATGATGCATTGTTGGTGTTTGTGATTGTTGAATGTTATCGTATTCGTATTGTGACGGTTGTTGGTTGTGATTGCTGTTTAATGGTTGTGATTTTTTGTCTCTGGTTCTCGAGATGCGTTCTCGGCTGAGTGGAGTCACTTGCGCGAGTGGCTTCACGCCCTAGTTTCGCCCTCCGTAGAACCCGCCACGGGAGGGGATGTGCACATTAATGGGACAGGGTTATCGCTCGGTATGATGAGCGGGGCTTAGGTGGGAACGGCTGCGGTCCCCCACTGGCAGGGTTGGTCCAGTGGACAGTCGGTGATGGAGATTGATTGGAGTGGGTGTGATTGTGTGTGTGACCGTTTGAGCTGTGTTGTTTGTTGTGTTGTTGGTTTATATAAATTGTGTGATTAGTAATGACCCTGTTTAAATGTTTTAAAAACTGTGGTGATCCATTCGGGGGTGGTGAGCAGTTATTGAGCAGGTATGATATGACGCGTATGGGATAGCTGGGATGAGTCATCACGTGGCAGTTAGAAGTCTTCCGCTGTGTCAGACGATGTTTTATAGCTTTGATAGTTTTAGCAGTAGACCGTCTGAGAATCTTGTATTTCTTTTTATTAGTTTTGGAGTTGTTATGTAATCACTTTAAACATTATTTACTTTTAAGTATGTTTCGTTATTGTCTTATGATTATCATTGCCTCGGGAAAGCGAGATGGTAGTACTTCCATGCCTTAAGTGGTCCTGGTAAGGCACTTGGAGTATGGGGGTGTTACAAGTATTCCCAAGCACTCTTTCATTGGATGGTTGGTTGTTCAGGAGAGGCTCATGACCAGAGAAAGGTGATGTGAATCGCAAGCGGAAGTCTTGACTTGTACTAGCAAATAGACGAAGGATCCGAATGCACTAGGTGCAACCCGATCAATCCGTATATTCGTAGTGAGTTTTGAATAAAAAGGAAAGGATATTTGTCGTAGCTAGACCTATAGCTACGCCAATGGGTGAATTGTTTGATACTCGTCAAACAATTCGACTCAAACTTAGGATCACGTCCCTCGTTCAAGCAAGGTGCGAAATCGCGTTTCGACCTCTTGAGCCAAACCACTCGTGTAACAACACAAGAAGATAAGACAAGTTTTAGAGATTACTCTCAAGTTTTTTTCTTCAAAATTGGATGATGAACAAATGAGAGCTACAAGCCTTTATATAGGCCGAATTTCCTTGGGCACCAAGGCTAGCTTTTAATGCCTTGTGGTGAGTTCTAGGCCATGTAGGAGAACTAGGTAAGACTAAGATAAAAACTAGGCAAGACTTTGTAGAAAACTAGGCTATGACAAAAACTAGGCTATGACTTTGTAGAAAACTAGGCTATGACAAAAACTAGGTGAACTTTATTCAATGCCCTTGGACTAGCCCATTTTCGAGATTGTCCTTGCTCCACACGGCTCTAATGCTCCCATTGGCGGGTGATCATGCATTTTTCTCGACTATTATTCGAACCGATCCATGCTTGGTGAGCCGGGTTGCCTTGGTCGCTTGTTTCGAGAATTATTTCGTCGAGGTGATTCGTATTCACATCAATCCCTCCTCCTTTGAAAGGAATTGTCCTCAATTCTGCAATCCCATTATCCTCGATGTAAGGAGAGAGATCACCCACATTGAAAGTGGCGTGGACACCGTAGTCCCCTGGGAGTTCGACCTTGTAGGCATTGTCTCCAAACTTCGAAATCACCTTGTAAGGGCCTTCTGCGCGCGGCATGAGTTTGTTCTTTCGTTTGCCTGGGAATCGTTCCTTCCTTAGATGCACCCAAACCAAATCTCCTTCCTTGAAAATCCTTGGTGGGCGGGTTTTGTTGGCTCTTTGCTTGTATACCTCATTGACGGACTCAATTCTGGAGCGAACCTGCTCATGTAGTTTAATCATGGATTTTACCTTTTCTTCCGCGCTTTTGTGTACTAGTTCGCCCTCGGGTAAAGGAATGAGATCGAGTGGTAGATAGGGATTTACGCCATACACGATCTCAAAAGGAGAGTGCTTTGTTGCGTATGATGGAGACCTGTTGTAGGCAAACTCGGCATGGGCGAGTTTTAGATCCCAATCTTTCTGAGTTTTGTTCACGAGGCCACGTAGTAATACCCCCAGAGTGCGGTTCGTCACTTCCGTTTGACCATCGGTTTGAGGATGGTGAGAGGTACTAAATAGCAGTTTGGTGCCCACCTTCTTCCATAGAGTGTTCCAAAAATAACTTAGGAACCTGGAGTCACGATCGGAGACTATCGTCCTTGGGACTCCATGAAGGCGGAGTATCTCTCGAAAGTATAAGTCGGCTACGTTGTTAGCATCATCTGTCTTGTGACATGCAATAAAATGGGCCATCTTGGAAAATCGATCCACTACGACCATGATTGCGTCCTTACCCCTTTGGGTTCGCGGTAGAGCAACAATAAAATCCATGGACACGTCTTCCCATGGTCTGTTAGGAATCGGTAAGGGAGTGTACTCCCCTGGCTTGAAGGTACTCTTTGCAACGTGACAAGTGACACACTTGCGAATCACATCTTGCACGTCCTTCAGCATTCGAGGCCAATAGACATGCTCTTTAAGGACCTCTATAGTCTTAGTGACACCAAAATGCCCACCAAGTCCTCCCCCATAAGCTTCTCGTATTAATAACTCCCGGACTTGATGCTTGGGTACACACAGCTGATTTCCTTTGAAAAGAAATCCATCTTGAATTATGAACTCGCCTCGGGGCCCTGTTTGACTTATCCTAAACATTTCACCAAAGTCGGGATCAGTTTCATAGTAATCTTTCAAGGTCTCGAATCCAAGTAGGCGAACATCAAGCACGTTCAGTAAAGAGTAGCGTCGGGAAAGAGCGTCGGCCACCACATTGCTTTTACCATCCTTATATTTCGATGAGAAATGAAAGGATTGAAGGAATTCAACCCATTTGGCATGTCTTAAGCTCAGCTTCTGCGGCCCATTGATGTATTTTAAGGATTCATGATCCGAATGTAGGATGAAATGATTTGGGCGAAGATAGTGGCTCCAATGGTTGAGTGCTCTCACTATGGCGTAGAACTCTTTGTCATATGTGCAATATTTGAGCCGAGCTCCACTTAGCTTCTCGGAAAAATAAGCAATGGGTCGCTTTCCTTGGACCAACACGGCCCAATTCCAACACCGCTCGCATCACACTCTACCTCGAAGGGTTGAGTAAAATCGGGAAGTGCCAGTATCGGTGCTTCACAGAGCCGTTGGATAATAGTCTCGAAAGCCCTTTGAGCAGCCTCGGTCCATACAAACGTCCCTTTCTTTAAACACTCGGTGATGGGACTTGTGATGGTGCTGAAATCCTTTATAAATCTTTGGTAAAATGAAGCAAGTCCTTGGAAAGACCGAACCTCCGTGACGGATTTAGGCGTAGGCCATGACTTAATGGCCTCGATCTTTGATTGGTCCACTGAAACTCCATCTTTAGAAACCACATAGCCGAGGAATATGACACTCTCGACCAAGAATGAACATTTCTCCTTCTTTCCATATAGCTTTTGTCCTCGGAGAGTTCCGAACACTTCGCGAAGGTGTCTGAAGTGATCTTCTTTGCTTTGACTGTAAACCAAGATATCATCCAAATAAACAACCACAAATTTTCCCAAGAATGGTTTGAGTACCTCGTTCATGAGCCGCATGAAAGTACTCGGGGCGTTGGTTAACCCGAACGGCATGACAGTCCATTCGTACAACCCATGTTTGGTTTTGAACGCGGTTTTCCATTCGTCACCTTCCCGCATTCGTATCTGATGATAGCCACTCCTCAGGTCGATCTTAGAAAAGATCTCGGAGCCATGCAACTCATCCAGCATGTCATCAAGTCTTGGAATCGGGAAACGGTACTTGATAGTTATGTTGTTCACGGCTCGACTATCGATGCACATCCGCCAACTCCCATCCTTTTTCGGGACAAGAAGAGTAGGAACGGCACATGGACTCATGCTTTCACGAACATAGCCTCGTTCCATTAGCTCTTCGATTTGGCGTTGCAACTCCTTGGTCTCTGTTGGGTTGCATCGATAGGCTGCCTTGTTAGGTAACGCAGCTCCAGGAATGAGATCGATTTGATGCTCGATCCCGCGGATAGGCGGCAATCCCGGTGGTAAATCTTCAGGGAAAACGTCCTCGAATTCCTTTAAGAGCGCTGCTAGTTGGGCATCCTTGATCTCAAATTTTGGTGCCTCGTTGACCACCATAAGATATACACAACCACCTTCCTTTAAGACTTCACCAATTTCTTGCTCACTTGCAAACATGGTCATGCTTGCGGTCTTCCTCTGTGGGGTGCCCAAAGAACGGATAGCACTAGGTGCCATCGGTCTTAGGACAAGCTTCTTACCCTTGTCGACCAATTCATATTCGTTGCTTCGGCCGCGGTGTATGACATTGCGATCAAATTGCCATGGACGCCCCAAGAGTACGTGGCATGCATCCATTGGCACTACGTCACACAAGATATTGTCGTCATAAGAGCCCATTGTTAACGCCACTTTGACTTGTTTGGTGACCTTCACCTTGTTCCCGTCATCAAGCCAATGTAACACATATGGTTTGGGATGAGGTATGGTATCCAATCCCAACTTGTCCACCATCTTTGTAGAAGCAACGTTGGTACAACTCCCTCCATCAATGATTAGGCTACACCACTTGTCTTTCACCTGACATTTGGTGTGAAAAATCTGGTTCCTTTGTTCCGCCTCAATTGGTGTGGATTGAGTCTGCAAAGCACGAAGAACTAAAGCACAATCATAGTTAGGAGCGTCATAAGTTTCGACATCTCTATCGTTCTCCTCTTCTTCCCTTTCTTCGAAGTTGAACACATCGCCCAATCGTTCTTCTTCCTCATACAACTCATCTCGAACGGCAATAGCTTCCCTTAGGGCAATGTTTCTCTTGTTTGGGCACGCGTTCAGAAAATGCCCAAATCCTTGGCATTTGAAACATCGTACTCTAGATAAACTTGTCTCTTTAGGAACGGGTATCTTGGGAGCGGACTCAGGGGTGGAAATCTTCTTAGGTGTAGTCTCAACTGTACGACTACTCGGACTTCCCCTTGAGTATCCTTCGTTCCTCCCCTTCGTCCACCCTCACCATGAGTTGGAGTGAGCTTGGCCTTTCCTTGGGCTTCTACCTTGAGACATAGATTACACAAGGAATCGAAGTCAGCGTAAGATTGCAATTCAACTGAATTGGCTATGTTACGATTTAGCCCACGAAGGAATCGAGCCATCTTCAAGTCTTCACTTTCCTCTATTCCTCCCATCAAAGTAAGATTTTCAAACTCATTTATGTAATCTGAAACACTACTCCTCTCTTGAGTCAACTCGGCAATCTTGCGATACGTTGTGAGTCTATACGTGGCTGGGACGTATCTCTTGCGTAGCTTTCTTTTGAGAGATTCCCAAGAGGATATCTTTTCCTTTCCTGCTCGGGCACGTTTTACCTTGAAGCCTTCATACCACAAGGAGGCTCCACGACTTAGTCGTAGAATGGCGTACTTGCAACACTTTTCATCATCCAGGTCTTTGAACTCGAACATCCGTTCAATCTTCCTCTCCCATTCGAGGTAATCCTCGGGATCCGTGCCTCCCCACAAACTCGGGTAGTTCACTTACCTTGAATTCTTCTCGACTTTGTTCTCCTCGACGTGGTGTTCCGTTCACGCCAATTTCCGAAAGGTTTTGTAGTGCTTCTATAAGATTTTGAAGGATATTAGGATTGTTGGGATCCATTATTTTTTTTTTTTTTGTTGATGAATAGTACCGTGAACAGTACGTGAACAGTAACTTTTTTTTTTTTTTTTTTTTTTTTTTTTTTTTTTTTTGCGAAGAAATCAAGACCCTTGGATCGTCTTGATTAGTGGAAATCAAGAGCCGAAGCTCTGATACCACAATTGATGTGAATCGCTAGCGGAAGTCTTGACTTGTACTAGCAAATAGACGAAGGATCCGAATGCACTAGGTGCAACCCGATCAATCCGTATATTCGTAGTGAGTTTTGAATAAAAAGGAAAGGATATTTGTCATAGCTAGACCTATAGCTACGCCAATGGGTGAATTGTTTGATACTCGTCAAACAATTCGACTCAAACTTAGGATCACGTCCCTCGTTCAAGCAAGGTGCGAAATCGCGTTTCGACCTCTTGAGCCAAACCACTCGTGTAACAACACAAGAAGATAAGACAAGTTTTAGAGATTACTCTCAAGTCTTTTTCTTCAAAATTGGATGATGAACAAATGAGAGCTACAAGCCTTTATATAGGCCGAATTTCCTTGGGCACCAAGGCTAGCTTTTAATGCCTTGTGGTGAGTTCTAGGCCATGTAGGAGAACTAGGTAAGACTAAGATAAAAACTAGGCAAGACTTTGTAGAAAACTAGGCTATGACAAAAACTAGGCTATGACTTTGTAGAAAACTAGGCTATGACAAAAACTAGGTGAACTTTATTCAATGCCCTTGGACTAGCCCATTTTCGAGATTGTCCTTGCTCCACACGGCTCTAATGCTCCCATTGGCGGGTGATCATGCATTTTTCTCGACTATTATTCGAACCGATCCATGCTTGGTGAGCCGGGTTGCCTTGGTCGCTTGTTTCGAGAATTATTTCGTCGAGGTGATTCGTATTCACATCAGAAAGGTTACTCAAATTTGCCATAATAGCTGATGGTTCATGTTTTTTCTGTCAAACTCATTTAGAGACCCACCAACACTTGCTCTATGACTGCAAGTTTAGTCAGTTGTGTTGGGAACTTATACGAGGCTGGCTTGAGATTGACTTACCCTCTACTGGGCTCATAGAATGGTGTCTAAAATGGCGGTGCAAATCTCTTATGAAGAAACAAATTGTGTTTGCTGCCATTGTGGCAGTTTGGTATTATCTTTGGCATGCTAGGAATGTTTGCAGACTGGAAGCTATGTTGATTACACCATCTGCACTTATAATGAAGGTCAAACAGGATATTTGTAGCTGGTGTAAGGATAGAGCCTGGTCCCTGAAAACTCACAAGCTACCGTGGGAGTCTAAGTATGATTAATTTGTTATGAGTTAGTTGGAATCTGTTGATTTGTAATTGGTAGATTGGTGTGATGCTTTGTACTGAACTATCCTATTTATGAGCTATAATATATTTCACATTTCACCAAAAAAAAAACGATTATCAGTAAGATTCTTCCAGGTCTTAAGAGTCTATCACATCAACTTTCCACTAACTTTTATTAATTTTTTATTGTTTAAACTCGCCTCAGGCTCACTTCAGACTTTATACATTATCCGTCAGACTCACCTCAAACTCTACTTTTTCACTTCACTTTTTTTTTCTTTTTTTTTTTACAAAAAAAGGACACGAGATCCACTTATTGGATAAATTCCATTGAAAGTGAGGCCAAGATTCACCCAAAGTCTTAAGTTGAGTCTTGGATTTCCAAGATTCTACTTAAAACTTTGTCAAGACAATGGTAGATTATTGATATTCTTGAGAATTCTTGGGTGAGTCTTGTCTCAAGACTATAAATAATCTTACCCTAACTCTAAGACCAATGAAATAACATCAAGTTCAATTGTATTACTCTCTCAGTTCTAGTCAATAGTTATCTATTTTTATTTTGGGGTGTATTGTTGAATAGTTATCTATTTCCATTTTTGGAAACTTTTCATGAGAGACATTTCTTTGCTTGTGGGATTATGTGATTCGTATGGTCCAAATTTACTCATATTTCTTTTCTTAACTTTTGTTTCAAAAACAATAGATAACAGTTGATCGGGACGGAGGGAATACTTATTCACTACCAAAGCGTCTTGCTTGTGATAGGCTAATCCCATCACAAGCTGAAGACCTCTCACAAAAAGGGAGAGGGGACAAGATGGGGAACCCCCCATGTGCTTTCCCACTCACTTCTCATGGGTATTTTGTGAGAAGAAACGGTATCGTCACAAGCTTGTGACGGATATCGCCGTCTTCAATGAGATTTTGTGATTCACCAAAGCGTCTTGCTTGTGACGGGCTAATCCCGTCACAAGCTGAAAACCTCTCACAAAAAGGGAGAGGGGACAAGATGGGGCACCCCCTATGTGCTTCCCTACTCACCTCTCATGGGTATTTTGTAAGAAGAAACGGTATCCGTCACAAGCTTGTGACGGATATCGCCGTCTTCAATGAGATTTTGTGATTCACTACCCCTTCCATTCTACTTTTAATGTTATACTTTCCATTTTGGAAAGGATCATATCCCTTAAATTGGAGAGAATGAAAACAATGTTATTTTGAAGGAGGGAATGATAGTTAGTAAAAAGAAGTTAATTTGGTTACTCAATTATCATACTAAAACTAGAAAATAATTACTCCATCCACCCCTTATTGCCCTCCCTTTTTATTTTGGGGGGTTTAAGGAAAAGTGGGAAGTACCAAATTTTTCCCTTAAATTTAAGAAGAGTTGAAAAATTAATATTATGGTGCGTATTGTGGTAGTTATTTAGGAGCAATATTACATAATTGGAGTTTTTTATTACTAGATTTATAAAGGAGATAATTAACTTGGGATAAAATTTAAAGAGAAAGAGGACAATAAAAGTGGGACGGAGGGAGTAATTTGGATTGAAATTTTGGGAAGACAGAACAGATGGAATAGAGGGAGCATGTAATATAGTTTTATTTGCCCTAACATTTATTTTGATAACTAAGATTTTTAAATATGTATTTTCTCATATGACAGTGAGTTTTGTAAATTAAAAGTAAATAAATATAAAGATTTAATTTGGGCTATTATCCTATTTATTAGGTTACTTCTTAAGCTGTGAGATAGTTCTATAACAAAGTCTTTTTTTTTTTTGACAGCAACAAATAGCATAGCTTACAAAAGAGCTTCTTGGGCAAAGATTATGAGCTATCCTATTCACTCCCCTAGGACAAAAACTAAAAGAGTAACAGTGAAAACGAGACCCAATAGACTTATATCCTAGATAATGCACTTGATAGACGCAATCGCCTTCTCCGCTCCAGCAACCTGCATAACCAAGATAAGACAATCCGTAACCAGTCTAACATGAAGATACCCTTCGTCCAAGGCTCATTTTAACACCATGATAGCAGCAAGTCCTTCAGCATGCAGAGCAGAAGAGGCAAACGAGCGTGCGTGAGCAGTATTCCATAAGATCCCATCACCATCCAACAAGCACCACCCCATGCCAGAACTTCTATCAGCCCTCCAAGCAGCATCATAATTGACAGTGCAAACATTTTCGTACATAGGTCCACCAACAATCCAAGAGGGAAAGGAATTTCTAATCCTCTTTGCTAATTCAAAACTAGGAGAGAAGTCCAACAAAGGCGCTTGAAGAACGCTAGCGTCCTTACTGCACGCAACCTTAGTCATACACTGAATTTCACTAAGAATAGAATTAAGTGCACCTATAGGCCAAGGGCGACGGTTCTTGAAGACCATATCATTCCTACAACACCAAATTCTCCAGAGAGTAGCTATAAGGGGATAAAGGAGGTAGTTAGGGTATGGGCCATTTAAAAAATAAGTAACCCAGTTAATGACCCACACCCTAACATCAATATCCACCCCCGTGATTCTAAGTCCTAAAGGGCAGTTGAACTATAGAGCCTTTGCAAATCTACAATCTCTGAAGAGGTGAGAGATAGTTTCCACACAAGGAGTTAATTCGCAAGGAGTACATGAGGAGCGGCAATTCAAATTTCGTTTGAGGAATTCATAACCCACGGGAAGGGCATTAGCCATAAATTCCATAAAAACACCCTTAGTTTTCTAGATATAGGCAACTTTAGAATTTTGATTTGCAAAACGCAACAATGGTTGCAGACATTCTAGAACGATCAGCACCCGAGGTATGCCCATTAGATAAGACTACAACAGCAACATAGTATCCCGACATGACAGTGAAAGCACCATGTTTAGAAAATTTCCAATAGAAGGAGTTATCCGAAGGATGACACAGGATATAGGTTCCGAGGATTTTCTTTGAAACTCCCTCACCCTAATCGAAACCGAGAGAGGAGAGATTCCTTCTCCTAAGATTATCATGAAGGTCACCAATCAGGAGTGTGTAATTAGTAAGAGCATAAAAAAAAATCTCCGCAAAGATCCTGAAGACTATAATAAACCTCTATTCATTTACTTTTCCAATCATCAAGACGAGAAGACGAGCCAATAGTCCAAGCAATATTTTTGTAAATAAGATTGGAACTCCAGACAAGGCTTTTAAGAGCCCATGATGACGCCGGGGGGGGGGGGGATTCTGGAAAAAATTATCATCTCAGATACCAAGCTTGGGACCAATAACTTTACTAATAAGACTTTCCGGGACACTTAAAATTCTCCAAGCAGACTTTGTAAGACGGGCTTGGTTAAAGCATCCAATATTGCGAAGACTAAGACTCCCTTCTCCCACATGCCTACTAAGGAAGTCTTTACTACACCAATGAATAGACTTATTAGTTCTAGTTCCACTCCACCAAAAATGCACTATCAAAGACTGAAGTTTTGATGTTACACTTACCGGTATTCGAATACCGATAGAGAGAAAAGAGATAACGAAGAAAGAACAGAACGAATAAAAGTCAATTTACCATCCGAAGAGAGAAGAATGTTATTCCAGGACGATAACCTTCGCTTAGTTTTGTCTATAAGGAATTTAAACAAATCTCTCTTAGAAGACCCAATACTCGTTGGTAATTCAAGATAGTTGCCAAGATCATTCTTAGGAGCAAATTTATACTCAGTCAAGCACTTCTTGACCGTCATAAGAGAGCAGTTTATTAGACGGAAAAGAATAGAAGACTTATCTTTATAAAGTGTTACCCAGAGGCTACACAATATTCATCGATAAAATTCATAAGATAGTCCAAATCTCCATAGTCACCACGAATAAAGAAGAGAGAATCATCTGCAAATCCCCATACACAAAGTTGGCACTCTTCAAAGCTAACAAGCTCACAGACATAGAACCAACCGTCTTTGTTGTTGTTTATAAAAAGAAGAGCATAATGAATGATGTCACAATGGTGCATGTTGTGCAAGAGCAGTCCATGCACGAAGGGTGTTTGATTGTTTCGATAATCTGTTAGTAGAGGGACGGGGTGAACCCGCGAAATTGTGACAAGGCAAAGAAAATCTAGAGAGTCATAAGCCGATTTGTTATAACCGGAGATAAGATGTACAAACGCTTCGTAAGCTGTCCTATCCTCAACTGTGCAACCGGACTCAATGAACAAGACATCATAAATGATGTACATGAAGGGATCTGCGACCACCAGATAGGCGGACGAACACTGACACATAAAGGCTCAGAGAAGGGTATTTCAGGCTAATGATGAGAATAATACAAAGCCTACAGTCAAAGGTGTCGACATTGCCATATTCATGCGTTGTTAATCCACGCGTCTGCAAATATCCTGCAGCTGGTTCTAAACCCGTTCCGTTTGCCTAATGGGGAATGGACAAATTAGGGTCGTTCATTACAGGATCTGCGGATGTCGCTTACTACTTTTCGAAGTGGGTCGAGGCGGAAGTAATGGTCAATATAACAGAGGAAGCAGTAAGAAAGGTCATCTCGCAAAATATCATCACCAAGTTCATAGTGCCGATGGTGATATTTTTCGACCATGGGAGGCCGTTGTTCTGGAACGAGTTAATTAAGGCCTGGTTGTAAAAGTTTTTATAAACAAGCAAATCCTTGTTAGACCAACGAAAAATTGGGAAGATCTGAAAGGGAATGTGTCGTTGAACTAAATAGGGTCATATGGTCGATAAACCGTGAAGAAATCAACGGACCATATAATTTCAAAACTATTCAAAAAATTAATACTGGGACTTTTTTATGTTTTGAGCCCCAATTTTAAGAAATATTTGGAACCCCGTATTAGATGACCTTAAGTTTACAATTCTTTATGATCATATAACTTTTTACTTAAATACATGTTTCAGACTAAATAAAATGATTAAATAAAGAAAGATGACAACAAATACAATATAATAATAATAATAGTTGTAGTAATAGTGTTAATAATTTGAATAGTTAAGCATATTTCATTTAAGTGTAAATTAAGATTTATTTTTGACGTAATGAGATAGTTGTTTGTTTTTACACTTATTTATTTTTAACAAAACTAGAGTGTGCTAAACACGATCTTTAAGAACTATTAGTAAATGGTTCTTAGTAGATAGCAGCGGCGGAACTAGCTAATGGGCTATATGGGCTACAACACAACCTCTTTTAAGAGTTAAAAATTCGGTCGTGTTAATTATCGTCGACACTTTTACTAATTATCGTCGATAATTAACACATCTTTCCAACTTTGCCCCATATTAACTTCCCCTTCTCTCTCTCTCTCTCTCTCTCTCTCTCATCTTTCTAATTAAAAAAAAAAGACGGTTTTTCGGAGAAAAAAAAGTCGTAATTTAATTTACGAACTTTTCGATTAAAACGGTTTTAAACATACGGTAACAACGATCAAGTTAGTAACAGTTTTAAAAATATTTTCGTCCGGATTTTATTTTTTTGGATAAAATTTTTTTTCACCCGGAATTTTTTTTTTTGAAAAAAAAAAATCATTTTCTGACTTAGATTAATTTTTGGCGCGGTAATCGATAATCGCTAATCCGTTCTAACAATAATGATTATATTCTAACCCACCTAAAACTAGTAACTGTTTAGATTACTTGTCGTCGATTACTTGAATTTGGTGGCGGAATTGAAGCGGTGGTGACGGAAATGTCGTACTTGAAAAAAGATGTTAAAATATGGAAGGTTTAGAGTGAGGGGTAGATTAGGAAAGTCATTAAAAAATGTCGACGATAATTAGTAAAATGTTGACGACGTTTAGCAGGTTGTTAAAAACTAGTAGACCATAATTTTATTCAACAAAACAAAGTAGCATAGTTGGTATAAGAAGAAAGATGAAAGGTTATTAAAGACCATGAGATCACTAGTACGAATCCCAAAGTGTGCTTTGAATGAGCTTTTTTTTTGTTTCTTTAAAGCTGCATGTTTTTAATGCAATTTTGAGTTTTTCAACGTTTTATGAAATACTGAAATAGTTCTTATTTTTTAAGACCTTTATGCATTTATTGTAATTTGTTTGTTGCTCCTTTAATTGTAAGTTGTTGCTCTTTTAGTTGGCCCTTTGATTGTTCATCATTAATCTTATCTTAACAACTTCTTTCATTATAAAAAAACGATAATATTTGATACTCACTATAATTATTATTTGTCTAAAACAAGAGAAAGACACATTGGATTATGAATTAGGATAGGGAAGCAAGTACCTTTATTCTATTCCCTCTTTATTTTGAATTCTGAGGCAGGAAAGCTCCTTTACTTGATTGACACTTGACGAATGAATCTAAGCTAAGGAAGAAACCCGTGAATAGAAGAACATTTAAACCCTCCTCCTTCATCCACGTCACTACATTCAACCTTTTTTTAAAAAAAAAAAAAAACAGTAAAGGTGGGACCCGCCGCAAAGAATCTGGATTTAATTTCTAAAAAACCACTAGTTTTATACCCGTGCAAATTGCACGGGGTTGTAGTTTCGGAGTGATTAAGTAGTGTTGTTAATAGGGGATGCTCTTTCGTGGTAATATAAATTTGGGAATTCTGAAAGTACAAAAATAAATTCTCGAAAATCGGAGGAGTTAACAAAAGTAGATAAATTGGAAAGAAATAAGTACAACAAAAAGCTGTTATGTGATACAATCATAAATTAATTGAACTATAGCTTCTTACAAACTTCTTTATACACTACGCTGTTTCTTCTATTGGAGACGCGTTTATCATTATCGCAAATCAGAATCTTCAATCCCTTTTTGCTTGTGACTCTTGAAATAGCGACATAGAGCTGACCGTGCGTAAACACCAACCTTGGAAGGTAAAGGCCGACATGTGCTAGGGACTGTCCTTGGCTCTTATTTATTGTCATTGCAAAACACATCGCAACGGGGAATTGTCTTCTGTCAAACTGCACCGGGAACTTACTGGAATCAGATGGAGTAAGTGTAATAAGGGCAATATGCACTTTATCGCCCTTATGACTACCCGATAAGATTGTTGCTCTAATCACTCGTGCAATTTATTTATTATAAATAATTATAAAAATATATGTGAAATATGATACCAATATTAAAATAACAACGACCCGCTCCTACATTATGTACATTTATGTTCCAATTTATGAATGTATCACGTCCTGTTTTTTAGGGTCAAAGACTTATTAATGTTGACCCGCGCGTGACCTGTTGACCTGAACACAAAAGTTATTTCAGCGTGGAAATCCACTACATTTGACCGAACACAAAATTTATTTAAGGGTCGAAACCCAACTCGTTTGACATTGTGAGTCAAAGATAAATAAATAATATATTATTAAAACATTAATATTTGAATATTATATTTATAAATGCTTTAAAATAAGCTTGATAACTAATGAGTATAATTATATTATAAATATTTAAGGTTCGAAATTCAAACCGTTTGACCCCTTGGGTCAAAGATAAATGAATAATATGTTCAACCTGTTTAAAATATGATAAAATAAAGGACGGCAACCCTGATTCCTAATTTTCACGGGTAGTTCTTTATACAAAGTTGACATTTAAGATTATTGTTACATTAATAATCATCTCCTTTTAAATTTAGATCATTATAAATGAAGTTTTGAAATAAAGTAATAAACACCTCCTCGTCTTCCACTAATTTAGTGGGAGATATAGCGAAAAAATAAATTCAGTGGGTCCCTTATCTCATCATATGAGAGGTCTTTCAATAACACTATTGAGAGACCGTCTCTCTGGAGTTTTTGTGCTCCTCTTTTGGTTAAACAATTTTAAATTAAAGTTATATTAAAAAAATTATATTTGAATTATAAATTTCATTTGCAATTAACGTAAATGATGGATTACTATTAATTGGCTGAGCGGTTATTATAGTATGATATCCTCTTGGTAGCTAAATTTGAGTTTTCAATCAATTATTCTTTTGTTATACATGTCTGAATAGTTGGAGACCTGTGAAAATTAGTAAGCCTATTATTCATTTAGTCTAAGTTATGAATGTCTGTGAAACCCATGCACGTACAAAATAGAAATTTTGACTCGTACACATTTAAAATAACAATTTCCCATTTTTTTATTTTGGTGCATATTTCCTCCAATTTTTCAGATTCTTTACCTTTTTTACTTTTTTTTTTCCCGGTGTATTCAACTAATTATTTACGTTGGTAAACCTATTTTTATTTAGTCTAACTTATGAATGTTTGTAAAATCCATGCACGGACAAAATAGAAATTTTGACCCGTGCACATTTAAAATTACAATTTTCCATTTTTTATTTTGGTACACATTTCCTCCAATTTATCATATTCTTGATCTTTTTACTTTTTTTTGGTACATTCAACTAATTATTTACGTTTCCTTTAATGGGTTTATATGTTTGATTAACAAAAGGTAAGTACTCTCCTTAAAAGTCACGTGCATGTGAGGTCATAAAAATTCACGCCAAAAACACATGTAAAAAATTTGATGAATGAAGGGGAAAAGTATTAATTATTGAAACACATACAATAACAAAAATGATAATTGAACTTGTACACGTTTGAAACGATTTAGTTGAATCGTCAAATATTCAAATCCGTCATATTATCATATAAGTATACAATGATTAAAAAGTGTAAGGATATATTATATACATAATTTAATAAAAATACTCCCTCCTATTTAAGTTGATCCTCCTTATTTTCATTTTCAGTTTATTCGAGTTAGCTCCCGTACGTATTTCTTTATTTGAAAGCTTTGGGTGACCTAAATTCAATTGCATGTGGGGGCAGTGTGATTTTTGTGGTCCATAATCACTCCCTTAATTAAAGTGGACAAATGAAAGGGAACTTCACCTTGAATAAGAGGAAGTATAAAACGGGCTATCAATAAAGTTATGTATAAAAAACTTTAGTATACACTAACATTTACATTTAGCCTACCTAAACAACACTAAGTCTCCCTTAAGACGACTCTATCAGTCTTAAGTTTTGCGAGCTGTGACGGATCAAGTACATACCACTCGTATATATATAAGAAAGTATTTGTTTTGATAAAGTGATATAATAGTTGACATGTCTTAAACTTAATATGGATAGTTCCGTCTTAAATGAGAATTTGTGCGTAAAGAAACTATTTTCCCAAATTTTTTGTAATGTGATACTCCATGAAGAACATTATGCTACAATTGATAAATTGGGTCGTACTTCCATAGATATTTGGTACACATAAGGAGTACAACACAAAATCTTCTAGACCTCTCATTATTTGCCAGGCCTCTTAAACACATTATTACCCCCTTAAACCCTATTACTACTCTCTCACTTCCGCCGTTAACTATCAACCCTTTTTTTCCATCTATTTTAATTTTTTCTCTACTTCCTCCCTCCTCAACTTTATCTTCTATTATTCTTACTTTATTCCATAAATTAACAATTATTTCAATTAAATTATCAATTATCCAACAACCTACCATTATATATGTAAGATAATTAGTTATTAAGTTCATAGTGAAGAATTGAAGTGGGTTGATCAGTAGATCTGCATCGTTGCTTAATGAATGTCGTGGATTGGATCAAAAGAGTGGGATATTCATGCATGTAGAGAAGATTATATCATATTTCTGATCAATTTTAATATCTTTCTTTATTTACAAATTTTTATAGTTGAATTTTTTTTTGTTCCAATTGAAGTTTGAGTTTATGATTTATTGTAAACAATTTAATGAATTAGTTTTTTGTCAAATTTAAAATAAGAATCAATTTATGAGATTATAGTGTTTATGTGTTTTTGTTTTTATTTTTAGCTTGATAAGCTGTATAGTTTAATCAGTGGATTGAGTTATTTCATTTGTTTTTGCGTTAATATAAGTTATTAATAGAAATTTCATTGAAGTTAATTAATGGGTAATTAATTGTTCAACTTGAGAGAATTGTTGCATACAAAGAAATTGATCACATAAAACGTGGAGGGGAAGGGTGGGGACACTTATTTAAATAAATAAAATAATGTACTTTTAACCACAGGCTGACACGTCAGCTCTGTGGTTGTTCGTTTAATAAATAGGATTTTGTATGTAAATATTTACGCTTAGGTTTTATACGTAAATATTAATAAATAATTTAAATCAAGAATAGTTCAGTCTAAATTTTTACACAATAATAAATTACAATAACAACAATAATAATAAAGTACAATAAATTTTTTTATAATGAATTATACCGCAAGTGCCCAGATGTGTTAATGCAACCAAAAACGCGGACTAATCTTAGTGTTAAACAATTAATCCGATAAATTAATCAGAAAAATAATCTGACTTATCCAATTACTCACATAAAATTTCAATTTAACTACATAATGTGAAACAATTAAAAAAATTAATATTTAATAAACAACTAAGATGAATTTCGTCCGAGCGATATCATATGCTGGAGAAAGAAATCACATAATTAAAGAGAATAATAATTTGATCAAACTCATTCATCAAATTATTCTTTTAAATTAATAATTCACACACCACATAAATTAATACACCACAAAAAAATTTTAAAAAAAATTATTAAAAGAAGTAAAAGATTTGCTAAACAAGAAAATTTGTATGAGGTAGATTTGAGAGTAGAAATATATTTACAAAAAAATTTAAATCTGAACTTTTCAAAAAACAATTATGAAAAAAGATAATTATATTTGAGCAAATATAATATAAAAACCTAAATCACCAGTAGCTATCGCCTTTGTCGATAACCAGGGATACAAGCGTGGATCCTCGACATGCATATGGAGGTGTTAATAAAATTATTAAAATTAGAAGAATTTATAAGAGAGGGGCAGTAAAAATATTAATGAGAGATGTTTAATATGGAATAGGTTTTGAGTTTTGAAGGAAGGAATGAAAATATGTCTAGCGAGAGGCGGTGTGGATAAAGACTAGGAGTATGAGACTTAGGGTTGTTAGTTTATCTCTAGATTGTTATGTGAACTGAACAGCTTTTCAAGTGGAATGGGTTGAGGTCTTGAGGACTTGAGGTGGTGGTAGGTTGGGTGGAAAATGGCTAATGGGCCGTTTTATGGCAAATTTAGGGCCTATTAGATAACGGCAATTCTAATTTAATACGGGTTTTTCCGTCTTAAATTTAAAATTTGTTTTGGTCTTAAACTTAAGACATGCTAAATACTCCATGTGTGATGTACGTATAAGACAAAACTCAAAAGCATAAATGCATAATGTTTAAGAAAAGTAAAAGGTTTGTCTTATATAAACATGTGAGATGATATTTGTCCTATAAAAATGCATAATTCTCATTTAAGACGGGTGCATATGTTTTAAATTTAACACATGTCAATTACTTTGAATAAGACAAAAGCAGAATATATAGGAAAAATTAAAAGATTTATTCTATATGTACAATGGATAATATTTGACCCATTTTATTGTTATGATGGATACTTTCATCTTAAGGAAGAGTAGTTCTTATCTATTAGGCATTAGCTATATTGTACTCTATACCATATTACTATTGTATACGACATATATACATTACTTTATAATTTTTTATCTCTATATTTAATATTCAAATGGTATTAAAGCAAACCAAGTTATAAAGAAATTGATATGCCATGACAAAAGAAACTTTACAATATTTGTAAGAAGTTTATGGAATTCAAAGCGTCTTGCTTGTGACGCGCAGTATTCGTCACAAGTTGAAGACAGATAATGCCCCTCTCACAATATCGCACGTGGGAGGGCAAGTGAGGGGGAAATGGAGCACCCAATGGATAGTGTCACTTGCATATTGTGAGAGGGCACTATCCGATTTCAGCTTGTAACGGATAGTGCCGTTTTCAATGAGAATTTGTGTATATGGAATTATGTAACACGTTATAACTTTAGAATATAATTTTATTGAATTCTGTTTTTTATATTTTGTAATTTAGTGAAACAGTATTTAAAACAAGTTTAATAAGCAATCCCGTGCAATTTTGCACGGGTTGAAACTAGTTCATTATATAGCCAAATGTAAATTATAAATTGTAAAGCAATAAGGATAATCATTAAGAATTTGGTCTTTCTAGAAAAAGTTAATGATAAATACTTGTATCACTAGGTTGAATTCCCACAAAAATTAAGCTATCCGTCATATTGAGAATTTTAAAAAATATACTCACATATTTTAAAAATGGAAGGATCATAAGTTAAAGATGGTTATTAGATTAATTTAAAGTAATTTTGATAGAATTACCGATTGAATTAAAAAATATATGTATATGAGTATACATTACAACAAAAACGCGGCATAATGACGGGCATACCGACGGAAAGAACAAGCCGTCAGAAAACGCGGGATACTGACGGATATGTGACGGAATTTCCGTCGGTATCATATCCTGAGGGATTTCCCGTCAGTTGTAATTGGCGCGTTGACCAAGTCAATGGCGTTAAAATACATGTGACGGAATATCTGTCAGTATAGTGCAATTAGTGACGGAATTTCGGTCATTGGCACTCACACGCAACAGTGGATGACAGCTGGTAGTAATTTAGGACATCTGAGGAATATCCGTCAGTAAAGTAAAAAAACTGACGGAAATTTTGTAACACCCTCCATACTCCAAGTGCCTTACCAGGACCACTCAGGTATAAAGCTGTTACCATCTCGGTTTCCCGAGGCAATGATAATCAAAAGACAATAAAGAAACAACGTTTAAATAGTATAAAGTTTAAAGTGAATACAGTCCAAACCCAAACAACCAAAAACGGATTACATGTTCATAAGCCAACTGTCTAACCAACTAAACAAATGTCTGATAAACTACTCAAGCTACAGCGGAAGACTCTATCATCTGAAGGTGACACATCCCAGCTAGCCCATATGTCTCGACTCATACCTGCTCAACAACTGCTCACCATCCCCGAATGGATCACCACAGTTTTTAAAACAATAAAACGGGGTCAGTACTATTCACACAATCATACATATACAACTACTATAAGACAGAAACCAACATATCTCAACCGTCACATAACCCAAACTCCACAATCAACTCCTTGTCACCGACTACACACTAAAGTGTGTAGTCTTGCCAGAGTACTCGTCGCAATAGGTTACTCCACTCCGTCAGTAGGGGACCGCAACCGTTCCCACCTAAGCCCCGCTCATACCATAGAGCGAATAACCCAAATCCATTAATGTGCACATCCCTTATGTGGCGGGTTCCACAGAAGGCGAATAATTGGCATGAAGCCACTCCCGCAAGTGACCCCACTCAGCTAGGGACGCACCTCGAATACCACAGACAGATACAATCAATCATAACTACCAGCAGTAAACAATTCCAACAACCGTCACAATACTCGTATGATAATACTCAACAAACATAGATCACAACCAACACATATGTGAATAATACTGAGTAGGGAAACCCTACCTGGAATGCAAAACAATTAGACGATCTCAACACCTGTTATAAAAAAGCCTCATCTACGAATTCTGCTCCTAACATATGATCACATAATTACTAACAATCATAAAAACCAACAAAACCCCCAAATCCCCAAATTAGGGTTTAAACAACCTTAATAAAATACTATAAAATCGGTACGTAGATCTTACCCTCGACGCAAGGATCACAAGGATGTAAAGAACGATAGATTCCGACCTCCCAAGCTCCGAGATTTGTCAATAATGCGAAAGATGCGAAGTACGTAGGTTGAAATCTCTTTTGAAGTAATTAGGTTTGATAAAAGTGTATTATGAAAGTGACAGAAAGGTTTATATATTAATTCGCATTATTAACAAAACACGTCAAAATATTACCCGTAAACCGAGCCACTCGATCGAGTGCCCAACATAATCGATCGAGTGCCTCCTACTCGATCGAGTACCAAGGCTACTCGATCGAGTACCCAACAGACAGAAACTGTTTTAAAAACCAAAACACCCTTACTCGACAGAGTAAGACCCACTCGATAGAGTACCCAGAGACTCATAAAACCGTAGTATTACAAATTCCGTCAGAGGTATTAGATTTTTGAATCCGGTGTGAGTTACAGCTGTCACAATAATTGACTAACTGACGGAATTTCCGTCAGTATTTTGGAAATTCCGTCAGTTGGTCAATTATTGTGACGTGTACAGTCCTTTACATTATTGCTCTGATAAAGTGGTCTATGACGGAATTTCCGCCAGTTCTTTCATTTTACTGACGGATATTCCGTCAGTAAATTGAAAAAACTGACGGAAATTCCGTCAGTCGTTCCCTTTATCTCAAACACGGGATCATTCCTCCACACTTTACCAATTTCGCCCAAATCGCAAACCCTAAACTTCTTAAAACCCGACACCACCACCACCCTCCTCCATTTCCGGCGCCACCACCACCACCACCAATACCATCACGCCGTCGCCGTCACTATAAAGTAATTATCATTATCTTTTCTTCCTCTCTCCTTTATCTTTTTCCTTCTCCTTTTCTTGTTTTTAATTTTTTTTGTACACAGCCTTGCCGCCGCCGCCCCTCCTGCCGCCGCCGCCCGCCGCCAGGGCCCCTGCTGGCTCCCTTGTTCTTTTTAATCCTTCCTTTTCATTTTTTCCTTTGTCAAGTTAATTAGGTATTTCTCCTTTTAATTTTTTTGAATTAGTTTAATTGATTTAGAATATTAGTTATTGTTTTAATTGTTGTTGAATTATTGTTGGTGTTGATGCATGTTGACTTAGGATAGAAGCCAATTTTGTTTAAATGTATGTTGTTAAATTTTAATGTATGCATCTTGACTTAAGATAGCTATGTAATTTTATTGTTAAAAATTTGAATTATTATTAATAATATTTTTAAAAATTGGAATTTTCGTAAATTAGATTATTTTTAAATGTTAATTAGAATAGATATGAATTAGACTAGATATGTAATGAAAAATAAGTCATGTTAGTTTTTGTTTATTGAAAAAGTAGTCATTGTTTTATGTTTTGTTTTTAATATTGTTAAAATTATTGTTCATATTGACCTAGTACCGTTCAAAAATTACTCACTAGGGGTAATTTTTGGTAAGTTTATGTTAATTTTTTTATTTTTAAAACACACACACACACACACACACACACACACACACACACACACACACACACACACACACACACACACACACACACACACACATATATATATAACATTTACAGTTTTAATTTCAAATATTTATGTGTTTTTCAGGTGGGATGACGAACCGGTCAAGAAATATGTTACTTGGTCAATTACCAATTAGCCATTTATAAAGTCAATTTTTCAAGGCAAAATCATTTGGGGGAAAAGCCCCAAATTTTCGACATTTTAGGGTTGGAAACACTAATTTTGTCGGTCCAATTTGATCTATTATAGAAGATTAATGCAAAAATAATACACATACCTCGATTAGTCATGGCAAATGCAAGCTTTTGGATCAAATTTAGATGGAAATGGTTGGAATTTGAGAGAGAAATTGAGAGTTTGTATTTCGAAATAATGAAATAAACCCCTCTGTTTCATCAGGTTTTTACGCAGGATTGCCGCACTCAGGAAAAGACGCAGCAGGTGCTGCGCCTATTCCAAGGGACGCAGCTCTTGCTGCGCCTCTTCCTCAGTTTCCCTCCATATGAATTTTCGAAGATTCGTTATAAATTCATTATTTTGTGGGCCCATCTTTGGTGCGCCTCTTTCTCGATGCCATATCACATATTTGGTCCGTTTGACGTTTATTCTTTGCACGGATCCATATTTTCAAGGCAACAACAAACTGTTGCCATGTTTTTGCCGAGGCCTTACTTGTCACAACGAGCGGTTCTTCTTTGATATGTGTTTCAACACGCCTTTATTATGTTCCCCCAGCGAGAGTGCACGGATAGACATTCCCTCTCGAGACATGAAGATCAGTTTCCGATTATGTTCCCCCAGCGAGAGTTTACCGACAGACAATCGTCCCTCTCGAGACATGGAGATCAACATCGACCCCAAGCTCTTCTGAAGTTTGTTTGAAACTGACCCAAGCAGATTTCTCCCAGTAGTTCCTGACTACGTCCTGCTGTCTTCTACCAATATCGCGTTTTGTTTCCCCTGGAGTTTTGAAGAATTTTGATGCCTGTCGTTGTGTGCACCAAAAATAATTTTATAAAACCTGTTAAAACTAACAGAAGCTAGTGGTAACAGGGTCGATCCGCAGGGAGGTATGGAGATAATTGTTGCTTTTTATTTAAGTCTAAGGGTAACAGTTGAGGGGGTTTTGATATGAATTAAATTTAAAATAACTAAATAAACAAATAAAAGTAAAAAGGAATATAAACAATGATAAAGGAAATGCTAAGACGGTCGGTTCACTATAGCTGTGATGTCACACAATCCTAGGTAAGTCCGAAATACAGTCGCGTAGGATGGGTAAAACAAGTCCTCTTGGTCCAAGTTAATTAGTAGCTCCTTTCGGCCTATGCTACCAGTCCCTAAGTCTCAGTAATGCTAGCTCTCGCCCCGATTAGTGATTCCTAAAGCCTAAATTACATTATCTCTCGATCTCAGCAATTTAGTCGTGTCAATTCATTAATTAATGCCCTCCCCTATCTCTCGATCTACGGGTTGGTCAAAACTAAGCATCTAAAGAGTCTCCTCTCGGTCTCATTGCTAAATATTGCACTTAACGAATCAAACGGTGCTAATCAGACACGAAGTCAGTCGATCGACCAGCTACCAAAGTCGACCGACAAACCGGCTCAGTCGATCGACCAGTTAAGACAGTCGATCGACCGAACCCTAATTCGGGGTCACCTATTCTAATGCCATCTATGCCATAGATCCCCTACATCTTAGCACGGGGTGTTTAGCTAGACATATTTACGCAAGTAACAAGAACTAATTTGATAATAAGCATAATGGATTGCATAATTGAAATAATTGAATGAATGAATTCGCATAAAACTGTAACTAAGGCTTGGGATTCTATCTAGCAAGAACTAATACTAATGAAACGAATAAAACAATACTGAAATTAAAGGACTAGAATTACCAAAGCAAAGGAATAAGCGATGAATCCGAACGTAAGGTACAAACTTTATTGAGAATTCTAAACTAAAGATATGTATGATAGGAACTAGATCCTAATGATCCGATGCCTATTCTGAAACATAGGGTTACGTTATATAGATGGTCTTACGTAACTTTTATTCCTAAACCCTAATTACATTGGGCTTTCTAATTCTCGTCCTTTTAATTTCCGCGTCAGGTCGTGGGTTGGTCGATCGACCACTGATACCAGTCGATCGACCAAAGGTGCTGTACAGTAATGCGTTCTGACGAATTCTGCAGCGCGCACCGATCTTAAAACAGCTGCCATTTCTTCGTTACTTGGTTAAATCAGGCATTCTACGCGGCGTTGGAAAGCTAAGAGGATAAGCTTTCACCTCCAATTAGAATCACTCAATTATCAGATCTAGAACTCGAGATATAGCCATATGAATAAGGCTGCAATGTCGAGAAGCATTCTGACAGTCTATAGACCATGTAGGGCAGTCTATAGACCACTGTAGCTGGTAATCCGCTTCTGAAACTCTCGCAAATATATCTTTCAAGCCTTGAAATGCGCACCAAGTTTGCTTCCCGAGTCTTTACTCCATGTCAAATGCAATGCTAAGTACTTAGGGACGGATTCGGCTCGATTTCCGCTGGATTCTTCACATTTATGCAATATTATACAAAAACACGAAAGTAGACGGAAATAGGGAAAATAGTAGCATAAACTACATATTTGAGCTCTGAAATGCGTGTAAAATAAAGTGTAAAACATCATATAAATGACATGCATCAAATTTCAGGTATGGTTTCTTCTTATGGCTGGCGAGCCTCCTTACGTAGTCTAATGGACTTTAAACGACCCTCCCCGATAGTCGACAGACTCTAAAATGTTCCCGACGACAGGTCCTTGGTTCAAACCCCTTGATCCGCCTCGCGTCGCCATAGTCGTCAGGTTGTAGTCTTCGATTGACCTGATGGCTATACTTTGACTTTCGCCTTGTCCAAGCCTCAGTCAAAGTGGGGGCTCTGTAGATACCTCATTTCTGCACCTCCCGCAAACCACCCGGTGATGATTGGGCCACATGTTTGGTATACAGAACGATTTGTGACAGTTCGTAAGTTTATCGTCAAGTGATCACTCAAACACTTGTGTCTACCTCTTAACTGATATCTACGCGCCGATACGGTCATTTTGGCAGTAATTAGAGTACATTTGAAGTCCGGGTCGAAAAATCGTCTTCATTTTCTAAAACCGAGTCAGAATGTTCTGGAATGTTCCGGATATTTCTATTCCATATTTTGCAATCTGTTAATCTTTCGTAAAGAATTTCCAGTAATATTCACACAAAATATTAAGGAAACGAGATTAATCCGTTATTCCATAATCAAAACACGGAAATCTTTCTTCCGCAGGAGGAAACCACTTGGGAAAGGACGCAGCAAGTGCTGCGCCTCTTCCAAGAGACGCAGTGCCTGCTGCGCCTCTTCCCAAGTCCTTTTCTGCGTATTTTTTCCGTATCTTTTCATATCTTTTTGAGATTCACTTCCAAATTTTCTCCGAAAACCCTACTTCCGTCGTGTGATTAGTATAAACAGAGACCTTCGGTCTCACATATTTCTCACGCGAGTGTCCCCCCTTCTCTTCTCCCTTTGCATTCTAGACCACGTTTTTACTTTTTGGCGTCTACGTGCTTGAACATTCGATCACGTAAGCTCGGATCTTTCTTAGTACCAGCCTCGTTTTACATGACCGACCAATTTGACCAACTCCACATCAATCAACTTAATCAATCATACGTTTTCCTCTTAGAGGGCACTTTCGTCGTACATTCGAGTCGAGCAGCACTAAACGTTAACTTAGTTCATCTCGTTTCGTCAAACATGTAAGTCTGAGGGTGTAAATCCTATTCTATTTATTGTTCTTTATTTATTGTAATCATAATGTAAGGTTTATGTCGAAAGTATTCTTAAAACCGATTTGTAAAACCATGTTTTAAAACCTTTTTTTTTTACGAATTATCAGAAGACAGACGTCGAGAAAGGACGCAAAGAATCGCGCGCCTCTTCAAAGGGACGCAGCACTGCCGCGCCTCTTGAGGGGCTGCAGATTCTCGCTTCCTTTCTTCTTCCTTCGTCTTTTGTCAATTCGTTTCTTTTATTTTCTTTCGTTTGTTCTTCGATTCTTTGATATAACGATTTAAACATGGTAATTTAACATATTATTCATCATCATTAGTATTGAATTCGTCATTAAATCCCGACTTAAATCCCTTATAACCAATATTTGCGGGTTTTCGTCATTAAAGTTAATCCGGGTTTTAGAGATTCGATTCATTAATATTGAGTCTCTGGAATTCGATCTTTGATATATTCCCATCTGTTATTTATCATGTCCATCATTAATTCATCATGAACAACTTGTTTATCCTAATTAATTCATTAATTAACCTTTTAATCTTGTAATTAACTCGTATTGTTTAATTCCATCCATGTTCATGCTTTGTCACCCCAATCATATGTAAATAATCAATTAATCACTTTCATCCGAGTCAGTTATTCATAATCGATCATTAAAATTACCAACGAATATTAACAATTTGCAATTCCGACTTCACAGCCAGAACTGAGCCGAGGAACGGACGCAGCAACTGCTGCGCCTCTTCCAAGGGACGCAGCTCTGCTGCGCCTGTTCCTGGTTGATTTCTGTCTCTGAACTACCGTTTTTGCCTTGACCTAGTTTATTAATTACGTATTAATTAACTATTAATCGTATTATCACCCTAATTCCTGTTCGTTAATTTATTTATTTATTCTTTCTCAAATTATCCGTTTTAAAAGTATTTTCGACATAAATCATTAATCCGATGTAATTATTGTAATTTTCTTTATTGTAAATTTCTTTATTGTAATTTTTATTATTGTATTCCTTTTATTATTCCTTGTATGTTTTCACATGTAATCGATTTAAATCTCTACTTCGACCCACTTTTATGATAACTTAAGTGTTAACCGACTTAGTCTAATTCTCACATGTTAGGATTAAAACGTTGGATGTTGCATTGCATGCATATAAATTGACAATACATCGAGTATAGACGATTTTCCCTAATCATTAGTAGAGGCCGCTATCGAGGCGGGCGGGATTAGATGTTCGATCAAAAGAGCTTTCTAATACGTACCCTCACCCCTTACTCCAGATCCCTGTGAACATTCGTGTTCGTTGGCATTCACGAGAGTCATTCTAGACATAGAATGCTAAGGGTAACGAGTTCTTGGTGTCTATGTCATTACTTTGTGTCTTGACATGACACGAGGTATTCGAACGATTTCCAATTTTCCACAATAAATTGGTGGCGACTCCACAAATGCAAAAAAAACCAAAGAGTGAAAAGCTTACTTCGCTTTTTGCCCCCGTGGGCCCGCATCCACAACGAGGGTTAGCCTTCCTTCACCATAATTGCATACCCCATATAATTCACAGGGACATGAAATCTAGTAATGTTTTGATCTATGAACATCTGGAAGCAAGGGTGTCGGATTTCGGGATGACGAGATTAATGAGTGCAATGGACACTCATTTAAGTGTGAGCACACTAGCTGCTACACCTGGGTACGTCCCTCTGGAGTACTACCAAAGCTTTAGATGTTCCACAAAGGGTGATGTATATAGTTACGGTGTCGTCTTACTCGAGCTGCTGACCGGGAAGCAACCAACAGATTTTGCTGATTTTGGTGATAACAATCTAGTAGGATGGGTGAAAATACATGCCAAGTTGAAAATAAGTGATGTATTTGACCCAGAGCTAATAAAGGAGGATCCGAAGTTAGAAATGGAGCTTTTGCAGCACCTTGAAGTGGCGGTTTCTTACTTGGATGAGCGACCTTGGAAAAGGCCGATGATGATTCAAGTCATGGCCATGTTTAAGGAAATCCAAGCAGGTTCGGGTTTGGATTCCGGTACTACATTTACGACTGGGAATGTGAATGGAAGTTTCAGTACACTTGGGGGTAGTTTCAGTACAGTTGATGCTTTAGCTGATATGAGCATCAAAGAAGTGCCTGAAGGAAACTTTTTTTTTTTTTTTTTGACAATTAGCAAGAGTGAGTTTACATAATAATGGCTCTTTGGGCTAGATTATGAGCCATTTTATTGTACTTCCTAGGAATAAAACAAAAAGAAATACAATGAAACATAGATCGAACATAAGTTAAGGATGTCTGTCACCAGAACTTTAGTCTTCAAGCCAATCTTCGAAATATCCATTATTTGAACGAGCACCTGTAAGCAATCAGAGAAGATAGTAATATGGTATATATTTCTTCCTAGCGCCCATTTAAGGGCTTCCAGAATAGCCGCAGCTTCCGCTTGATCCGCTGAGAGAGAGAAGAGTCCACCTTTGGTACAGAAATATGATTCAGTATTCCCACAGTTGACATACCATTCAAGTCCCGTACTTTTATCATCCTTCCAAGCAGCATCCACATGGATGGTAGTTTGGGAACAATTGTAGTTGATACCAATAAGCTTGCATTTGTATCCTTTTCTAAGATTTAAGAGGTCGCAATCCAGATCATCGTCCAAGACTATACTAGTCAAAGACTTTGATTGATTGTTGTTGGCCGTGATGGCATGAAGGAAACTTGAAGTAACATTCAGCTTCCAAATTTTGCTATACCATTAACAAATGGTAAAAACAATTTTCACTGTGTCATGTAACTTTTAAATGTACGTATGTATCATTAAAGAAGGCCTTATACATAGGAGATTTAGCTAGACTTTTTCCCCCTCATTCTGAAGTGAGTGCACTATGTAGTTTGTACATAATGTTGTAGTATTAGAATTTTTTTCGTCATGTTCAATTTGGTTTGGTGGCATACGGAAACCCTCTGTTTGATATGTTTGGCAGGTTTCGTTGGTCATTTTTTTTTCCGTCCTTTTCAATGGCTTCATTCACCACTTTGTGCATTCTCATAGCATGCCCTCTAATCTCGGTCTCAATCATATGCCAAGTCTATGGCAAAAGAATTGGAAAGAAGTCTGATTGGAGAAAGTCAAGAATCAAGGTCAGTGGAGGTCCTCTCTCAAACCCTAACAAATCAATGGTCGTCAATTGTTAAGGTACGTGACTTAGGCCCTTACAAGTTCATTATCACTTTCATGGAAAAGGATGATATGGAGCATGCTATTAAGACCAGAAATCCTCTAATGATGCAATACTTTAGTGATATATACCCTTGGGATATTTACCAACAAGGAGAAACTAGGAGAATTTGGGTAGAGGTAATGGGAATCCCTCCCCAAGTTTGGTCTAGGGATACTTGTGAGAAGATTGCAAATAAATTTGGCAGCCTAGTGTATTGTGACTCAAGTTTCGAAAATCCAAACAGTTTTGTCACTTGCAGAATGATGATTGATACTAACATCCTGTCGTATATTGCTGAATTATTGTATGTTAGCATCGATGAACAATGTATTGGGAAGTCAATTTTTGTTAGAGAGGGATTAAATTTGACTACATGCTTTATCAAACAACCTGCACCCAAATTGAATTTATCTTCTTATTAATGGGATGACACATTTTCAGCGATTAACCATACCCAAGTTGGCGTCCATGATTCTGAGGGGAAGTTTTCTGATAATATGGTTATTGTTGCTGAAACACCTATGGATAATGAACAGGCGAAGGATAGCGAAAAGACTGTCACTTTGGTTAGAAATGTAAATTATGATATTAATGAGGAGTTGGACCTAATCTCAGGAAGATGTAGAGTTAATGCAAGTCTAGAAAACTCAATTAACCCTTTATTGTTTGATGAAGAATGCCCTCTGGTTTCCAGAAGATTTTAAATGCCAAAAAGTTTAAGAGAAAATCCAAACCATGTTCTAAGAAGCTTAATGATAAAAATACCAACATCTCAAACAATAAGTCTGCAAAAGCAATTAAACAGAGCTTGAGGGACGAAATTGCAACTGGAGCGGAGACCAATTTGGATGATAGTATTGAATCTTTTTCTGAAGACGACTTTGAAAATGATAGAAGTATTGAAGATCTAAGGACCAAAGAGTTAGGAAAGAGTTTGGGTTTTAGGGTCGGTGAAAGACTAGACATTGTTGGCCTCCTGAATTAATATAATTGTTGAAATGAGGTGTGTGGCCTGGAACGTTAGAGGGGTGGGGAGCAGAGGTAAGTTTATTGCAATTAAAAATATTATTACAGAAAAACAGCTCCATATATGTGGACTTGTGGAAACCAAACATAAATCGTCCCTGGAAAGAAGTATCAGGGGCTGGTGGAACAATGGGAATGTCATCTTCTTGGACGTAAAGTCTGTAGATAGAGGGGGTGGGCTCCTTCTTATGTGGGATGCAGATATACTCAAGCAGACTAGTGGCATTTGCGGAGATAGATGGATACTCTTATCTGGTAAATATGGTGATAAAGAAATTCCGTGTTCAGTAATACTTGTTTATGGACCTTGTTGTATTGAAGGGAGAAGAAAACTTATGGAAGAGCTACTTCGTGTTAAGAGTTGTTGTAATGGTGCTGTGTTGTGTTGATCTATGGTGATTTTAATGAAGTGTTAAGTCCTGAAGAAAGGCTAGGCCAACAGAATAGAAGTACTAGTATGGATGATTTTGAAAATTGGGTGCAGGATATGGAGCTGATAGCACTACCCCTTATTGAAAGGAAGTTCACTTGGGTAAATTGCAGGGTTGCAAACCAGATTGATAAAGCGTTTATAAATTGTTCTTGGCTGACTCACTTTCCTAATACAAAGCTCTGGCCTCTTCCAAAGCTAGTATCAGATCATTACCCTCTGTTGGTTGAGTGTGATAAAATAAAAGGGGTAATTCGTCCATTCAGAAGTATGGATGCTTGGCTACATTGCCCAGGTTTTAAAGACTTGATTAAATCGGAATGGGAAAATATGGGAGATGCACCGTTCCATGAAAAGATGAAGGAGATAGTTGGACCTATTCGAAAATGGAATCGCAATGTTTTTGGAGATATCAATGTCAGGACTGAGGAATTGATACTTTAGCTAGATAAAGTGGACAAGGACCTGGAGACCCAACCTGATAATGAGTTGCTCATTGCTAGATGAAAAGCCTTATTCTCCCTTCTTCAAACATGGCTAACAAGAAGGGAGTGATATTGGAGGCAACTTTCCAGAGTTCAGAACTTGAAATTAAAGGACAAGAATACGAGATATTTTCACATAATGGCCTCAATTAGGAAAAGAAGAAACCTCATCGGAGCTATACAAGTAGAGAACAAAACTTTCACAGATCAAAGGAGAATAAGGAAGGAAATAGTAAAGTACTTAAAAAGACTATATAGAAGAGATATTACTGATGTTGAGGCACTTGGTTCCCTACCCTTTGTGATGATATCACGCGATCAAAGCTCGAGGATTGAAAGTGTTCCCGATGATGAGGAGATTAAGGCGGCTGTGTGAGATTGTGATGGTGGTAAAGCGCCAGGTTATGATGGATTTAACTTCAGATTTGTGAAGAAGTGCTGGGGCACTATTGGTGAGGAATTTATGAACATTGTAAGACAGTTCTTCATCGAAGGTCACTTTCCAGAAGAGATTAATAATACTTGGGTAACTCTTATACCAAAAGTGGATAATGCAATTGAAATGACGGATTTCAGGCCAATTAGCATGGTCGGCTGTGTTTACAAAGTGATTTCAAAGATACTAGCTGAGAGGCTTCGAAGCCTACTACCTAGTCTAATTGGTGAGACTCAGACTGCATTTGTACAGAATAGGCAAATATTGGATGGCGCCTTAATTGCAAATGAAGTGGTGCATTGGCTTAAAAAGACTAAAAGAACTGGAGTCTTGCTTAAATTGGACTTTCATAAGGCGTACGACTAGGTAAGGTGGGAATCTGTTATCTACATACTGAAAGCCATGGGTTTTGGATCCAAATGGAGAAAGTGGATCTACATATGCCTATCTACAGCTTCCATTTCTATACTTATTAATGGTACTCCCACCAGACCATTCAAAATGGAAAGTGGCCTCAGGCAAGGTGATCCCATCTCACCTTTCCTGTTCTTGTTAGTAACAGAGGCTTTCAATCAAGTTATGTTTAAGGGAATTCAAATGGGGTTAGTTCAAGGTTTAGAAGTGGGTAAGGACAAGGTTGTTTTAAGTCACTTACAATTTGCAGACGATACTCTTATATTCTGTCCTGCTACTTCTCAAGTTCTGACAAATATCAAGAGGCTTCTTGACAACTTTTAGCGTTCTACTGGACTCACTATTAATTTTAAGAAATCTGCTCTCGTAATACTAGGAAAGTGTCGCAGAGGGAGAATCAAATGCTCTAAGTCGGGTCGTCAAGTAGTACAACTACCCGTGAAATATTTGGGTATTCCTCTGGGTTCTAACCCGAATAAACTCTCGACCTGGGATTCAGTGGTGGAAAATATAAGGAGAAGGCTGGCTAGTTGGAAGACGGGGCTAATCTCAAAAGCTGGAAGAGTGGTCCTCATTAAATCCGTCTTGAACTCGCTGCCTCTCTTTTATATGTCTATGTTTAAGATTCCTAAAGGCGTCTTGAAAAAGATTATCAGTTTGCAAAGAAAGTTTTATTGGGGAAGAAACAATGGGCGTGATGTTGTTCCCTTGATGAATCGGAATATTATCCAATCGCCAAAGGCGATGGGTGGCCTAGGGGTGGGTGACTTACAGATTAAAAACGCAAGTATGCTCTTCAAGTGGTGGTGGCGATTTTCTGTGGAACATAAGGCGCTTTGGAAGAGAATTATTTGTTCAATTCACGAACTCAACCCCGAAGGAATGTTTAGAAGTGAAGAAAAGGTGGCTAAGTTTGGCCTATGGAAGTTGATATGCTCTGTCAGTGATTGGGATACGGACATTGGAAAAGTCACAAAGCAGGGTATCAGGATACAAATTGGAAGAGGTAATACGGTCAGGTTTTGGGAGGATCTTTGGATTGGCAGTGTAACTCTCAAAGAAGGGTTTCCGAGACTTTTTAATGTGTCGACTCAGAAAAATAAGTGTGTGGCTGAAATGGGTACCTGGCAAGGCGATGATTGGGTCTGGCAGCTTCAATGGCGAAGAAGATTATTTCAATGGGAATTATCACTATTAGACCATTTAAATTTGATGATTGAGGGCTACAAACATTTAAGGGATAAAAATGATTGCTACATGGCTAAAACTTTTGTTGATGCCTTCTATAACTTGAAATACAATGGAGCAGAGCGTAAGCCTTGGTTCAGCCATCTTTGGAAAGGACTTCCACCACCAAGGTATGAGATAATTCTTTGGGTAATACTATGGAATAAGGTGAACAATAAGGATATGATGCTTAAGTGGAAAGAAATGGCTTGGGAGGAGACGATGTGTACTTTTTGTGGTGAAGAATTGGAGACCGCCAAACACCTGTTTTTGCATTGTAGGTATTCTTGGAAGCTATGGACGAGTATTTGTGAGGCTTGGGATATGGCATGGATTTGTCCCGGTGGGATTGATGATGCTTTTCTGATATGGTGTGACTCTCACTTTGTCGTGTTTGAGAAACGACTTTGGGATGTATTCTTCATTGCTATAGTTACTATATTTGGGAATTGCGAAATGAAGCGATTTTCGAGAACAAAACTCCTAACTGGCCGTGTATTGTAGACAAGATGTTTTTAAGAGTTGGGTTGTGGTGCAAATCGTGGAAAGAAGGTTTACCTTATACTTTAGAAGAATGGTTGAACAATTGGAAAATATTTAGAACATGGAAGGAGAAAAGGATAGGGCAAAGGACGACTCCGCGACTTGAGTTTTGATGCTGGAAATTGCTAAGTTTTTTTATTTGTTTTTTTGTGTTGTTTTTCGTTTTGTAAAGTTGTTTGGGACCCTACTCGATGTAGGTCTCGGGGTTTACCCCGCCTTTTAATAATAAAAAATTGGAATACTCGTCGCATATAATAAAAAGAGGTAAGTAAATGGTCGGGGAATGAAACTCAGTGGAACTACTCGATATTATGGTTATTGAGCTTACTCTCACTGCCTTTGACACGCTAATATATTACCCATCCATTTTAATCATTTATTTACTATTGATTAAAACATATAACGAAAATAAAATAATGGTAAAGACGACTAAAATTGTCCTTTGTTAGTTTTGGTTTGAGGAAAAGGAATGAGATAGTATAGTACTAAAATAATAGAAGGAGCAGGCGTATGGTAGAGTGTAAGCTGAGGTATGAATCACATATATCCAGACAAGGTACAACAAGATTACAAGAAGATGAATGAATCAATGAAACCCATGAAACACACCTTTTGTGTTCTGTATATATTACTCGCTTTTTTCTGACACATCTAGTATCTTTCTTTTAGCTTATTATTACGAGTATCACTTTTTCATATTGTTATACCAACTGTCTATGCTCTTTTGAGTCAAAACATAATACATTTGTAAATATTTATAATTATGTGAAACATATTTTTTTTTTTGAAATGTTTTTATGTACAATTGGAATTGTTGTAATCTCTGGCGATGAAAAAAAGGGAAGTACTAAGTTTACAAATAAAATAAATACTCGGTACTAATTTTATTCAACAATTGTTTTCTTAAATTAATCTTACTCAGTATTACAATTTGTATTAATAAGGGGTCGTTTGGTTACCCATTAAACAACACAGGAACTTAAATTCATGTGAATTGCAAAATGGGTATGTTTGGTTACCCCAATTCACATGAATTGGAAGTTCCCATTGAAAGAGTTAGTGTGCCCATATGTCCGGAATATTGTATAACCGATTAGTTTTATGTGGCTACAATGTTCTGCTAGGAGCCGCTTGTAGTCTGAGTCCTAAATGAGTTAGGATTCGGGTAGTTTTAGTCGGTCCTACAGGGTCACACACTAGATGAGCTCTGGGTAATATTATAATTAATATAGATTAAATTATAAAGGCAATAAGAATAATTAAAGATTATTCTTTTAAACTTTCCTAATCCTAGATGGTCTAGGGTTCTCCTTAAACTCCCTATATATAGAGATATAAGAGGAGATGTTTGATGATCAGTTTTTCTAGAAAGAAAAAACCTCAAGGGAGAAAGAAGAAAGAAGATTGCCCTTAAATTTGTACTAGCATACATACTCATATTGTGTGGATACCGGTAGAGGCGCAACACTTGGGGCGTTATTGTGAGACGGTCTCACAGATTATATTACTATTCAAGGAGCTGCGATTTGGGGTTAATTATACTTCTTATTATTAGCATATTATTGGAATTCTTCCGCATCCAAGTAAGTTTGCTAATCACCCCTTTTATTTAATCTTAATACTTAACATGCATGAGGTCTTGGGAATTCTGTAATTAAAATCTGTTGAAAATCGGTACAGAACCCTTCAGTGGTATCAGAGCGAACATGTATTGTTAAGTATTAGATTAAAAGGTTGCGCCTTTAGATATAATTGTTGTATCTATGTTTTTGTTCTATGATTCAAAGATTGGAGCTTTTAAATTGAATTAGTTCAATTAATGCAATTGTTGTATGTTGTTAAACATTAAATTTAGGATTGTATCATAATAGATGTTGACTTGTATCGTAATATTTGATATTATGATGTATTCCTTTAATTCGATTAAAAGAACCCTAATTTAATTGATTTTAACAAAGACCTAATTTGTTGTTAGATGCCTATTTTAAGAGTGTCGAAAAATCTCCAATTTGATTGGATCTAATTAGATTAGATATGTAATAAACCCTAATTTGATTAGGGTATTAAATTGTTTAATCAGTTTTTAATTTTAATTTTTGATTTAAGAAAAAAAAATTAATTACTGTTCACGAAACACTATTCACGTGCGGTACTATTCACGTGTGTTTTCTGAAAGTTACTGTTCATCAGTTTTGAGTGTCGGATTTTGATGTTACAATAGTGTTTTTCGAGTGTAAACGGCATTCTAAACAGGACTGCATAGCAGGGTCGGCGGTTTTAAGCCAAATTATGACGTCTTGATAGACTTTCAGGTCATTTTTAATTAAAAATTATGATTTTGATTTTTCATAATTTGGTTTTGGGTTTTAATCAATTTCATTAATTGATTGTTACAATGTTGTATTGATTTATGTTTATATCTTTATTTATTGTATATATACCCTGAATGATACGATTATCTACCCATGTTATTATGTTTTTGCATAAGATGTTTAAAACAAACAATTATGAACTGTTAACGATTATGAATCGTTTTTGGGTTCTAAATATGACTTTGTTCTAATTTACAATTTCTTATGTATTATAATTTTATTTAAATGTGATATTTAAAATTAATAAAAGCCTTGTGTGTTATTTAGAACGGCTAGGTTCCCTTATATCCTTTCCTTAAGAGAACTAGCGCCATGTATAGGACCCTTGTCTTGTATGACTAAACCTACCCTCAATAGAAATATTAAGTAATGCCCTTCCAAATTAATGACTGTAAAATACTTATATCGTTGGAAGTATTGTCTGCCAAAGTAGAGTACTCCTTCTATGTAAGTTGAACAGGTGGGTAACAGTTACCCACACGTGAAATTTGGTGCACTTAACAAGGTCATCAAAACAGTTTTGGACTTTGGGGCAAATAGTCAAGTCACATAAAATGTTACTTGACGACTAGGAGTCGCATTTGGTGCGATTGACATATGATGTCTACCTTGATATGTGTAATTTGGGTGATGAGCCAAAGCACACTCAAGTTATATATGATTGGGAATTCTAGGATACTATGCACATATGAGGGTTGTGTGTGTAGTAAATCTTAAAATTGTTTAAGAATGTCGTACAAATTGTGTGTCTTAAATTGGTTAAGATAATAACAGTGTATTAGTATATCGATTTAGTTTTGCATATGTTGATAGTTGTAATTTATCATTGATGTCATGTTTTTCAAGTGAGTTTGAATCGTTCAAATTCATAGATTGGTTTCTTTGAGAATTGTTCTCAATTAGGCAAAGTGAAGTTTGTCTTCAAAAGAAATTTTATCAAACCATACTTAATGCTAATGTATAGTTTAGACTATATACCGAAAGTCATAAAGATGACTATTCATACCATATGTGTCAATTGTTTAAAATAAATGGAATTGTTCCCGCTTAGTGAGAAAAATATGTGGAATGATCCACTTAGTCCACTTGTCGTTGTTATGACATAATTATATTGATAATTTGGATTATTGGATATCCTTCTCATCAAAGGTTGATGATTGAAATTGTTTCAGTTTTACCTTAAGTTATATTCAATTCATTGTGAATGATGCATGTAACTTAAGCGAATTTCTCTCTTAGTGACAATTGAGTTTCATATCAAGAAGAATCAAAAGCTAATGTTCTTTGAGTTCATCAGTAAAGAGACTTTGATATATGAGTTTAGACACTGGTAATGGTGGAATGGAAAATCGTTGTCAAGTGCAACCTGAAGATCAATGTCTAAACATGTATGGAAATCATTTAGTGATTAACGTCATTATTGTAATGACAGATATCATTGGAAAGATAGCTTTTAGAAATGTCTTGAAGATCTGCGAAAGCTATTGAAGTATGACTTCTAAATAAAGTATGTATGTTATAGAAGTAAAAGTTACTACGAATATTCTACTATAAGGTATAAGATACCAAAGATGGTATTTACATTATGAATAATGCCATGTGGAGTAGGATAATAGTAAAGAATGAAATAGATCCACGTATATAATGAGGAAATGCATTATGCGTAGAAGTTATTCATTTGAATGTTGTATTGTTCAAAACTAGATTTATTTGAATAATAGTTATTCTTACATTTGTTGTTAGAAAAATGTTAATTCTTTTATGTTTGTACATAAAATGAATTAATATTTTATAAAGAACAATTGGTGTTCTCTTTCTTGTTAAGACAATTTTACTTTTGTTCAATCTCATCTATGACATGAAATACAAAAGGGTTCAAGTCTTATGACTCGAGCTTCACGCGCTAACAACATTGTCTTATGAGCCAAGAAACAAGAAACATTCAAAGAAGTTCCATGATGATGGAACTCTAAGCCTTGTTGATTTGGATCAACTACGGCAAGTGAATTTTGTTTAAATGGTGGAAAAACTGTAATGTGCCTCTAACTTGTTAAGATGGCAACCGACAAGTTTGGTAACACATATTCAAATATGTGTGGATTAATTAAGTGATATTGTTAAGGAATGAGATTCTAATACTTCATCATAATTACTATTTTCAGTAATTATGCATATGTTCATACGATGAACTTTAGTCTGACCTTTTAAAAGGTTTACTTGAAATAGACTCGGACTGAAGTAAAGGTCAACTTAGAAAGACAATCAGTATCGCTCGATTTGATCGAGACGGGAAAACTTGAACCAAATGTTTATGATCATCATAATAGTAATGAAATTGTTTCACTACTAGTCTTAAGAAGACAATCTAAGTTTCATAGTAAGAATATTAGAGAAAATTTGTTTTTCTTAAAGGACATCACTAACTAAAATTGGTATGTGTTATTTTGGGAATGTCACAAAGATATAACTATGCGGGTTCGTCCCAAATGGGAAATATCATACTAATTTTATTTTAATGGTGGTTTTTTTCTAAATGATTGTGGAATGTTATGTCTTATAAGATAAGAAGAGCCCTATTTTGATATGGTTCTGTCTATGATGAGTCATGCAGATCTCACTATTTTATACGCTCGAAATTATCTCGGTACACAATTTAAAAATTGTTTCCATCTAAGTCAATGAATATACATTACATATAAGATATGTAAGGGAATTGTTCCTATATAGTATTTTCTTAATATTTGAGGTCTTTAAAACTTTTAAAAAAAATTCTGAAATTTAGACTCAAATTTGACATGTTTTTGTGGGACTATCCTAAGGTAGGATATTAATTCTACGTCCCATTCAAGTTCAAAGAGTTTGTTACTTGAAATGATTCTCAATGAGAATGTTGTCTCTAAAGAAACAGTAGGAGTAGAATATTCTTGAAAAGATCAAAATTCATAGTAATTCTCATCAAAAGTTGATGGAGATGGCTAAGATCCATGAAGAGTCATGGATGTACCATCTATGAATAAGCCCGCATAAGTTTGACTTTAAAGGAAGCAATAATGAGCTCCAACTCAAAAGATGTAAAGTGGCTAGAGGCCATGAATCCAAAATGATTTCAGGTATCATTACAAAGTATTGGACTTAGGTTGATACCCCGATGGTGCTGTGACCCTATAGAGTTTGGATTCTCCTAGCACATGTCAACATACATGAAATGAGATTTGACAGGTATACGTGAATAATGTAGTTTTCCTTAATGGAAATATGCAATAAGTTGTGTAACACCCACAAATTTCGTATTCTGACATTTAAATTCTATTTAACCGTTCGATTACTTTATTTTATATTTTTAAATTATTTAATTTAATTAATCTCCTTTTGAACATAAATTTTATAAAAGTTACATTTTCACAAGCTTGTTTATATAAAATAAATATTTTTGTCGGATAATATTAATAGCGACAATAATAATAATAAAGCTCCGTCTTAAATTATAGTAGGTTTAAGACAAATTTCCGTCTAGCAATAGACCGTCACATTTTCATATATAAGACTATTTTTAATCTCGACCAATCAAAGGTTGACCACACTCATACCTCTCTCTCACACTCTACAATTATATAATAATAATAATAATAATAATAATAATAATAATAATAATAATAATAATAATAATAATAATAATAATAATAATAATAATAATAATAATAATAATAATAATTATTATTATTATTATTATTATTATTATTATTATTATTATTATTATTATTATTATTATTATTATTATTATTATTATTATTATTATTATTATTAATACCTCCCGTCCCCACCCCTTGTTTTTCCCCTTTCTTTTTCGATGGGATCAACAGCAAGCAGTAAGAGCAACCCAACCCAGAAACAACAAAACACCATTTAAATCCTCCACCTTCGACCCGAGATCCCGACTTCGTTTCTCAACCTTTTTCCTTATTTCTTGCTCCATTCTCTTCCTTACTTCCTCCTTCATCTTTCAAGGTAATAAAGTCTTATTTTTGTGGTGATTTCAGTTTGACCTGCCAAATGAAACTTCGATTTTTTTAGCTCCTTTATTTCGTTTTTCTCTATCTAGTTGAAGAAACCGAAGACCCGGAGGGAGGCTCGTACTCTTTTGACGTTTTCTGGAGATTTGAAGGGCAAAAAGGTAACGGTGATAGGTTACTCGACGAATGTCGAAATTTTCGTCTTTTGTGTCGTTTTCATGGTGTTTTTATTCCCTTGTTTGATAAAGTTTGAACCTTTATTTTTTTCTCATTTGTATTTTAAATTTTTCCGTCTCAAAATATTGCTGAAATGGGGCGTTTGAATTCTGTTGGCACGGTTCCATGGAGATTATAGGAGTTGTCACTGGACTGTTTTAAAGATGGAAATCGGGACATTTTTGGGACTGTTACAATGGGTTGCACCTTGCAGCTGCGTGAAATAGGTTGATTTTGTTTATCGCGTTTATTTGCGACCTGTCAATCTCGTACTTCTGGTCTGTAAATTAGTTGAGCTTGATTTTCTTGCTTGAGACTCCGGAATCTGGATGTCGGTTGAGTTCAGGCTTATGAAGTGGGGAGATTAGGGTTTATCAGTTATCACTTGTTGAAGTATATTTGGCACATTATCTGGTTTCCATATCCAACTAGTTGTGGCAGTCATTTGCTGACTTTGGTGGACATTATACAAAAAAATTATGGAAGAGCTTGGCTGAGAAGATTTTTGTTAATGCGCAATTCAAGTAATTGATTAGATTTGAGTTTGATTAGTAGATGAACAAAGGAGAGATGTATAGTGGTGCGGCCGAAGGGGTTAAATGTGGAATCTACATGGTTTACTTGATGGCTTTGTTTGGTGTTTCTATCTAATATGGATGGATGGTGAATGAACATTGACCACAAATAATAAAAATGATTAGGTGACTTTCTCTTAGTTAGGTGCCTGTTATTGTAAAACTACTACTTCACATTAGTGCATGTACATCGGGAAATATGAGGTCTAGTGTCATGGCCCTTTGCGTAGCAGGCCTCTAGTTTCGGATATAGCATTTTCGCACAATAGAGTTCTATTTTTATAGGTTAAGTAGCAAATAACTTATCCTCCTCTTTATCTTTCACCCTCTGTGAGCTTTTTCTATAGTTTGTTCTGCTAATATGAATAGATTGTCCTCTTCTCAATATGTTTCCCTTTGTTACATCGGTACTCTTGTCAAATTTCCAAGTGTAACCTTTCAATTCTCGTTTTGCTTATTATAAATGGTCCAATCCGTTTATTTACATTTTTATTCAAGTGACAAGTATTCAAGAAATGAGTTGCTAATCCATGTTTACGAGTATAAATGGGGTTCGAATGTTTTACTTGGATTGTTATTTGTCCATTACATTTATTTTTCCCATGTATGTTTATTTTGTGGGACTCATTCGATTTTCTTTGATGGGCTCGTCATGTTTCCTTTATTGGGCTCATCATGTTGTGGTTGTTGAGCTTCACATGCTTTATTTATTGGATTTCACATGTTTTATATGTTGGACATGACATATCTTATTTGAATTATCATCGGCTCATTACATTATTAGTCTCTTTCCAAGTTGATTCGTATCGCTTGGTTGAGTCGTATTCTTGATAATGACTTTATGCTATACCGTATTGCTTGACTTATCTTTACGCCTCTTTCGGACTGTCCTGCCGATTGTGGGTTCTCGATTTCCGATTTAGGGTTCGGGTCTTGGATGCGGACGGTTCTGCCGCATGTCGAATCGGGAACTGTACTGTCCCGGGAGTCTGGCCCGATTTAGACTAGGACTGAGTCTTGGGAGTACCATTGTCGTCCTACCAGGGGAATTATATTGATATATGAGTAGTAAAGGTCTTGCTTGGTTATAGATATTGGTATTTGTCTTTCTTGTGTTGTTTGTCTTGGTCCTATCGGATACTAGGGCTGAGCTATAAGCCCTCTACTTGCGATATGATCGTCGGGATTGATGCTCCCATCCGTTCTTATGGTGAGATGCAAGCCATAAGTATGAATGTGACATTAGTGGCCACGTCCCGTGAAGTTTTTGCTAAGTGGTTTTCCAAGTAATGACTACAGTTTCTATTTTTGTAATTTGCATTGATTGATCCCTACTTAACCGCTTCACATGATTCAGATTCTAGTCTCATATCTATGTTGTAATTCCTTGAAATGTGTGTTTTTGCATAAATGACCGTGTCCTTGTCTTTCATATTATTTAATTGTCTCACATTAATAGTTGAATCTTTATTATGCTAATGTTGGTCTATCTTATTCCATCTCATTTAACTGCCATGTTTACATATAAACTTGATATTCTTATCTTTTGTAAGTATCTGATACGACTTACTTGTTTTAGTTCTTTGTTATGTTCGTTTCGACATTTTGTGGTTGGGAGAACCTTGAGTTACTCCCTCACGACCGTATGCGTTCATGTTTACATGAATGACAGGTATTAGTTGGTGCATCTATGGGGTGAAGACATGTGTGAGCTAGCGAGCACTTTGGCCTTGTAGTCGGATTATTAGGATTGCTTAGACTCACCTTTTATTGTATTGTCATTCGAGGGATATATTTTTCCTCACCTTTGACTATCACGTTTGTATAATTTAATCTTTATTTCCGCATTCTTTATTTGTGTTTTAGATTTTTGTGAACCCGCGCTTTAAATTTTAAAAGTTTCAAAAATCTCCTATTTTTCCGCTTGAATTTTATAAGTTATAATTTCCGCGTTATCGCGGGGTGTCACAAGTTGTGTCAGACACACCTTGAGATTCACGTATCAGAGTGTGCTAGATAAGTGAGAACGTTTTTGAAACGAGTATCCAGAGGTTGGAATTTTCGATCTCAATAGAATGATTCAGAAGTGTTTTGAATTATTTGAGATAAGGATAATTTTATATGTACACGAAAGTTATGGGAGTATAATTCGCTTTTATGGTTTGGTATGTTAATGACATACATATTAAGGAAACGACATTTTGTTATCTCAATGAGACTTGCAAAGATGTGTATGTACTCGTATGACGAGTGGATACCAATCTAGTCTTGATGACTATTATGGACAACATGAGAAATAATCATTGTAAGTTGGTTATATTGATATCAATTTCAAATAGACAAGTATGGTTCCTGATTGTAATCTGGACACATTTTGCTTAAATGAAAGTAATTGTGTGCTGAAATGGTTTCAAGTACGACACTATGACTAATTTTACAACTAAAATGAGTACTTTGTTGCTTATGAAGCATCGAATAAAGTGTGTGGTTTGGAATTCAAACATATACACAACTATATACTTTGTTGCTTATGAAGAAACAAAGAGTACATTTGATTTAAGAATCAAACGTGTGCTATTGATTTTACTTTATTCAAATAAGGTAAATTAAACATATGTAAGATAGTAATTGATGTAATGGCTGTATGTCCCGTAGAAAACCTCTTTCGCAATTATAATATAAAAATTCATAGCATTGCGATTTGTATAAGACGCATTAGCGAGTGGTCTTGATACTAACAAGTGGTCTTTATTTTAGTGGGAGGTTATGTTCGATATGATTGATACATTTGTATGACACGTTCTTTTATATGATAAAAGGTTGATTTTGCATTTAATTATCGTATAATTGAATGTTTGTCTTAAAATAGTATACATTGTTTAAACAGATCACCAAGTGCGTGACTTGGTTATGGATCGGAACTCTGTTTTATAATATAATGTATTTATATAAGTCTCTAATCAGGGCATAGTGAAAGGGACACTTATGCCTCATAATGATTAGTATGTGAGTAGGTTGATGACTACGTTCCGTAAGTCATGATATTGAGATATCAAACCAGGCACATGGATACATGTTTGGAATGTGTATTAGACTGACCCGTCAAAGAACTTTGTTATGGTTTCGCTTAGTGTCAACAAAGTTTCTTTCACCGTTTGGTAGTCTTTAGACCTGAGTCTTTGACTATTTTGTATATGTGAAGTGCTAGTTTTGACATCATCAAATGTCAACCGTGACTGGTGGCTATAAAGATGATGGTTGAACTTGTCATGGAATGTGTGACAGAATGTGGTTAGACAAAATGGGATTTGCTCCTCTTTTGAGAAAGGAGTTTATAATCTTCGGCCTCTCGAAGAGTGGAAATTGTATAAGTGCATGGCCATGCCCAGACGAGGTGAAAGTCAGTCATCTTTTGTAACAATTCAACTCAGAGATTCGATAAAAGAGATAGAGATTTATAGGGATGACACTTCTCCTACCCTATTCTCATCTGAAGAGATAGAAGCAAAGAGATTATGGTGCCTTATAGGACATAAGTGCAAGTGGGAGACTAAAAGAGTTAGTGTGCCCATATGTCCGGAATATTGTATAACCGATTAGTTTTATGTGGCTACAATGTTCTGCTAGGAGCCGCTTGTAGTCTGAGTCCTAAATGAGTTAGGATTCGGGTAGTCTTAGTCGGTCCTACAGGGTCACACACTAGATGAGTTCTGGGCAATATTATAATTAATATAGATGTTTGATGATCAGTTTTTCTAGAAAGAAAAAACCTCAAGGGAGAAAGAAGAAAGAATATTGCCCTTAAATTTGTACTAGCATACATACTCATATTGTGTGGATACTGGTAGAGGCACAACACTTGGGGCGTTATTGTGAGACGGTCTCACAGATTATATTACTATTCAAGGAGCTGCGATTTGGGGTTTATTATACTTCTTATTATTAGCATATTATTGGAATTCTTCCGCATCCAAGTAAGTTTGCTAATCACCCCTTTTATTTAATCTTAATACTTAACATGCATGAGGTCTTGAGAATTCTGTAATTAAAATCTGTTGAAAGTCGTTACAGAACCCTTCACCCATGAATTCCAATTCCTCCATAATGGAGGAAGTTACTTACCTAGGCCCCCCTAGGTAAGTGGGAATGCCACTAGTACAGAAAAGCCTTTTGGCTACGGTTAAAAAGGGCTTTTGGCTACGGTTCCTCAACAGTAGTAAATCAGGGCGTTGCCTTAGATCAAGTACTTATGGCTACAGCCAGGAACCGTAGCCTAAAGTCACTTTTGGCTACGGCTATTAAGATTTAGCCGTAGCCTTATGTAGATAAAAGGCTACGATTCTATTTTAACAACCGTAGCTGTTTCTCAATTAAAGTTTTAAAAAAAAATTATTTCCAAAAATATGTTTTTTTGGTAAATGTAAAGTCTTTTATTATAATAATAATAATTAATTACAAAACCAATGTTTAGCGTACAACTACCATTACAAATTAACATCAATACTTAAAACTAAATAAATTGAGCATATTCCACTCAGACAGCTGAAGCTATTGATTTTCCCCGTGATCCAAACAACATCATTTTACACATCAAGCGACTTTAATGTTCTACATCACCTGCAAATTTGATACGCAATAACTACCCAGATGAAAATAATACATAAAATCAAAAATCGAATTAAATAACCACTATAAGTTTCAAATCCTACAGAAAATCTTGCTACGAGTAGGGAGTGAGTGGAACATGCACATCTAACAGATATGAGAATCCCTATTTTAATTATCACAAAATCTCATTATAGACGGCTGATGAGGGCTGTCGCAACCCTATTAAAGATAAACCCGAAAGGTCTCTAGCTAATGCAGCTAGGGAAGTCGAGGTCGAATCCACATGGAGGCTATCTTGCTATCTACTTGCTAATCTAAGTCTGTTGGTGTCACAAGATTGGGGTTTTGATTGGAAACTAAACTAAAACAGCGATAAATAAAGAGTCTAGCAATAAAAGAAAGAGACTAGGATTGTCGGTTCATCAATGAACGTTAAATAGTCGCAGTTAAGGTCACAGATTGGTCACATGTATCAGTCTAAGGGGCAGTGAATACGTCCTTCCGGTCCTCTATTCGCCCTAAAATACTACTAACTTAGCTTCCGCCCTCATTAGAGTATCCTAAATAATTGTAGCGGGTCTCACTCCTTCCAATCTTTCGATCTAGGTCAGAGTTTGCCAAATTAATTAAAACAGCTATGCGCATTAACTGTCTAATTACCATTAAATGATACGAATAACAACATAGACATGAAACAAGCATCAAATCCGCGATCGAGTAGATTAACCCTCAAAAGCTCTCGATCGAACACTAAAGTACTTGATCGAGTATAGTAAGAATCAAGGTAGTCGATCGAGTGGTTTAAAGTACTCGATCGAACACATAAAGTACTCGATCGAGTGCTTTCAGCGCGTAATTCCTACTTCGCGTACTGAACTTCAAATGACCGCTATTTCTTCGTTACTTGTCCAAATCAAGCGATTTTTATGGCGTCGGAAAGCTAAGAGGATAAGCTTTCATCTTCAATTGGAATCACCTTATTATCAGTTCTAAAACTAGAGATATGGCTCTTCAAAATAAGCACTAGTAATGTGAAACTCTTCCTTTGCTCGCCTAGCTACCTTACTTCTACGCGCATCACAAATTAGTAGTTTCCAAGCTCCGACTCAACTCATATCCCAAATGCATGCAAAGGGACATGTTCTAAACTTGATTTCGCTTCTCTTTGGTTCATTTCTGCAAATAGGACAAGAGAAACCAAAGTAGACAATTCGGGGGACATTTGTAGCTTAACACTACAATTTATGCGTAGAAATGCGTGCAAATGAAGTAAGAAGAAACAGATGTATGATCCAAAACTCGTATAATCTGAAATAGATGTATGAGGAAATTAAGGAGAAACAGATGTATGATCCGAAACTCGTAGAGGCGGACCGATGTTGAAAATGGTGAGACATCTAATTTTGTTATTCATGCAGATGGTAGCTTACGGTTTGATGGGAGGTGGTGTGTACCTAATGATGCCGAGTTGAAGAAGAAGATTTTGACTGAGGCACATAACACCCCATATTCGGTACATCCTGGTGGTGATAAATTATGCAAAGTTTTGAAGAAAACTTTTTGGTGGCCGGGTATGAAGAAGGAGATAGCTGAGTTTGTGGCTAGATGTTTGACTTGTCAAAAGGTCAAAAGTGAGCATAAAAGACCAGAGGGAATGGTGAAACCATTAGAAATTCTGGAATGGAAATGGGACTCAATTTCTATGGATTTTATCGTAGGTTTGCCTCGAACTCAAAAAGGAAATAACATGATCTGGGTTATAGTGGACCGTCTGACTAAGACATCTCATTTTGTTCCTATGAAAGATACTTGGACTAAAGTTGAGCTAGCCAATGCTTGTAGGAGACACATTTTGAAGCTACATGGAGTTCCTAAGGATATTGTGTCCGACCGCGATTCGAGGTTTATTTCTAAGTTTTAGCGGGAACTACAAGATTCTTTAGGTACGAAGCTGAAGATGAGTACTGCTTTTCACCAAGCTACTGATGGTCAAACTGAAAGGACGATCCAGACTTTGGAGGATATGTTAAGATCCTGTGTGATGGAGTTTGGAGGGTCTTGGGAAGATAAGCTTGATTTGATAGAATTTTTATATAATAATAGTTATCATGCTAGTATTGGGATGTCTCCATTTGAGGCATTGTATGGCAGGAAGTGTAGGAGTCCCGTGTGTTGGGATGACGTGACTGAATCAGTAATGTTGGGTCCCCAGATGATCCAGGACATGGTGGAGCAGGTTCATTTAATTCGACAAAAGATGAAAGCTGCGCAGGATCGCCAGAAGAGTTATGCATATTTGCATAGGAGGGATGTGGAGTTCAAAGTGGAGGATAAAGTACTACTTAAAGTGTCCCCAATGAAGGGAGTGATGAGATTTGGGAAGAAAGGGAAGCTCAGCCAGAAATTTATTGGTCCGTATGAGATCATTGATAGAGTTGGGGAAGTAGCTTACCGTCTAGCTCTTCCTCCAGCCCTTGATAAGGTTTACAATGTCTTCCATGTATCGCAATTAAGGAAGTATTTGAGTGATCCTTCACATATAATTGAGCCCGAGACGATCCAACTGGATGAGACCTTAACTTATGAAGAGGTGGCTAAAGAAATTTTAGATAGGAAGGTAAGAAAGACAAGAAGAGGTGAGACATTCTTGGTGAAAGTGTTATGGTCAAATCATAATATCGAGGAAGCTACGTTGGAAGTAGAAGAGGCTATGAAGGAGCGTTACCCTCATTTTTTGACCAGGTATTAGTTAGGTTACGAGGACATAACCTTTTTATTTAAAGGGGGTTGAACGTTGCACACTATTTTAGCTACTATTAATTTGTTCTTAGATAAGTTACCTTTGACTTAGTAATAGTGGGAACTTGGGTATTTCGAATTTGTTTTGTTAGTGTTGCTTGAAACTTCGATGACGAAGTTCTTTATAAGGGGGCAAGATTGTAATACCCGTCTTAATTATAAACTTGTTAAGTTAGATTAATTAGAAAGTTATAACTAGATTGGTAATGAAGTCATGAGTAAATAAGATGATGGAGTAATTAGTAGTAATTCTACTAATTAAGCTAATATTATACCTAATAATAACATACTAATAATATTATGTAACTAATACCTAGTTAACAAATACGGCTAACCCAGTGAAAACCCAAAACCCAAAAACCCTTTAATGTTAAACCATAAAACCCCCCACCTTTCCCTAAAACAAAGAAACCAAAGGAGGAAAAGAGAACAGGCGGCAGTATAGGTACGAGTTAATCATCATCACCACCTATTCGTCACGGTTATTTTGCCATCAACCCCGCCCTAAGCAAATAAGGTAAGTATCATCCTTCTTTTTTATTTAGCAGTTGTCTCAGGATTGTTTAGAATTGCATTTTGATGTCGAGTATGATGACGGGATGCCTTGATGGTCTCGCGAAAAGAGGGGTATGTGAGCGGTCTTTAGAGCCTGACTTAGGTTCGCCTAGGAGTGTTGAGGTTGCTGGCCGTAAGGCCCTGTTGTGGTGAGATGTCGGCGGAGACTCGCTGAGACCGTATGACATGTTTAAGTCGATTAATCTTACAAAAACAAGGTATTGAGTTAGTTCGATGATGTATTACATATTAGTGATAGCCTCAGGTCATATACTGGTTGTTGCCGCGGCAGCGTATATTGTGTCCCATGTTTGGCCGTTTGTTGCTGGCGTTATTGGTGTAAGGTGGGTTGTCATTGTGTTGTCTGTGTTGTGTCAACGATTCTGGCCACGGGTTGTCGAGTAGAAGGCGGGCCGAGTCTAGTGTGGTGCGTGAGGCGTGGAGTGTTTGCCGTAGGTAGTAATGGTGGTGTAGGATAAAGGAAGAAGGGTATGGGTAATTGAATTATTTAAAATATGGATTAATATATTTAGTTAGGGAGATCGTTAAATAGGTAATTTAGTTAAGATAAATTATCGAGATAACAAATTAGTTAATTTAGTATTAATTAATTTATGTTATAAATGTAGGATCCGACTTCGTAGAAGAGTTTTTCTGAGCTTCTTGCCGATTTGGTGCTAGCCAGGTAAAGGTAAATCCTTACTAGCTTTTGTATATTGATTGAATATGTTGGTTGCGTTTGAGTCAGTTTGGTTATTGTATTGTATTCGTCTTAAGACCGTCTCAGTTAGTTGCAGAATTATGTTATTGTATCATTGGTTTATCGTCTTTTGGAAGTTTGAGGTACGTGTGGAAAGCCACCTCATATATGTTCGGGGAATCGATGTGGGAAGTCGATTCCGGGTCTGGTTGATTGCAGATCCGCCTCTTGGTTCTCCTTTGAAGGGTAAGGCCTCAGAGGGGTGTGCACACTCGGAAAGGGGGATGGTACATATGAGATTTGAGTTTGGAATTGGTCAGTTTGGTCTTTGTTAGTGTGTCTTTCATATGGGTACGTTAATTTGGTCAATGTGACATGTTTATCTTTTACAATTGTTAGTTTGGTTTTACCTTTACTCGACCTTATGGTTGACGGATGTTGCTTTTGTCCATCTTTTCTTCATTCTTTTGATGGGCCTGCTATGACCATTGTGGTTCTCGTCCGTATATGTGAGCAGTTATGACAGGTACTCATTTGGATGCTGCTGATTGATGGTTGTTTGTACGGGATGGGCGAGTGGAGCATGATTACTAGTTATTTCTTGCTTAATAAATGACTCGTAGTTGAGCGTATGACTTCATTTAGTATTTAAAAGACTTCCGTTGTAATAGTTTGGTTTTAATTTTTGAGACTTGTAATAATTATATTTCGTTAAACTTTATTATCCAGCTATGATTGTTTTATATGATTCACTACCACGGGTCACCCCGTGATGGTAACATTCTTTATTATCCCGGATTGCTGTGTTTGGGCACTTGGATAATGCAGGATGTTACACAAAATGCCTATATAAAATGCACGCATCAACGGCACCTATCCGTCTATAACTAAAAACGGACCAAATACAATACCACATTTCTAATAGGACGAGCAACAAGTGAGGTGGTGGGGGCCAAAAATATCACCATTTTCAAGCTATTTGACCCGTCTTTAGCTATAGACGAATATATCCGTCTATAGCAAGACTAGCTGTTTAATTATATAGTTGAGACCCAAATAATATTAATAAAAAAAAACAAATTATATAATAAAGTAAAATAACTGCAAGATTATGAAGATTTTGAGTTCCAAAATTTCAATTGACCCCTTGTCAAAGAGCACACTGAACACTTTAATAATAGACGCCATAGTCAGGGAACTAAGACAACATTCATCTCACATTACTAAAAACTTATTCTATGATAGGTAGTTCCTGGAAAGCCATTAAGCGAGAGGAATGGTTGCATGTCCAGAAAAGAGAAAAAGAACGGTCTGACAACCTACAGTCTTGCAACAACGATCAAACCCGAAAGAAACTTCACTTAATGGCAATACATCTTCATGGGATATCTGAAACATAAAGCTCACTTAACTCAGTTGCATTATTTATTTTCTCTAGAGACATGTTTAAGGTTTTGGCTATTGTCTGGAAAAAGATTGATAGTTCAGTAAGTTCTAATATTAGAGAGAAATGCAAGTGTAGTTCTTATGCTAAAACTGCAGTTAGCATGAATCTTAATCTTTCAAATTTTGAAAAGAAACTACTGGACTAGGCAAATCTTGATATACATGTCCAAAGTAGGGAAAGTCTCTCACGCTAAAAGAAAGATAGAACTCACATCAATAGAAGGGTTAATCCCTTTCTTTTCAAGTCGATTCTTCCAGCACAAATAATGGTTAAATAATTTGATTAGTGCAAGGCGCACATGATTAAATAATGATGTATTTTGATGGAGTTAGAAAATGAGAATAACAAGGAGAAATAGAAGAAAAGGAACTGTACAAAATGATAAAGTATCTAGTCAAGTTTGAGACCAAGCATCTCGCCTGAAAGTTAACCGAGGTTGCTGTGTTTGGGTTCTGTGTCAAAATACATATGCTTTGGCATGGTCTCTTTCACGAGCTTCTTCTTCCTCTCCTGCTCTTTTCTCCTCTGTGGCTCTGCCTCTCCCTGGCCTGAACAATAAATAAATAGGAATGGATAAGTCATGCAGAAAAACAATTTCATGTAACATGATGCCCTATTTCAGTCTTAAGCCAGTTACTGCACTTCTCTCCAAGAAAATTCAGCATTGAGTCGTGACAGTTTACTTCTAAAGTTACATTTGTAATGTTGTACTGTGGCATGCTCAACATACAAGGGAATAAGACTACAAAAAACGAGGCAATATTTATATAGATACACAAATACCACTACAAAATGCCTGCTTAAATTAGCCTATGTGTTCATACAGTAGTACATAGAAACTCAACCAAGCTCACTTAGGCCATACAGAACGAGAAGGGAAACCTATCAAGTACCTCATCAGCTTCTAGCGCAACCATATAACTTATAAGCAGCATCTTGTTCCTCCCTCAAACGCATATAGTTTCTCCTTTCCTTGGCTTCACGCCTAGCTGAGACAACTACAGGTGTATTCTAGAGCTCTCTGTAGTTTAGAAAGCATTTCCTCAGGATTCTTTAACTCCCAATCTATAACAAAAGAAAATTAAAGTTGAACTGAGATAGGCTGGTTGAAAGCTAGTAATTGAATCCTGTATATACACTACAAGAAAGACCCTCCATTATCCAGTCATAATTAGCACTAATTACCAGAAAATGTAAAATGAATTAAAAAAAACAATCAGAGAATAGTATAGTTACACAAAACCAAACTACAACTTTTTCTAGCATATATATGCCATGATCAACAGCGAGTAATAGTCCATCCAACATTATACACAAACGCACAATCCAACTTAAGCATGATATTTCCTATCACTTGATGCAACCTTACACTACTAGTGCAAACTACGCAGCAATTTAATCGACATCTCAATCCGTATAACAGTGGTGGCAACAAAGTGAACAAACAATTGCTCAGAAATTCGCAATCAAACTAAACCAATACTATACTAAGCTCCCTATATAATAAAGACATTAATAAAAAACACGACACCGAATTCAACAACAAGCATCCAAATATGGTTAAAAAAACCCCAACTCTGATCCTTAACACGATTTAAAAAAAAACTAAATTCGTAAGCCCTAACATGATTAAAAACCTAAGGGAAACAGAATCCAATAATAAATTAGAATTATTTTCAGCATAACACCGGAATATACTAACAATACACATCGAAATATGCTTACCCTAAATCCAAAAAGAATAACACTAAGAGCACCCACAATAGAGAGGACAAAGCATCCTCTTAGCACTCTCTCTCCTTTAAGAGGAGGTCCTCTCTATTATGGAAATGCATGGAACATCCTCTTAGCAAGAGGAAGTTCTATACTTCCTCTACTTTTAGAGGAAGTATAGCATTGACCCTTTTGCCAACTATCTAATATTATTTTTCCATGTGGATTATTTACCTTTATTTTTTTTCTTTTGTAAGAAGTTAAAATGTAAATTAATGGATAGAGGATGTATAAGAATATCCTCTCTAATGTGGACAAAAATATTACGAGGAGGATAAATATAGTGGAAATAAAGGTGGGTCATAGCAAAGGTTATATGTCAAAAAATGGGAGGATGAAAGAATAAATTAGAAGATCACACCATCCTCTCTATTGCTCATGCTCTAAGATCGATTAGATATACCCCATTAAAATCCAAAACAGAAACCTAAATCGATTACATATAACCCGAAATAAGCTTACCCTAAATCAAATTAAGCAAAAATTAAATAAATATATCAAAGAATTGATTGCCAGAAAAAATACCAGAATTTATTGCCCAGAATTAGGGTTGGCGGTGGTGATGGTGGGGACTTGATGTCGTGGTGCAGGTGGTGGCAACGTGAGCGTCAGGAGGTTGGGGTTGGCGTTGCGTCGTCGGTGGTGACGGGATGCTGGCGAGGGTGCTGCTGTTGTGATAGAGGAGAGGCTAAAAATTAGGTATGGTTTGTGAGTGGAGTTACTGAAGTATTTTTTTTAAGAAATATGATGATGAGTTATAAGCGCGGAGTCCAAAAATTCACATGCTTTAATTTTGCGCTAACAAATTCATTTTGATAATTGGCTACGGTCCATAAAGAACCGTTGCCTTTATTATGTATAAAAATACTTTTGGCTACGGTTTCAGAGGCGAACTGTAGCCTTTTGTTTTCTTCTATATATTTGGCTGCGGTTGGAGGCCAAGAACTGTAGCCTTTTCTAATAAGCTACGGTTATTTTCAATGACCGTATCCTTTTGTAGTTGCATAATGTAATTTTTGTACTAGTGTGTCTACATGAATTGCACTTCATTCATGGCAACCAAACAATATTTTGCAATTCACATGAATTCTAAATTCATGTGTTTTATGAATTCCTAGGCAATACAAATTCCTATATGCAACCAAATGACTCCTTAGTATTAATACTCTATACTTGTGGCAATCAATAATAATGAATTAATACTACCGTAAATGAGAATGATTAAGAAGAATGATTGTAGTGGTGGTTAAGAAGTACGTATTCCGAAATTGAATCCTTACCTCTTTAAACGAGAGAACTTGGCTGCACTGTAGCAATAAATAGTGCTCAGCCAAATCTCTCTTATACCGTTGATTTCCCTCCTTTAGATCTCCTCCCTCCATTTCTCTTTCACTTACAGCCATACCTTTTCCCATTCTTTCCACCGCTCATTCTCATCCGTCACTCCTTTTTCTCAACACAACCTAGCATCTCACATCCTCTTAAAAATATTTACTCTTAATTCCCTTTTTTTCTGTGTTTCAATTTGATTTAAGTGTTATTATTGTTAGACTATTCAGATGTTATTGTTGTTTCTGTGTGAGATCTGTTCTCGTACTTTGTTTAGGGGTTAGGAGCTCTAAGTTATTTACTCCGTATGACCGCTGATGTTGTTGTTGTTATTGTTGATGTTGTTCTTGTTCTTCTTCTTGTTGTTGTTCTTCTTGTTATTTCTGTTGTTATTATTGTTACTGATTTTTTTCATTGTTTCTCATTTAGTGTTTAGGAGCTTGGTACAGCCTTTTCTTCAAAGGTATGATTTCTAATTATCTTTTGAGGTAAACCATTTTTTTACCTATACGTTTAAGCATTTGTACTGTTATTATTGCTACTATTACTTCTGGTGTTATCGTTCCTTATAAGCGACAGTGTTGTTGTCGTTGTTGATGTTGATGTTGATGTTGTTGTTGTTGTTATTTCTGATGTTATTATTAGTACTAAATTTTTCATGTTTTTTCGTATAGGGTTTAGGAGCTCGATGCAGCCTTGTCGTCAAAGGTATGGCTTATAATCATCATTTGATCTGAGGCATTTTTTTTACCGTTCAGTTTGAGCATTTGTAGTGTTATTAGTGATGTAACTACTTCTGGTGTTATCCTTTCTATGACTATATTTTGCTTGTTACTATTAGATCTTTTATATGGGTGCTAATTACTATTGTTATTGTGGTACCTTTCGGATTTTTTGCCCTTCCTTTATTGATTTAATTTGTCTTTGTTGTGTCTGCAGTTGTTGTGGGTTGTAGAGGTTAGAAGTACAGAGTGATAACGGGCCCTGATTTGTTAGTGTTGTTGTTGTGTTAGCGAGGAGCAGGAAAGACGAGTCTAGATGGAACTATAAGGTGAGGGCTCTAACATTATAGTTCCTGCATTGTGTACTGTCCACAATCAGAGGTTTGCTGTTGGTAACGATGATAATTGGGCTACCGTCTAACGCCTGTCTGTTGTAACTCTGTTGTCTATTTTTTTTTAACCTTTTCAAGTATTTCCTGTGCTTTGTTCATTTGGGTTTCTCGAATTTCCAGCTACTTACCTTTTTCAGGAACCGGTGTGTGTTCTAGGTGCCTAGCGGCAATGCCGACTTTTAATACGACTGATTTTTTTTGTTTGTTGTGATAAACTTTGATAACATTTTCTGGACTATGTCGATTGGGGATTCTTGAATTTACAGAGTTTTTTTTTCCAGGAATAAGTGATCTTTGACTGCAGCGGAGCTGATATTCTATTTGCCTAACTGCGGTGCAGTTTTTGGGATTCCTTGAACATGCTTGTACCTGTTCTGTGTTGTGAGTGTGGAGTGCTGGCGGCGCCCACTATTAGTGGTGGGGTACCCTTTTTGTTCAGAGGATCGTATACAACGCCTGAGTTTCATATCATCTATAGGTACGTTGAGGAAAGCATGCATGATCGTACGGTTGCAGGTGCCGCGATAAGGCTTGTACATCAATATGTCCCATTTCTAATCCACTGCCTTTATTGAATTCCAGGGATTTTACAAACAAATAGAGAAACATCTAACTATTTTTGGGTTTGCTGCCACCATGAAAGGGCTTACTTATTTGTTCAGAGGACTGTGAGAGTCCTTGGGGTGGTAATAAGAATTTGCACATAGGGGTCGTATGTACCTGAGTTGTTACCGGTGTCCAAGCAAGACAGGTTTTTTCCTTTTACTATTGCGTAGGTAGAGTTCGGTAGAAGCAATACCAATCTTGGTAGTTCATCTGTTGGGTTGTGGTGTCCAAAGACCATCTAAATTAGTGGTACTTAGTCGGAGTGTAGTTAATAGGATTAGGATATTACTTCTTACAATTGAGTTTAGTCAAATTAATTGCATTAAAAGCAAGTCAACTTGCTTTGCTTCTTACTGATAATTTACCTTTACTTTCTACGAATTCCAATTTGGTTTTCGTTGTAAGTTTGTGTTCTTTGTACACTTACATCATTGACTCTTGTTGTGACGTAAGATGTTTATTTCGTGTTGTTTATTTTCATTAGTTGAGTTAGGTTTGATCAAGTGTTGGTGACCTATCTGCTTAAACAACTGAATCTCCTGCATTTCCTGATTTTTTGCATGACCTGTTCACCAGGCATTAGTCCCCGTTCACCGGATTTCTGCTTACAAAATATGATAATATTGCAGTGCGTGAGTTCAAGAGACAAATTAAATATTCTCATGAATCTAAGCAGGGTATGCTTTTCAGTCTTTGAGTCTCCTTTTAATTTTTATTAATGAAACAGTCTTTCAATTTAGCCTCATTTTTTATTGAAATTCTGCTAGGTTTTTATTTGACAAATTAGATTTCCATATGTGATATTTGGTTTTCTTGATTGGCACTTCTTTTTCGAATCAAAAGTTATCATTCTGTTTTGAATCTTGTAAATAATAACAAGCTTAGGGCTTTCCCAATTTGGAGCGTCTTTTATTAGCCAAGTGTGGAGGCTTATCTTGTCATAATAGATTTTGAAATTCGTGGTTTGTTGGATGTAGATCGATGGTTTTGCATTTTTTTAGCCATGATCATACTTTAACCACTCTTGTAAAGGGGCCCTTTATGCTAATCTGTTATTTGCCCTATTATTCAGCCTCATCTTTGATACTTTATTAGAGCTGATTCATAACTTCTTGGCGCTTTCTATATAACTAATGTTTTTTTTACTTAAGGGCCTTTAGTTGGAGTATGTATTTGGCACCAATGTGACGGAAGGCTTGGTGAAGGCAATCGATGCACAAGTCACTCGAAGTGCATCAAGTAATCGTTTTGACCCATGCTGATTTCCGCGCTACATTTTTTTCATCTGATTTTGTCCAATTTTGTTATGTGATGTTGCTAATGTTAGTAATTGAATTAATCTATAATGTATTGCAGGATTAATTTCAGCTCTCAAGATGTTGATGCTCTATTCCAGAGTGCCGTTGTTTGTGTCTATCAAAAACCTGGAATCGAAGCCCCTAGTCAGGTCTAAGAGACAAATGCTCAATGATCGACTTGAACAGAGAGAAGAATTAATCAAGGCAAAGTCTAGTAACCCATCAGCTCTTTCTCCTTTGTGACTTAAATACTATTCTTACTAACCCACAAAGCTAGCTGCACTATGATCGGTTCACTTATTGTGGTTGTGATAGACGGGTGTTCTATGCTCATTGGTTGCGACCGTGGCTGCATGTGGTAGAGGGCGGATGTGATTAATGGCGTAGTAGAGGTTTACAATGTGATATAGGATGACCATTTTAATTAGTAGTTATTGTTTGGACTGATTTAGAGTATTATCGTTGTTTGACGGGTGATAGGTACAAACAATGTGATGACCATTATTTGAGCACATTTAGTCCCTGAATTAGCCTTGTTCCTATGCTTTTTAGTGCATAATTGGGTCATTTACTATCTTTAGTCCTTTGTTTTGCATATTCTTTGAGGTTTTGTTGCCTTGGTAAGAGAGGAGTGCAAACCTTGCATTTTCATGGCAAAATGGAGCTAAATTGATCGAATCTAATGACCAAGCATCAAAGAAAAGACAAGACTAGAAGACCTTTTGTACATATTATAGTAGATGGGCAATGATGAAGAAATCCTTGCATCCCCGACTAAATCCCGGAGGATTATTGGAAGAAGAAAAGAAGAAAAGGGAGCTGTGACACAATCCGCCCGTACAACCAAGAAGACGCCTGTCCAAGACGAGGGGAATCCGAGCGTCTTTGCAGATGGGACACCCGTCCAGCAACGCCACAATCCGCTCGTCCTGCCCAACAATCCGCCCGTTCACCCACCAGGAAATCCGCCCTTCCGACACCTTGGACGCTCGAATTCCCTTACAGTCCCATACATCCTTTCTTCATGCTCCATGAAAGATGCGCATATTTATGAAAGACTGGCAAAAAGGAGACCGGCATCTCTTTTGAGAGGAGCGATTCCTCAAGGACTTAATCGTCATTTAAGCCCTTAGTAAACCCTAATTTGTGTACCTAATCCCCACTATAAATACCCCATTAGTCTAATTAGATAAGCATGTTCTTCTTATCAATCCTTAGTGTAGTTTATATCATTCTAATCTCTTCTTAATCTTGTAATCAACTTCTAATCAAGTCTTAATACAAATCTCATTTCCTTAATATCTCTCTTTGTTCATCCTTTATTTTGGATAATTGAAGATTATTTGGGTTATTATTGGGAGATTGACAACCTTCCAATCAATCATCAAGTACTTCTATTATTCTTTGCTTTATTTTGAAATCATTAGTAGGTATAATCCTCTTCATCCCTTTTTAATTATTGTTAATCACCTTCATTTATTCATCATGTTTTGCTTTGTTAATGTGATTGACAAACTTGTTAACATGTTAAACTTGATAATGAGTGAGTAGTTTCCTTAACTAGGGTTAATGGGTAATTTGGGAAAACCAACATGGGGGATGATTCATGCTTAAATTAATATGTTTTCATAGTTTATTTGCTTGCTTGTTGTGATCTCAACTTATGCACATGTTATGTTTGATGAAATGCGAGCCTATGAATCCTTGCATTTTTTACCCATCACTTACCTTTTCAATGAGACTTGTAAGACATAAACCAACTCGAGTCTCATTAGACCATGTATATAGTTGAGTAGAGAGGATTAAGTCGACTTGTAGGTGTTGTACAATCTAATCAATTCGGCTCCGGGACCCAAACCTTCCTAGGATTGTAAGATATAAACCAACTCGATCCACCACAACAATAATTGCTTGCTTATAATTTGAGAATATGTTTGTATGATCAATTCCCATGAATCCCATATGACCCCATGACACCCTAGTGCTTTTAATCAATTGTTTACATCTCTTTTTAATCATCTTGCTTGTTTACTTTTATTGCTATTTAGTTTAGTGATCTTCTCATCTCAACCCCAAATCGTGACACCCCTAGACACCGCTACTTGCAATCGAAAATCCTACATCAATACTCGTCCCTTGGGATCCGACCTTTACTTGCCTTTTTACTAATAGTAGAGTTGTTGTGAAGTTATAAATATTGTTTTGGTCTAGGTGCTCTTAACGACAAGTAACCGAAAACTAAACCTCCAAGTGAGTACGACCAAAAATGGCGCCGTTGCCGGGGACGGTGTTAACTTGATTTGATTTTCTTAGATTGTTATTAGGTGTGTCTTTCTTTGCCTTGGGGAAGTAAAACTCCTCAAGGTTTGTTCTAATTCTTTTCAAGTTGTTTGATATTTTGCATGTCTAGAAGATCACAAGGTAACTTGTTATCCTTTGATCACGAAATTGAAAGGACTTTGACAAACAATAGAAGACTTGCTAGAGGTACTTTGAGAGGTATAGGTGAGGTTGTAGATATTCAAACAAATACTATTGAGTTCATCAACCCTTTTTCAAGAGAAGGTGAGGAGAACCAAACACAAAATCCAACACAAAATCAACCCACAATGCCTAAATTTTCATCACATTCCGTACCAACCGAGGAGAACCTACCCAATGGTACTCCCACACTACAACACTTAACCGGAAATTTCATTGCTAAATCCGCATTTATCCAATTAGTCGAAAGAAGCCAATTTGGGGGGATGCCTAGTGAAGACCCTCACTCTCACATGGAGACTTTTTGTGACTATTGTGATGCGATTTCACAAACCGGTGTGACTCAAGACCAAATTCGATGGGTCTTATTTCCTTTTTCTTTAATCGGCACCGCAAAACAATGGTTGAAAGGCCTTGATAAGGCTACTCTTGGAATTGATTCTTGGAAGAAGTTGGCTCTAGCTTTCTACAAAAAATTCTACCCTCCGAAAAAGACTAACATGCTAAGAGCTCAAATTACAGGTTTCAAGCAAAGGGATGAAGAATATTTGTATGAAGCTTGGGAGCGATTCAAAGGAATTTGTCGCTCATGTCCTCGTCATGGACTTAGCGAGTGGTTCTTGGTACAACAATTTTGGAATGGTCTTTATGAAGACTCAAGAAACATTCTCAACATGGGATCAAATGGTATGTTCACCGAAGTTGATGATAATCAAACTTGGAACAAGATTGAGGAAATGGCGGTCCATAACTCACAATATAGTAGACCTCGCAAGGCTACTAGAGGAGGAAAGCATGAAGTGGACTCTATAACTCAATTGGGTGCTCAACTTAGTTCTCATATTGATACCATAAACTTGAAGTTTGAGAAGGCTATGGCTAAACTTGAAGAAGCCTCAAAATCACCAAAGCATCATGATGCGTGTCTTAAATGTGATGTTTTACACCCCATTTTACACACATTTCAGAGCTCAATCAACTAGTTTATGCTACTATTTTCCTATTTCCGTCTACTTTCGTGTTTTTGTATTATATTGCAGAAATGTGAAGAATCCAGCGGAAATCGAGCCGAATCCGTCCCTAAGTACCTTGCATTGCATTTGACGTGAAGTATTTACTCAAGAAACGAACTTGGTGCGCATTTCGAGGCCTGAAAGACAACTTTATGAAGAATTTAGAAGCGACTACCAGCTACAGTTGCGTTTTCGGATTCGTCTTTTCTCTGCAATTCTTTACGGTAACGTTTATTCCATAATTCCAGTTGATATTTATTTCGTTCATAGACTAGAAACTGCTAGAGTAGTTTTCCCGAAACTGAAATTATCGCTTCATCTTTTTTACTTGTTTAGTTAATTCAATTATGCATTCGATAGCTCTAATTATTAATCTTATTGTTGTTTTTGTCATAATCATGAGTAGCTAAACCCCATGTGCTAGGATGTAGGGGATCTGTAGTGTAGGCGACATTAGAATTGGTAGACCTGAAATTGCGCCATGGTCGATCGACTGGTCTACCTGGTCGATCGACCGGCCACGTGAGAATTAGCTCCGTTTTAATTAATTTAATTGCTATATTTGACGAATCGAGTGCACGCGACTAGTTGAATGCTTAGGAATTGACCGACCCGATAAGATCGAAAGATAGGGAAGGGAAATAGACTACTTAATTAAGACGACTAAGTTAATAAGATCGAGAGATAAGTTAATTTAGACTTTTAAATCACTTTTCAGGATGAGAGTCAACATTGGTGATATTAGGGACCCGTAGCTAGATCGAAAGATGCTACCTGTTAAGAATGGACCGAGAGGACTTCTTATTTTTCCCGTCTCACGTGATTATTTTAGACTTACTTAGGATACTGCCGCCGAAACTACAGTGAACCGACCATCTTAGCACCTTTTTAATATTTGATTCCATACATTTTCATTCATTGCTCATTTATTTGCTTAGTTTACTTTTAAATTTAATTGCCATTAGTTATAGAACAATTCAAAACAAACCCCCACTCATTTGTTACTTTAGACTAAAATTAGACAACTATTAATTGGATCGCCTCTCTGTGGTTCGACCCTGACTGCCGCTATCTATAGTAGTAGTTTGGAATTATAAATTTATCTTTGGTACTCTACGACGGTATCAAATTTTGGCGCCGTTGCCAGGGAGGCAATTGTTTAATTTTTAGTTGTTTTTATTTTAGTCTTTTTCTTAGTTTAAGGGACATCTGTTCCTTAAACTATTCTCATATTCTACTTGTAGTTTCCTCTTATGCGCAGGTCACAGGGTGGTGTACCGAGACCATTGGATCCTGAGATCAAAAGGACTTTGCGCGAGTTAAGACGATCATCCAGAGTATTACCGACAGAGGAAGAGCTGAGTACTCTGTCTAGTTACTACGAGAACGAGCTGTTTGAGGAGGATCCACCTTCGTCACCTATTTCTACTTCCTCCGCTGAGACTGTCACATCTCCAGACATGGCTGAAGAACCAAGTATAGCCAGTCACTCCGAGCCAACAGCTGAGAATCTCTATAAGGGATTCGCATTACTGTGTGACGGACATAAAATTCGAACCGAAACCGTCTTATATTAACTTGGTTGAGAGAAACCGATTTGGGGGAGCTGCAAATGAAGATGCAGCTAAACATATGGAGACATTCATTGACTACTGCTGCTCCATACCCCCACCGGCAGGTGTGACCCAGGACCAGGTGAAGGAGACGATGTTCATATTCTCGCTTCGTGATGCCGCAAGGGAATGGTACCGAGATCTGGATCGAGCTGCTAACGGGATCACTGATTGGAATTCGCTGGCCCTAACATTCTACAAGAAATATTTCTCTGCCTCGAAGACCAATGCCATTAGAGCTCAGATCACGAGCTTTAAACAGGGTCCTGATGATAATTTTCATGAGGCATGGGTCCGTTTCAAGAAGCTGGTGTGAACTATTCCGCACCATGGGTTCGAGCAATGGAGCCTATGCAATCAGTTTTATAATGGGCTTTATGACGATCGAGGGCTATCCCTGGATGCTGCGGCTAATGGCGATTCAGGAGAATGTTGGAGAAACTAAGGGGTGGAAAATCATTGATGATATGGCCACCCATAAAGCTGAGCATGGAAATTCCAGGGGAAATCAAAGGAGAGCTGCTGAATCCCCTTCTATAGTTGCATTAGAGGCTCTTACGGCGAGATTTGATAAGTATGAGCTTGGAAGAGGATCTCAAAAGGGAGGTATTTACCAAGTTAATGCTGTTTCAGACGACCCCTTTACATGCAAAAGATGTGGAGCTGAGGGACATGATTCAGATTTTTGTCCTAGTTCGAATGAAGTATGTGCTGCCTTTCAACATTATAGACAGACTGGTACATATCCCGATTCCTCTAATGTCCACCCCAATTTGAGGTGGTCTAACCAGAATGTCCTTAATCCGGGTCCACAGCAGCAGCAGCAAAGTTATGTGCCCCCTCATAAGCAACAACAGTTTAAAAAGCCTCCCTATGTGCCTCAACAGCAGCAATTTCAAAGTTCTGACATTTCTGAGTTGAAAAACATGGTTCAAAATCTGTCGGGTTTGATGCAAAAGGAGTCTCAAGCTAGAGAGAATTCTACAAAAATGTTGGAAAGTCAAATTGCTCAACTGGCAAGCAAAAGTGCAACTCGAACTCCGGGGCAATTACCGTCGCAGCCGGATTAAAAAGAGACCCTAAATGCTATCACTTTGAGGAGTGGGTCTACCCTTGATGGGCCCGCTATGGCCGAGGACACTATTGGAAAAGATGAGGCGGAACCAAGTAAGAAGAAGGCATGAAAACAAAGAGCAAGAAAAAGACGATCGGCGGGTATATCGATCGATCGACCGACATACCGATCGATCGACGATCGCGAAATAGCACAGCTTCTGGTCCTGTAGAAGCCAGTCGATCGACTGACATACATGGTCGATCGACTGAAAACGCTGCCGATGTTGAACCTTTTCGTCCTCCAATGTTAGATAACTTGAGGGACCACTTATTTCGGGGTACGACGACTCCGAAATTATTAAGGCAAGACCCAAATGCTGATGGGTCTGTTCCGGCTCCAAAGTATGACCCAATGACGATTAATGGCTCCTTCTTGAGACGGTCTGAAGAAGGTTCGAGCTTCAACAAGGACAAAGTAGTGGATTTTCAGCCTAAGTCCACTGACGCCGGTATGAGAGACCTAGAGGAGAGGGCTAAGTTGCTTCTTACAGCCCCTTATCCGGAGAGATTGGTGCCGAAAAAGGAACATGTATCGTTTAACAAATTTGAAAATGTTATTCGTAGTTTAAATGTGCAAGTTCCTTTCCTTGAATTAGTTAATCAAGTGCCTGCTTACACGAAATTTATGAAGCAACTTTTGTCTAAAAAGAAGCCACTTGATACTGTGCAATCTGTCGCACTAATTGATGAGTCATGTTCTTATTTAACTCATACTGCACCTCATAAGCTAGAAGACCCAGGTAGTTTTTCAGTCCCATGTAATATTGGCACCTTTTCTATTGAGAAGGCATTATGTGACCTAGGAGCCAGTATTAGTGTCATGCCTTTGAGTCTTGCTAGGAAGTTGAAATTGACTAGGTTTGCAGTTACTAACATGACAGTACAGATGGCTGATCGTTCCGCGGTCCATCCTGTAGGAGTCTTAGAGGACATTCCCGTGCAAATAGGAAAGTTCTTTTTCCCTGTTGACTTCGTTGTGCTAGATATGCCCGAAGATGCTCACATACCTATCATTCTGGGTAGACCATTTCTGCACATTGCTGGTGCAGTTATAGATGTTGGCTCAGGGACATTGACCTTTAAGGTAGGGAAACATTCCATCGTCTTTGCCCAGACAGCTAAGAAGAAAGATCCTATGTGGCCAGTCACTTGTAATGTGATTTCTGAAAAGAAATCTTATTTTGTGCTTTCTGATATGCCTGCCTCTATGCCTATTCCTATTATAACACCTCCGCCCCAGATTGGGAGCAACTTGGAGGAAGATTCTTCTGTTTTAGATATTGCAGGAGCTGGTTTGGGGAAGGAAGAGCCGTTCATTGCTCCAGCTGTGAAGGAGCTAATCGTTCAAAGAGGCGGCCTAGGAAGTCTTAGCTATGGCACAGATGAGGAGCCAGTCAAAGTGACAGAGTCCGATTTGGATTTTGATGAGCCAGCCGAGGTCATTGATTGGGAAGATGTTGAAGATGTGGATCCGTTGAGTTCGGCGGATATTGGACTTGCTAGGAGTGCAGCTGAGGAGATGAGCACTGTAGAAGCTACTTCTTGTAGCCAGAAGCCGAGCAAGTGGGCCATTCCGTGGCCATTCTTGATCAACTATTAGTTGATCAAATGTTTTTCAAAACATTTTTTATTGCTTTTGTTAGACATTTTACTGTTTTGGTTTGCGCGAGACTTCACTTTAATAAGTTTTCTTAGGATTTTAAAGACTTTAGACTTTTACTTTGTATTTTACGCAAATTTTGGGCGCGTTATTATGTGTATTTGCAGGTTTATAGACCTTATTAGCTCGATTTATTGAGCTACATCAAAGAAATTAGAAACTTACAGCAGCTATTTCAGTCGATCGACTGGCCTGTATGGTCGATCGAGTGGCCGCTACAGTTACAGGAGCTTCTGTTCCTGTCACCCTGGTCGATCGACTGGGTGGTATGGTCGATCGACCATCTTTCGCTGCTGTACCTATTCACGACCATTCCCCTGCTGTGTTTGGTCGTTATGTGGAGTTGAGGGAGTCTTTTCTCCACTTTATTCTCTGATTCATTTCTGTTTTCTTCTGTTTCCTTATTTTACACATAATTACCGCTTCAACATTGTTTTCTTGGAATTACGTGCAGTACTTTTGTTTCTTTTCAGGTACCAACGGTAGCACTGCTGGCTACTGAAACCTCCTAGCTCACGCTGGTTTGGAGAGGTTTCCTTTTGCTGCGCTTAAAGTCTTGTGAGTTTCCGAGTTTCACTTCATGTCTTATTTAGTTAAATTTATCGCAAATTCCCGTTTCCCTTTTATTTCATTATATGATTTTGCACAATGAGGACATTGTGTGATTTGGTTTGGGAAAGGGTTTTGCATTGCATTCACATGTTTTTATTGCATTTCTGTTTCACGTTTATTGCATTTATTTTATTTCCCTTATATATACGAAATTCAAATAAAATTTCAAAAATTCAAAAAATTGCACGTTTATTTTAGCATATAGGTTGAGTCGGAACGGTAGTATTTCAATGATGACATTGCATTTGCATCTGGTTATGCCTAAGCCTTGATAAACTGCCTATGGCCAGTTTATCTAGGATTGTGAGTAGTACTCCTTATGAGACATGTTACATCAATATGCATAAATATGAACTTAATCTGCTTAATACCTGTATGCATTCGGTTTGTGGTTCGTTGACACATGTGGTAGAGGTTTCCCTTTATTCATTTTACCCATAAACCCCTCAGAGCCAAATTTAGCCTTTTGTCCCTTAACTACATCCTATATTTAGCCTGCCTTTGTCAAGCTAGTAGTCTTAGTTTTTGGGAATATGTTTATTGCGGTTTGGTTATTTTACTCTTTATTGAGATGTTGGTGAAATGGTGAAAAAGGGAAGGAAAGAAAAAGAATTGAAGAAGGAAAAAAAAAACAGAATACGAAAAAAATGATTCGAAAAAAAAAATCAGTCTATCGACCGGTTCCATTGGTCGATCGACCGTTGACTGCAGCAGAAAAAGAAAATTCGAAAAATCACATGTTGCAATTGTTATGTGTTGGTGATTTTGTAATCCCATGTATTATTTCCAATTGTTGGGGAGTTGACTTGTTGTTGGGTTGTGAGTTTAGTGCTAGTTATAGCACCGTTTCATCGATTTAATTTTGAGTAAGGAAGTGGATGTTGTCATATGGTTTGTTTAGGTACTAGCTTGATCACCTATACCTCCACATTCCCATAAATGTTTTGCCTCTTCTTACCCATTACCTCACATATCCATATTTACTTCGGTATGTGTCATGGTCATTTGTTTGGTTGGAATGCATATGTACGGTTGTAGAGATTATTTTCATATTAGACTGCAGGCATGTTCTTATAGGTCGTAGTCAGGTGAGAGTCATTACAAATTACTTCTTTCTATCTTTACATATAATCACCTGTGCTTATGTGTGATTTGAGCGACCCGTGAGAGTCCATAATGATAAGTCTATATAGTTGACGGTTCGGCGGCTTTTAACGACTTCATAACTCGTTTGCATTATTCATATTACTAATTGATTGTTAGTTGTTGCATTAAATTGGTTTAGGCTTTACAAGTTGCATTTCGCTCTGAGATTGTAATCGTTCCATTAGGTTTTAGGATGGAGTCTAGATCTTGCTTGGGGACAAGCAAGGGTTTGGTTTGGGGAAGTTTGATGCGTGTCTTAAATGTGATGTTTTACACCCCATTTTACACGCATTTCAGAGCTCAATCAAGTAGTTTATGCTACTATTTTCTCTATTTCCGTCTACTTTCGTGTTTTTGTATTATATTGCAGAAATGTGAAGAATCCAGCGGAAATCGAGCCGAATCCGTCCCTAGGCACCTTGCATTGCATTTGACGTGAAGTATTTACTCAAGAATCGAACTTGGTGCGCATTTCGAGGCCTGAAAGACAACTTTATGAAGAATTTAGAAGCGAATACCAGCTACAGTGGTCGATCGACTGATGCCTATGGTCGATCGACCAGAGCACGATGATCATAAGCTACTGTACAGCGCGTATCAGTCGATCGACTGAGCTGTATGGTCGATCAACCAAACCGTGAATCTGACGCAAATTTCGAGAATTCCAAAGCCCATTGTAATTAGGTTTTAGGAATAAGTGTTACGTTATATTCCTATATAACGTAACCTGATGCTTTTAGAAGATCATCAAGTCTTTTATCATCAGATTTTTAGGAAATAATTAGGGTTCTATATCAAGTTTGTTTTAGGGCATAATTATTCAATACAATTTACTTCCAGTTGCGTTTTCGGATTCGTCTTTTCTCTGCAATTCTTTACGGTAACGTTTATTCCATAATTCCAGTTGATATTTATTTCGTTCATAGATTAGAAATTGCTAGAGTAGTTTTCCCGAAACCGAAATTATCGCTTCATGTTGTTTACTTGTTTAGTTAATTCAATTATGCATTCGATAGCTCTAATTATTAATCTTATTGTTGTTTTTGTCATAATCATGAGTAGCTAAACCCCATATGCTAGGATGTTGGGGATATGTAGTGTAGGCGGCATTAGAATTGGTAGACCTGAAATCGCGCCATGGTCGATCGACTGGTCTACCTGGTCGTCGACCGGCCACGTGAGAATTAGCTCCGTTTTAATTAATTTAATTGCTATTTTTGACGAATCGAGTGCACGCGACTAGTTGAATGCTTAGGAATTGACCGACCCGATAAGATCGAAAGATAGGGAAGAGAAATAGACTACTTAATTAAGACGACTAAGTTAATAAGATCGAGAGATAAGTTAATTTAGACTTTTAAATCACTTTTCAGGATGAGAGTCAACATTGGTGATATTAGGGACCCGTAGCTAGATCGAAAGATGCTACCTGTTAAGAATGGACCGAGAGGACTTCTTATATTTCCCGTCTCACGTGATTATTTTAGACTTACTTAGGATACTGCCGCCGAAACTACAGTGAACCGACCATCTTAGCACCTTTTTAATATTTGATTCCATACATTTTCATTCATTGCTCATTTATTTGCTTAGTTTACTTTTAAATTTAATTGCCATTAGTTATAGAACAATTCAAAACAAACCCCCACTCATTTGTTACATTGGACTAAAATTAGACAACTATTAATTGCATCGCCTCTCCGTGGTTCGACCCTGACTGCCGCTATCTATAGTAGTAATTTGGAATTATAAATTTATCTTTGGTACTCTACGACGGTATCAAATTATGTTAATGCCATGGTAGCATCTTCATCAATCCCAAGTGGGATATGTGAGAATTGTGGAACTTTGGGACATGACCAAAGTGAATGTAGGGGAACTAATGAGCAAGTAAATGCTTTTCAAGCATACAAGAGTGGTACCCCTTATTCCAACTATTACAATGAAAACACCAAATTCCACCCAAATCTCTCATAGAAAAGCCAAATTGTTCAAAACCCTCAACAAACATACTGTTGGAGCTTGTGTCCTCCACAAATTAGTGTGATAACATTTGTAAATCTCTTACAGGTTCACAAGAGTATACTTCGTATATTTAATCAGTTGATTAACGTTTACCTAATAACGGTTGGCTTGCTAGAAAGTTTGACGTTATTATCATACAGATGGCGGTGATCAACTGGTCCCTAAAGGTCACACCTATAGGACGTGTTTGATAAATGTGGTTATAGAAATATAATTACATTGATGCCCAAAATGACTAAAAAGTTAGTCAATGTGTTGATGAGATAATTATTTAATGAAAATTAAATAATATTAAGTTGAGACGAATTAACTGTCAATTCGTAAATTAAATATAATAAGTTATATTTAAATTAAATATATATAAGGTTAGTTTGTATGAATTAATCTGTTAATTCGTAGTTAAATATAATCAGTTGTATTTAATATCAACAAGTTGAATGTGTCATAGTGGTAATAGTGAGGGTACACAAGCTAAGAGGTCATGGGTTCGATCCTCACTAGATGACAATTTAACACACTTTATATATTTTTGGAAAGACCAAAATAAGGAGAAAAATACTCCTTATTTCGGTTCACTTGGCCGAAATTAAGGAAAGTTTTCCTTTTCCTAATTGACTCTAAGTTTTGGTCTGTATAAAAAGAAAGGGAGAGAATTATTTCTACCCTAATGCTTTTTCTTGACCTTGCCTCCTCTTTCTCATCAGAAAAACACAAAACAACTAAATTTTACAGAAAATTTTAGATCGATTCTAGCATAATCAAAGGGCATATCTCATATCGTCTTGGGTGCAACTAATAGGCGAATATAAATTTTGATATTGTTCTTAGGCCATATTTGCTAGGACCGAAGGTTAATTCTAAATCTTTTTATTTATGTTTATGTATTTTATTTTATGACCTTAGATCATCTTTATTAAATCGTTATAATCGTTCTAGTTTAAGGGAAATATACAGATTTATTTCTCACAAGTGGTATCAGAGCACTAGGCCACGATTTTAATTTTGGTGATTTTCATAAATTTTGTATGTAAACTATAACCTAATTTTCGAGAAAATAAATTAGGGTTTCGTTTTTTTTTTCGGTTGAAAATTTTTTTTAGCCGAGACCTTTTTTTCTTTCGGCCTGTTTTTTATTTATTTCGTTTTTCCTTTTGTTTGATGATTTATATTCAATTTCTTTTGATCATATCATTGTTTTAATCGGTTAAAATTATCATATGAAGTAGTGGGAAATTTTGATTTAATGCAGATTAAGTTAGAATAGATATAGTATCATCATGTCATTGATACAAGGACTTATTTTTGCTATATAGTTTTAGCATATAAGATTAATCATGATTGTTAATTCATTTGCTAAACCATGTTCTATTAGCAACTATAAACTTTGTTCTTCATCAATTTTTGTATTAGGGCTTTTTGCCGCAAAAGGAAAATAATTTTGACGGCTCAATTTTTTTTGGTATGCCGTGGAAAAAAAAAACGTTTTTAGGTTATTTTTTTTCTCTATTACCGAATCAGAAAAAAAGAAAAGAAGGAAAGTTTTTTTTCGAAAAAAATTTTTGGAAAGTTTTTTTCCTTTTCTTAATTGCCGAATAAAAAAAAAAGGGGAAGGGGCTGTTTTTTTATGATCAGCCGTGAAGTAGCTGTTAAAAAAAAAAAAAAATTTGTTTATTTTTTTTCAGCCGAACCAATTTTAATTGGTTTTTGTTTTTTTATTTTTTATTTTTGGCCAATTAGTTATTGTGAATCGGTTCACAATTTAAAGATACCGAGTTATTTTAAAGCGGTTTAAAATTTTGACGGATCATATTACAAGTTTAATATGGATCGAAATGAAATTAATGTGATTACATTGCGGAATTGTCACTTAATTTAATTTAAATAGGTGGTTTGGATAAATTATTCAACATAATTAATGTATTGTATTATGTATGTTTAATTTATTTTAGTTGATGCTTTTAATTATGTTGAATGAATCGAATGAATGAATTTTATTTACGTATTTAATTTTGCAATCGGTTGTAATTTGTAATACTTAGTGTGGCCTTAGTCAATTATGTTTTCGTAATGAAGGAAACATGATTTTTATGTAATTATGAGATCTCGAATCTCCTTTTTTTTAGTTTTGGGTTTTGAAATTAGAATGTAATTAATAGGTCAATTATGTAACTTTATTTATTGTAATTTCAAAGAAGACTAAAGATGAAGATTCAAGCTCACTCCCGCTACATGGATCAAGATGGAACATCAAGACAAGCTTCTCGGGTCCAAGGATGGATTCCAAACTTGTATTTATTGTTCGTTTTGATAGGATAGGCCACACTAGGACTTTTACTGTTTTTTTTTACGTTTTTCATTTTATTGCTTTTCATTCACATTCTAGTAATTGCATCATATTCCGCCTAAAACCAAGCCACCTACTACTAAAATGCATGAAAATTGACTCATATAGTTGTATGTTAGTTTTCATGGACATGCAGATGTCACAGTCTATAAGCCATCACTTTAGTTTAAATCATTCTCGCATGCTAGATTATAGTTCACTTAAAATGAATTAAAAATAGTTGATGGGATCTTCCTCTAAAACGGAAATTGAGATTAGTCTTTATAAGGGCAAACATCTATGAGTCCCTTCTTCGTCGGTAGGCCTAATATGACCCCTTCTACGTTGGGTAAGTAGTTGTGTTGACTTAGTTTACCTCAACATCATAGTCCGAAGAGTTTCTCGTGATTATGATGGACTAAAGATAGAATTTACAGAAATTTATCGACCAGGAATTCTAACGGTAGAATTAGCTAACAGGTTAGCTTATCAATTTACAAAGAATTGAGTCTTGGGGTCATTTATATAATTCTTGAGGGAGGTAAATTGTATAAATGTTTTTGAGTCTTCGCGTTATGACATTAGTTCATTAGACTTAAAATAAAAATGATGCATGCTTATTATTTTATTCTTCTTTCGCAGTGTAGAACACGCTTATTATCAATAATACTGTTACAACAAATGGCTGGAAATAACGTAATCCCAATGCCTACTGCCACACTAGATCGTTCGTCCTGGCTTAAAATGTTCATGGACCAAATGAATCAGTCCACTCGACTGAAGAATGATGGGTTTAATTTTGCGGACTGGGAGGCGGCACTACGGAATGTGCGCTCTGGCGACGGTAAGCTCGGGTATTTAATCGAGCCAATACCGGTCAACCCAGGCCCAAATGCAGTAGTCAACGAGTCACTCGCTTATAGTGATTTCGTTATGGAAGCGGGTGCGATAAAGAACGTACTCATCTTTGCAATGAAAACCAATTTGCAGAGACGCTTCATTGCCCAAGGTGCAAACAAGATTTTCACCACGCTCACTAATGAGTTCTCAAAGGCACCGAGAATCATCACATATGAGCTTACCTGTTGCTTCTTTGATGCGAAACTCCAGAAGGGCCAACCGGTTGGCCCACACATTCTTCACATGATTGAGAATGTCGAGAAGCTGGAGGCAATGAATTGTAAAATCAGTGAGAGCATTGTCATTGACCGAATGCTTCATTCTCTTCACGATGGTTTTGCCCTCTTCAGGGCGAACTACTACATGAATGACTTGAAAAAGAGTCCTCATGAGCTACACTCCCTTCTCGTACAGACCGAGAAGGATATGAAATTGAGTGGGAGCATGAAGCAGGATGTTCTCACAATTTACAACAAAGGTAAAGGTAAGGGCAAGGCTCATGGCGACCTAGCTGTAGGTAAGCCAAAGTTTAAAAAGCCAGGAAATGGTAAGAGTGCGCCTGGTGAGACTAGTGGCTCACAGGGCAAGACAAAGCGCAAGGGCGGTGACATAGAGTGCCACCATTGTCACAAGACTGGACATTGGAGGAGGAACTGTCCCGTCTACCGTGAGGACATCAAGGCAGGCCGCGTCGTTCCTGTTGGTATGTCATCTTATATTCATATGATTGAGATTAACCATGCAAGCTTCGGAACTTGAGTACTAGATACTGGTTGTGGTTCTCATCTGTGTAATCATTTGCAGGGCCTAAAGAAAATCATACCTCTCGAAAAAGGTGATGTGGACCTGCGAGTCGGGAATGGAGCACGAGTAGCTGCTGGCTCGAAGGGAACATATGTAATCCAACTCCCTAGTGGTTTTGAGTTATCTTTAAATAACTGTTACTATGTACCCAGTTTATCTAAGAACATTATTTCTGTTTCCGTACTAGCTAAAGACGGTTTTGCATTTTCAATAAAGGATAATAGTTGTATTTTCTCTTTTAATGAAATGATTTATGGCTTGAGTTTCCATGAGTGGAATTTATATCTTAGATCAAACCACGGAAATATTACACATGAATAATAAGAAATTAAAGGTTGGTGACAAAGATCAAACCTATCTATGGCATTGTCGAATGGGACACATAAATGAGAAACGCGTAAAGAAACTCGTCGATAATGGGACTATTCCCTCATTCGGATTTTCTGCATATGGCACGTGTGAATCATGTCTCATTGGCAAGATGACTCGAATTTCCTTCAAAGGTATTGGAATGCGCGCTAGTGACCTATTAGGACTCATACATACGGACGTATGTGGACCTATGTCAATTACCGCTAGAGATGGCTATAGATATTTTATCACTTTCACGGACGATTTGAGTAAATACGGATATGTCTACTTAATGAAGCATAAAAGTGAGTCCTTTGAGAAATTCAAGGAATACCAGAATAGGGTACAGAACCAACTGGGTAGAAAGATTAAAGCACTCCGTTCAGATCGTGGTGGCGAATATCTTTCAAATGAGTTTGATCAACACCTAAAAGACTGTGGAATCGTTTTGCAGTTAACTCCACCTGGAACACCTCAATTGAATGGTGTGTCCGAACGGAGAAATCGAACCTTACTTGATATGGTTCGATCCATGATGAGTCACACCATAGTGCCTGATTCATTATGGGGTTATGCTCTTTTGTCAGCTGCTCTTATACTTAACCGAAGTCCGTCTAAAGCTGTCGACAAGACTCCATATGAAATGTGGAAGGGAACAAGACCTAACTTATCCTTTATTCGGGTTTGGGGCTGCGAGGCTTATGTCAAGTGGAGACACGAGGATAAGCTCGGCCCGCGATCGGTCAAGACATACTTTATAGGTTATCCAAAAGGAACATTTGGTCATTACTTCTATTCGCCAACCGAACATCGAGTTTTTGTTGCGGCTAGTGCGACGTTCTTAGAGAAATAATTTCTCGAGAACAAGTCGAGTAATAGAACCTTTGAGCTGTCGGAGATTCCAGAACCAACAACCGAGGAACAGATGGAGGAAGCTGTACCTCCAACTGATGATACGGTTAATATTCCTGAGGAACCTAGGAGGTCGGGTAGCGACTCTCATCCTCCGGACAGATACATTGGTATGGTCGAGGAGAATGATGTTTTACTTCTAGAAAGTAATGAACCCGCAACCCATAAAGGTGCTATGGCCTGTTCCGACTCAAAGCTATGGCTCGAAGCCATGCAATCCGAGATGGACTCCATATATGAGAATAACGTATGGGATCTAGTTGATTTACCTAATAAGGTAAAACCTCTACAGTGCAAATGGTTTTACAAAATAAAGCGTTCTGTAGACGCGCAACCAGATATCTATAAGGCACGACTTGTGGCAAAAGGTTTCACTCAAGTGCAAGGATTGCATTATGATGAGATTTTTGCACCTTTAGTCATGCTACGTTCCATTCGGATAATCTTAGCGATTGACGCATTTCATGATTATGAGATTTGGCAAATGGATGTGAAAACCGCCTTCTTAAACGGTTATTTGGAGGAAGAGTTGTACATGGTGCAACCCGAAGGTTTCATAGATCCTAAACATCCTAAGAAGGTATGAAAGCTTAAGCGTTCCATTTATGGACTTAAGCAAGCTTCTCGGAGTTGGAATTATCGTTTCGACCAAGTGATAAAAGTGTATGGTTTCACTCGATCGGTCGAAGAACCATGCTTATATATCAAGTCGAGTGGGAGCAAGATTGTGTACTTAATATTGTATGTCGATGACATACTCTTGATTGGGAATGACATTCCTCTCCTATCTTCGGTTAAAGAATGGTTGAAGAACCATTTCCAGATGAAAGATCTGGGTGAGGCACAGCGTATTTTGGGAATCCGTATCTACCGAGATAGATCACGACGGACGTTATCACTTAGTCAGGAGTCTTATTTGGATAAGGTTCTTGAGAGGTTCAACATGACCAACTCCAAGAAGGGGAACCTTCCTATGACAACTGGGATGCAGTTGAGCAAGTCTCAGTCACCCACGACGCCTGAAGGGATTGAGCGCATGAGTCGTGTTCCTTATGCACCTGCAATAGGATCGATCATGTATGCCATGATATGCACACGTCCAGACATGGCATATGCATTGAGTATGACGAGTCGGTACCAAAAGACTCCAGGTGAAACACACTGGATAGCAGTCAAAAATATCCTCAAGTACCTACGGAGGACTAAGGATTGGGTATTGACTTATGGAGGCGATACTAAGCTATGCGCAACCGTTCTGCAGATGCTAGCTTCCAAACGGATCGAGATGATTCAAAATCTCAGTCCGGGTTCGTCTTCACTCTTAATGGTGTTGCGGTCAGCTGGAAGAGTTCCAAACAGAGTGTTGTAGCAGATTCTACTACTGAATCCGAGTACTATGCCGCTTCGGAGGTAGCAAAGGAAGCGATATTGATGCGTCAATTTTTACAAGGGCTTTCGGTAGTTCCTAGTTCGAATGACCCGATCACCATCTATTGTGACAATAGAGGTGCCATCTTCCAGGCTAAGGAGCCAAAGTCTAGCAACAAATCTAGACATGTACTTCGGAAGGCTCACCTGATCCGTGATTACGTGGAGCAAGAAGAGATAGTGATTGACAAGATTGCGACGGATGATAACATCGCGGATCCTCTCACCAAACCGTTGAATTATGATAAGCATGTAGGGCATGTTAATTCCATGGGAATTAAACATGTTCCAGAGTTGTAGTACTTGATTATGGATTTGATACATTATCTTTTTCATATATTATTTATAACTTCATCGTTTTATATATATAATATTTTTTTTTTCATGTGGATTGATCGACAACATTGAACGCCACAAAGTGAATCGAATTACATTATATTTGTTTTGGTCCGTAATCGCCAATGTGAGTGATAACTCGGCTATTATATTGTGCAGTCGATTGATGGTGGGTTCAACGAGCCATAAGTTAAACGGTTGACTAATCGATCACAGATACGAGATTATGACGATACCTCGTAGGACAACTTTTTGTGACAACGTAATGGAGTCCTAAATGTTTAATAACATTCAGTGCCAGGTCGTGGATAGGACATCCATTGTGTTCCTAGAGTCGATTCTTTTGACTATCAACTGTCTCTTGAGATTAAGGCAGTTTTTGGGTGACTTTGGTTTCTTTCTCACGGTCTACCGTAACTGGGGCTAAGTAGATTTTTTCTGGGTCATTTCATACTGTGCTTAAATCTGCAGGATTCGAGTTGAAGAAAATATCCAACCCTTATCAGGTATAGTTATTTCTCAGGGCCACTCGAGGAGTTGTAACAGAAATGCATGGCCATGCTCAAATGTTGATTCGTTTATCAGTTAAGTTACTCTCTAGTCGGGAAAACCACTCTTGATACTGATCGCTTGTAAAATACCACCTTTGTGAATTCGGATTTGCAAATTGTTTTACATTGAGTGGGAGAAATTTTAGGATATGAGAATTGGTTATCGCACATACACTTGTGAGGACAAGTGGGAGTTTGTTGGAGCTTGTGTCCTCCACAAATTAGTGTGATAACATTTGTAAATCTCTTACAGGTTCACAAGGGTATACTTCGTATATTTAATCAGTTGATTAACGTTTACCTAATAACGGTTGGCTTGCTAGAAAGTTTGACGTTATTATCATACAGATGGCGGTGATCAACTGGTCCCTAAAGGTCACACCTATAGGACGTGTTTGAGAAATGTGGTTATAGAAATATAATTACATTGATGCCCAAAATGACTAAAAAGTTAGTCAATGTGTTGATGAGATAATTATTTAATGAAAATTAAATAATATTAAGTTGAGACGAATTAACTATCAATTCGTAAATTAAATATAATAAGTTATATTTAAATTAAATATATATAAGGTTAGTTTGGACGAATTAATCTGTTAATTCGTAGTTAAATATAATCAGTTGTATTTAATATCAACAAGTTGAATGTGTCATAGTGGTAATAGTGAGGGTACACAAGCCAAGAGGTCATGGGTTCGATCCTCACTAGATAACAATTTAACACACTTTATATATTTTTGGAAAGACCAAAATAAGGAGAAAAATACTCCTTATTTCGGTTCACTTGGCCGAAATTAGGGAAAGTTTTCCTTTTCCTAATTGACTCTAAGTTTTGGTCTGTATAAAAAGAAAGGGAGAGAATTATTTCTAACCTAATGCTTTTTCTTGACCTTGCCTCCTCTTTCTCATCAGAAAAACACAAAACAACTAAATTTTACAGAAAATTTTAGATCGATTCTAGCATAATCAAAGGGCATATCTCATATCGTCTTGGGTGCAACTAATAGGCGAATATCAATTGTGATATTGTTCTTAGGCCATATTTGCTAGGACCGAAGGTTAATTCTAAATCTTTTTACTTATGTTTATGTATTTTATTTTATGACCTTAGATCATCTTTATTAAATCGTTATAATCCTTCTAGTTTAAGGGAAGTATACAGATTTATTTCTCACACATACACCCCACCTCCCATGAGAAACCAAAATCAAAGACCCCTTTTACAACCAAAACCAAGGTTATCAAAATCAAACTCCATACAATCAACAAAATGACCAAGGTTTTGACGTTCAAAAAGCGGTCCTCCAAATGCAAAAGAATCAACAAGAGTTTTTCACTCAAATGCAAAAGGATAGTCAAGCAAAAGACATCGCCATCAACAACATCGTAGCCCACACAAAAATGTTGGAAACTCAATTGACCCAACTAGCATCTTCAAGCTCCCAAAGACAAAAGGGGCAATTACCACCTCAAAGTAATCCCCCAAGACATGAAACGGTTAGTGTCATTCACTTGAGGAGTGGTACGAGGTACGAAGGACCAAAGAAGCAAGTTGAGGATGAAGTTGTGGAAGCTAGTGACAAAGAAGAAGTTGTGCAAAATTCCAAAGAAAATGAACCAACAAAAGAAGAAGTTTCAAAGAAAATGAAGAGAAGGCCAAGGAGAAGGAGCCCATTGTGATTAGACTTCCATTCCCAAGTCGTCAAGCTAAGCCTAAGTTCGATGACCAACTTGGGAAATTTATGGAAATTGTGAAGAATTTTGAAGTCTCGATTTCTTTCACGGAATTAATCAATCACGTGCCGGCCTATGCAAAGTACATGAAGGACATCCTTACGAAAAAGAAGTCGATCCAGAAGCTTGAAACTATCGCCTTCACTAAGGTGAGTAGTGCAATCCTTCAAGGGAGTTCACCTCTGAAACTTAAAGACCCGGCAAGCTTCTCAATACCGTGTACCATTGGCGACACCACGATCAACAAGGCTTTGTGTGATCTAGGAGCAAGCGTGAGTGTTATGCTGTATTCGGTTAGTAAAAGGTTAGGGATGGGAGAGCTTAAATGTACCAACATCACACTCCAAATGGCCGATAGATCGACGAAGACACCGTTAGGGATATGGGAAGATGTTCCCGTGAGAGTTGGGAAATTTTTCATCCCGGTGGACTTTGTCATAGTTGACATGGAAGAAGACTCCAATATTCCGATAATTCTAGGTCGACATTTCTTGCACACCGCCGGTGCGGTGATAGATCTGAAGCACAGAGAGCTCACTCTAGAAGTGGGAGACGAGCGCATAACTTTCAATCTTGACAAGACCATGAGAGCTCCCCGTTTGCATGAGCCATGCTTTATGGTTGATCACTATAGCCGGAAGGATGATAGGAAGAAGTCGGAATTCCAGTGGAAAAAGAAAGTCGATGATGCTCCATTCAAAGAGAAAGAGAATAGCAACAAAGAGAGCTTGAAAAGCTCACCCATGACAAGTGAAGAAGATGACCTCATTGGCCAAAACAAGAAAGAAGAAAAGTTATCTCTATAAACTCAAGAGATTTTTAATGATCAAGTAGACGAAGTTTGCGGTCTTTGGGATGATGAGTTCGAAGGGATATTCAATCCCTACATTGGTAATGCTATGAACCAAGACCATCATGGAGAACAACAAGTGCAAAGATCTATTGAGGATCTTTATCATGACAATGAACAAGCTTTCGACTACTTCTTCAAGGTGTTGAGTAACATCAACAACACCTTGAACATGCCCCCTTGACATCTCACATTGGATGAGAGTTTGGTGGAGTCCTTCCTAAACCACCATTTGTAAATATTCTAACTCCCTAACTTGCATTTCAATTTTTACATTGCATTTTTGTCATTTTTTGATTTATATCTTTGTGCCTTGATCAAGATATTCATCATTTTTGAGAGAAGTAAGGGAGGTACTTATGATTTTATTGATGTGTAGTGCTTTGACTTAGTGTGGGGATAGCAATTGCCTAGGCTAATCATGCCTTTGTAGTGCCCCTACAATGAAGAACACGAGCATTGAAGAATGAAAGTCTTATGGGTTATGCAGCACCCACGGATGGACCTGAATCCGTGTGGACAAGGAAGAATCCGAGCGTCTCAAAAGGGAATCCGCTCGTCTAGCAGAATCCGAGCGTCCTATGTCACAAGACGCTCATCTGGCTGAGCTAGGGAATTCAAAGAAATGGTCGGTTGCAGAATCCGAGCGTCCCAGTGAAGAATCCGCTCGTCTGATACAAGACGCTCGTCTTGCAGCAAAGACGCTCGTCTTTATGCTGTTGGACTTTAAGAAATCACCCTATAACATAATCCGAGCGTCTTTTAAAGAATCCGCTCGTCTCAGATTTACGAATCCGCTCGTCTTTTCACAAAGACGCTCGTCCCATAACGTCTTTTCCTGAAGCAAATCGTGCAGAATTCGAGCGTCCTAGACACCAATCCGCTCGTCCCTGCTGCTGTTTTCAAAATTAACGGGTCTTTTAAACCCTTACTCCCTCGTTCATTTTCATTTCTTCTTCATTCAAACACTACCCACTACCCACTACCCACTACCCACTACCCACTACCCAAAAACCCCAAAAAGCCTCATCCTCTACATCAACAAAACAAGATTTCCTCAACCAAACTCAACAAAATCAAATCCAAACTTCCCCACAACAAAAATTAATCACTCCTTTTACAATAACAACTCATTCAAACACCAAAATTTTAAACCTTTGAGTCGATTTTAAGAAACAAAGCAACATTCTTTCATCTTAAATTGATTTGGGCATAATTACAAATTGAAGATTCATTCTCTCTTTGGTGTAATCAACAATGGCAAGAACTAAAGGAGGTAACAAGGCACCCCCAAAGAAGACACTTTCAAAAAGGCAACAAACTCTTCAAGCTAAACAATTGTCAAAGGCATTGGTAGTTCATGAGGCAAGGTTGGATGTTCAAAAAGGTCCCCCTATGGAAGCTACAACATCAACGACTCCGGTCATTGAGCAATTATCTAATTATCCGGAGGTAATTTTCACTTCCGACTCTCATAGGAATAAATTTGTTCTCTTTGCTAAGAAGACCGCTATGCCTACAAAATTTATTTGTGAAGATGCTTTGTCTAAGTTGGGTGTTCTTGAACAAACCAGAACCTTATTTGAGGCTATAAGATTGGGTAAATTGTTTACCATGAAAGAATTGACATACCCCTCCCTCACATTGGAATTTTTGAGTTCCTTGAAAGTTACAAGAGTGGAAACTAGAACCCACATCGAGTTTCGTCTTGCAAATGTCAATAGACGAATCACTTTTGGTGAATTGAGTAAGATTTTAGGCCTTAGTGATACCCCGTACTATCACAAGATCCCCGAAAAATATGACCCCGCTCCTCTTTAGGAGGCAATTTCCGGAAAGAAATTTGTGCGCTTTCATGATTGTCGTGCTCTATTAGTCCACCATCCGGGCATTAGAGTGTGGCATAAGATCATTGGTAATACTTTGGTAGCGAGAAATGGCACTAATCATCTTACCAAGCTCGATTTTGTTCTTCTTGAGTCGGCCTTGAACGTAGGAAGGGAATATACTAAGCCATACAATGCTCTAAGACTTTTGGTTGAAAGATGGCTTAATGTTGATTGTGGTAAAGAGGGCGCCGCTTTTATCGTGAATGGAGGACTAGTTACCTATTTGGCCAAGTACTTTGACCCAATTTTCAACAAAGACAAGACTTATGTGGCTGTCAAAGGGGGTCATCTCATTTATATGGACACCATGATTCACAAATTCAAGTGGGTTAAATGTTAGTTGCATCATGGCATGTAGTTTGCATGTTAGAAAAATTTTGTGAAACTGTATACTTGGGAAGCTTGACAAGTGTATATAGGCCCTAGTAGATGCTTTTTCTTCTTAAGACTTTGCTTGTTAGAATACTTGTAAAACACCCTAGGATGTGTCATGCTAGTATCCTTTAACCCATGGATTAAGGCCTAGTCAAGAGTACCTTGTGGTGTGATAACTCCTTGGCTACCGTTTATTCCAAGGTGACCCTTGAAACCATGAAAGCATCATTCATCCATGTTCTACCATATTTTGTCATCAAAGGGAATGGGCACAAAATGAAATTGTTCAAAAATTTGATTTCAAAAAAAGAAAAGAAAAAAAAAAGTTTGCAAAATGCATCAAAAGAAAAAAGGAGTAACAAAAAAATAGAACTCTTATGCTTCAAATATAAGGCACCCTCGTTACTAATTGGGGTGACTTTGAAAATGTTCAAAAAGAAAAATGCAAAAGTTGAAAAGTTGTCAAGTGTTGAAATGCCAAACATCAAAAAGAAATGGCAAAAAGAAATTGTTCTCAAATGTTATATGCCACAAGAAATTGGGGGGAAAAACAACAACAAAGCAAACTCCCAAATGAAACTCAAATACTATCGATCCATGTATCCATCGTATCCATTTTTGTGCATGGTAGAGAGGGGACGACCCTTCTTCTTGTCTAGGCAAGATGGGGAATTCCGCGATCCTCCAGTGTTTCTAACACCATAGGGAGTCTATTCTTGACAAAAGCATTTAACGACTGAGGACAAAGGTACCCTAGCTTGACACAACTTGGAGAGGATTTATTGGTATCCTTCTAGGTTTAGTAGTTTGAAGAAATTGCATCTATGAAGGAGTGTGTACCCTTGAATTGCTTCCCCTTTAGATAATTTCCGCCACTTAGATGAGGAAAGTGGCTATTCTTTTGTAGATGCATCCATTACTTTATTTTGTGTGCTTTAATGTTTGGATGTGTCGCCATTTTGGCAAGACGCACCTTGCCTTGCAAGAAGGCATCCTACCTCATGGTTGTCTTATTGTGAGTTGAAGGGGCGGAGTGAGACCGGCTAATTGTCTCATATCGGCTATGCTATTAGGTTAGTTTAAATAACGGTCCTAGTTTAGTCACCTCTTTACTCGGGACAAGCAAAGGTTCGATTTGGGGATATTTGACATGACCATTATTTGAGCACATTTAGTCCCCGAATTAGCCTCGTTCCTATGCTTTTTAGTGCATAATTAGGTCATTTACTATCTTTAGTCCTTTATTTTGCATATTCTTTGAGGTTTTGTTGCCTTTGTAGGAGAGGAGTGCAAACCTTGCATTTTCATGGCAAAATGGAGCTAAATTGATCGAATCTAATGACCAAGCATCAAAGAGAAGACAAGACTAGAAGACCTTTTGTACATATTATAGTAGATGGGCAATGATGAAGAAATCCTTGCATCCCCGACTAAATCCCGGAGGATTATTGGAAGAAGAAAAGAACAAAAGGGAGCTGTGACACAATCCGCCCGTCCAACCAAGAAGACGCATGTCCAAGACGAGGGGAATCCGAGCGTCTTTGCAGAAGGGACGCCCGTCCAGCAACGCCACAATCCGCTCGTCCTGCCCAAAAATCCGCCCGTTCACCCACCAGGAAATCCGCCCGTCCCGACACCTTGGACGCTCGGATTCCCTTACAGTCCCATACGTCCTTTCTTCATGCTCCATGAAAGATGCGCATATTTATGAAAGACCGGCAAAAAGGAGACCGGCATCTCTTTTGAGAGGAGCGATTCCTCAAGGACTTAATCGTCATTTAAGCCCTTAGTAAACCCTAATTTGTGTACCTAACCCCCACTATAAATACCCCATTAGTCTAATTAGATAAGCATGTTCTTCTTATCAATCCTTACTGTAGTTTATATCATTCTAATCTCTTCTTAATCTTGTAATCAACTTCTAATCAAGTCTTAATACAAATCTCATTTCCTTAATCTCTCTCTTTGTTCATCCTTTATTTTGGGTAATTGAAGATTATTTGGGTTATTATTGGGAGATTGACAACCTTCCAATCAATCATCAAGTACTTCTATTATTCTTTGCTTTATTTTGGAATCATTAGTAGGTATAATCCTCTTAATCCCTTTTTAATTATTGTTAATCATCTTCATTTATTCATCATGTTTTGCTTTGTTAATGTGATTGATAACCTTGTTAACATGTTAAACTTGATAATGAGTGAGTATTTTCCTTAACTAGGGTTAATGGGTAATTAGGGGAAACCAACATGGGGGATGATTCATGCTTAAATTAATATGTTTTCATAGTTTATTTGCTTGCTTGTTGTGATCTCAACTTATGCACATGTTATGTTTGATGAAATGCGAGCCTATGAATCCTTGCATTTTTTACTCATCACTTACCTTTTCAATGAGACTTGTAAGACATAAACCAACTCGAGTCTCATTAGACCATGCATATAGTTGAGTAGGGAGGATTAAGTCGACTTGTAGGTGTTGTACAATCTAATCGATTCGGCTTCGGGACCCAAACCTTCCTAGGATTGTAAGATATAAACCAACTCGATCCACCACAACAATAATTGCTTGCTTATAATTTGAGAATATGTTTGTATGATCAATTCCCATGAATCCCCTATGACCCCATGACACTCTAGTGCTTTTAATCAATTATTTACATCTCTTTTTAATCATCTTGCTTGTTCACTTTTATTGCTATTTAGTTTAGTGATCTTCTCATCTCAACCCCAAATCGTGACACCCCTAGACACCGCTACTTGCAATCGAAAATCCTACATCAATACCCGTCCCTTGGGATCCAACCTTTACTTGCCTCTTTACTAATAGTAGAGTTGTTTGTGAAGTTATAAATATTGTTTTGGTTTAGGTGCTCTTAACGACAAGTAACCGAAAACTAAACCTCAAAGTGAGTACGACCACAATGGAAATGCCTTCTTCACTTTGTTTGTTTGAGGTCAGCATTTTAGAACGTTAGTAATTTAATGTAACTTTTATTTTTAATAGTTTTACTTTAGTTACATGGTATGGATGTAGTGATTTGAACGATTTAAGTTGGGGACTGAATTTGAGAAGATGGCATTGTGTAGGCGGTCAAAGGCCTGGAAAGGTTTGGCGGGGCAGGCTATCCGGAGCTATTGAAACCAATTCTCAAGTATTTCACTTAATTTTGAATCATTTTCATCTCCTTTTTACTTGATCTCTAAGTGAAACATGGCCGCGTCTTTTAGTTAGTCTGATGGTGATTAGACCAATAAATCTTTGAACTCAGTGGCTTAAAATCACCTTTGGCACTATTTGCCAAAATTTTATGCAAGCCCATAGACTACTATTCTCAACTACCAAGTTTTACATTGAAAACCTCTGTTTAGGTGTTCTAAATTTTGTCATTTACAATAGTCACTCTATCGAAGTGTTTCAGTTGTGTTATGACATGCAGTTGCTATCCTTTTTGTACTTTTACTAAACCCTGGTCTTTTTAATAGGTTTGATTTTGTTGAATGTGCTTCATTTGTTTAATTTCTGCATTTTGAGGACTGAGATTTTCTGGGTACATAGAAAAGGCTTGAAAAAAGAATTTGTAGTCATTTTTCATATTTAGTAGCTGTCTACGTTTGCGTTTTTGTTTAAGAGTTCTGGCAGTTGCTGCCTTGCTAGAGATATTTTGAAACTTACATAAGATATAGACTCGGAGTTACAGGATGAATAGGAATTGGAAACGTGATCGTGCTGAATAAGAATGATCCCAATTTTTGTGCGATTAATTCAATTGTTTACCTTTTTTACATTCTTACATTCAAGACAAGCAATTGGTTTTTGTAAGCATTATAGGTGACCTTTGTTTCGTTTGATTTTGCGGGATGAACTCAACTTTGAGGTTTAAATCGGTTGTAGCCCGTACAATTGTACAAGGTTTAGCCTTTGAGTAACAGATTTTCTTTTGTTACTCCAACGCTTCTTTCTAAGAATAAGAAATTCCTTGAACAAAGTCACTTTCTAAACTGTTGTGTTGCTCGTATTATGATAAAATAGACGACTAAGAAGTTTCTAAAACTATGTGAGGTATATCATAATAAAATTAGCGGTCACATAGGATATTTAGCGTGTAACTAATGCTTCTACTATTCGGAAAGAAACTTACGCATTGTTTGGATATTGTGCGAAGTGTAGCATCGTTTCACTATTAAATGAGCTGGAAATTAACCTAAACCCTTTAAAAAGAACAAACTTAATGTTACTGTAGCGATAAATAGTGCCCTTCCAATCCCAGCAATGTTGTATCAGAATTAGGCAGTCAAAGTTTTTGGAGCATCTGCCTTAGACATTGGACTTTAAACTCCAACTCTCCGAGCATTGTTGTAGTTTTTTAGCTGGCAGGGTTTGTATATAGTTTTGTGATTCTTTTTTTTTTTAGATTCCGTCTCAATTATTTGAGAACTTCCGTTAAAATACGTTTTAGTGAAAAGGCGGGAATATTCGTTGTGGACCTTTTATGGACCAGGGTGTTGTATTGGTTTGATGTTGGCCATTTGATGGTTTGGAAATTAGCTTAGTGTGCTTGTATTTGGTTTGCAACTAAAAATATGAGAACTTTGGAGGCTTTTGCTGCGATGAAATTCAGCTGTTATATATAGCAGACAAGTTTTTTACTTTAGCTATAATTTTATCTCTAGGTGTTGAAATGTGAATATGCTGTCCGCGGTGAGATTGCTACTCAGGCCGAGGTATGACGAATTTAAATCTATTTTCCTTGTGGCTACATTAGCAGATTGAAATCGTCTTTTTGATAAGAGTTTGATATTAAAATTACTATAGATGAAACAATTATAGGTGATTAAATATGTTGGAAGGATTTTTAGTGGTAAGAATGATACTTTGACTGAGCTATTTTTGTGTTCCTTACATTAGCCGATTGAAATCGTCTTGTTGCTAGAAGTTTGATGTTAGATTAGTATAGACGAAGTGCTGAGTTTGTTTGCGTCTTTATCGGAGCTTTCGATCCTAAGCTTGTCAAATAATCAGTTGAAAAGGCCATTTCCAGATTCAATTGGCAAATAAAATACACACTCAATACCCTTATACTGTCAAACAACAAGATTTCGGGGTTATTGCCTGCTCTAGGTAGCTTAAGTGGGTTTAAAGTACTGGACTTGGGGAGGAACGAGTTGGACTCGGAGCTAACCAATTTTCCTCAAAGTTTATTCATACCTTTGCTAAACAATAAACTCTTTTAATGGAGAAATACCAAGAAGTTGTAATCGATTGATTCGACGAGGACCAATGTTCCTTTTCTCTCCGCCTCATATTTATGTTCCATTTTTTCATTTAGATTTACTTTTGATTGTATGCAACTGCAATGTTATGTATGGCAATAATGTTATCATTATAAAGCATATCCAATTTGCTATCCAAGTTACAAAGTACCATTCGACTAATGTGTAGTGATAATTTTCTCCTATTTGCTTATCATCATTAGTTAATACATATATTGATTTGATTATGTGGTCTCCTTGTTGTCCCAAGAATTAGTGATATTGAACTGAAATGCATATATGCATCAAATAGGTTGGCTGAGTTATGGAATTTGCATTAGTCTTCACTTTCAAGTTTCAGGATAGTGACTGGGAAAGTTAATTAAGGACATAACATGGTCTTGAATATCCCTTCAGTAATACCTGTTGTGGGTAAGTTTTGCGACCATAATTAATAATTGGGCAGTAAGTTAAGGGAATCAAGGAAGAACATAAATGATTCTCATATAGGGTATCTGATTAGAGCAGTTACATATTATCATTAGCTTTCTTTTGAGCTTTAAACTTACATTGTTCTTTGTTGCAGGTAACACCTACTATGGAACCGTGTTCGTGATGCAAGCATCATACTACTGGCCTACCTGTTTAAACTGTGTCAAGACATTTCCCCCCCTAAATGTTCTGCTTGTTAAATCTTGTATCGAACTTGATGGAATTTGCATCCTCAATAAAGTATTTTCCAGAACATTTAGATAAGCACAAATTCTCATTTGTGACGGACAAAATCCATCACAAGCTTGTGACGTGAGACAAAGGGGTAAGTGGGAGGGCAAGTGGGAAAGGGTTGTGAGAGGTCACAAGCTTGTGACCGTCACAAGCAAGAGGGACTGTTAGATAAGAAGGATGTTTTATGTGTTTTTGAGAATATACACAACCTTTGTATGACATAAATTTAATTTTCCAAACAGCCTCTCTTCGTTTTACTATGAACTTGGTTTCTGGAATACTCACTTTTTCAATGTTTTCGGCTATAATACATTGAAGCTAAATTAGCAAACAACTTCTACGAAAGATATCACTCTCTTTGCCAGTCCGAAATTTTGTATCAAAACAACTCTCCAGGAATAATGAAAACCAAATCTTCAAGTAGCGCCCTAATCTTCAATTAGGGCCAAAAACATATAGCCTAACCCATCTAGAATAGCCCCGGTGTTGGGATTAGTTGTGATTGTTCTGTTAAAGCATTATAGTTAATTGATTACAGGCATTTACAGCTTGAACATCGTCTTAGTATTATTTTGCCTAACTATGCGGGGAGGAAAAAAGGAAAAGGGGTCCATGGTCTACGCTTGATACTTAAAGCACTTCCGACTTAAATACACATTCCGAGTAAACATGCAAAAGTGCAAAATCTTTACAATAGAGCCAAATCACCCCAAATTACAAGTTCTAAGTGAAAAAATTACAGAGTAAATCATGTGCGTACTTATAAGTTAGGAAATGTTTCAGATGATATTTGATGTTCCGAAAAATATATAAGTTAGAATTATTTTTAGATTATGCGAATCATCGCAAGAAGCACTACACAAGTATCGATCACAAAAAAACAATTTTCCCTACGATATCCACTAATGTGGTAATATAAACGATTCACTGGGGCACCGCGCCCGATAAAACGCGGAACAACAACTAGTAACTGGAAACGAGAGGCTTTTAATTTGGTTAAGTAGATGACACCACTTGGACCAATTGTAAAGCCATGGAGTTGATTCTTCGTATTAATTTTGCTGTTTCCAACAACCATTTTTTAGTTAGTTGATACGCTTATGTCCATCTAATCTAATCATATGTCAAAACAGATTTCAATTATTAGTTTGGTGCAACTTTGGAATGCAATTTCTATAATCGTTTAGTTGCTAAACGAACTTTAACTTCCTAAGAACTTGCTATTCATGGAATTAAGTTTTAACATCCAATTCGGGTGACTTTGGCAAAATTGTTTAGTTGCTCATGTAGGAATTAAATTCCACAGGAACTTTCAATGATCAAGAGGGGAGTAGGTAAGTCACTTCCTACATCCTTCCAAAAATATGGTAACCAAACAACCTTATTTTTTTTTAAAATCGTGGGATTTTTCATTTCCTGCGTTTTTTAAGTGGTAAGCAAACGATATTATCAACTTATTTTTTTATATTTTCTTACTCTTTTATTTATCCTAATTTCATCATATACTACAAACAAAAAGAATATATAGTCTTTGAATTAACCCCGCTAAAATAGCTTAAGGTTATTTGGGAGTTAAATTTTATCATTACAAAATAGTCCTCATGCATGGGTCATATTATATATGGATAATAATCAAGGAAAGTGCCTAAATATACAAATTAACTATTAATTAATCAGCTCAATTGTTTATGTTATTTGAGAACCGTTCTTTTAAAAAATTTAAAATTATTAAGGGTACATATAAAAAGTTAAAAAAAAAAATTCAAGAAAACAAATTCGCAACTATATATTTGCAAAAATGATAACAAAATTATACAGTACTTTTTTTTATCATTTTTAAAAGCATGCACAATAAACACTCGGATGTGCTTGATCTCATGTTTCTTTTTGCTTTTTTTTTTTTGGACGAGGGAGAATCCTTAACCGCTATCTTCGGTGTACACTGGATAAGTCCTCGGATATACGTAATAGCCTGCAAATTACATATATCAGGTAAGCCACCCGAGAGTGACAGACTCGAAGTCAAGAAGGCATCACCTCGGGCCATAAAGACTCCACAAAATTACTCTTAAGGAGATTTGAACCTAAATCTCCTGCAAATTTCACTTAAATTTTAACCACTATACTACAGGGGCGGATTTGGGGGGGGAGGGGGGGGGGGAAGTGAGGGCACGTGCCCTCACGTGACAAAAAAAAAAAAAAAAAAAAAAATCAAAAGAAAAAAAAAAGACGATAAACACAACCCAAAGACAGAAACAACATAAACACAAACACAAAAATCAAAATAGAACCATAAAATCAAGACGATATTTGAATTTTAATGTATAAATGTTGTCCGCAAATTTTTTTTTTCTTACTATGCCCCCCTTTACTGAAATCCTGGATACGCCACTGCTATACTACACCCTACCGAGTTTTGATCTCGAGTTACCATCCATTTTTATGAGGTGTAAAAGATCAGTTAAAGTCTCTATGCAAGCATGTGCATGGTCAAACAGTTGACCACGTCTGTCATAATAAGTTATCCTCTCGTAGGTGAATTATCACTTGCATGCATGGCTTTATTTCTCCATTGAATCATCCCATGATCATAAAAGAAATATTAAAAAAAAAATCCTTAAATACAACTGGTAGATAAACAGAGTTGATGAAATAAAATATTTAAAAAAGCATAAAATGAAGACATGAAGTCATGCACTGTATGTCTGTATGTCTGTATCACAAATGTAGTAACGTACAAAGAGAATAAACAAAGCATGCATAATTAGACAATACAACGTACTCCGTATATTACAAGACACTGTCTCCTTTTATATAGACATTCAACTTTTACAAATAAATCTACTTAAAACTTTAGCTTGCGTCATTTTTTATTACGTATTATACTCCGATCCCTCTATCCCGGTTATTTGTTGTCATTTTTCATTTTGGGGTGTCTCAGTCATTTGTTGTTCTTTCTATTTTAAGAATGAACTTGATGAGTAATTTGATCATTCACACTCAATTTGTTCCACTTGTCATTTAGTAATTGCCCCTCTCCTCTTTCCCTGGTCTTTGCGCCAAAACCAAAGTACAACAAATGACCGGGACGGAGGGAGTAATAATAATGTTGATTATTGCAAGAAGCAAATAGCAATACATAGATTTTTGGTGTCTTTAGTTTGGAAGTACTCGAGAGATAGTTGTCCGTACACTGATTGACCAAAAAACCGGCCAGCCTAGGATGATGGAGGAAAGCCATTACATAAAATGAATGCTTCCACGCCTTGTAGACGTTATTGTAGTGTGCATCATGCATTGCATGCAAGGGTAATGATGCACACTACAATAACGTCTACAAGGCGTGGAAGCATTATGAATGAGTGAATAGTAAGATATCTATATAATTAGCTTGTCTGAGTAGTATTAAATAAAACAGTATTGTCGTTATTACTGCCCTTTAAATATGGGAGGCATAAGATGTTGGTGATTTAAGTTAATCACGATGTCATTTGAATGCAATCAGGATTTGGCCAAAAATAGTAGCAAGTTTGACCGTTATAGTATGGGTTAGAGAGTGTGAAGTACACACTCATATAAACGAGTTTGAATGTGTGATTTTAAAGAATAAGTTACAATGCAAATTAGTCGATGTTATCATAGCTCGAAAATGAAGAATTGGCTAACCCCGATAGGGGTTGCTAACCTCGATCGGGGTTGATGATGCTTAGCCAAATATTCAACAAGTTTAATTTACGTAAATTGGGAAATCTACATCCCCGATCGGGGATACTAACCCGATCGGGGTAAGTGATGTTTATCGAGTTTTTGCAATTATTTGCTATAAATAGTGTTGCATTGTTTCATACTTGTCCCAAAAGGTACCTCTTGGAAATAACCGATTATTTCCTTTAGGGTATGCATACAGAACATGTATAAATACATGTTGATGCATGATTGAAAAGGATGAGAAAAATTATAAAATTTTCGACTTTGAAAGAACAAACTAATTACAAAACTTCATTTGTACTCTCTCAATTCTATTTTCCTAGAACGAGAGGGAATCGATAGTCTTATCCTACAAGAGATTTCGTGCAACCCAAGGCAAATATAAGGGTCAAAATACTCTTTAAGGAAAACGAATAGTGATTCTATCGTTATCCAAGTTTATCATTTGCCATTAGCGGTCGACGGTGTGTCAACCACCATGTATATTTCCAAAATTCTTAAAGAGTATTTTCATTTCAGATAACGATGGGATCGGTACGTGAGTACTTCCATGTTTATAAAGCAAGCGGTAGTGAAATTGGAAATGGGGTCTGGTTGTTGAAACCAAGTATGGAAAATAATAACGTGTTCTTCCGTTTAATGATAAGATGATGTCAGTTATGAAGCAACCGACCAGATAAGTGTTTATTATATAATGATGCCGATTATGTTATATAATTGTCTACTCCGTATGACGTTTCTTGATTCTTTACTAGAATAAAACAATCCATTTGGTTCCTCTGATTGTTGAATAATATACAATGGTCATAGGGGTGCAAGTTGTTTTCGGTACCCACAATTTTCCTTTTCACTAATATTTGACGTTGGTTTATTGTCATTGATAATTTTGTTACATATAGGGTGTCAAATGCTTTGTAAATGTGTTTTGTGTTCATTAATATATACGAAGTATGAATGTTACTGGTTTTGCGGTAGTTTCATGGCAGTACGTCTATGGTATGTTGCAGTGGAACAAAATTTGTCAAAGTTTGTGTAAGGGATTTGACAGAGTTTTATCTTGAGATTATGGGATGATTGCAATTTTGTTGTAATTGTAATTTTCTGCCATAGGTAAGTACTGGCAAATAAATAATGGTGGTTTTGCCATGTAAGAGATGAGTGTACAACTATTGACAAGTCTAGTAATAGAGTGGTCTTTTGTTGTATGTTAATGACTAGTTTATCTTTGTCTTAGACTAAAGACAAATTCATTTTTAAAAGGGGTTTTTCTCATCATGTTCTTCTATGAAGGACATGGGGGAGGTAATATGATTATTTGTATTAGGATCAAGTGTGAGAGTATGATTATTATTCTCCGGTAATTGCTCCCATGGGTCGAATATGACGGAGTCATATCTCAAGTATTCACATGGTCTTGTATTGTTTATGCAATATTCATAAGATTGAGTAAGAATGGTACTCATGTTTGGCAAGAATTAAGACAAGTGTGAAAGTATAAAAGTAAGCCATTATAAATGATTTGTATTATGTCGGATTTCTTTGGTTTAGAAGAATGGTTGTATGCAAATGATATTATCTTGATAGAAGGTTATTTTCTATAAGAGTGGTGTATTATTGCTTGGGGAAGGAACCATTAGTATATATGTTTCCAAGAAGCTAATTTGCATTAGAAGGTCGACATTGGAGTATGAATTCGTAGTGTTAGTTATAGCCGGTAAAAAGGCTAAAGGATTAAAGAAATTGATTTACTAGTTTTAATTTATGAATGAGACCGAGTTTACCCATGTTGATAGGGGATACTAACTTGGCTAAGTTTGTAGTCAAGTGAATTATGGTGACGGCCGCACCGGGACGTTATTATTATAACGTGATATATAAACTATCAAATATGGATGATATGGTTGTTTTACGAGAGCTCAATGTCTAGTTGATCATTTTGTATAAAGGATCAATTAAGGACTTGGTTCATAAGTCGGTGTCGGGATGTTTAAAGCCTATATAAATCTTTGGTGGTAGGACACCCAATTCCCCTCTAATATGACGTTAGAGGCAGAATTCAATGTGGAAAGCTTATTATCAAATATTGGAGCACATTGTTTATATTGTCCCGAAAGTGTGTGCTCGGACCTGCTTGATAAGTTAGGGTAAAGTTAATCTTTCTAATGGATCTTTTGAAAAAGTGCTTTGCAGGGCACGATGAAAAGAGTCCACCTATATGAGTGTGAAGTGTGGCCACTTCTTAAAGCTCGAGCTTGGCTTTGTAAGCACTCGCGAATGGATAGGGACACTAGGACATGTAAAATAGTGTCGGTAATAAACTTATGGAGTTGTCTTGAACTTGTATGTGTTCTATCTTCATGTATTCATATGACTTGACGGGTTCAATCCATAGAGACACCCCGATACTCGAATGCAAAATGCATAGTTCACTAAGGTGGAAATTCAATCTGCGTGACATTTTCACTTTATGTATGAGTTTGGTTTGGTTTGTTGTTTTGAATCAAGGATTGCATTTAAATGAGGGAGGAATGTTGGTGATTTAAGTTAATCACGATGTCATTTGGATGCAATCAGGATTTGACCAAAAATCGTAGCAAGTTTGACCGTTATAATATGGGTTAGAGAGTGTGGAGTACACGCTCATATAAACGAGTTTGAATGTGTGATTTTAAAGAATAAGTTACAATGCAAATTAGTCGATGTTATCATAGCTCGAAAATGAAGAATTGGCTAACCCGATAGGGGTTGCTAACCTCGATCGGGGTTGATGATGTTTAGCCAAAAATTCAACAAGTTTAATTTACGTAAATTGGGAAAGCTACGTCCCCGATCGGAGACACTAACCCCGATCGGGGTGAGTGATGTTTATCGGGCTTTTGCAATTATTTGCTATAAATCGTGTTGCGTTGTTTCATACTTGTCCCAAAAGGTACCTCTTGGAAATAACCGATTATTTCCTTTAGAGTATGCATACAGAACATGTATAAATACATGTTGATGCATGATTGAAAAGGATGAGAAAAATTATAAAATTTTCGACTTTGAAAGAACAAACTAATTACAAAACTTCATTTGTATTCTCTCGATTCTATTTGCCTAGAACGAGAGAGAATCGTTAGTCTTATCCTACAAGAGATTTTGTGCAACCCAAGGCAAATGTAAGGGTCGAAATACTCTTTAAGGAAAACGATTCGTGATTCTATCGTTATCCAAGTTTATCATTTGCCATTGGCGGTCGACGGAGTGTCAAACACCATGTATATTTCCAACATAAGACTACTAATTTCTAACCATATTGGGGTACGGTTTTTCTTTGTCTTTTTTTTCTTTTTTCAAAATGAAGGTGAATTTAGGATTTATAGTAATGAAGCGAAGCCTTAGTAAGAACTTTGAAGAAGGGAAACTAGTATGACGATGTTGAGTGTAATCCCCTATAAAATCTAGTGCAAAACAGTGGCGGAAACACTGTCGAATGGGATTAAATACATAAAGATAAAAGTTCTATCTGTTATAAATTGAGAATGTATAAAATTCTCAAGGATAAAATAAAAACAAATGGTCAAGTCTAAACAATTACCACTTTTATAAAAAGGGCGAAAATAAAATTCCTCAAAAGTGTTAAAACTAAAAACCATAAAAGAAAACAGAAAACAGAGTAGGATCTGCAGACTACTCGCTAGCTCACACAGAAATCCCCAGCAAAGCTAATACTTGTCATGTTATAAACATAACAGCCACAATCAGTGGAGAGTAACTCGACGTTCTCCCAGCCATATCACATGGTATAAATGTTACAGATGCAATAATATATCAAAAATAAATTGAAATATCAAAAACATATGTAACAAAAATAAATTATCAAACTCACGCTTAAAATAAACGTGTTGCATGCTTAAAAGCAAAATTCCTCAAATGATAGAATGAAAATAATATAGTTCAGGCTAGATTTTCACTTTGGCTATACTCCTTGATACCGCAGCATCTTACACTAGTTTCGAGAACCCAGTGTCACGCAAAGGTGACCAACTCCAAGTCCACTCACTAGACAACAAACTATAACAGGACTCGTCTTACCACGCAGTGCGTAGTCCCAGTCTAAGTACATGTACATGACTCTACGACAATCTGTACCTCCTACAAGGGTACCCAATCATATAGCTGTATAAGAACCCGGTGCCTTAGTTCATTATTCTTTGCCCTTACTTTAATTATTCCAAACTTAAAAATATCCCAACGATAGTATATTATTCATATGGTTCGTAAGTGAACTACACTTTTATTTCTTCAAAACAGAAAACTTAAACTTTACTTCCAAAAGTATAAAATTTATTTAAGGACTTTAAATAAATTAAGTTACTGAAATTAAACTTTAAAGACCATCCTTTGACTTAAGGTACTTTAGTAAAGACTTATTACTTAGGCTTTAGTGAGATGGAGTTCTACATTAGTTTATAAAACTGAACAGCGGTATTGTAAAATTCATAATTAATTACAGAAAAATCTAAATGATTCAAGGCTAATTTTAATGGTTTCCTGTAGCTTTTAGCTACAACTTTTATTTTTTGACCAACTTTAAATTACGAAAGTATCAGGGGTCTAAAAATTCATTTATAAAAACTGTCAGAAAACATCACCCATAATGTTTCAGTTCATAAATCCACTTTTAGAAAACATTTTAAGGCAAGTCATAATTTTAAACATAATTAAACATTATAAAGCTTATTTGAGAAAAAGATTTGCTACTGTATCAAGAGGCGGGATCTCGTGAGTTGGGGTCTTATGGTGAGTTGTGAGTTGGGGAAATCAAGGGCTGAGATTAAAAGAAATCAAGGGCTGAGATTAAGTGATAAATTAGAAAAAAAAAAAAAAGGAAAAATCGAAAAATACAAAAGCAGCTGAAACATGAAAACAGAAACTTCATTCAAACGATATTCTCTCTCTCTCTACATCTCTCTACAAATCACAAACAGAGAAACACAAAAATCAGAACGCCGACTATAGCAATCTCATAAAAAACCTAATAAGATTACACAAAATCGTTGATTTTTAGCTGCAATCGAATTACAGGTAATGTAAATTCGTTGATTTTTAGTGTACTCAATCGTATTTTCGGAATTAATGTAAAATTCGTGAAATTCGTTGATTTTAATTGAATTGAATACTTGATTTTACTGTTTTCAGGTATAAGAGATGGACAACGAGATTAATAACAATGTTAGCGAAGAAATCAACTCGACAGTAAATATGGAAACAGGTAATACTGCTATTGATTCTTATCTCTTTATCCGCCGTTGTTTATAAATCAATTATTGATTTCTATGTGTTTCTCAACTGTTATTCTGATATTATTGTACTGTCTGGCTTGTATTAGAGTAGAAAAAGAGAATGTTATTCGATATTAATGTACTATTATTGTAATGAAGACAATAACATGATTATATTATTTGTTATTGTGATATTATTGTAATATTATTGTGCTATTATTGTGCAATAGCATGAAAATATATGCCTTGCAAAAGAGTAACATAATAAATACAAAGATTATCTGTATGTAATAAAGTAGAATCGAGTAATCTTGGTATTCGATATTCTTTTGTACTATTGTTGTAAAAGTAGAGAAACATGATGATATTATTGTCTTTGTTATTCGATATTATGGTACTATTGTTGTGATATTATTGTGCAAAGAGCATGAAAATATACGGTGATAAGAGAGTAGCATAAGATAAACACATTTAGTGTTATTGTGATGTTATTGATTGTCGCCTGTTTCCCTTTCTTTGTTATCATCTCGTTATTGTCACATTACGCAATGTTGATCTCTCCCCCATGCTCTTTGTTATTGTGATGTTATTGTCATATTGTTGTCCACTTGTTGTACTCATTATAATAATTTTTGTCCCAGATCTTTCTCTCTTGTGTCTATTGTTGAAGACAATGCGTCTTAACTATTGGGGATTCTTCTAATAACAATATATTCACCAGCCCAACCTGTTCAGACGAAGAAAACGATGAGTTTTTTCCAACTCTTTATTACAGCAGTACACCCGGGGGTACTGAGCAGTGGGTAAGGACTGTTGAGAGTGATTTTACGCCTAAACGTGGCATGTTCTTTCTTACCTTGGACGATGCAGTACAATTCTACAGCATATATGCATTGGATTGCGGATTTGATGTGAGAAGGTACACAAATGCGCAATATAAGGGGGGCGTCAGCGTCAAATCACTGGTCTGTAACAGACAGGGGTATAGGGATATGAAAAGAAAACTGCAACTTGAAGCAACAAATCACGAAGCTGGTAATTTGAGTACAGTAGAGAACAAAGAGCGACGAATTAGACACCCAAAGAAGCATGCTCTGACATGGTGTGGTGCAAGGCGCACATGAGGTTGAGAACCGTGAAAAAAAAGACGACAGACCAGGGGCCGGGTATATTGTGGATGTCTTTGTAGACGTTCACAATCACTCTCTTTACTCTGTCAAAAACAGGGAGTTCCAAAAGCTCTCAAGGGACGTCCATGACTACATTAAGAGGATCATTATTGATCATACTAAGCTCAACATAGGTCCAACATTGAGCTTCAGAATTCTCAAGGAATACTCAAATGGTTATCATAATATCGGTGCCTCTTTGCTAGACTTCAAAAACTTCAAACGAAATATCAAGTGTTACATTGGGGATAAGGATGCTAAAATGTTCATTGGGCATTTCAAAATGATGGCTGAAACAAACGGGTTCTATTTTGCTTATGATCAGGATGAAAACAAATGCTTGACGAAAGTTATTTGGGATGATAAGGAAGGGATAAACAACTACAAGTTATATGGAGACACGATCTCGTTTGACCCTACTTATGGGACAAACAAATATTTCATGGTGTTTACTCCCTTCACCGGAGTAGACCACAACAAGAAGACGGTAACTTTTTCAGCTGGGTTACTTGACTTCGAGAGTCGGGATTCATTTGAGTGGATTTTTAAAAAAATCCTCGAAGCAATGGGGCAGCAGCAACCTCAGTGTGTAATTACAGACCAGTGCCCTGGAATTAAAAAGGCGTGTCCAAATGTCTTCAAGCATTCTGTGCACAAGTACTGCATGTGGCATATCATGCAGAAAATGCTAGAGAAGGTGGGAAGGGCAATCTGCAATGACACGGAATTTATGACCGACATAAATGTCGTTGTGTGGGATGTCGACCTCGAGCCAGAAGAATTTGAACAGAACTGGGAAACTGTTATTGAAGCCCATGGTATGCAAAGCAACCGGTGGTTGAAGTATGTATTTTCATTAAAACAAAAGTGGATACCGGCTTACTTTCGGGATCTGCCTCTAGGTTGTTTGCTGCGGACAACCCAGAGATCCAAAAGTTCAAACAGCTATTTCAAGCGCTTTGAAAGCCACTTTGGAACCCTTGTCGAGTTCTGGATGAGGTACAATTCCGCAATAGAACAGCAAAGGCATTCACAAAGGAGGTTGGACGCTGCCAACGAGCATAGTATGCTCGAGAAAGTAGGGCCGATGAAGGCAGAGATGCATGCCTCACTTGTCTACACACATCCTATCTTTGCAGACTTTCAGAACGAAGTCAAACATGCGATATACAGCATGGGGGTCGAGAATTTGACAACAGTAGGGACAGTGGAGTACCATGACGTTCGTGATGGACTGAAGCACAGAAACTTCCGACTGGAATTTAACACCAAAACTAACGAGAGCAAATGTGCATGTAAGCTGTTTGAGAGGCATGGCATTGTCTGTCGGCATATACTATGGGTGTGGAATGGTAGGCAGGTACACAGGATACCTGAGCCTTATGTCCTTGCTCGATGGACAAAGAAATCCTAAAGGCCAATTGTCCGAGATGAAAATGGAAAGGTGATAGAAGACATTGATGAAGCTGACATCAAGAAAGCTGAGATGTCAAAGGTTTGGTCTGAGATTTATGCAACTGTCGGGTGATGGACAGTTATGCTACGGTTAAACAGATGAAGCAATCTGCAGAAACCCCGACACGTTCAGGGAGAACATCACAGACCAATTGAACCGAAACTAAAAACCAGGAAATCGAGGCTCTTCTTGGCATCACAGCTTCAAATGATATTGACCTTCGACCGCCAAACAAGGCCAAGAATAAGGGCAGTGGTAAAAGATTGAGGTCGTCGAAAGAAAAGGCCACGAGCAAGCCACAAAAGAGGAAGCGAAGATGCGGTAACTGCAAGAAGTGGGTGAACCACAACAGTAGAACTTGTAATCTTCCATTTGCTGAAAGTCCCCCTTCTGATGACGATGATGAAGAAGAATCATAAACTGAAGAGGTATGAATCTGAAATATTACTCTCCTATTATCCTAATGTTATCCTCTTATTCTACTATTATTCCCCTATTATTCCGGTGTTACTCTGCTATTCTGCTGCTGTTGTGTTATTCTACTGCTATTCTGCTATTAATGTGTTGTTATTTTTGAATAGAAAACGGATATTCTTCGTAGAAATGGATAGTCTCGCAATAACAAAGCAGAGTAGCCGCTAAATTTGCTCTAATTGTTATTCTACTGCTATTAATGTTATTCTACTCGCTATTCTCGCTATTAATGTAGTTGCTAAATACTAAGCAAACATTGCGCAGAATATGAATCGATGCATGAACTAACAACGACAAAAGAGACGCAAAAGACAGCGGCTACGATGAAGACCTCGCCTAAAAATGTCAAAGACTTTTACTATTTGTCATTGTTTGAATTACATTTTAACCTAAAATGTTTATTCTAGATAATAAAGTGAGACCTACATTATATGAGAATTAATACTAGTTACTTTAATTTTTTTTGTTAATATTATCAGACTGTTTTTCCACAAACCACCCACAAAATAAAACTGCATTTACACACTACAATAATAGTTGAATAATAACAGATTAGTAATATTTATAAAAAGCAAATCCACTTTTCAGTTTTTAATAAAAACAGTTACCTAACCTAATCTAGTATAATTACAGGAAAACTGTTTGTATTCCCCAAGCCCCTATAAATACTGCTATTGCGTGTTAAAAAAACACACACACACACTGAATAAGTACAGAAAAACTGTTTGTATTCCAGAAAAAACTCTGCATCTCCTCTGCAAAAGGTAATTTCTTATCTTTTTTTTTGTTGGTAGACAGGTAATTTCTTATCTTTCTATACTTTATTACAGAAAAACTGTTTCTATTCCCCAAGCCCCTATAAATACTGCTATTTCGAGTAAAAAAACAAACACACACACACACTGAAAAAGTCCATTCCAAAAAAAACTTTATCTCCTCTGCAAAAAGGTAATTTCTTATCTTTCTATTCTTTATTTTTCTTTCATGTATATTTTTCTTTTCTGTCTACACTATACTCGATGCTGCAGAAAAGGTAATTCTCTTTCTTCTGCTTTAGTTTGCTTTTAATTTGGTTGAAATATTTTAAACAACTTTTTATAATGCAAAAAGTTTCATACTTCCAATGACGCATGATGAGTGACGTAACTGACGATAACCGAAGGTCCCCGACAAGGGAGGAAATCGATGAAGCGAAACGGACGATAGAGTCCCTTACGATAGAGTTGATCGACACAAGGACAAATTTAGAGGCAGCAGAAAACCGTGAATAGGCCTTAATAAGAGAGGTCGACAATGTTAAGGCACAGTTGAAGGTTGCTGAACTTCAAAATGAACGTATGCGTAGACAGTTGAAGGAAAAGAAAAATATGAACTACACAGAAGCCGACATGGACAATCAATTCATTGCTGGTGTGAATGCTTTGAAGAGGTATTACACTGAAGTCGATATTTCAATCTCTGGCCATTGGACACCAGTTCTGAAAGCCATGGAACTTATGGAAGGATACAAAAACCCTTTTCAGGATGAGTCGGTGGAAGTTGAGAGCACTGTCCAAGGACCGGCGCGCAGGCATCGGAGAATAGAATAAATATATAAAAATCTAACGATGATGGTCAGTGGTCGCCTTGCTTTAAAATATGTTTAAAATATTTATTGCTTTAAAAATAATGGCTTTAATATTTTAGATCGTTAATGTTTATTATGTAATTACTATCTTTAAGTACTATTTACTACTATGTTTAAGTAATGTTGGAATAACAGAAGTCTTTGCCAGAATAATAGTGCAATAACAGCGTAATAACTGCTAATTATGCGGAGTAATACTGCAATAACAACAGAATAATGGTAGAATAACAGTGGAATAAAAAGCAGTCTAAACCACTGCTTTTACACTTGACTGAATTTACCCTTGGATAAAAATGAATAGTTTTAACAAAATTATGTTGGACTAACAGTGGAATAACAACAGAATAAACTAGTCCTTTTGTGGAATAATACTCCAATAACAGCAGAATAAACTACTTGTTATGCGGAATAATAGTGCAATAACAGCAGAATAACGGTGCAATAAGAATAGAATCACAGTTAAGAAAAAACAGCCATTGACAGTTGAATAGAAAATGCATATTCTTCGTAGAAATTGGATAGTGTTTGTAAACCTTAATTAAACCAGTGGAATAACAGCAGAATAAGTGTAGACTAATAGTACAATAACAACAGAGTAGCTGCTTATTATGCGGAGTAATACTGCAATAACAACAGAATAATGGTAGAATAACAGTGGAATAAAAGCAGTCTAAACCACTGCTTTTACACTTGACTAAATTTACACTTGAATAAAAATGGATAGTGTTTGTAGAAAACAAAGGTAATAAGAAAGCTTAATTAGACTAAAATAACTGTAGACTAATTGTGCAATAACAGCACAACAATTGCTCATTATGCTGAATAATACTGCAATGACAACAGAATAACAGTGGGATTAGAGTAAAAATGGATGGTGTTTGAAAAAAGTACAAGTAATATGAAAACTCAATTAAATTAGAGTACACACTGGAATAACACTAGAATAATAGGGGAATAACAGCACATTAAACTAGTTATTATACGAATAACAAAGTGCAATAACAAAGACACTAATTGTTTAACAAACAGTTTACACTAACTTAGTCGACTTTCCCGGATACACAACAGTCAAAGGTACCGCATTCATGACGATGCCTCGACTCTTCACTACCAAAGAAATGATTGTGGTTTCACTTCTTGCAACTTGTTCCTTCTTGTCGACGCCAAACCCAACGTCTTGGACCTTTGATTCTCACAAGCCGTCACTTTATCAAGAACTACTTGCCTATAAATATTAATATCCGCCAAGATCGGGGAAGCCGACATTTCAAACACGAAGCTTCGACGAGCAATCTTGCTTTGTGAAGATTCGACTCAAACACGCTTCCACCATATTCGGCCATCGTGTACAAAGAAGAAACACCCCGACTAATTCACAGATTCTTCTTTTTCCATTTAAAAGGAACATCAACGATTTCGAAATTGCGGCAATCTTGCGACTTCATAACATTATGACCCTCCATAAAAACATACATATAGTTTGCCACAATCTCGGCCAATCTTCTGTAATCAGCTAATTGGTTGGCATCGTGAGTCATGTTGTCCAAAATATCAATCGATTCATTCATAAAATTGATGCAGAAATAAGAGTAGTGATCATTGTACAGAATCGGCACAAACACAAGGTCCGAGTTCAGACGACATCTTCCATTGCAGGAATCGAAAAACACATTCCAGAATTTCAACAGCTTCTTACCCGGACCGTCAAGAGGGCTTGAGGAATCAAAGTTCTCTAACAGTGAATAAAGAGCATCCTCCTAAACAGAAAGCATAAACAACCAAAAATAGTGCACAAGTGTTAACTTTATATCAGTACATGTGAGTAAATATGTAGGTAATAACGCAAAATAGCAAAGCAAAAAACAAAATACCATATGACGAAGTCCGAAAAACATTGAGTTTGGGTCTGAACGTTCCTCAAACTCCAACGAATTCAAAAGAATCGACCAAACATCGACTACTCTTGTTGACATCATAACAGCTGCATCCACAATGGAAACAATATCCCCCCTGTCCAAAAACACGCCGACGTCGTCATTGTACAACACTAACATCTCACTGCATTCACAAAAAAAAACATATGATAAGAACAGTGGTATAAACAGCAGAATAACAGTTCAATAACAGAACAATAAAAGTAGAATAATAGTGGAATAACAACGGAATAATAGTGGTATAACAGTAGAATAACAAAAGGGAATTAATAGCGGAATAACAGTGGTATGACAGTAGAATAACAGTTCACTAACAGCAGAATAACAAAAGGAATTAACAGTGGAATTACACTGGACTAACAGCGGAATAATAGTGGTATAACAGTAAAATAACAGTTCAATAACAGCAGAATAAAAAAGGGACCTAACTGTGGAACTACTGATACTAGTTTTACAAAATAACAGCATAATAACAGCAGATTAACAACAGAATAATAGTGGAAAACAAAAAGACTAACTGAACAAGAACACCACAATCAAAGAAATGAAAATCGACACACTCTTCTTTCAAGTGAGCGTCTTCACGAAGAACAAAGTCCACCACTTGCTTCCGCACCTTCAGCATCTTAGAGAACTGTTTTTTGTTCTTCCGAAACAAATCCGACACCGCAACAAAACTACTGTCCTCTGGCCCGCAATCCATAGAGCAACCCAGCCCATCGTCTGCCTTACCCCTTTCACGGCTACCCAAAGCCGACTTTGGACTCACGGTGCTATCCACACCCCTGCTTCCCACTTGACGGCTGCCAGTAGGGGTGTTTGTAGAGAATTTAGTGCTATCAATGACAGTAGGAGAAGCGACGGGCTCGACAACAAGCTGCGTCGTCTTAACCGTCTTACCAACAGTTTTCACCCTGCCAGAACCACGACGTTTCTTACCGCTTTGAGAAGCCCTCTTTTCCGCATCCTCAATACGCCATTTCTCTTCAAGCACACTCAGGGTTTCCTTTCTCGTCTTGTTCAACTCCTCCAAAGTTTTCAACACATCTTCCCTGGACTCGTTCATATCAGACAGCACCAACAAGGCAACGATCTCAGCGCGGTAAAGCGCTCTTGAATCAGAATTACCCAAGTCACAATCAAAAACAGTTCTACGGTATAAGAGCATGTGCAACATCGTATATACACCGCAGTCCAAATTTTCAATCACATCGGTTTGCCAAGTAAAAGGGACGTTGACAATTTTATAATCTTTAACCTCCTCACCTCGGGCAACTCCTTTGTTGACCAGGAAATCAGACATCAAGCTCACCTTCAAAAAAAAAGGAAAAAGAAAACATAATTACTAACAATACTTAAACAAACTAGGCTAAACACCAAGAGAAAATTAGGCACAATAAATGACTTACAGCAGTTTGACAATACACCAAACGTACACACGCCTGTTGATCATCAACAAACATCGCCTCTTGAAATACATTATCAAGATATTCAACCCTCTTCGCAATGAAGTTGATGCACAAACAGCTAAAGTGCTCATGCAAAATAATTGGGATGAAAATCTGGGAAAATATTTGGCCAAAAAAAGTGTTACTAATTATGTGGTTTTTTTTAAAAAGCACAAACACAGCAGAATAACAGCAGAGTAATAGTAGACTAACAGTAGAATAGTAGTAGAATACACACAAAGTACAGAAAATATATCATATCAGAAGTAAGATCAAACTCTCTCTTGTTGTTATTGACAAAGACAGTAAATGACAATATGACTTCCGCACATAAATCACTCCTGGAAGCCTTCTCATCTTTCGACGGCGTACAAAGTCGCCGCAATGGATACTAAACAAAAAGTGGAGAAAAGAGTTGAAACGTGATGCAAAAATGAAAAATAAGGTAAAAGAAACGATAAGATAGAATAACTAACCGTTGCACCCATCCCAAAGAAAAGTCGACTTGGACTTCCTCTTATACAAGTATCATTAAGAAAGACGGACCACCAGTCAACAACACCAAGCATTATCATTGTATCTGGAACCATCGATTCCATATCCTCTCGATTCAGGTAACTGTTCACACCCCAAGTGACAAGATTCTTCCTTCAAAACCGAATAAACAGGAAAAATAAGAGTCACATAAATATATTTTTGAAGAACAATAAGCAGTATAATATATTAAACAGAAAGCAGAAAATTTTTACAATAAAAACAAGCTCTTACCCTTGCGAAATGTTATGATCATTCAAGAAGCAGTAGTCTGCAACCTCTTTCCGTTTGGATAGCATTGGGTTGAAAACATGTCCCATCGTTATCGTTGATTTTGACAGGACAACTAGCTGAGGATCCACAGGACCACAATTATAGGTGCATCCGAAATTCTGAGGCACAACAGACAACAGTAGCTCCTCATATGCAGCAGAGTGAAGCAAATAACTTGTACAGATATTAGGAACATTCAACCCAGCAACGCCATTGTCTTCTCGGACAGCCTCACCAACAACAGTACTAGCCTCCAACACAACCTCGGAATCCTGTTTATCAGATTTATCAGACGCAGCCCCAAGCAACAAGTCTGCATGACAAGACATCACCACATCCGCTACTTCCTCTTCTGCAGTCACAAATGCTTCAATGCCAATTTGAGTGGAATGTTGAGTGTCATTACGCAAAGGAATGTCAGCACCGGTATCCGTCACCTCCGTCTCAGGCAAACAAGCATCAGTCTTTGGAATTTGATTTGCTTGAACCTCTACCGGTGTACACTCAACAGTATTAGGCACGTCCTCTGGCGGATTATCAACAAGATAGTCTTCAACTTGAATGTTAACGTCCTCCACATCATTGTTAACATCCTCCACGTCAATGGTAATATCCCCAACATCAACTACTTTCTCACCGACATCATCTGGCTCTCCATAACGAAACTGAATGTCAGCACAGATATCCGTCGTAATAGAATCTAAACCGAGTGGTGACAATTGTGGAGTCCCCACCTTTGCACTTTGTTGAATGACGGGACTATGTTCAACACCCTTCTTTTCACTATAGTACCGCACATCCGACAAACTGACCACACGATCCTCATAAAATTGAGAAAACAAATTAAATGATGGGGGTTCAATGATGACATCTTCATGTCTAGCTTTTTTGGAAGCAGGTTCTTCAGGAACAGATGATCGCGATTTATTTGCCGCTTGCATAGCCAATACATGTTTTACCCGTTCGTCCAGCTCACGGATAACTTGATCCGTGAAGAAAGATGGGGTGGCAACCAAATTCTCTGACCCTTCACAACCAACTTTTTCTGACTGTTCAGTTGTGCTTTCTTTAGCAGCTCGTCGGGTTACTTGGCTGGGCAACTTAGCAGCAGGTGCTTGACGCATAGCCTGCTGGTTCTTCTTCATCATCTTCGACTTTATAAGTTCCGCCCGTTCCAAGTATCGGCGGCATAAAATCTGAGAGTCCCTCTCATTAAGCAGTATAAGTTGATGAACATCCTGTCAAGATAAAATCCCAAAATTTTACTTAAAACAGTACAATAATAGTAGAATAACAGAGGGATAATAGTACACTAAGACCAAAATAGATAACAGTGGATTAATAGTAGAATAACGGTGCAAAGTAATAAAATAACAAAGGAATAACAAGACACTAATGTGAGAATAAATAACAAAGTGGAGTAGTAGTAGAATAACAAAGAGCATAACAAGGTGAAGTAAGTAAAATTGGAATGAAAATTAGAATAACAAAGTGGAATGATAGTAGGAAAATTGAGGAATAACAAAGTGGAATAATCGTAAAATAATAGCAGTAGGACAACTAATGCTTAAAGACAATAACAGAATAACATTTTAGAATGATTCGTTTTAAAACAATCAAACAGGTGCTTACGTCGACCGCTGCGGACTGTACTTGCTCATCCGTAAGAATATCATCAGCTAGATCCAGCACAAGACATCGACGTTGAGTACGTTGACTAGAGCCAACGATGTTTGGACGAGACAATGGGAAAGCAACGTCTGAACGCTCCCCAGTGCCCAGAGCACCAACAGCTGCCTCACGCTGCAACCTCTCACTGAAAGACTTAAAATCCCAATGTTTAATGAGCGGTAGCTCATTATTCACCTGATCACCGCTAAAGAAATAACGGTGAAAATAGGTGATAGCCAACAGCACTACACAACAACGAATATTTTTCCTCCCGTTATGCGTTTCAGCACAGAAGTCACCAAGTCTGAGAAGACAAACTGACACCAATTAAATTCCTTGATCCTAGAAACGTCTTCCACAGCGCTTAGAAGTCTAAGATCAACCACATAACCCGACACAGGAGCAACGAAACACGACATAGCAAGCAAAACAAAAGTCTTCTTAAACTTATCATCCGTAACCAAAGACTCTAGCAGGGTCTCCTGAACTTGGTTAAGTGGTATCCCACTTTTGTTATTGGCGATACCATACTTCTCACGCCAAGCACGCTTCAAAGCTTCTCCATCAGCGTCTGGAGAACCAGGAAACCCAGTAATAACCAAATCCAATTTTGGACCAGAGTTTGGTAAACCAAACACATCGTGCACATTATCTGCAGTCAACTCGAACTTCTCCGTTTCAGATATTTCAAAATACTTCCCACTCCTAAAAGCATATATAAACTCCCGGAACATGGTATGGGGGAGGGAAGAAAGCTTCAACTCAAGTAAACCCCCGAATCCCTTTTCCCTAATAGCCTCCTTCTGCTCCTCGGTGAGGGCTTCAATAACTTTGAAAAGAAAAGCAGGCCGACAGCAGCTAACAAATGGATCGGCACTGTGTACACAAAGGGGAAAAAATATACAATGCATTATAACATTTAAGATAACATAAGCAAAGCAGCAGAATAATAGCAAACTAACAGGAGAGCATCAAAAAATAACACGAAAAGTAACATATTAATAGCAAAATAACAGCAAAATAAAAGTAGAATAACAGTAGTACATACACTGGGTTATTTCCTGCAGCAACTCCAGCCTGAGGTTGGTTGCTACTTACCACAATTCCCTTCTCATGCTTAACTTTGCCAGCCAACTTACTACTAGTCTTTGGTGGACTAGAAGACAACTTCGCAAATTGGGTCTCGGCCTTTCGTTTGGTTTTTTTAGTGGGTGGTTCGGTTGTACATATTTCTTGACTACGAGTACTCCTTCTCTGAGAAGCAGTGCTCTTTGATGGAGATGTGATAGGGGATTTGGATGGAGACGGACCCGGAGAATTTGATGATGACGGTTGAGTAGACTTTGATGAAGCGGCGGATTTGATTCTTAACTTCATTTTCTGCTGTACTATCCAGAAAATAAAGATAAGGATCACTTTCAATGATAAATAGCTATTCAGCTAGACTTTTTTAATAATGACGCCAGAATGAGAGTACCGTAACAGCAGAATAACAGAACACTAACAATTAGTCAAACTAATAACAGCATTAAAAACATAAAAAGAACAACATGGAAGTGTAAACAAAAACACGAAAGAGAATCAAAAGAAAGCCTCTTTGAATAAAGAGTCAAAGACAGTTTCAAAATTACATACGGCCTACATAAGCCTTCATAAAACAAAATAACGTACTAAATTACAACCAGAGACAGTTTCGAATTACATAATACCCAAAATACATTCTTTCCCACAAAGAACCAAAATGTACTTCCGAAAATACAGGACATAACGTAAAAAGTCAGTCAACGTCAACAACATTGACTGACTTATAATACAATTCGTAAGCAAGATCATAAGCAGCAGGAAAGTCCCTGAGTGTGTCAAAGTACTCGTGAATTAGCCTGATCCGTTCGGATACTGTGTGCATCAAGGATCTTGTCATGATCGTGTATATCTTGGCAAGCATGCAACACCGCCTTTCTTTGGCTCACTTGCAAGCATATAGCACTTGCATCGTTTGGAAACTACTTTCGAGCCCCTTGACAAAATCTTAAAACCTTGACTGTGACTTGTTGTTAGAACTTTCATATATTTGGCGTGAACACCAGGCGCACTTTTATGAAATAGGAACATTTGTGACCATTTCTTACAAACAAGAGACATACTGCTCTTGTCCAAAGTAGTCTCTACATGATCGAATACTCTTTCCATTAGGTCCTGGCTATTTAAAACTGCCGACATTAATTGATTACGACGACGAACTCGTACATTAACTTCAAAGCACTTATCACTCTTATCTTCCAATAACCAACCCAATTTTTTTTCTTTTTAGTAGCGAACTCTCTAGCAAATAACAATTTATCTTCATTCACTATATTTATTGCCCATCCCTCACAAACTAAGTCCATTAGTGATCTTTGAAACCTACAAACAAACAAAGCCAAACAAACAAAACCACAAGAATAACAAAAGAGAATAACACAAAAAGAATAACAGAAATAAAAACAGAAAAACACTACAATGACAGGAAGAGTAGAGCCGCAATGACACCATAGAACCAAGATAACAACGGAATAACAAATCTTGAAAAGTGAAGACAACACGAACAAACACAAAAACCCTAGAAAAACACATTAAACAATTAAAACATGACAAATAACTTGACAACAAACTAAGCGATAGAATAACAGCAGAATAACACAAAAAGTAAAGTGTGTAGAAATCAATAGTAAAGTTCTCAACACAACTCGTCAGCTAGAACATGAAAATCACTTCAAAACAAAAGAGAAAACCGCAAAACGACTAAGAACATGCAAATCACTTCAGGAAAAATCAGAAATTCAAAAATGCAGCATAATATTACAATGAAGAAACTGCATAAACACAATAACGACATTAAAGTACTCGATTAAGTAAACCTAGCGATAATTAAACTGAAAAAACGAATAAAAAAGCATACAAAAGCATGAAATAAAATAAAATAACAAAATAAAAGAGGAAAATGTCATGAAATTACCTTCAATCGAAAAAAAGAATGATGAACGGCGAAGAGAAAACGGGAGAAAACACGAAGGAGACGAACAGTTGAAGAAGAAAAACACAAGAATAATAGAAGAGAGAGGAACGCTTGCAGTTGATAATGATTATATAAACCGTTTTGCAGTAATGTGGAGAATTAATTAGAGAGGGAAACAGTTACAGTAAATGACGGAAAGAAGAGTGAGAGAGAGAGAGAAAAAGAAAAAAAAAAAGAGAAAATAAACTAAACAATGCTTTTATATGACAACTAAGATTAATCTTGGCCACTCATCTCTAATTTAATCTAATGGCTGAGATTCACTCAACTCACAACTCACCATAAGAACCAAAATCACCAAATCCAATCTCACTGTATCAAAATAAAAATATCTTTTAAAAATGAATCTTTGAGAGAACTCAGAAACGCGTTTTACAGGCGAGCTGTTCACAAATAATTTATTATGACCAAACTCTAAGTTTAAATCTTATGAAATTTTTTATGCAGACTCTACACTTTAAAATAACAGGAGTCTATTCTTTACACTTTTTCAAATTCAAAATAAAAACAGGGGATTTGATTTTTACAAACAAACGAACATATTTGACAGATTTAACAACGGTTTTCATCAAACTTGTAAAATACACCATAAATCGAAAATAATGAATGAAGACCTACAAATCTATACACAACCTAATATTCCATGTCTCTGCCACATATTAAAATCTTGTGATAATTTTATTTAGTATTTTTAACATAATTAAAACCGAACAGAATCGCTATAATCGCAGAAACTGCGTCAATACTTTAAATTACGAAATAAATACTAAAACTCCAAAATAATTACCACGGAAATTCACGGTGTCTTAAAATCTATCATTTAACCCAGAAAAATAATTTACACCACATGGAAATCATAAAAACGAATTTAAACTATCTTTATATCATAATAATAGATTTGATCATAAAACTTGTAAATCAACCAAAATAAATACCCTATTGACAAAATAAAATTATACATAGTCAAAATAAATTATGGATATCAAAAGATCAGAAATTAAAGGTTTCAAAAATCATATGTATCAATAAATCATCATAAAACATTAAAAATCCAATAAAACATACAACTACAACAATTAAATCGATGTAATACCGAGTAACGTTGAAGTTACCTTGTTACGAATCTGAATCCACATATGCTAGCTTTCAATATCTCCTCTACAAACCCTTAGAATAGGATGAACGGATAATGAGAGAAGATCGATCTTAATAAAGAAACAAGAAGACAAGCACGTAAGTAGAATTTTGAAATAAAGAAGCAAGAAGGCAAGCACGTACGTAGATTTTGTTTTACAATGTGGGTAACCCTCAGAGTTACAGGGTTACGTTTCATATTTTTTTTGCAAAAGGAATAGATATGTGAATGATAAGATATTATGTGAATAAATAAAATAAAAAGATGTTAACCACCTTTTAAAATATCTCGGTAAAAGGCTTAGGTTTTGATCTTAAAATGATCATTTGAATAATACTCGGTCCATTTGATAAATTGGACCGCAAATCAACTAAGAACGGATTTAATAAAACAAATAAATTAAAACCGTAAATTAAAAGATAAAAAATTTAAATCTCATAAGTAAGAATTAAAACATATGAGATAAAAAAAATGAATAAGAATAAAAAGGGTACAAAAGAGATAATTTCCAAAGTCCAACGAATTAACTCGGAGTAGAATTATAATACGAATAAATGAATAAATAAAACGAAGCTCCAAATATTAGAAACATAATAACTCTCGAAACAAAGGAATATTCGAGACATAACAGAGCTTAAGAATTCAAAGGAAGAAAAGAAATGGCTCACAGATAAATTCTGAGTCATACAAATCAAATCGTAATCGAAAATAAAATACGGTCACTAAAGTAGAATACAAAAATGGCGGGTGTTACATTGAGAACTATAAAAAGATAATTACACTAAACAATAAAAATTATCCATTGTTTAGGGATGGCAATAGAGGCTGAAGCCGAAATTTCTTGAATGAAAAATTTAATCCAAATCAAATTTTTAGAAAAAATCAATTCAATTCCAACTTGCTTTGGAACAAGTATGAATTGCAAAATTTGGATATGAATCGGGTATAAGAAGGATACGCCTAGGGCCCTAGGATATGCGGCTATTTATCTTATTTTTGGTTATCTATGTAGTGATGACTTCTAACTTCTAACTTCTAACTTCTAACTTTTGCAGTCTAGCTGGATATTAATTCATCTCCGTTATTGTGTGTCATTCATCACCCTATTAAAAAGGTCATAACTTAGTGCTGAAATGGAAGTATTCGCAAATTAGAAACTCACAAAGAAATATAAAATCATTTTTATAAACACAACTTTTTTTTAACTCTTTTTAGTAATAATGATTATACAAGATTTAATATAAAATACGATTACGCAAAAGCAACAACTTTGGTAATTATAATTATCTCCGGGTATCCGGAAGACAGTCTAATCCGGAGGCCGCGTGCGGGTTACCAGCAAATAGGGGCCCAGGCATTGTCTTTGCGATGAAGACGAAAATGGCACAAAGTACAAAAACACGAATTAGGTACCTCGCTGTAATACCATCTCATCTGGTTATGTTACATGCCCACTCCAACTCCACAAAAAGACGTAATATTAGTGAAACACAGATATTTATTGGTCAAACTTATCAATCTCAAGCGTGATTATATACAGATTGTCATCATCATAAACTTGAATGCACCTTCAATTAATCTTCAACGGTTAGTCTTGCTTGTGACGGGCTAATCCCGTCACAAGCTTGTGACCTCTCACAAAAAAGGGAGAGAGACAAGGTGGGGTACCCCATGTGCTTCCCACTCACCTCTCAATGCGCATTTTGTGAGAGGAAACGGTACCCATCACAAGTTTGTGACGGATATCGCCGTCACAAATGAGAATTTGCCAATCTTCAATCATATTGTATTCGTTTCAGCTATTTATTTATTTTTACTTCAAATATTATTTACGAAAGTTAAATAGATAAAGTAAATAATTAAAACAGAGAAAGTATTAGGTTAATTAATTTGGAAAATTCTCACCTATATCTCTGAGGTATTGACTAATTTCACTTCTATCCATGCTTTTCAGGAAAGCTTACTTGTACCTTCCAACATTCTAGTTACATAATTATCATGACCATAATATTAAACACCATCATTTAACCTCCTTTCCTACTACATATAGTTAAAATACGGGTTGTACGAGTCAGGTTTATACGGGTTTTGGGTCGGATTAGGGTCAAAAAGGGTCTGATTAACGCCTTTTTACAAAAGTCTATTTTCTTTAATTTCATTTATAAACATATAGTTATTACTAATTTTTAATTTCACTAGCTAGTATATGATATTAGTAAAAGTAAGCATTTTTTGCTTAATATTTTCAACATCACAATGTTATACGAAATATTAGATCTATCAATTGTTACACGTACGTGACAAGCGGTGATTATATTTATATGGTAATCAGTTGAGTAATTAATTATGTGATTAAAATATACTTTAAAATAAATTTAGCATATTTTATTCCAAAAATTTTAAAGTTCAAAATATTTTTATCATTTTATATTAGTTTTATTTGCTTTAGCTACAAAATTTTAATAAAGTTACCTGTTTTTGGGTCGGGTCAAGGGTTTAGCAAGTGTTGACTCAATTTGTGCGGGTTATTATCGGGTCGGGTCGTCTTCGGGTTTGGGTTGAAAAGTGCGGGTTATTTTCGGTCGGGTTTCGATCGCTTTTTTGGGTCGCCCATTTTTTGACAGCTTTAGGTATACTTGTTTAAATTAATTAAAGTAAAATCTTATAGTAATTATTGTGTGAGATGGTTGAGACGGTTTCACACTGCGAAACAACTCCATTATGTAAAAAGACAAATTATTCATAAGCATTAAATGAATAACTTTCTTTATAATACTAGATGGTCTCATGATGTCAAACTGTCTTTTCTATAATTTGTGAAAACGTTAAATATGAGGGTAAGAGCCGTTTAATTCTATAATTTGTATACCATGACTAGGACTTTCATAGTAGTTTTCTTAAACTTGCGTTTTTATCTTGTTTAATCGCTTTTGTTTCGCGTCCGTTTTCACTCGAAATAAGATGTGGTTTTAAGCTCGATTTGGACTCGATTCTTTCATACCATCTTGTACACAAGTTCATATGCTTAGGGACTTAGGGCCGTCTATTTGAGCCCAAATCAGTCCCATTTTGTGCCCCAAACAAACCACTCAAAATAGCCCATCATCCTCTTCAACCGTAACCCGCACCCTTATTCGACCTATCCACCCGAGCTTCCTCTCATGCAAACCATACCTCCCATGCAGCTTTGTGTCTTGCTTAAACTCCAAGTATGAGATAGAGATTGATCTTATACTCCCTTTAAACATGGCTACCAAATAACAACAAGATAAGATTCGATCTCTTTGTTTCCTTTATTCCACCCGGCCACCCACCATCAAAACCCTACTCTCTCTTCCCCTCCTCATATTCACCGTATAAGTACCCGTCTACATCCCCTCCATTGCACACGAAAAAATCACTCAAAAAATGCTCGCAAAACAAAGCAAAAAACTCTTGAAAATAGTACAATTCCTCTGTTTTGACTCATGATCAGCCGCCTTTACTGCCCTCAAACCATCATCTAGCGCTATCTACCACCACAAACACCACCACCAATGACTTACCTAGCTACACTACCCTCTATCCCCATACGAATTTTCAAACCTATAAGACTATCCGATCATCGTAAAAAAACATCGAAAAACCCCCTGACCAAAACCGCAACCCAAATTTCCTGTGTTATAACCCGTGGGCAGCCCAGTTCACGACTAATTTGACCATCTTGAACACTAACAATAGAAATCCTACACTCCTACCTTTCCAAAGGACGCAAGAAAACCGTGATACGACCTCATTTTCTACTTCAAATAACGACTGAAAGTCACTCACTTGCAACTGTCAGGGTCGGTCCTATACATTTCGAGGCCCTAGGCAAAATAGCAAAACGAGCCGTTTTAAAAAAAATAGTTCAATTAATTCATGTGTCATTATTAATACATGATATTTTTTTTGCCTACGAGCATTTTGAGATGCAAAAGCATTTTTTTTTCCAAAAGTTCTTTCTCGATTGACAATATTGCAAGTCCATTCAACCGTTCTTCCGACATTGAAACTTCAAGTAGGATTTAATCAACTTTAACTTTGAAAAACTTCTCTCGGCTGATTCCATAGTTACCGGAACTGTTAAAAAGATTCTATATGTGATTGAAGCTGTAAAACCCCCATATACCAAGGTGCCTTACCAAGAACCACCCTAGCATATAACGATGCTACCATCTCGGTTGCCCGAGGTAAATATATCAAAAGTGATCATCTAAGAACAATTATTAAACTATAATGTTAACCGAATACATTGTCTCAAAACTGAAAACCAAAGTAAGAAGGATATTAATCCGAGTACAACAAAACCATGTATCTAAAACTCGTGACAGCGGAAGCTAAGACTCTAAGTGATGACATCCCATCCTCGTGTCCGCAACTAATATAAAATCTTCACCTGCCACAATCTGGTTACCATCCCCGAATGGATCACTCAGTTTTATAAAACATAAACGGGGTCAGTTCACTGAATAATAAAGATAAGACAATCACAAAGAAACAACCAATGCAATCCAATCCAACTGTATAACCATTCTCCCAACTCCAATAGTGTCCAGTAACCGGCTACACACCTAAGTGTGTAGCCCTGCCAGATTACCCATCGCAACAGGTAATCCTCATCGCCAGTGGAGGACCGCAGCCTTGCCCACCTAAGCGCCACTCATCGCAACGAGCAATTACCCATCACTACTACAAATGAGCACTTGGGCCACGGCTAAATTCGTGGCGCAAGTACTAAATTTCCGTGGCTAAATCATTTTGCCACGGGAATACCTTCCGTGGCGCAAGTGGCCGTGGCAAAGGGATAGCCACGGTAAAAACAAGAACGTGGCTATTATTGAATTTTTGGCCACAGATTCTCTCGTGGCAAATAACTCCCGTGGCCAAAGAAATTTCCCGTGGCAAACAATATATATGAAAATTAAATAAATAAAACGTAAAATATTTTTTTTATTTTTCACAATGGGTATTTTATCATATACGGAACCGTGACAATCTAGGTAATTGTTTCGCTAGTTAACTTGATTCATTTGAACGTTATTTCGTTTCACGAGTCATGCATTTGTGAGCATCGGAAAGGCTTCCCAGGAGGTCACCCATCCCAACACCACTCTCACCTGAGCACGCTTAACCGTAGATTTATTTTGACGTGCCACCGAAATTGAATGTTACCTTTGTTGATATAATTAGCACTTTGAATCCTTTTAAGTTTATTTTTTTTCTTTCAAATCTTACCTTTAGTACTATTTAATTACATAAATGTTACATGTTTTACAATTTTTGCGGGAAAAACATTATTTTGGCCGAAACAATTAAATTTTCGACATTAACTTCCTGATTAATGATTTTGACATAATTTTTTTTGCCCAAGTCAGTAAACCATTTTCTCCAAAAAGTAAAATTAATTGTGTTTCCCTAACATTTTTTTATTTCTTTTGTTTATCGACATACTTATTTTCATTTCTCATGTACTCATTTTTTCGTATATTTTTCTTCGCAAATTCTATTGTATAACCGTTGTATCTGCGATATGAAAAATGAGACCATTTTTTGGTATAATAATGACCGCTTTTTATAATTAAAGGTCTTTGTTCCCCCAAAGTGATCACTATTAACCAAAAAATAGTCACTTTTTTACCCAAAAACCACGAAAAAGATTATTGTACAAAAGAATCGCTTATTTTACTAAACTGATTTCTCTTTGTTATGATTTATCGTTTATTTTCTTAAAATTTTCACATTATTTGCACATGTGACTTTAAATTATTATAATTTATATATTTTTCCGTGTGATGCGCTCATTTTCAATGAAAAAAAAATTCCCAATTTTTTTCTCAGCAAGTTAAATTTTACGTAAATTTTTCACGGTACCCTCGAATTTTGACAGATTACATATGGTACCCTTTTTTTAAAGTTTTTACATATGCTACCTCTGTATTTACGTTTTTCAGTCTCAGAATACCCTTTGACAAATTTCCGTCATAACGCCACTACTCATATGCCTTGTGACGCCTTTTTTTTGTTATCTAATACACTATCAATTCATCATCTAATAATAGTAATACCTAAATCCTTATTTTGTCTAATAAACTAACATTTAGTACCTAAATAATATAACAATAACAACATAACATACACAATTACTCATCAAATTACTTATAGGAGTAACGACGTTATGACGAAATTTCCCCAAAGAGTATTCTGGGAATGAAAAAGGTATGTAGAAACTTAAAATAAGGGGTACCATGCGTAATCTGGCAAAGTTCGAGGGTACCATGAGAAATTTCCATAAATTTTATATAAAATTCAAATTTTTCTATAAATATCCTACAAATAAAGTTGGAAATAAATTTTTGAATGAAATAGTTTAACAATATCTTAATTTTGGATTTTCAAAGATAGATGGTAAATAACTTTTTTAAAATCTTATACAAATTTTCCTTTTTTCTGCTTAGATCCATGGCTCGGGCTCGTGGTAGGCCGCGTGGTAGAGCTCAATCTACTCGCGAACCGATTTCTGATCCTATACTGGAGGATGGTGATGAACCAGTAATGGTAAGAACTCCTGTTACTGTTAATACTTTGATCAATTCTGCTCTTCATAAATCGCGGACTGTTGCTAGTACTTCGGTCCCTAGAGCGCGAAATTCTGGGTCAATTCAGGCGACTGCTGTCCCAAATCCTTCTGTAGTTGTTGGGAATTCTGCTTGTATTCCTCTTTCTGAGACTGTTAATTCTGATGTGGTTATTAACTCGACTGTTACTGCTGGAAAATCTGTTGTTACTGATAATTCTGCTACTATTACGCATAATACGGTCGTAAACCCTACTGCTAACCCTAAACCTTGGAACAAAGTGGCTAAATCGCAGGAGGGTATGGACCTATTCTATTGTGAAGACTCTGCGAAAGCAGAAGTTGTCACCATCTTTGATGAGGATGTGGAGGATGAAATTCATTATTGGCAATACACTTTAATGGGCATTATCCTGGGAGGCAGGTTACAGATGCCACAAGTGGAAGCTTATGTGAAGAAGTACTGGTTAAATGTTTCCCCTCCTGTGATACAAACCTATCGCAAGGGGTGGTATAGTTTCAGATTTAAGTCTGAGGAGGATTTGAACAATGTTTTGAAAGGGGGTCCATGGAACATGGGAGCACATACCTTGATTCTTAAGCAATGGACTCCTACTTTTGACCAAGAGATGGACTCCATTACCACTGTTCCAATCTGGATCCTATTTCCTCAATTAGATCCCCTTCTCTGGTCCAGTGCTGCTTTGAGTAGGCTGGCTAGTAAAATTGGAAAGCCACTATTTGCTGATCTTACTACTACTTGCAAGGCCAAGCTCTCATTTGCAAGAGTAATGGTTGAGGTAGACATCTCTAAGCCTCTACCTGATGAGGTCCTCTTTACCACACCTTATCATGACATCATTTCTCAGAAAATTACCTATGAATGGATGCCATACTACTGTGATTGCTGTAAGAAAATGGGTCATACAAAGGATTATTGTCGACTCAACAAGACAAATAAAGCTGCTGAGAAGCCAAAGAGCATTTATCGTCCTATTACCAAACCTGTTGCCCCTCCTTCTTCAGTTGTAGTGACCTCAGAATGCTCTGAGCCAGGCCTAACTCCTCCTGGGGATGAGGTTCAGAAAGAGACCAGTGGACAGAATAAAAGCTCAGGATGCTTGGAGCTAGGCTCTTCTTCTAGCACTATCTCTGTTCTGACTCACTCTAGGACTGAGAAAGGCTCAGGAAGCCAGCAGCTAGGGTCCAACACATCTGGTAGAAATGAGGTTGACACATTGGTTCAATGCACTCTACGAGTTTCCCCTGAGTCCAATGGTATTGAGGTGTTACTAATTGCTGCTGACATAATGGATACTGATGCTGCGACAGAGCCTCCTGATAAGGACTCCACCACTACATGAAACTCTCTACATGGAATATTAGGGGATTTAATGATCCCCTAAAGCACCAGGTGGTGAGGAGCCTCCTGGGTAGATATAAGATGGATATTTTTGGCCTTTTGGAAACGCATGTGAAAGAGCATAATGCTCACTCTATATTCAAAAATTTTCCCTACTATAGAATCCTAACTAATTACCAAAATCATTATAATGGCAGAATCTGGGTGTTCTGGAATCCCAACACTATTACTATGGTCAATACTGATACTCATGCTCAGGTTATTCACTATGGTATCCTTCACAATGCTACTAACCAAAGATTAGATGTTTCGTTTGTTTATGGTTGCAACACTGCTCAAGGTAGAGAATCCCTATGGACTGAACTTATTAGGATCTCTACTCTTAGTAGTAACTGGCTGATTTCTGGAGATTTTAACATTGTTAGGCATGCTTCTGAGAAAACTGGGCCCAATCCTCCCAAAATCTCTGAGGTAATGGCTTTTAATGATTGCTTAAGGACTTGTCATCTTGATGATCTCTCTTCCACTGGCTGTGAATTCTCTTGGACCAACAAGCATCATGATGGTACCAGAGTCTGGTCTAGATTAGACAGAGCCCTGGTCAATACTCATTGGCTTCAGACTTTTCCCAACTCCAATGCTGTTGTCTTGCTCCCTGGACTCTCTGATCATTCTCCTATTATGGTCAATGTTTTTGAGGACCAGAAATTTAGGAAGCAATTCAGCTTCCTAGACTGTTGGACTGAACATCCTCATTATCAAACCTGTGTTACTACTGGATGGGCTACTCAGTGCAAGGGTTCCCCTATCTATAAGTTCTTTAAGAAGTTAGCTAGTGTGAGGAAGCACCTCTCTCTCCTTCACAAGCAGGACTATAATGGTCTTTCTCAGCGAGTTTTAGCTGCTGCACAAAAATTAGATTCTTGCCAGCAGGCTCTAAGTACTGATCTCACTAATAGTACTCTTCTCACTGATGAAGCCCATCTCATTCAGGTGTATGCTTCTTTGCAAAAAGCTGAGTTGAGTATGCTGCATCAGCGCGCTAAGATTCATGGAATAAAAATGAATGACTGTTCCTCAAAATATTTCTTTGCTAAGATTGCAAAGAGAAAACAGCAGAGTATAGTTGGGCAGATTTGCAACCAGAATGGACTCACTGTTCATGGAGTGGATGGGGTTAATGCTGCTTTTGTGGATTATTATAGGGATCTTTTGGGGACTAAGCATCCCATTCTGAGTCTCGACCAAGCTTTTGTAGCCAAAGGTGCTTGTCTAAATCTTGCTGATCAGACCTCCCTTTGCTTGCCTATCACTGCACTTGAAATCAAGAAGGCTCTCTTTTCCCTTGGCAATCAGAAAAGCCCTGGTTATGATGGATTCTCATCTGGGTTTTATAAATCTGCTTGGTCTGTGGTGGGTGATGATTTTATCCATGCTGTTCAATCCTTTTTCAAAACTGGTAAATTGGCTAAGCAAGCCAATGTAACTGTCTTAACTCTCATCCCTAACTTCTGTCAAGGACTTCAGGCCTATTGCGTGTTGCACTGTCCTTTATAAAACTATAAGCAAAGTCCTGGTTGCTAGGCTTAAACCTCTCTTACAGAAGCTCATTGGGCCTGAACAAGGATCTTTTGTTGATAAGAGGAACATTTTTGAGAATATCATGCTTTCTCAAGCTTTAATCAAAGGCTACAATAGTGGCATTTGTTCCCCTCGAACTATGATCAAAGTTGACATCAAAAAAGCATTTGACTCTGTTCAATGGCATTTTGTGAACAGCATGCTCAAAAGCTTGAATTTCCCTGATCAATTCGTAACATGGATTATGGGCTGCATTAGTAGTAGTTGGTTTACTCTTAAGATTAATGGAAGCAATGTGGGATTCTTTAAAGGAGCTGGTGGATTAAGACAAGGGGACCCTCTATCTCCTTACTTGTTTGTCCTTGGCATGGAAATCCTCTCTCGATACTTAAGGCCAATTTGTTCTCTCCCCTATGTTACTTACCACCCAAAGTGTGCTAAGATCAAGCTTAACCATCTTATCTTCGCTGATGACCTCATGATTTTTGTGCGAGGTGATGTACCATCTGTCAAAGCTGTTGCACAAACTCTTGATCTGTTTGGCTCTATCTCTGGTTTGGTGGCCAACCCTGACAAAACTGAGATTTATTTTGGTGGGGTCAGAACTGATGTTAAAGCTCTGATCCAAAAGGCTACTGGATACTCTGAAGGATCCTTCCCTTTCAGGTATCTAGGATTGCCCTTGAATGATAGCAAACTTAGCATGCCTATGTACAATGCTCTTCTTGATAAAGTTCAGCATGCTATCAATCACTGGACTACTCACCTGCTTTCTTATGCTGGACGGTTACAACTGCTCAATTCTATCTTATTTGGTCTTGAGAATTACTGGTGCAATATCTTAATAATCCCCAAAGCACTCATTAAAATGATTAATCAGTTCTGTAGGAATTATCTCTGGCAAACTACTATGGATAAGCACAAACTCTACATGAAAAGCTGGCAGTCTTGTTGTTGTCCCTGGGATGAGGGAGGTTTCCACATCAAGGAGATTCTTTCATGGAATAGTGCAAATATTTGTAAATGGATTTGGAAAATGCACACATCATCTGAGTCTCTTTGGGTTCGCTGGAATCATGCTTATACTGTGAAGAGTGGTACCATCTGGACTGCTGCTCTCAAACCTTGCCATTCTGAAAGTTGGAGAAGTATCCTACATACGGGGGATCTCCTCCTGACTCTTTATGGCACGGCTGATTCTGCTGGAAAGGCCCTTCAATCTTGTGTTTCTTCTCAAGGCAACTTCATGGTAAGCAAAGCTTATGATCTTCTTCGCCCTCACTATCCTAAAATTAGATGGGCTAAGACTATTTGGAATCATAATGTAATACCTAAGCATAGTTTTATCACTGCTTTGGCTGCTCAAGGGAAACTCCCAACTGTTGACAATTTATGCAGAAGGGGGCTTTACTTGGTAAACTGGTGTGTGCTATGTAAGGGGGCAACTGAAAACCATGCTCATTTATTTTTTGCTTGTCCGTTTGCTGGGGATCTCTGGAGACAAGTCCTGGGTTGAATGCGTGTTTATGGCAGGACTGCAAATCTCAGACAGGAGCTGATTTGGTGTAGGCACAGGAACAGTCGTAAGCATTGGAAAGCTGGCTGGTACTGCTGCTGTCTTGCTGCTTGTGTCTATACGATTTGGCAGGAACGCAATGCTCGGATTTTTACTGGCAAGGAATCTGGAGTTCATGGGTTGCTCAGGCAGGTGCAATTCCATGTTAGTGTCAGGATCCTGGCTAGGAATGTAAAACATAGCAACATGGTTATTGATCATTTAAAAGCTCTATTTATGCTTAGATAGTTTGGATGCTCTTTTGTAAGAAAACCATTCATATTTTCTACCCTTTATGGATGAATAAGAATAGGATGTACCCTTTTTTGCAAAAAAAAAAAAACTTTTTTATTCAATTTGATATGTTATATCTTTAAATGTGATACGATCATTTAAGATTGTTATTCAAGATTATAAAGTTTAATTTAAAAAAGTAAAAGAAATTCACGACTTTAATAAATAGAGTATATATTAAAACAATTTTTTTTAAATTATCAATATTTTGAAAAACCTACAAAACATAAATGTGATCTGTAAAAAATTAAAAAATTAGACGATAAACTTTTATTTGTTTGCATATAAGTTTATAAAATTTTAAAATTTCTTATTAAAGTAAATAAAACAATAAAAAATATTAATTAAATTAATCAAAGTGTTTCTAAATTTTTATATTCAAATGTATTTTCATATTATTATATTTGATTAAATTTCATTCAGATTTAAATCGGAAAAGATACTCGCCACGGGTGTTTGTTTGTTCGTGGCTAAAAAAATATTTGCCACGGAACAATTCGTGACTAAATAAAATTTCGCCACGGGTGTGACATAGGCCGTGGCTAAAATGATTATTTGCCACGGGTGTAGCCTAATTCGTGGCGGAAGTGACTTTTTGCCACGGGAAAAGTTATCCCGTTGCATAATTTTTTTTCCAAAATAATGAATAAGTTTTTCCCGTTGCTAAGCAAAATTTAGCCACGAATTATGAGTACCCGTGGCATAATTCGTGGCGCAAGTGATGATTTGTTGTAGTGCATGTCCATTAATGTGCACATCCTCCTTGTGACGGGAACCATAAGGAGGGAATCAAGAGCGTGAAGCCATTCCCGAAGGATGACTCCACTCAGCCGAGGACGCACCTCGCAAACATAGACAAACAACAACTAATCCAACAACCAAGAAAGACCATTCCAATAATGATACTAATCATGCCAATACAACAATCAACCCCTCTTAAATCAATTAAACATGCAACTGAGTAGGGAAACCCTACCTTATCACTGATCTGAAGCACAAGCACAAAGTGGAAGCTAGAAGTGTTCCTCTACGAATCCTTCACCTAATAACAATCATAACAATTCTTATCAAAAACATGTCAATCAACCTTTTCGCCAAATCTAATCATTAGGGCAAAACCCTAAGAGACAATTCTAATCAAAAGACACAATACTAGTGACTTACCGACGAAACTGATGCGAAAGAGATGAACGAAAAACTCACAAACGATCAATTGCCTTGAGAGTGATTAAGGGTGATTAGAGGAGTGAAGAACGTAGTTTTAAGTTTTGGTAAAAAGAATAGAAACTGTTAAACGAGGTTTACATAATATTTAATCACCCTTAATCAAACCGCGGAAATTAATCTCGTCAGACCGGTTACTCGGTCGAGTACCTGGAGTACTTGGCCGAGTACCCCTTACTCGGTCGAGTATTACACTACTCAGCCGAGTGTTCCTGAGCAGTAGCCTGACCAGAAAACACACGACACCTTACTCGGCCAAGTTAGCCCTATTCGGCCGAGGAAGCTAGACTCAGAAAACCGTGGTATTATAGTCTTCCCTCCTTAAAAACGAACTTCATCCCTAAAGTTCACACACATACCTACATGGCAAGCACGCATCTCACTCCACCAACCATCACCACACAACCCTCATCCTCCATCCTCGACACTAACTCGCCCAACAACGCCTAATAACGCCTACCTAAAAACGCAACTCACAACATAGTACTATCGAATGTCACCTAACTCTATATTTCCATCGAATACCAACAACACAATTGCCGCCAACTTTGTCTTACTTCAATACTGCTCACTAGCAAATCCAATATCACCACCATCTATCAAGCGAGTTGTTACATTCTACCACCTTTAAAATGAACTTCGTCCTCGAAGTTTACTCACACTCCTAAACCTCACCACCCAAAACTCTCAACACTATCGTAACCATACTTACCTACAACCTTACTAACCATACACATAAAATACATACTACTACAAGCATAAACTTTAACTTTCATAATATCAACCACAAGTCCATCCTTTATTCCACATCAAGACTCAACACTTCCGAATATACCACCGTACGCTTAACCGTCAAACTGTCATTGTCGCATCCTACTCTTCTTAAGATGAATGTTGCGTCCTCGTAATACAAATAGTACTAGATTCTTAGCTATTCCTTCCCTTTACCACCCTCACATGTCACTGATAACCGATTATAACCTTACCACCGATAACCATTCCCAGTTCCAAGGCTCCCTCTCTCTCTAATTCCATACTCCCATCCATTACGCCCACCACCTAACATATACCACAAAATCCTCAACATAACCACTGTTGGGTTCCTTTGATTGATGATAACATGCCCATTTAATGTGTGCTATCTTAGTTTACCTTTTTAGGATTTTTGGTTAAATCAAGCTTGGATTAAGAAGTGTTGAATTGTTGATTACCCAAATGTATTGAGTCCTCGGCGTCATCAAATGTACAAGTTAGAAAGTAAAGTATTTTAAAGTAATAGAAACAGTCAAGACCACTGTTACTTTCACAAGTAACAGCAGCCTGGACCGTTGCCTCAATTCGTAACACTTGAACTTCTGTTTATCTTTCAAATGTCATTTACGTGTCTTGTATTTGGAAAACTGACTTTCAGATTTTTACAAGGATTTGGCCTTCTAGAAAAAGTGGTTTGAATAATTATCATTTCAAATTGTTTCCCCTTTGTGCAAATTTGACTCTTTTGTCTTTCATAAAACAAGGATTGCTTTTTGCCATTTTTGTGAAAGCTTGTCATCATGTGACTTGTTTTCCATCCTTTGTTTTCTGAAATCTTATGATCTCTTTTGGATAATTTCAAACACTCTTTATCTCCTTTGCCTTTTGAATAAGAACCCTCTTTTGTGAAAGTTTGGGAAGTTGTTGAGACTCATCACATGTGATGGTCTTTTACCCTTGAAACCCTAACAACCCACCTTGCTTACCCTCCCTATAAAAGGCGTGCCTCATCCTCTCAAAACTCGTAACACTTTTTCTGAGATTTAATCTAAGTTTGCAAATTGTTTTCAAAAGCTTAAAACCGAGTCTTTACTTTGCAAAACTTTTAAAAGTCTTCAAGTGTTACAATCATGGCTACTGTTACTTTAATATACTAGACTCTCTCACTTATGAATTGTTGATCTTGTAAAAGTTGTCCATCTCAATTCTTTTTAAGAGTAAGCTAGTGGAAACTTGATCCTTATAACATTCTAAGTTTGTGTGTAGAGTTTAGGACGGAGTAGTCTTCAACTCTTTGGCAACCGGAGTAGGTTGCGAGTTGACTTGTTCTAGAACGGAGTAGTTCTTGAACTTGTGTCACAACCGGAGTAGGTTGTTGTCTTTTTATTGTACGGGTTTTTTAGTAGTCGGAGTAGATCACCAAAATTAATCAATAAAAAGTAGATTGGACGTAGGCACTTGAGTTCTTGCCGAACCAATTCAAAAATCTCGTGTTTGATTTTATTTGTTTTATTCCGCTGCTCTTTATTTCGTTTGCATTTGCTTTGCTTAACTTTCGAAGTAACAGTTCCACATACTGTCACATTTGGTCTGCAGTCTGTATCCCATAAACGGAGACAAATAGCTACAGTCAGAACAATTGTTACCTTCATACTTCAGCAAACGTTCATTTTAAATACTCGTTTAATTTCTCTATATTATTCGAAGTATTCTCATGTCTCTTATCATTCTACAACTCACTTTAAATTAATAAAGTTGAAGTTAAATTTTTTAAATAGTACCTAATTCACCCCCTCCCCCTCTTAGGTACTTGAATCCATAAACTCAACAATTGGTATCAGAGCCTCGTGCTCTTGATCGAGGCTACTCGCCTTAGAGTTTGATTCGTGGGTAATGGATTCCGAGAAACCCTCCAAGATCCCGGTCTTTACCGGTGCGAATTTTGGATGGTGGAAACTCAAAATGGAACATTACCTCAAAAGCATAGACTATCAATGTTGGAACATCATCCAAAATGGACCTCTTGTTATTGAGGAAACCGATATCTTAAACGATTTCACCAAAACGAAAGAGGAAAAAGACTACAATGAAAATGATTTCAAACTTGCCGAAAAGAACTCCAAAGCAATGTCGATTCTTCAACGTTGTGTTGGTGAGGGGGAAGTTAGTCGAATCTCTGGATGTCCTACGGCAAAATCTATTTGGGATTCCCTTGTACTTGCTTATGAAAGAACATCCCAAGTGAGAAAACACCATGTTGACCTTCTCATGCAACTATATGAGATGTTTAGAATGTCAAAGGACGAGTCCATAAACAGTTTTTCTTCACGTTTTTCTTGTATTATTAATGAGCTGAAGAGTCTAGGAAGGAATTTCGAGTCCGAGGACATCATTCGAAAAATCCTTCGTAGTCTAACCTCTAAGTGGCAACCCAAGGTCACCGCCATAGAGGAAGCTAAAGACTTGTCAAGCCTATCTCTTCATGAACTAATGGGATCACTAATGGCTCACGAGTTTAATCTCGACAAGCATTCTAGTGAGTCCTCAAAGGGAAAGAGTCTCACCCTCACATCCTCTCCAAGTGATGGAGAAGATGAGGAGGAAGACGAGTTTGGTATGTTCTCAAGGAATCTAGCCGGGTTAGTCAATGGTCAAGGAAACAAAAGGTTCACTAATAATTACTCGAAAAAACGCTTTCCTAAGAAACGACCTAATTCCACTGTGGGATGCTTTAAATGTGGTGATAAAACTCACCAAATTAAAGAATGTCCCAAGTGGGATGACATCAAATCAAAGGAAAGAAGAGAAAAAGTTAAAAAGGACTATAAACATAGAGTCATGAGTGCCATTTGGGAAATGTCCGACTCCGAGGAAGATGAGGAACTAGAGGCTAAAATGTGTCTTACAAGTCATCTTAAGGACAAAGTCTCAAAAACCTCAAAAAATGAACATCTAAGATGCCTCATGGCTAATCCCGATGACTCCGAATCCGATTCCGACAACGAGGTAAATCATCTAAAGGCCAAGGCTAGAACTTACTCCAAAGAGAAAGTATGTAAGCTTCTTGACCAACTTTTTGATAAGTGTCAGTTTCAAAATGATAAGCTTGAGGTAATGCAAAATAAGATTGAAGAAATTGCTCAAGAGAACTTTAACCTTAAAAATGAACTAAAAGCAACTGACAGCATCACTGTCACCTCTGAGACTTATGATGAAGTTAAAAGAGTCAACAAGTTGCACAAACATTTGACTAAAGAACTAGAGCGTCTTAGGATGACCCCCACGGACGTCTCTGATCTTGAAAACGTCAACACTACCTTGGTGATGCAAGTTTCCTCACTAACCAAGGAACGTGATGATCTTTTGAAGGACAAAGATGCTCTTGAAAATGAAGTCTATGACCTTGTGGTTGAGATTGTAGGCCTAATAGAAACAGTGTCTGGGACTGTTGCTTCTGACAAACGCTTAGACAAGTCCAAAGAGAAAACTGAATGTTTGGTCAATGAAAACAAGTGTCTAAAAGGTGAGGTAGTTTGTCTTAAGAAAGAAATAGAGGTTCTTCATGAGAGGCTTACCTTTCTTCAAAAGGGTATGCCCGAGTGTAGCACTTCTAGATCTACTCCTCATCATAGATCCGATGAATTCGTTCATCTAAGCAAACGTCTTGATGAGATGACATCTAAGTATGAAGAGTCCAAAGAAAAGGTCGGATATCTCGTGTCTAAACTCAACAACCACACCCATGACTTCATAGTTGAGAAAAGGTTGTCTTTAGAAAGTGTAAACAATGATGAACTCAAGAGGGAAAAAGAAAAGAATTTGCATCTCCTCTCAAGAGTCAATGACTTGACCAATGAACTTGTAAAAGCCAAAAAAATCCTTGAAAAATGGGAAGGAAGTCAAACCGTGTTAAACTTTCTCACAAGTCAAACCGACAGATGTAACAAAGTTGCTGGTTTGGGCTTCAAATGGAACAGTCAGACAGACTGTTGAATCCAGAAGCCTAAAACTGATTTTAGAAGAAGGAAATACGTGGGTCTTCCCGAGTACATTATTTGCAACTATTGTGGTAAGAATGGTCATGTCTTCAATGCTTGTAGAAAAAGATTTGATGACATTAACAAGAACATCAAAATAATAAAGCAAATATGGATTAGGAAAGACACCGTAAGATATGTTGATCACAAAAGGGGACCCAAGTTTGTTTGGGTTCCTAAACTCAAAGTCTAATCTTGTGTAGGGCTTGGTGAGAGGCGGCCGCAATTGATACTTGGATAGTGGATGCTCTCGTCACATGACGGGTGATAGAAGCCAATTCCTCTCACTTAAAGCATACAATGGTGGCACGGTAAGGTTTGGTGACAACAAAAAGGGTGAAGTAATTGGCGTTGGAAAGGTTGGTAAGTCACCATTACTTTGTGTCGACAACGTGCGGCTTGTCAAAGGTTTGAAGCATAATCTCCTTAACATTTCTCAACTTTGTGATAAGGGTAATCTTGTAGAATTTAGTGCTAATGTGTGTCGAATAATTGATGCCACTACTAATGAACTAATACTCGAAGGAAGACGTGTCAAAGACGTGTACTTAACTAATTTGAACACTCTATCCGGTTATACCATGTCTTGCATAAGTGTAATGAACAATGATCCTTGGTTATGGCATAAAAGGTTTGGTCATGTTAGTACTAATACTCTTAATACCCTTAAAAGACTCGACTTAGTTGAAGGCATTCCCAATATGAAGTTTGATTTTGATAAAGTGTGTGATGAATGTGCTAGAGGCAAACATGTTAGAAGTTCCTTTAAATCCAAAAGAATTGTGAGTACATCTCAACCTTTACAACTCCTACATATCGACTTGTGTGGACCAATGAGAACTATAAGTAGAGGTGGTAGTCGTTATGTGTGTGTCATTGTTGATGATTACTCTAGGTTTGTTTGGGCACTCTTCTTATGCTCTAAGAATGAGGCATTTGATGAGTTTCTAATTTGGTTAAGAAAGATTCAAAATAAACTTGACTTAAAACTTATTTCAATAAGAACCGATCATGGAACCGAATTCGAAAACTCATCATTTGGTGCTTATTGTGATGACAATGGTGTAGACCATAACTTCTCGGCTCCTAGAACCCCACAACAAAATGGTGTGGTTGAAAGGATGAATAGAACCCTTGAAGATATGGCTAGAACAATGTTATTATGTAGTAAGTTGCCTAAGAACTTTTGGGCCGAAGCGGTAAATACCGAATGTTACATTCATAATCGTGTCATGATAAGGAGTATCTTGAATAAAACTCCCTATGAATTGCTACGTGGAAGAAAACCCAATATTTCATATTTTAGATGCTTTGGAAGCAAATGTTTTGTTCATAACAATGGTAAAAACAACTTGGGTAAGTTCGATCCACGTAGTGATGAAGGAGTATTTATTGGCTACTCCGATCATAGCAAGGCCTATAAAGTTTACAATAAGCAAACCATGTTGATTGAAGAAAGCATCCATGTCATTTTTTATGAATCTAGTGTGCTTGGACATGTACAAAACGTGGATGATGATGATGATGATGATGATGATGAGTTTGAGATTGGTCTTGTTCGAAAAGATTTCGTGTTCGAGCAAATAGAAGCTCCCAACGCTGACTTGCAACAACCACAGTGACTGTTACCTTCAAAGGAAAGCTGTAACTCAGGAGGAACATGTAGTACACCTGCTGCTGTTTCCTCTATGGATGCAACAGACCCAACGACTATTGCCTCCACCTCCAGAGTTGAATTAACCCAAAACAGTGCTGATGAAGATCACTCTAAGCAAATGGAAACAGTCACTGTGACTGATGCTGCTGAGGGGGAACAAGAAACCATCGTTCCAAAGAAGTGGAAACATCAAAGCTCTCATCCACTCTCTAATCTCACAAGCGATCTCAACTCGGGAATTCGAACAAGATCATCCCTCAACAATCTCGCTCATCTCAACGAGTATTGTTTCCACAATGCCTTCCTCTCTAAAATTGAACCCGCAAATGTAACAGTCGCTCTGACTGATGCAGATTGGTTGCTTGCCATGCAAGAAGAACTCAATCAATTCAAAAGAAACGAGGTATGGCACTTAGTCCCCAGACCGCCTAATCGTACCGTCATTGGTACTAGGTGGGTCTTTTGCAATAAGCTTGATGACTCGGGAGAAATTGTAAGGAACAAGGCTAGGCTAGTGGTGCAAGGTTATAACCAATAAGAAGGTATTGACTACGATGAGACCTATGCACCGGTAGCTAGACTTGAAGCCATACGATTACTTATAACTTTTGCGGCTCACAAAGGCATTAAACGCTTCCAAATGGATGTTAAAACCGCTTTCTTAAATGGATATTTGGAAGAAGATGTCTTTGTAGAGCAACCACCGGGTTTTGAGAACAATGATTTGCCTAACCATGTTTTCAAATTAAACAAAGCTCTTTATGGTTTAAAACAAGCACCTAGGTGTTGGTATGATAGATTGTCTATATTTCTTATTGAAAATGGTTTTAAAAGAGGCTCCGTTGACAAAACATTGTTCTTAAAGTCACAGTCAGACGAACTGTTGGTTGTACAAGTATACGTTGATGACATTATATTTGGTGCAACAAATGAACTCCTTTACTTGTATTTTTCGGAACTAATGAAATCGGAGTTTGAAATGAGCATGATGGGTGAGCTAGGATTTTTCCTTGGGCTCCAAATTAAACAATCAAAGGATGGAATCATGATTCATCAACAAAAGTATATTAAGGAAATGCTTAAGAAATTTGGGATGACAAATGGTAGGTCTCATGATACACCTATGGTAGCCGGGTCCAAATTGGACAAAGATGAACTCGGTAAGAATGTTAGTGAAAAGGTGTATAGAGGCTTTTCGGATGTGGACTATGCGGGGTGCACGGTAGATAGAAAGAGCACTTCCGGAATTGCAATATTCTTGGGTCATTGTTTGATTTCTTGGGGCTCAAAGAAACAAAACACGGTAGCTCTTTCAACGGCTGAAAGCGAGTATGTTAGTGCTGCACATTGTTGTTCTCAACTCCTATGGGTAAGACAACAACTCTTGAATTTTGGTATTATTTTTGACTTCGTTCCCATAATGTGTGATAATACGAGTGCAATAAATATTTCCAAAAATCCTATTCAACACTCTAAAACTAAACATATTGATATTCGTCATCATTTCATTCGTGATCATGTGGAGAAAGGACATGTTAGACTTATCTTTTGCAAAACCGAAAATCAAATTGCCGACATTTTCACTAAGCCACTTGCAAGAGAACATTTTGAGAAATTTAGACTAGAAATTGGGTTAATTAATTGCTTGTGATTTCTAGTGTGAGTCTTGCTAATTTCCCTAATTGATTAAACTAAAATGGGCATATGTTTTTAAGTGTTCTAAGTGCTTTCATATTATTTTTAGACCGAAAATTGACACCATACTCGTGAGTCGATAATTACTCAACCTCATATCTAATTTTACGATTATATTATGCTATCTTGCTTTCAATTTTGAGTGATAAATTTAATTAATCGGGCCAACTACCTCCACTTACCTCATTTATTGTTTGGGCCAATTATTCCTTTAACCCACCGTCCAAACCCCCTCAACCCACAAAACCTTCACCTTCCACTCCCTCCATCTCACCTACCCTATAACCCTTTTACCCACCATGGTCAAAACCTCTTTTAATACCACCATTCCCATCAAACCCGTAAAAATGACCAACCCATCTACATCATCAGACCCACCACCTACCTCACAAACAATGTCATCTAAAAAAGACTTCTATGCCTTTCCTCGCCATCAAAATCCACCCACAAATCCTTCATAAACCCCTAACCCAGAACCTGTAAGCCCTCATCCAACACCTCTCGCCACTATTCCCCCACCTACGGTCCCATCTGACGACGTTCCAATCTCCACCATGGTTGGGCGTCGAACTCGAGGTGGTTGCAAAAAGAATACCACTATCTCAAGCTCCTCCACCGAGACCGTCACTGTGGATATTGATGAAAATGAAGAAACTCCGTGTGATACAAATGTGGATCCGACTAAGTCTGTCGATTCCGTTCCGATTCCGGCAAAGAAAGGTAACAAAAGAAAAGAAACGGCTGCTTCATCGTCCCTACCTCCTATTTCTGAAAGTGTTGAACAAAGGGAAGTTGAAACCGCAACAATTAATCCTCCTATTGAACAGTCTCTTGAACCCCCTTCCAAAAAATCAAAACCCTCAAAGAAAAAATTAGTATACCTCTCACCTTCAGATTCCGTGTCCTTGATTTCCAAATGGGATATAGCTAGTGTTTGGCAACAACTTGAAAACTTGGATCTCCCTACCTCCATCTACAAAAACTGTGAAAAATTGATGAACCCCAAAGCTATTCACTCTCCTCGGGTCTATAAACAGTCCTGGTTTGAGTCTCCTGCTTTTCAGAATGTAAGAGACATGATTATGACTCAAGGGTGGGAAAATCTAGTGGAGCTTCGTGAACCCGTGTTTGTCAGTGAAGTGGTTCAGTTCTTTGCAATGGTCCGAGTGGATAAATCGGGTGATTTCCTCACGGCTAAGGTTAATGGTAAGCCGCTCAAACTATTTCAATCTAATTTCGCTACTGCTCTTAATGTCCCAACCGGAGGTTACGATAATCTCCCCGCTGAAACTTGGGTTGCCTTACCTTATGCCTCACCCCTAGCCGTTGCCAAAGTTGTTTGTCCAAAAGCTGTCACTTGTGGTCCCGTTAGTAATACCTCCATACCCCCTCCTCTCCGTTTAATCTTTAACATGCTTTGTCGTTCCCTTTACCCTTCGGGTGACCGGGGAAAATTATCCATATCCCAATAATACCTCATATATCATATTGCCACTCACAAAAAGGTCAATTTGATTGGGTTAATGTTTAAGCGTTTTAATCTCATCTCAACCAAACTCCGTAAACCCTCATCTAGTGTGCTTCATCTCCCCTATAGAATGTGGTTGCCAATTGTGCTTAAGGCACACGGGGTGTTAGTGAGCTCTAGTATGGGGTCCTTGGATATGTGTGATATAATGAGTGATGGTCAAATGGGAAAGATGCTTATCAAAGTGGATAATGATGAACTAATTTCTGTGAAGATTAAGTCTGAACCGGAGGCTGGGTCATCTAGTCAAGTTGGAACGGGTAGTTTACGGGAAGTTCTCCAAGCCATTGCTGATTTGAGTGCTTGGGTCAAGCATGATGCTAGTCAAAAGGACGTGGCTCTCTCGGCTCTTACATCCACTATGGACGTGATTCATGGTGAAGTGGATATTATTTCCACACTTGTCTCAACTAAGGAGTATGGTGATGATGGTATAGCCGACCCACTGGATGATGACCCCTTGGGTGAAGAGTCGGATGGTGACCAAGCCTCCTCCCCTTAAACAAACTCCCCTTCCTATATTATCCTTACCTCTTTTGTCCCACCTTGTTGTGCCCTTTTTCAAACTTTTTTCACTCTTAATATTTTGCTTGGTGGTGTATGTTAAACTTCTTTTAGCCATGGTGAACTATGGTTAAACTATGTTTAAATCGTATGTTTGTGTTGACCTTGTTATCTTGTCACGTTTATATGTGTCTTTTTGTGTTTTCTTATGCGTGCTTGCTCTTGAATGCTTTTGACATACCTGCCCTTTTTTGATGATGTCAAGAGGGGGAAAAGGTAAACTCATGCTCTTAATCTCTTTGCATATTGGTTAACTCATAACTAGGCCTAACCTTCACAACTTTTACTTTTATTTTGGGGCAATGTAAATTTGTCATGGTAAGTTTGATCTAAGTTCTTGCTCTATAAGGTAATATAGTTCCTTCTCTTATATGATCTTACTTGATTAAATCTTTTACATTGCTTACATTCGTTTTAGGGCTTGTCATCATCAAAGGGGGAATTTGTTGGGTTCCTTTGATTGATGATAACATGCCCATTTAATGTATGCTATCTTAGTTTACCTTTTCAGGATTTTTGGTTAAATCAAGCTTGGATTAAGAAGTGTTGAATTGTTGATTACCCAAATGTATTGAGTCCTAAGCGTCATCAAAAGTACAAGTTAGAAAGTAAAGTATTTTAAAGTAATAGAAACAGTCAAGACCACTGTTACTTTCACAAGTAACAGCAGCCTGGACCGTTGCCTCAGTTCGTAACACTTGAACTTCTTTTTATCTTTCAAATGTCATTTACGTGTCTTGTATTTGGAAAAATGACTTTCAGATTTTTACAAGGATTTGGCCTTCTAGAAAAAGTGGTTTGAATAATTATCATTTCAAATTATTTCCCCTTTGTGCAAATTTGACTCTTTTGTCTTTCATAAAACAAGGATTGCTTTTTGCCATTTTTGTGAAAGTTTGTCATCATGTGACTTGTTTTCCATCCTTTGTTTTTTGAAATCTTATGATCTCTTTTGGATAATTTCAAACACTCTTTCTCTCCTTTGCCTTTTGAATAAGAACCCTCTTTTGTGCAAGTTTGAGAAGTTGTTGAGACTCATCACATGTGATGGTCTTTGACCCTTGAAACCCTAACAACCCACCTTGCTTACCCTCCCTATAAAAGGCGTGCCTCATCCTCTCAAAACTCGTAACACTTTTTCTGAGATTTAATCTAAGTTTGCAAATTGTTTTCAAAAGCTTAAAACCGAGTCTTTACTTTGCAAAACTTTTAAAAGTCTTCACGTGTTACAATCATGGCTACTGTTACTTTAATATACTAGACTCTCTCACTTATGAATTGTTGATCTTGTAAAAGTTGTCCATCTCAATTCTTTTTAAGAGTAAGCTAGTGGAAACTTGATCCTTATAACATTCTAAGTTTGTGTGTAGAGTTTAGGACGGAGTAGTCTTCAACTCTTTGGCAACCGGAGTAGGTTGCGAGTTGACTTGTTCTAGAACGGAGTAGTTCTTGAACTTGTGTCACAACCGGAGTAGGTTGTTGTCTTTTTATTGTACGGGTTTTTTAGTAGTCGGAGTAGATCACCAAAATTAATCAATAAAAAGTAGATTGGACGTAGGCACTTGAGTTCTTGCCGAACCAATTCATAAATCTCGTGTTTGATTTTATTTGTTTTATTCCGCTGCTCTTTATTTCGTTTGCATTTGCTTTGCTTAACTTTCGAAGTAACAGTTTCACATACTGTCACATTTGGTCTGCAGTCTGTATCCCATAAACTGAGACAAATAGCTACAGTCAGAACAATTGTTACCTTCATACTTCAGCAAACATTCATTTTAAATACTCGTTTAATTTCTCTATATTATTCGAAGTATTCTCATGTCTCTTATCATTCTACAACTCACTTTAAATTAATAAAGTTGAAGTTAAATTTTTTAAATAGTACCTAATTCACCCCCTCCCCCTCTTAGGTACTTGAATCCATAAACTCAACAACCACCACCACCACAACTCTTCCATATTACCGCACAACCACATTCTTTTCCTATTCACATACCTATCCCCGCCACCTAACTCACGACCTACAATTGTTACACACCCACCTAATCCTCAAATTCCCCTTTTTATTTTCATCAAACTCGTCCATAACTTAACATGATACTAATTCCAAACACTTCATGCTTACTGCTCCGATAAAAGACTATGAACCAACTACAACTTCCAGCTCAGTACCCACATGTTCCGCTAATTATTTGTCACAACCATGTCAACAAAAGTCTCATCTAACATAAGTTCAAAAGTGTTCCAACCGCCTCCCACAACTATGTTTCTTCAACAATGTATCACTGTAACTATGATAACATCGACCACATGTGCAACTCTCTTCCCTATTATACTTTAGTCTCACCCACAAGTCAAAATCATAGGAAACAACACTAAATAGAACCACAATCTATATGCCCATGCTAGACTGATATATACCTTTCAAAAGTTCATCTCACAAGTACCCCACCCACTCCACCGAAACCGATGACGGCATCGCAACACCGCCACCAACAGCCGCACCGCAGCGCGAACGAAGGTACCCGTATCGCAACTCGGAGTATCGTGCCCAAAACACAACCCGGAACACAACAACCACATTAGTAAAAAGCAGAGTCCCGACACAGTGATCGTCTCATGACTCGTCCAACCACCCATTACTCGTTTGTCGATATCGTCTTACTGGATCACAAAAAAACACATATTACACGGAATAACCAGATCACAACTTTATGAATATCATACCATACCACTACTTATGAGGTCTGAACCTCAGACAATTCTTTACACACATCATAGACCCATAACCAAATCTAACTAGCCAATCTTGACACATAAGTTACCACTTGATAATGGATATCTCTCACCTGAGCTTAACTCAAATGCTCTTCTTAACATATACTCCCATCCGCACAGTTATCACCACCCGACAAACGTAACCATATTATAAGTACCCAACTACTAGCAAACACCTTCTATATCCACATCTTATACTCTCTCACAACTATACATACCAACCAGACCTCCACAAAATCAACCTCTTAAGAATGACTAACTTCCCTATTTAACATCATCCTTAACCACTAATCACAATACTCCGACACCACCATCTTTCATATAACTACTCTCTTACCATCACCTCTAAATATAGCAATTCATTTCCTCTCTTTGGTTATCATCCCAAATAACGAACATTAAATCCATCAACAAAATTACCTCAACAACTATTCAAATTTTATCCTTGATTATATCGTCACCTAGCTCACCACCATAGTCTCATACCATGCAAATACTCTACCAACTTCCTACTCCTTTAATTCCTCAAAACTCATGACTAACAAGTCGTCCTGCATCTTATATATATCCCTTAACTCACACCCTCATGGTAGTATCACACAATTCTATGATTCCTTACTTTCATGTCCCCTAATTCTTGTGAACGGTCAATCAACTTACCATCATCCTTCTCTTCCCATTACTTCCAAAAATCAAATTCTTTTAGCCTATATCATTATTTTTCATTCATTTCTTATCAACAATCCCTTGCATCATACTTCTCACTCATACTCCCCAGTCCCCACCGATAGATCCACCCACTCAATGATTTCTCCTTAATTGATTACATCTTCTTTTAATAATTAAAAAAAACCAAGATTCACTTCATCCTGGGACCTCCCAAATGATTATACACTAGGCTCATCTTCTAGTAATACAAATCTCCATAACGACTACTACATATAATTCGTCATTGCGGCATCCCTCGATCTAAGCTCACTAGACACCAATCTTTTCCATTTTTTTTATCACAATCTTCCATTACACATCTCCTCACCCAACATCGTCATAATCATTTATCTCCATGAATCACTATATATCAAAAATTACCTTAATTTTCACATCCCTCATTTCAAAATTTTCGTTCTCACATTCCTCGAATTTACATTACCACCCCCATCATCACTCGACCATATACGGTCATCACTACACCACTTAAGCCAACGACTAATTCACTCACCATAGCTCACAAAATGTGTTCCTTATCTCAATAGCTCGTCAACTTTACTTATTTTTTCCACTATCCATTAGAATCACGTGTACCCATGTTCTCCCTACCAAACGCATATCCTTCATAAGCTGGTATTCTCCACATCATAGTATCTGATAACTTATGTATCAAGACAATCACATATGTAAAAGAATGTTTTAGGACCCAAAACATATGTGTGCACATAACCTACGACTCAAAACAAATGTAAGCACTTAGCCGCCGACTTAAAACGACCGTCCAAAGAGGTACTTAGTCGAGTACAAGACACTCGATGGAGTAACTATACCACTCAGTCGAGTTCTCGACTCCAGAAGCTGACCCAAATTGTCGCAAAAATATTACACGGCCGAATATGCAAGTTACTCGGCCGAGTTCCTGCACAGTTCTCCGCAACATCCAGTTTTTGTAAAACAGTCATATCTCACTCGTTACTTGGTTGTTTTGGGCTTGTGACCTATTGTTAGAATCGTAAGAATACAATATATCACCTCAAATTGGAATCACAGTAATATCATTCCTAGAACTCATCTTATGACGGTTTTAAGACAGCCCTTCCATAATCGGTCTTCATACAAATCATTTTTTCTTAACAAAACAACTTAAACATGAATAAGGCAAACAATAGCAGCTCAATACTTCTAAAAAGCAGTACATAGGTGAAATTTTATCATACCCACATGTAAATTAACATAACATTCATATACTACGCATGCTAAAACTCACGTTCATCCTTTCTTACCACATTCATGCTCATACTTCCAAACCGAATAATACGAGTTCATTTTAATTAGACACTTTAAGTTCATTTTGTTCATTGGTTTTAGGTTCCAAAATTATCGCTCTGATACCACTTTGTAACAACCCCATATACCAAGGTGCCTTACCAAGGACCACCCTAGCATATACCGATGCTACCATCTCGGTTACCCGAGGTAAGTATATCAAAAATGACCATCCAAGAACAATTATTAAAGTATAATGTTAACCGAATACATCATCTTAAAACCGAAAACCAAAGTAAGAAGATTATAAATACGAGTACAACAAAACCAAGTATCTAAAACTCGTGACAGTGGAAGCTAAGACTCTAAGTGATGACATCTCATCCTCGTGCTCACAGCTAATATGAAATCATCACATGTCAGAATCTGCTCAACATCCCCGAATGAAGCACCACATTTTTATAAAACAAAATCGGGGTCAGTTCACTGAATAATCAAGATAAGACAATCACAAAGAAACAACCAATGCAATCCAATCCAACTGTATAACCATTCTCCCAACTCAAATAGTATCCAGTAACCGGCCACACACCTAAGTGTGTAGCCCGGGCATATTATCCATCACAACAGGTAATTCTCACCGCCAGTAGGGGACCGCGGCCTTGCCCCACTCATTGCAATGATTGATGTGACTCATATTTACGCACATTTAGTCCCTTGAACTAGCCTAGTTCCTATGCTTTTTAGTGTGTATTAGGGTTGTTTCTTGTCTTTAGCTTCCTATTATGCATATTCTATGAGGTTTGGTGTCCTTTTAGAAGAGGAGTACTAACCTTACCCAAACGGAGTAAAACAGAGCTAAATTGGTAACATCCAACGACCAATAATCGAAGAGGAGACCAAGGCTAAAAGCCGTAGTTCAATAAATCAAGTTTTAGGGTAATGAAGGACAACCCCCATGACCTAAGAATCAATCCCCATAAGTTGTTGAGCAAGGATGACGAGAAGGAAGTCATTATAAGAGGAAATTGCTTGAAACCAAACCAAGAGTTGCTTGTTTGGCTCTGAAACTATGACAGATGAAAGGCGTCGAAAAATCAAGTGGTCTAGGCTTTTAAATCACTCCATTAGGAGTCCGGATGAGGAAATGACGTCCGTTATACAATCTGAGCTCAAATAGACAAGCTAGCCTATGATCCGAGCATCCCAGACTCAGGGCGGGCATCCCAAGCTCAGGACGGGCGTCCCGAAGCCAGGCTGAGCGGATTGTTAAGCAGTCAAGAATGGAGAAGGAACCCTGTCCCAGGATCCGAGCGTCCCGAGCTCAAGACGAACGTCCTAGACCTAGAATCCGAGCGTCCCGTTGCCAGCCCAAGCGGATCCCCTTATAGGGCCAAGCGTGCTTCAAGCCAGAACGTGTGGATTTCCTTGGGAGTTGCTACTCAATCCGCGCATGTCCCTTGGGAGTTGCAAATTATCTAGCTTCTCTTAGGGTCTTAATCGTCATTTAAGCCCTTTGTAACCCTAATTCTTGTACTTAATATTTAGTATAAATACCCCATTGTACTACCTAGCTAATAACCAAGCTTCCTTAGATTAAATCAATCTCTCTTAGATTAGATTAAGAGTATATTAGAATAGATTATCCTTTAATCTTTCCATAAATTACACATTAATCTTTCCTTAATTATTGTTCAAGTTTATTATTGGATAATTGAAGATTATTGGGTTATTATTGGAGAATTGACAACTCTTCATCAATCAATCAAGTTTTCTTCTATTATTCTTTCATTTCTATTTGTTCATCTTAAATTTGGCATAATCTCTTTACTCTTTACTCTTTATTGTTTATTTTCTCACTCTTTAATCATGTTTATACTTGTTGTGATGATTGACACCATTGATAATATGTCTTCCATGATAATGAGTGAGTAGTTACTTAACTAGGACTAGTGGGGGATTAGGGGAGTTAATCATGGGAATGATTTATGCTTAATGAGTTCATATGAATGCTTGCTTATTGTTCTTCAACTTTTGCATATATCATGTTTGATGAAATGCTTGATTGACAACCTAGCATGTTTCTCTTATCCTTTCAACAAGGCTTGTAAGATATAAACCAACTCAAGCCTTGTTAGACCTTGTATATTGTTAAATAGGGAAAACCCAAGTCGAATTGTAGGTGTTGTAAAGTCTTGACCGACTCGGCTCTGAGACGTAAGTTTCCCTAGGAATTGGTTTATCATGCATTTAGTTTAATAGGAATAATTAAGTCGACTTGTAGGTGTTGTAAAGTCACAAATGACTCGGCTCCGGGACCCAAATCTTCTCATGCATTATAAGACATGAACTAACTCAATTCCAACAATAATAATTTCTTGCATCTACCTAACTCATTTATGCTATCTTACCATGATTCCCTTATGATCCCATGACATCCTAGTATCCTTTATTATTTGTTTACATCCTTATTTTATTGCTTGTTTTACTTTATTGCTTTCATTAGTTTAGAACCACCAACTCAAACCCCAACAATTGTGACACTAGCATATATTAAGATAGATAGACTTAGAACCCAAAGCATACCGTCCCGTGGATCAACCTCGACTTAACCACTATCTAGTTGTTTGTTGAGATTATAAATGTGTTTGATTGGGCGTGTGACGACCGCGTCTACATCAACGATCAATAACCTATGTCTATTAATGTGCACATCCCCCTTGTGACGGGAACCACAAGGGACAAATCAAGGGCGTGAAGCCATTCCCGAATGGTGACTCCATTCAGCCGAGGACGTACCTCGCAAACATAGACAAACAACAAACAATCCAACAACCAATAAAGGTAATCCCAATAGTGGTACAAATCCTGCCAATACAACAATCAATTCGTCTTAAAGCAATTAAACAGACAACTGAGTAGGGAAACCTTACCTTATCACTGATCCGAATCACAAGCACACAACGGAAGCTAGAATTGTTCCTCTATGAATCCTTCACTTAATAACAATCACAACAATTCTAATCACAAACATGCCAATCAATCTTTTCCCCAAATCTAATCATTAGGGCAAAACCCTAAGAGACAATTCTAATCAAAAGACACAATACTAGTGACTTACCAACGAAACTGTGCGAAAGAGATGAACTAAAGACTCGGGAACGATCAATTGCCTTGAGAGTGATTATGGGTGATTAGAGGAGTAAAGAACGTAGTTTAGGCTTTGGTAAAAAGAATAGAAACTGTTAAATGAGGTTTATATAATTTTTAAACACCCTTAATCAAACCGCGGAAGTTAATCCCGTCAGACCGGTTACTCGGCCGAGTACCTACCCCTTACTCGGCCGAGTATTACACTACTCGGCCGGGTGTTCTTGGGCATTAGCTTGACCAGAAAACACACGACACCTTACTCGGCCGAGTTAGCCCTATTTGGCCGAGTAAGCTAGACTCAGAAAACCGTGGTATTGCAGAAGCATTTGGATAACAATCTGCACATTTGACAAACTCGAAAATTCCAGTGGTGGACAATAATATATTTGGCAAATTAGATTGTAACACTTTCAATTCTGAGTAAGGATCATTTAAATCAACATCGGATGTATATGTAGAGTGAAAAGTTACACAACATTCTCTCAATTCATTTTCGTCTTATGACTTTAATTTTTTTGAATCAAACAAATATCCAAAAATACTTTCAAAAGTTTTTAGTTGCTCAATCCTACTTTTCAAAGAACTAATTGCCATAACAAAAACCACCAAAAAATACAAGTCTAAATACTTCTTCCGGCGATTTATTTTGTTTTTCTTCATTAGTTTCTCAAAATCTCTTTTTCTAATAATGCGACGCTTTGTCGGAAGTGTAGCTTCTACATCCATATCAAGAGCAATATTTTTAGCAATATTAATACAAGAAAGAAATCCATCAACTCTAAACTTCTCAAAATATGATACTATACCTTCAACATGTACTATTGTGGTGTCAATACGCATTGATTTAGATTGCAATTTTTTACTTACATTGTTTATGTCAAATAAAATTTCATACCAAATAATCATACCAAGCAAAAACTCAAAACTCCCAAGTGAATTATATAAACTTTAAGCCTCGCTCTTTGACATTTCATCATTATCACACGAATCATATAAAACTGACAAAGCAAACCTTACCTCGGGTGCTTGAAATCCAATAGCTTTAACACTTTTAATTCGACTCTCCCAACGAGTATTAGATAAAAATTTTAAAGTAAGTTAGGGAACATTATCAAGCAAAATTTTCCATCTTTTTGAGGAACTATAAAACAATGCATATATGCATTGAACAATACTAAAAAATGAAACAGCTCTAGTACAAGAATGAACCATATCGCTAAGAGCAAGATTTAAACTATGACAAGCACAAGGGATATATAATGTACTTGAGTTCACTTCAAGTAAACGTTTTTCTACGCATTTGTGCTTCCCTTTCATATTGGAACTATTAGCATAACCTTGATCTCTTATATCATCAATATTAAGATCAAGAGACTTTAAAACCTTTTGTAATTCAATAAAGAGTCCTAATCCAGTTGTATCATTCACCTCCAAAAATTCTAAAAAGTACTCCTCAATTTTTATTTTTTCATTTGACATATTCACGCATCGTACTATCAAAGTCATTTGTTCTGGATGAGAAATATCAGGAGTACAATCAAGAATTATAGAAAAATATTTTGCCTCTTTGATAGTTTTGATTATAGAACTTCTATATAATAACATAAAAAGCCTAACTTGAGACCATATTGTGACACGTGGCGGTCTTAGAATCTCCTAGAAATAAATTGTTTTTGGCATTTTGTTTAATCCTACAATTAATAATTAATTAAGACGTCATAATCAATTTTACTTTTTATGTCTTAAGCACCTAACTCTTCAACTGTCTAGCTATTTACCAATAATTAATTCATTTTCCAAACATAACGCATTGTCCAAGTGAAATAATGGATGGTATTAAAGCTTTCGCCAAACGAAGAGTCATCTATACAATAACATAAAAAGACTAGATCGATTAGCTAACTAAATGACACGCGGCGGAATAAAATTACATGGTAGATTAAATTTTTTCTAACAAAATATTAAAATAGAACACGAAAAGGCAAAGTAATAATCATCAATCTTACGTAAACATATATTGTTACTCCACTCCATAATCACAATATTTATCTCTCTTTAGAGAAAAACTTTTCATATTTTATAATTATGAAAATTCAACAAATTCTATGTATAAAAGGAGATCAATTGATAAGAACTCTAACATATTCGTAGCAAAAAAAAATAAAAAAATTCATTGAGAAGTTTATTCTTTTTATGCTTTACTACATTTTCATTTGTTTGTTTTTTCAAAGCTTTATGTTGAAGAGATTAGAGGAAGAAAAAAAAAAATAGATGAATATAACAAGCATTTGTAATGTATAGTTCGTCCTTAGCATTGTCGAATGTTGATGATGTCATTTGAGATCGTAGATTATCAAATAAGGTTATTTCAATTATAATCTTAGTTTTGTAGTTTTTATTGATATAATCATGTTTTGGTGAAATTTTTAATGTATTCAAAATTGATAATGTGTAGTCAATTTGTTGGGATTGTATTATGTACAATAATAAATTATAGATGTATCGACTAAGCAATGCAAGTTAGTGTAAGTATAGTACTTCGTATTCACTTATATTTTTAACGAAGTCGGTTAAAAAGGTAGCATGTTTTTTATTTTGATCTTTTAGAGTGAGAATGTTTCATGAATATCTATGTGATTTTATCTATTGTACTTATCTCATTTAATTTTTTTTTCATTTGATTAAACGGTTAAAAGAAAATGAGTGAAAAATATTTTAATTATTAAATATAATTAATTATCTCTAAACTTACAATTATGGCTAATACTACCTATCTATAAATAATATAAAAAGACAAACTTAGCAATATATTGAAAGACACGTGGCATCAATAGCAATTAGCATATAGGAAAACTTCTTTTAGCTTAGGTGAGTCATTCATTTATTCCTTGATTTCCCTCACCAACTGATAAGTTCTCACCTCCGTACAACATTAAAATGATGATTAATGCGATATTAATAGAGTAAATACCCTCTTCATTGCTTGAAGACTAACTAATAACTACAATGAAGATGTAACGATAACCTTTACCATTTCCTAATTACATTAGAAAAGACATGAGAAGTTTCAGGTTTCTCACCTACAAATACCCTAATTTATCAATCCTGCCTAATTTTAGTATATCCCCTTCTCCTTTGATTTTCTTTCTAAATCTATTTAGTTTAAATGTTATTTCTCTGATCATACATATTGTTAGTCATGCTTGTGTTGCGTTTCTAATTATTTTTATAATTTTGTCATTTAACAATTTTTCTGTTTTTGTTTCCTTTGTGTTATGAGGATTTCGGAGTTCTGGACATGCAGGATAAGCATAAGCGTTTGATTTAATATGTAGAATGATAATTTATTTGGCATTATATATATAGCTCTTTTGTGAGAATTTTATAGATTATGTTAACCAAAAGGTATGACTACTATACCCATCATGCCTCTACTCTGTACAAATTATAAACAATACTCCATATTTTATTTAACTTCTCTTAGTTTTTTCTATCTACCTCCCAGGCTGCAATTCATCATCAGTAACTCTGAACCCATGAATTCGCTAGAAGATGAAAGCTTCTAATATGGGTGGATTAGATTCATTGTTGCTCGGGCAATTTTGATGACAAGTTTATGCAATTTAAATTTGGGTGACTTGAATTATATACATATATGACGAAGAACGATCATAATTGTAAGTGGATGTTTTTACGTTTTAATGGGAAGTCAAATTTCTGCCTTTTTGTAGTGTACAGAATGAGTATATGATTTTGTTCTTCTTTATCTCAGGGTATATATACAGACTAAATTAATGGTTGAGCTCAAAGCATATAGTCTTACATAGGACTTGACAATGCTCTTTTATGTATTTGTTGGGAAGCTTTAACATAGTCCATTCATTTTGGGTAGGGTAAAGATATGATACATTTTAGTACTGGTATACTGCTAATGTTTGAGCTTTATCATTGATGTTTTCTGTCCGGTAATCTTAAGGAGCTTTATATATAAGTAGCTTTAACTTCTCTAATACAATTAGCGGCTAATTTTTCCTTAGATTGGTTTTTCTTTAATACAACATTCATTGAAGGTATATACGAGTATTCACTGACAGCACAACTGACCGTTTCTTAAAGTGTCCTCCACATCTGCCATATGTCATAAACTTGATACAAATAAAATTTCGTTCGATAAGTTAATGCAAACATGCGACTGAAACGTCAACTGCATTTTTTAATTTGGGATATGGAATATTGAAGAGTAAACCACATTTGTAAATCTACGACCAAAAGTTCACCCTCATCTTTCAACAGTTGCATACGAAAAGTTATAGAGAATAGTGTAAGGCACACATCATAAACAGATCTGTGATTTACACGGGTAATAAAAATAAATACATGATCCACGTCGCAAACAATCAAACCTTCCTAACATCGTAAAGATATTGTAAAATAAAAACTCTCCATGAATTTCACGGGCAAAAGAACTAATTATTTCTATAATAATCATCATTTTAATAAAGTTGTAAACTAAGAAAGTATCATATAAATGTCGAGCAAAAACTATATAACTCAGAATAATAAATACATAATTCAACAAGAAAAAAAATTAAATAACCATTAAAGAAAAGGTATAGAAGTCCCGTGATTTTTCATGGGAAATTAAACTAGTTTTACATTATAAGCCAAAAGAGATATAAGTTCTTTTTGAATTTTATGTCCAAAGGTAATGATGATGAATATCATGATTTTGAATTCGTCTAACATGATCTTGCATTACCACATTAAATTCAGCAATCATTTCAATCAAACTTAAGAAATTACCATTATCATCTTGATATAATTTTTCGTTATATCCTCTAAATGCCAAGTTATGAATAGTAAGGCAATTTAGGGCTGAAAATATTCTAAGTAATACTTGCCTCCATCGATTTTTCTCTTTCATAATCATTTCCTGCAAGTTTTTATCAATTGTTTCACACTTATCTACCCTTACTCTCGTTTCATTCCAAGTAATCATATTGTTCATATGCTCCGTACTAATTTCATATTGCGTTAGATATTTACTAATACGCTTCCAATCACATAAACATCATTTGCCAACAAACTTTTACTAATAATTGATTAATTAAACAACTTGCAGCAAAAATAAAATACTTGTCAACATGTTTAGAATAAACTAACCATTTTCTATCACTAATCTCACCATTGCTCATCTTTATAGAAAAATAAGCATATTTAAAATGTCTATTATTATTATCATCAAGAGGAAAGTCAATATTCAATTATCTTATAGGTCCCTTTTCAACTATAGCATCTCTTGTCTTGTTATCAAGATTAGTATAATTCATAGGATCATAAATATCAATAAAAGTATTTGACACATCATTTGGCAAGTTAGACTCATTTCTAACATTATCTTCATTAACATCCATTGACACATCATTTGGCAAATTAGACTCATTCCAACATTATTGTCATTAATATCATTTGGCACATTTTCATTAGCAGAATCGTACAAACTTTCATTTGGGTGAGAATTTTCATTGACAACATTTTTAACTACAAATTTATGAATAGCACCTTGTTGTGATTTTATTAAATCCTTAGCAATTTTTTTTCTTTTCTCACATCCACATAAATGTTTTTTAGGCAACATTGATAATCGATAATTCACAAACAAAGATAACAAATCAACATTTATTTATAGAAACTGAAAATCAAAAGGAAAAAAAAAACATATAACAATAGCACAAAATGTCCACACTCCACAGCAGTACAATCAATATTCAATATCTAAATTTAAATTAATAAAAATTGAAGCAAAAATATGTAGGATTAAAACACCTTGAGTCCTTGAATCTTTGTTATATGGCAGATCGGCGACAAATGAAGAGGTGAACGATAGAACAAAAATCGATGAGCAACTGAGCAAACGAGCAGTAGATCAAACGATTACACGAAGAGGAAAATTGAAGAACACTAGAAATTTTAGAATAAAAAAAGTATTTTTGGGATTTGGTAGAGAGAGAGAGAGAGAGAGAGAGAGAGAGAGAGAGAGAGAGAGAGAGAGAGAGAGAGGATAATAATTAAATATGGAAAAGGATTAGAGGAGTTGACAAATCTAACGTTTGGCTGTTTGCTTGGCTTCTTCCGTAAAGTTTGCTTATTTAATTTTTTTTCTCCCTAGATTGGGCCCTTCTCATTATTGGACCCTTATTACAAAATCCACCAAACAAGGCTAAGGGCCGGCTCTGACAACTGTTTTACAAAATTGGTAAATCACTTTGTCAAGTGTACCTTCAATCAACTTCGTGTACTCCGGGTTTCAAATCGACTACAAAGTCATCGTTTTCGTCTCCTACATGTAAGTTGAGGGTGCAACATCCCCTTTTACCTTTTTCTTTCGCTTTATTTGGTCTTATTTTTTCGTTTTTAGCATTGGTACACGCACTCTTTTCTTCTCGTTTGATTTGTTTGTTATCATTGTTTATAACCGTTAATACATCGTCTCACATGCTAATTACAACCATGACTTAGAATAATTAGTGTAGTCGTAGTGTAAATAAAATGTTAGGTTAGTATTTATTTTATGACGTAGACTTTATAACTTGAACATATAAATCAATTTAGTTAGTTGTTCTTTTTTTATGACGTAGTTTCTTATAAGCATGTAAAACATAAATTTACTTAACAATTTGACAATAATCAATTAGCAATGACTTAGCAATTCAGTTTTTTAGCCTCGTATTAATTAATTCAACTTTAGCTCAATAATTTTTTTTTGAGGGAAAACGCCTGAAGGCATTAATTCATTAACGAAATATCAAACAATACAACAGTGTTCGCAGAAGGTGGTAAACCATCCGCCCATATATACAACTTTATCAGTAACAGACGGAAAACAATGGGCTAGCTCGTGAGCTACACAGTTATTAATACGATGCGTATGTGACCACACAATTGACTTAAACTTGTGGCTAATATCCATGATATCCTCTATGATAAGCCAGAACATACTTCTTCCATGCTTCATATTCTTTATCGCATCTATCACCTGCAAGCTGTCACTTTCCAGCTCGACCTGTTGAATTCCTCTAGCAGCAGCTTACTCAAAACCATCCAAAACCGCCATAGGCTCCGCCACATGAACCTCCTAGCTCAGCTCACGTCTAATAGAAAGACCCCACAAAACCTCGCTCTTCGTATCACGAGACACTGCACCCGTACCAGCTCCCTCTCCCTCCTTCACCCCCGCATCCACATTAATTTTAACAAACCCTTACCTCGCCGCCTTCCATCCTCCTTCCCCGTGCTCACTCCCACCCATCGACCTCCTTCCCCTCGACACCCCTCCTTCCACCCTCACGCGCTCCTTGACCCCCTCATCAACCACATCCCTCACCCTTCGAATAATAGACTCTGGTACCACCTCGTAATTGTCAAAGACAACCTTGTTCCGATGTTCCTAAAGAGCCCAGCATCCGACAATCAGCTGAATACTGTCCGTCTCACTCATCTCTCGCCAACATGATTCTACCCACTCCCTAACATCAGACCCCCTCACCTCCGCCACACACGTTATCCCGAGCCCATCCCACTTTAGCTCAATAATATTAGACAAGGATGTCAAATGAAAGGAATAAGAAAAATAAAATCGATTCAAATTGAATTTGTTTTCAATCTAATCGTTTTAATCAAGTAGTTTCCCAAGGACTAGTCAATTTGTTCATTAAATTGTAGTCAATTTGTTCATTAAATTGTAGTTCACTTGTGTAAATCAATCCATTTAATATGTAAAATTTAATTAAGAACATTCTTTTAATTAATAAACTTGTTTTTCTTCCACTTTATTCTCGCTAGTCTAAGACGCGCATGCTTATAATCCGTCATATAACACTCGATGACTAAATATAGCGTAACATTGACCCATATACCCGCTTAAGAAGCCGTGCATGGCACGCATGCCCCCCTCCCATTTCACTGTTTCGCTTGTATTTTTACTTTTTTTTTACGTCATTTATAATTATTAATTTTTAGCATTTAACACGGCTCTTAAATTACAAGTTTTCATTTACGGGTTAAAAAATTTTCTAAAAAAAACCTTTTCGAAATTGATGAGACGATTAAAAATTATTGTAATTCTTACTGCAATAAACTGTATAATGTTAATCACATTTTAGCCCAGTTTATAGTTTTGTTACCTTAACCTTAAATCACATGTCTTAGCCAAGTAGAATTGAGACAACTGAAAACAATATAGGATGTCACACGAGATCCAATGTAATGCGTGACACCCCTATGCACACGACTTTTTCGTCGATTGTATAATACGTTGCAAAACGATCTATATGCACTAACAAAGTAACAAGGTCTTGTCAATAGTCTAGAGCAAAGGTATATAGATCGAGTTGTATTTTTACATTTTTGTTAGAATCAAATTTGTGGCGATGATGCCCCGGATGTACTATTCTACTTGTTTTCCGCCCTTTTTCTACTTGTATGTTATCCGAATCAACCTCGCATGCTAAAATAATTTCTACGAAGTTAAATATTCATTAATTAAACGACCTAGAAACATACTCACATGTTAGGAAAAAAAACAACAGTTGCATTTTATGACGTAGTAGTTATGCCTTCATTTGAAAACCAACAATTGACTAGTAGAGGTTGTCATATGTGTGGGCGGAGTTAGGTGTTCGATGAATGGACGTTCCTAACACATACCTTCACCCCAACCTCAAAATCGATGGTTTTCGGATGTCTGATTCCTAAGGTTGTGAGAGTCATTCAACTTAAGTGATTAGGGGCAAGTTTGTAAGCTTTAATCACTCGACATCAAAATTGTTTTGTGCTCTTTTGGTTAAAAGTATAAAGTAAACTCGAATATTTCCAAGTTTCCACAAAACTTGGTGACGACTCCACGTGTCTTGTTCGATTCTTTTCCTTTACCTCGAGTTGAATAGAAACTCAGAGTCACGAGAACCAAATGACGTAGCATGTCCACAATTTGGCGACTCTGCTGGGGACGAGTCACTGCAAGACAATTTGTTTTTAGTGCTCTCCTTAAAGGTGAGACTTGAAAATAAATTGTTGGTTAGTAAAATGATACTCTTAGCACTATCGACCATACATAAACCCGTTAGCATTTCATGGACCATCCCTCCCGCCTTTGTGATGAATAAAGAATGACGTTCCATTATGTCGGGTTGTATTGCAACTTGCTTAGACCAATTCACATCTTTCTGTAGACTACTTACTCTTGCAGTATACTCTCTAATGCAACTTGCTCATAGATTACTGTCTTACTTTAGTGATGATTGGTTGATGGCATAAACCTTCATTTTGACCGACCGAGACTTACATGCCTATATTTTGGAAGTGATTACATGCTTCGTGGTTTTCAAGTCATGTCTTTTCAAAGAATACGTGTCTCTTTTCAAAATTCAGACTTTTGAACTTACCACTTTCAAAATATCATTGTTTTCAACTCGGAATGCAAGCTTATCATGGTAAAAAAGATAACACATGTCCAACTGGTAAAAATCATAAAGCAAAATTGTTAACAATCCAATTTCGACCCACCCATATGTGTAACATGGGCTAAATAGTTACTAAGGCCTATTGCGGTGGGAGGGAGGTTGTCACGGCCAATACGGGTGGCCTGGGAGGAAGAGGTCAAATGCTGAGGTCTGTCCCGGTGGAATGGCTCTTGTCCCGGCCGGTACGGGGAGCTCTGTCCTGGTGGGATGATCTTGGTCCTGGTGGGACGACAATAAAGGTGAGAAAAGAGTGAGTCCTGGACTCAGTCCTGGTTGGAGGGGGAAGTGTCCCGGTGGGACGGCTTGGCAAGAGTGGGAAGAGCATAGGGACGGGTTTAGGAATGATTCGTTTGAAGTGGGTTTCATTCCTATACTCGTTCTATCCATTTCATACACAAGCGGAGTATTATTAAGCATACATATATACCCATTAAAGCTCAAGAATTCCAACATAATCCATGTTAATTAATTATCATCTCATACAATTAAGACATGTAAATTTGACATAGTTTGAGACGGAAATCAACATTTAACTCATCCAAATATCCTAACTTTACCGAATTGATATTATTTGCAACAAACCATGCTTAGTATCCTACGCACATGGTTAGGACAACATCAAACAATAATAATCCAAGCAATTAAGATACATTAACATATAAAGTTGATAACTTTACCAACCATAGGCTAAATCCTAGCATCCAAAGCACATAAAAGATGTAATATCGAGTAACCTATCACCGCTACCTTTTTGCACTTCTAGTTTTCCAAAGTCACTCAATCTCGTAGCAATCCGCGTCCGGGTCTTCAAGGTTGCTTCCTAAACAACAATTTCAAAGAAATAAGTTAAATATCTTAACCCTAGAAAGACAAAATTTTAGAAAAACTTAGAAAGGATTAGATTTTAGTACTTGGATATATGGACATCGAGAAAATAGGAAGAATGACGCGAAAATGAGACGATTTGGTGAAGAAATGAAAAACGTGTGTAAGTTCTATGCTTCCAAAGGAAATGGGGGGTTTTTGAGATGAAAATTTTAGAAAAATATGAAGGTGGAAGGAGATGTGTGAAGGGTTCCACATAGAAAGAACCCTAAAAGGGCCTAAAATGACCAAACTTGGCCCAACAACCGAAGTGGCTTGGTTTCCACTCAAATTTGGTGTAAAACCTGTCTCTAGACTCCATTTGGGCAAGACGGTCACAAATTGTACAAACTTACATAAAAGTAATATTTTTATAAATATAAGGTTAAATATATAATAGAATAATTAAATAGCTAATTAAATTATAAATTTCAAAGCGGGAATTTCGTTGGTGTTACATGAAGAGGTATATTTTATGGTTAACATTTATTAAAATTTGAAAACAATTCATTAATTTGCTAATTAATTTGAGTGTCGACTTCCAATCAGACAATACAGCCCCGTGTACAAATGTGAGTGTGATTATCTTTTCGAGCACGGGTCATGGGACGGTTGTTGCTGAAACCAATCATTCTGAGGTAGATGAATGCTTACGGGCCTCTTATATTAGGTAAAAGAAATGAAGAATTACATGTTTCTTTTGTAATATAGTTAAGTTTCTTAAATTATCATCAACCTAGATATGCACATTTGGTGCTACAAAAGCTTATTTCCACTCATAATTTTGTATATATGATTTTGTAGGTTCGGATATTTGATATACGTTCTAATGACGATATTCCAATCTCAATGGACAAGTCACCAAAGTCGTCGATTAATGTACTTCTAATGGATAATAATGGTTACACTGTCTACTTCGGTATTAGGCTGAATATTTAGGTTCTATTGATCTTCGTTAATATATAAATGGGTTGTGTGATATCGTTTATATAACTACTTTCTTCTAGTTGTAGTTATACTTTTTTTTAAGGAAAATTTAACAAAAATAACCCAATCTTTGATATGTCTTCCAGAAATAACCCAACCTTTTAACTTAAACAATAATAATCTAACCTTTGTATTTTTTGTCACACAAATATCCCAAAATCTCACCTAAACTAATTTCTACTTAATATTGAGATATGATATTTTGTAAAATAGTTTCATAAATCTTTATATAAAGTTTATAACACTAAATAAAATCAAATAATCAAGTAGAAAATTAAAAAGATCCAAACTTTCATCTTCACCAAACTTTTTATTCATTGAGAAATCACAAACATGGCTATCAACTCTATAAATTTTCATTAACATTAAAAAAGTTTGAAACTTGCAATCTTTTCCAAACTATTTCTTTTTTTCAAAAAATTATATATTTGTTTTATTAATTAATTTTCCATTAATAACTAAGGAAATTATAATTTTTTAAATTTTTTGGTTATGATTTTTTTCTAACTATGATATCGCAAAATAAACTTTATATAAAGATTTATGAAACTATTTTATAAAATATCATTTCTCAGTATTAGGTAGAAATGAGTTTAGGTGAGATTTTGGGATATTTTTGTGACAAAAATACAAAAGTTGGATTATTATTGTTTAAGTTAAAAAGTTGGATTATTTCTGGAAGACATATCAAAGGTTGGGTTATTTTTGTTAAATTTACCTTTTTTTAACTACTTTTCACAACTAACAAGTTTTAATACAACATATACATATTTTGGGGAACAACTTCCTAGAAGTGGAAGTATTAGATCAATAGCGAAACACCCACACCAACCTTTCTTTTAACATATGTTTTTTGTTGTTTTGATTTGCATCTATAATCTAGTATAAAATCTAAGAATCTCTTTTTAATGATATGTGCTCCACTTTTTTAATCCATATTTTGAATGATAATCTAGTGTCATATAATGTCACATTGATTGTTGGAAATTGAAGGTCTGTCGGTAGTAGGTTCGTCCTTTAGCACAAGGTCCCTAAATTTAGACTCAATTTCCCAAGTATAACCAATAAATAAATATGGTATAAGATTGGACATTGTAAAACATATTGTCTTAGTGGGGTGGTTATTACGCTCCATACACTAGTTTTGGGGTTTGATTCTTTATATCTCTCCTACTTTTTAAAGTCTTCCCCTTTCTTTTGTCCACACGAAATAAGAAAAAACAATAAAAATAATGAATAAAGTAGTGTAAGTTGTATGACAGAGAAAATAAAAAAGAATGAATAATGAATAAAAACTCGATAAAATATTGAAAGTTGTTAACTTTTTAAGAAAGATAAAGTAAGAATAAATAAAAAATTACAAAAATTGGAAAGAGAGAAGATAAGCAAACTAATCCCAAAAAGGAAAGAGACGAGATAAAAGTTGGAAAGAGTGTATTTTTTTCGTTATCTCCTCTTGCATATAAGAGTAGGGCCCACATTGATGATAAGTATATTGAGCCTAATTTTAGCGCATAAAGTCCAACCAAATTTAATACAACGTATAATATAATTTTTATTTAGAATTTTTTTTAATATCAATTCCATTAAGTATTTCCTCCTATTTTCTAAGATTTATCAATTTTTTTTTCCATCATATGTAGTCATAATAACTTGTGATTTTACAGTCTTTATCTTAAATTCACTTACATCCACTTATCATCATACTACTAAATATTTTTTCCAAAACAAATGTGAAAAATCTCAGAGAAGTGGAGGGAGTAAAATGTTATTTAAAAAATTCCTAAAAATATAGGAGACGACTTTGAATCCGGCTCAAGTAATTAAACGCTCTGTAACTATGTTCATATTCTTACATGGGTTTAAGTTATTTTTCATTTGGTATTCTAAATTTAGAATTTGTTTCGCATGTTGAAATTTTAAATTTTATTCTAATTTAGATTATTTATATGAAAATTAATAAATTTCGCTTCTAAACAATAACAAGGGGCAAATATTTGAATTTGGCACGGGTCATCAAAATCTCCAAAATGGCCATGGTTAGGAATCATGTGTATCATATGATGACTTATTAAAGTATTTTAACAACATAAACCTCAAATCGTGTGCAAAATAAGATACATATATTTTCTACCAACAAGGTTCTTATTATCTCATTGATCTCTCTTTAAGTGTTTTTCATCTTGTATCGCTGACAAGTATATGTAAAATAGAAGTTGTCAAACGTGTCGTAGGTTTTAAAAATGAAGTATAGTTTTTTAAGGTATACAATTTGACAAGGTATCTTGACTTGGAAAATGCGATTGCGTTACCCTGTGATACTTAGTTACGACGGGGTTGTTCGGATCTGATCCAACTCTTTTGGCGTTAAATCGAGTCAGGCTATAAAAACATAAACTTCATTGCAAAAGTTGGTCAAGCGGAGACAACCCATATCGTTCGTTAGGACATATATCAAGTATTAATGAGAAGTCATGAAGGAAAATGAAATGAAACTAAGTATTACAATTTAAGATTCTTTTCATTTTCTAAAAGAAATCGGAAATATCATATATCTAACGTACCCCTTAAACCAATTTTTACGGAGGTGATTCAAGTAAAATAATATTCAGGTTTAGTATTATAACATTCTAGGAAATATCATTAGTAATGATTAAAATTATATTAAGATAACATGAGTATCTTTTCTGAGCCAAGTGATAATACTAATTAACTAGTAATATATCACGGAATGATAATGCGGTATTTACGAAGTTTTTATTTTATATCTTTTTTGAGGCAAGTAATAATTCTAAATTGACGCCTCATCAATTTTTCATATCCCATCTCATTTTATTTTGATATGAAAACAAATTGAAATTCAAAACTAATCAATAAAATTGAGAATGTCATGAAATGTGTTATTTAATGATTTTTTAATCAAAAAGTTAATTATTACTCCCTCCGTACCAGACAAATGGTAACACTTACCTAATACGGCCGTTCCACACCAATGGTAACATTCCTTATTTGGCCCACAACATTACCAAATTATCTTTATACCCGTTTGCTATTTACATAAAATGTCACTACATACCCCACCTACCAACTCACAATTAAACCCACAATTACATACCCCACCTATTTTCTTCCCTCTTTACCTCTTCTTTTACCCTCTTTTCTTAAAAACCCCATTTTTTACCACGTTACCATTTGTATGGTACGGAGGGAGTACATTTTATAAATTGTCGTAACAACAATACCATATTGAATTAATAATTGACAAAAGATAAAATGCAACACAATAAACCAAATTGTTACGGATGTTGTCAAAAGATATATTTTATATTATAAAAATGTGAAACTATGAAGAATACAACACGACGAACAATGTCAGTAGCAAAAATTCCAAAAGTACGATTCATTGAGAAGATAATCGATAATTAGGTTCAATCATTAATATAAATTTAAGGGTTAATTGATAAACAATACCAATATAATGACCCTTTTTCATAATCAGTACCAACATAATCAATAGTTAATAATCAATACCATTATAGTAACTTTTTTCTACGATAGATACCAAGTCTCCTGAAAATCCCATCTTAGCCTACTCTAAAAAGTCCAAAAAGGCATCATTCAAGTACAAAACTCCACTCACCCACTGCCAAACTTCCTCTCTTAGATGAAAGCACCTTTAAAGTAGGAAAAAAATTAGAGTAAAAAGGCGATTTGGTACCTATCCTAGAAAAAAGTTAACATTTTGGTACTGACTACTAATTATTGGTTATGTTTTTTTTTTGATAAGGTACGAAAAATAGGTTGATCCTCTAGGGTAGGACCAACTTATCTCATTCTTTCGAATGAGTGAGGTAAGTTGAAGCCACCGGCTTTCAAACCACCTCTAAAGAATTGGACATGAATGTCCAATAGAAGCCATGAAGTCAGCAACCTTATTGGCCTCACGAAAGCAGCGTTTAATTATCACTTCATCGAACAAATGAAGGTCTAATTTCACATCCTTAATAATACTAGAGATTTCCCAAAGAATTTGCCAAGTACTACGAAGTGAGTTAATAACACATAAATTATCACCCTCCACAATTAACTTTGAGATTCCTAACTGTTTAGCGGCTAAAACACTTTCTTTTAAAGCGAGAGCTTCCGCAACAAGAATACTATTAGATCCACATCTTTTTGCTCATAGCACAAGGACTTTACCATTATGATCTCTTATACAATATCCTAAAGCATCTTTGTTGCCTTCTATTCTTGAACCGTCAAAATTTAGCTTTAGGAAATCGTTTCTAGGTTTCTCCCACCAGATTTCTTCCCTACTAGAATTGATTTTAGTTGACTTGTCTTTTCGGGATTGTTGAGATCCTTATGACGAGTCTCATTTCAGATTTTAATGCTATTATAACATAACATAATAATTTTGCTCATATTGAAATGAACATTGTTAAAGATAATGTCATTTCTGTAACACCCCCATACTCCAAGTGCCTTACCAGGACCACTCAGGTATAAGGATACTACCATCTCGGTTGCCCGAGGTACTGAATATCATAAGACAATAAAGAAACGTACTTTTAAAGTAATTATAGATTAAGTGATTACATGTTCAAACCAAAACTAATAAAAGGAATTACAAGGTTCTCATACGGTCTCATGACTAAAACTATCAAGGCTACTAGACTTCGTCGACACAAATGAAGACTTCTAACCGCCACGTGATGACTCATCCCGGCTATCCCATACGCGTCATATCACACCGCTCAATAACGCTCACCACCACCCCGAATGGATCACCACAGTTTTTAAAACATTTAAACGGGGTCAAGTACTAATCACACAATTCAATATATATCAACAATAAGATAAACAGATGACTTAACTGTCACACACACACAACCAACCAACTCCAATCACCTCAATCATTGATGTCAATGGACCACCACGCGGTGGGGGACCGCAGCCGTTCCCACCTAAGCCCCGCTCATCATACCGAGCGATAACCCTGTCCATTAATGTGCACATCCCCTTCCGTGGCGGGTTCCACGAAGGGCGAAACTAGGGCGTGAAGTCACTCCCGCAAGTGACCCCACTCAGCCGAGAACGCATCTCGAGAACCAGAGACAACAATCACAATCACAACCGTCACAACACAATTACGATATTAATCAATAATCACAATCAACCACCGTCACAACACAATTACGATATTAAACAATGAATCTCAACACATCAACAATCATCCCATTATGGGACTAATACTGAGTAGGAAATCCTACCTGGAAAGCACAACAAGCAGACGGTATCTACAGCTGTATCAAAACGCCTCTTCTACGAATCCTCCTCCTATCATATAGCACATAAAGACTACACATCACAAACTACTCATAAAAACCCCCAAACCCTAATTTAGGGTTTAACCAAACTTAACTAAACATTACAAAAACTATATTAAAAGCTTACCCTTGACGCAAGGAATCCAACGACACGAAAAACGACAAGAACCGACCGTCTGAACTCCGGGAATTGCTAAGAATGCGATTAGGAAGATGAAGTGGCTGCTTTCTTTCTTAAACAGGTTTTTAGGTTTTGCAAAAGTGATTTAAAACAATGACGATTATGTTTAAATACCTTAATCGCGTAATTAACAAAACCCGAGAAAAACTCCCGTAAACCTGGGACACTCGATCGAGTACCCAAGGTACTCGATCGAGTACCCCTTACTCGATCGAGTACCCCCCTACTCGATCGAGTACCCAACAGTCGAAACTATTTTATCTCGCAACTTACCCTTACTCGACAGAGTAAGGGCTACTCGATAGAGTACCCCAAGACTTATAAATACGGAGTATTACAGTCTTCCCTCCTTAAAAGTAACTTCGTCCCCGAAGTTCAACCCATACATAAAAACAACCATACAGACTCGACCAAGACACAACAACCTAGCTAAGGACTCAAGAACTCGACCGAACATAGAACATGAACTCTTAACACCCACTCCACCAACTATGTTTACTTCCACAACATGACTCACTATATCGTATCTACCACATATATATCTCTCACGACACCAACTCCATACATAACCAACTACTATCCTCTAATGCTGCTAGCTCCATAATATCATCAACTATCAAATCCAATACCAAGACACTCATAGACATCAAACGGGATGTTACATTCTACCACCCTTAAAAGGAACTTCGTCCTCGAAGTTTACTCACACTCGTAACTCATCATCCAACTGTCAACACTAGTGAAATATTCTCACACTCCTAAACATCACGCTACTACAAGCACGGTCATGACCTTTAATAAAATCACCCACAACACGAATCGATCTTTTATTCTACATCAAGACTCAACTTCCGAATATATTATCATATGTACAACCATCAAAATCTGTTTTATCGCATCCTACTCCTCTTAAGACAAATGTTACGTCCTCGTAACTCACTAATACCAAACCATATCTATATCTCATTACCCTCTGTAGCACCACATGTCAAAGATAACCGTCTATAAACCAAACACTCACCATTCTTATATCCAAGGCTCCCATACATAAACATTTCCCATTCCTCAACTCATTCGGCAGCGCACCTAACCTATACCATAAACTCGTAGCAAATCACCATACCCACTCTTCATTATTACTGCCAAACAACATACCTCTCTACGTAAGGCACTTATCTCCCAGAAGCATAACTCACGGTCCGCACTCGTTACGTACACGCACACTAGATCCTCAAGTTCTTTCTTTCATTACCGCAAAATTCATACACAACTTAACATGACACTAATTTCCCCAACACCCTACACTCACTGTCTCAACAAAAGATTATGAACTACCTGCCGCTTTCAGCTCATTACAACACATGTTCCACGAATCATTTTCCATTACCATGTCTACCGATGTCTCATCTGAAAACAAGATCAAAGTTATCAGTAACAACCTCTCACAACCGTGTCCCATCAATGATTATCACTATCCCATGACAACAACGAAACATATACAACTCTATTTCACATCATACTCTACCTCACTCCCAACTTAACCTGGTAAAGAAAACATGAATAAGCAAGACAACTGTCTATCAGCACAAACTGACACTCGCAGAGAGCAACATCAAACAAAACAACAATCTATGTATAACTGGTATGTACTTTCGAAACCCGAATCATGATCATCCCGCCTACTCCACCACAACCGGTGACGGCATCACAACACCGCCACCAACAGCCACACCGTAGTGCGAAAGTACCCGCATCACAGCACTATGTACCGTGCCCGGATCACCACCCGAGACACCACAACCACACCGATAGACATCACAACTGCATACAATTCCCATAAATACTGACTTAGCATAACTTCTCAGACAAGAAAAACTTACTCAAATCCACTTTATTAAATCCCCACGCAACATATTATATGGATAAACAGATAAGCATCTCATGAACATCTTCTCTGCCATTTCCCGGAATACACATGTGTTATCAATACACATAAAATTATAACTAGCCATGTCAAATCAATCAAATTATTACCTTTTTGGATATCATTAAATTAAATTACCGTGTCCAACATATATATTACCGAACATTCATAAAACAACTTTATAATTATCATACCATACCACTTCTTGTGAGGTCAGAACCTCACACAAACATTTACACAAATCACAGACCGTAATCACAACCAACTAGTCAATCCCGACCACGTAAGTCACCACTCGAAAAAGGTTACCGCTTCGCCCGAGTTTAACTCATATGCCCCTCATAACATATTCCCCCATTCGCACAACCATCACTTCCTGCCAAATATAATCACACCTTCACTATTCAACTAATAACGTCCGCCTCATCTAACCACATCTTATACCCTCTCACAATCATACACAACAATCAGGTCCCTACCAAATCAACCTCTTTAGAATTGCTGCCTTTCTAATATTCCATCACTCTTAGCCATTAGTGATAACACCACCATGCCACCGCTGCTCGCATATCAAATATCTTACACTCATATCAAAATAACATGGTTTTTCTACCATTTTTGGTTAACATTCCAAATAACGAACATCAAACCCATCCACAAAATTACCTCAACATTATTCCCAATGCTATCTTATTTGTATTGTCATCCAACTCTCCACCAAATATCTCGTATCGTGCCAATACTCCACCAACTTCTTACTCCCTTAATTCCTCGAAACTCATTATCGATCATGTTGCCCTGAAACTCCTATATAACCTTTAGCTAACATCCTCGTGATACCATCACATATTTCGATGATTTCTTATCTTTATATCACACAGCTCCGGTGAACATTTTCCCCAGTTTACTTGTATCCTTCTTTTCTCTTTACACTCAATAATACCAATTAATAGTTCAACTCCTTATTCCTTCTAGCTAACTCTTTAGAAATCTGGTTACCCCTTCGTTGCTCCAAAACTTAATTCCATTATTTTCTACCGACATCATCTCACTCTTTCTTACCATGGATCTTCTCTTATTATGCTATCACTCATACTTGCCACTAATCTATCCATAGAACCAACATTTAATGTTCAAACAATTGCATCCCCCTTTTTACATCTCTAGAAGTCAGAATTCATTTAATACCGTTAATTACCCAAGGAAATCACACAGTAGTTTCATCTTTTAATAAACCAAACCTCCCAAACTCACTCACTGTCTACAGATACACCTCGCGACATGTCTCCACAAAGTTCACTATATATTACTCTTCTCAACCCCTTTAAACGAACTTTCACTACATAAATCCATAACCCACACGACTCCTAACCATTTCCCTCCATAACTCTTTACACATCTCAAGCTGTCACTATCCACATTCTTACTTTCAATCTTTTCATTCTCACGTTCATTCTACTCACGTCATCCCTTGCCTATATTCACTTATTTTTTTACATTACTCAACACACAATCATATCACTCATCCCGTCTCGCAAAACGTGCGCCATGCCTCAATAAACTATACCAATCTTTCTTTTCTTTTTCCACCATCTATCATAATCACATATAACTCATGTCCTCCCCACCGAACTCATACTCATCATAGTGCCACTCTTTACATCATAAGATTGGGTAACTTACGCTTCAGGACCAACACATACGTAAAACAATGCATAAGGAAGTAATACAACACCTTTGAATTAAACGTAATATGCAACGAATGTCAAAAGACAAACATATGACCCGGTACGATATGACTGACAGACCCCACTCGATCGAGTACGAACCTACTCGATCGAGTTGAGGCTACTCGATCGAGTGCCCAACATGCTCGATCGAGTGCCCCGACCTTAACCCAAACAGACCTTCGATCTCGACTTACTCGACCGAGTAGCCCGGCTACTCGATCGAGTGACCCCATACTCGATCGAGTGCCCGAGGTACTCGATCGAGTGCCCAAAAACACGATTCTGGTCAACATAACGACAAGTACCCACTCGATCGAATCAAACCCACTCGATCGAGTCATGCAGACTCGCGAATACTACCCGAATGTTATCTCACATACCCTAACGTACTATGTATTCGTTATTATTCAACATTATGATTACCACTACGCATTCAAATCTGCGCGACTCCTCATACAATTAACAAAATAATCTACTTCGTGTTATCAAGTGCCACGTTATAAACAACCATCATGCTTTTCATCCAATTCGTTATGTAAAACACATATCATTGAACCTCTATTCTTCATGTTACTACTTACCAAAGCCAAACTTTACCATCTATCATGCTCATATAACATTCAACTTTTAATCCTGTATTACCCGCATGTTTTAAATTTTCATAACTTTTCATAACACAAACCACACCCATACACTAAAAATCCTATTCCCATGTTGCTAACACACAACATTACAAATCCACTTCATCACACATCATCATATACGAACTACTTTCTTTTTCTACCATATCATTCATCATTCTCATATACTTTTCCAACGATTCCAACCAACATGTCAACCAACTATCATGCAACATGCTTCCAACAAACCATATACAGCACAATTAACATACACGTCGCACATATACACACGGACTCCACGTTCCCATACCATGTGACTGGCTTAAGTATCATGGGGCCAAGATTTTGAAGTGAGGGCGCCTACTCACCCAAAACCTAGCATCAGCCGGGGCTCCCATTACACATACACCAGGTTCATTTTATAAGACTCCCTATGTTCATTATGTTCATTTGTTACAGGTTCCAAAATCGTCGCTCTGATACCATTTGTAACACCCCCATACTCCAAGTGCCTTACCAAGACCACTCAGGTATAAGGATACTACCATCTCGGTTGCCCGAGGTACTGAATATCATAAGACAATAAAGAAACGTACTTTTAAAGTAATTATAGATTAAGTGATTACATGTTCAAACCAAAACTAATAAAAGGAATTACAAGGTTCTCATACGGTCTCGCCTAAAACTATCAAGGCTACTAGACTTCGTCGACACTGCGGAAGACTTCTAACCGCCACGTGATGACTCATCCCGGCCTATCCCATACGCGTCATATCACACTCGCTCAATAATCGCTCACCACCCCGAATGGATCACCACAGTTTTTAAAACATTTAAACGGGTCGATACTAATCACACAATTCAATACATATATCAACAATAAGATAAACAGACGACTTAATCACACACACACAACCAACCAACTCCAATCACCTCAATCATTGATGTCCACGGACCAGCCACGCCAGTGGGGGACCGCAGCCGTTCCCACCTAAGCCCCGCTCATCATACCGAGCGATAACCCTGTCCATTAATGTGCACATCCCCTTCCGTGGCGGGTTCCACGAAGGGCGAAACTAGGGCGTGAAGTCACTCCCGCAAGTGACCCCACTCAGCCGAGAACGCATCTCGAGAACCAGAGACAACAATCACAATCACAACCGTCACAACACAATTACGATATTAATCAATAATCACAATCAACCACCGTCACAACACAATTACGATATTAAACAATCAATCTCAACACATCAACAATCATCCCATTATGGGACTAATACTTTGAGTAGGAAATCCCCTGGAAAGCACAACAACAAGACGGTATCTACAATTTGTATCAAAACGCCTCTTCTACGAATCCTCCTCCTATCATATAGCACATAAAGACTACACATCACAAACTACTCATAAAAACCCTCAAACCCTAATTTAGGGTTTAACCAAACTTAACTAAACATTACAAAAACTATATTAAAAGCTTACCCTTGACGCAAGGAATCCAACGACACGAAAAACGACAAGAACCGACCGTCTGAACTCCGGGAATTGCTAAGAATGCGATTAGGAAGATGAAGTGGCTGCTTTCTTTCTTAAACAGGTTTTTAGGTTTTGCAAAAGTGATTTAAAACAATGACGATTATGTTTAAATACCTTAATCGCGTAATTAACAAAACCCGAGAAAAACTCCCCGTAAACCGGACACTCGATCGAGTACCCAAGGTACTCGATCGAGTACCCCCTTACTCGATCGAGTACCCCAGCTACTCGATCGAGTACCCAACAGGTCAGAAACTATTTTATCTCGCAACTTACCCTTACTCGACAGAGTAAGGGCTACTCGATAGAGTACCCCAAGACTTATAAATACGGAGTATTACAATTTCTATAAAACCATGCATTCCACCAAATAAAGATAATTTTAATGAAATCATCTTTTGGAATTAACTCTTTGAGATAATTGAGTTTCATAAGAAAACTTTGACTTGTAATATTATCATAATTTGACAAGAAAATGTTAAAGCTAAAAATATTCATGTCTTGGATAACCGAACCAATAACGGGACATTCGTAAAATAAATGATCTTTGTTTTCTATATGATGGTTGCACAAAACACAATTAGGTGGGACATTAATATGACTTTTAAGAAGTCTGCCTTTCGTTGGGAGTCCATCAACACAGGCTTTCCAAAGGAAAAAATTTAACTTTGGAGGAATATTCAATTTCCAAATCCAGTGAAATTCACATTTTTCAAGACTCTGATCGAACAACCCTTGTGTTAACCATGTTGCTGTTTTGGTAGAAAAATTTCCATCTACGGACAACCCCCAAAGAAGGGTATCCAAAAAATTATTATGAGCCAGTGGAATGTTAGTAATCTGATTAGCAATATCGTTGTTTACTAAATTGGATAATTTACAAACATCCCATTGTTTATCAGAGGTTATGAAATCTTTAACCAAAAGATTAAGATCACCGTTACTATCATCATCAACCAAACTGCTTGTAAGTGGGTGTGAAAAAACCCAATTATCAGACCAAAACTTAATGTTGCTACTATTACCTACCTGCCATCTCAACCCTTTTCTAAATAGAGTCCGAAGACTCATAAGTTTACACCATTGCCAAGAAGAGACTGAATTAGGCTTATGATCAAAGAGTGAGCAATTTCTCAGGTATTTTTTAGTTACAACTTTGACCCATATACTTTCCTTATCCACAAGAATTTTCCATAAAAGTTTCATTTGAAGAGCTTTATTAGCTGCTTCAGAAGATTTAATTCCTAAACCACCAAACGACTTTGGTAAACAAACTTTATGCCAACCAATCAAATTAGGAGAACGCTGGAAAGGATTCTTATTCCAAAGAAAATCTCTATTAATTTTATCTAGTCTATTATGGATCGATGAAGGAAGGAGGAAGCTTTGCATCTGAAAAGTTCCCTTCGCGGCTAAATTAGCATTGACAAGAACTAGTCTACCTACTTGGGATAAAGAATTCGCTTTCCATTTCGATAATTGAGTGCAAGAAGATTGAATAATGCTCTCGAAAGTACTTTTAATTACTCTGCTATCAATTATAGGACATCCTAAATACTTACCTAAATGAGCTTCCTCGTTCATATGAAGAGTGCCTCGAAAGGATTCACGAAAAGAACGCTCAATATTCCCAGTGCATTGAAAAGTGGATTTGTCAAAATTAACAAATTGTCCAGAAATCGTGCAAAATTTATCTAAAATAGACTTAATAGTTCTACAACTCTGGTTAGAGGATTTAGCGAAAATGATAGTGTCATCCGAAAAAGTGAGAAAAGGAAGTTTCTCCACCCCGGATCCCATTCTAATACCAATATCACTAGAGCTAACATCACTATTTTTTTGTAGAGATCTTGCTAAAATCTCGGCGCACATAACAAATATATACGGCAAAAGTGGGTCTCCTTGTCGCATACCTCGAGTGGATCTAAAAACGTCTCCCGGTGTTCCATTTACTAAAAGTGAGTATGAAACAGTGTTTATACATGCCATAATCCATGAAATCCACTTAGCATTAAAACCCATTTGCTTAAAAGTTTCCTCGATAAAATTCCATTCTAGTTTGTCATATGCTTTCTCCATATCAAGTTTGATTGCAATCCAACCCCCTTTGTCTTTTTTTACGTTTAAACGAGCTGAAAATCTCGTGTGCTAAAAGAATATTATCTTGAATGAACCGATTAGGGGTAAAGCACATTGAAACGGGTGTATAATCTTATGCAAGACATTTCAAAGACGATTAGCCATGATTTTTGAAATAATTTTATAAATTGTTGAACAAAGACTAATCGGGCGAAAATGGTTTGCTGTTTGAGGATTTTCAATTTTAGGAATCAAAGCTATAAAAGTATGATTTATTTCTTTTAGTAATTTTTCAGAATGGAAAAATGCTAAAACTGCTTTAGTGACAATGTTTCCTACAATATCCCAGTACTTTTGAAAAAACTCTACAGGAAATCCATCGGGACCTGGGCATTTATCTGCGGTCAAACTAAACACAGTTTGTTTAACCTCTTCCATACTAATATTACTTGTAAGAAATCTGTTATCTTTGTCTGTAATTAATCCATAAATAGACTTAAAATCCTCATTCTTGTCGAAATTACAAAGATGATGAAAAAGGGGACTAAAGTTGGTAGTATTTATCAATTTACCCTAAATTTAATCTTTTCTTTTGTGAGTGTCAAATACAACCAATGATTTTTTTTTTTCATACTTTTATCATCCGTATTCATAAATTTGTAATTTTTATTATAGGTATTCATAAAAAAAAAATTATTTTCATTAAAATTAAAACTAAAAAAAATATAATTGCAATGATGATGGTGGTTAACTCATACCAATTAAAAGCTTGGTCGGGTTACTTTTTGAAAAAAAAAATACGATAAAAATTAATAACATAAGAGTTTCTTATAAAATCCGATAAAAATAGTTTTTATGTTACCATAAAAATTAATAACTGAAAAGTTTATTATAAAATCCGATAAACATAATTTTTAGGCTATGCATAGTGAGACTTTGTAGGTTTGGACCTTTGACATCCGTTCGAGCTAGATGAAATATCTGAGTCTCTTATATGAGTGTTACATGTATGGTTTGTAATACAATTAGTTTTCTTGAAATAACATAGAAACTTGAGATGGAAGGCGAAAATATATTGGATTTGTTTTAACGTTAAGATCTCCCTAAGTATAGTTATATAATAGATTGATTACGTATCTAGCCTTTAAACATTGACACAAAACTGAAATTTAGCATCTTAGTTTAATTATCTTAATTATTTTTAATTTAATTGAGTAATTATCAAGTTCTCGAGGCGCCTAACACTATCCTATTTTTATTAATTTTACCTTGGCTTTTTCTAGGGAAATGAGTTCTTTTTGCAGCTGTTTTTTTTTTTCGACAAAAGTAAACCATTATATTAAAGGAAAGAAAACAGAAAACAGAAGAGTCTGAAACCAAAACAAGTACAACAGTAAACTATCCAGTAGCTAAACTAACCGACCAGTTACGTCGGGAACGAAGGAAAGTGCGAATTCCGCGCAGTGAATTACGCACATCGATTGGAACTGGCTTTTGAGATGCCAGAACTGAAGATAATTTTGGTGATGAAACGATAAAAGCAATATCAGTAAACAAAACATCCTGAGTCTTCATAACCTGGTGCAATGCGTGAGAGTGCGCCGCGAAAAGAGAGGAAGCACGCAAGTAGAAGATCTTAGGCAAGCAAGAGTCAGATACAATAGTAGCCACATATCCATCCTGAAAGGAACTCCTGCAAATGGAGATCTTGTAAGAGATCGTAGCACTCGAAATTGTTGGATACATACCTGCCATATTGGAAAATCGTCGTGATTGAAACTCTTCATGACAGAGAGAAGATAAACTTAAATGGGACTGGTGCAAGGTTTCTGCCAGACGAAGTATGCGTACAGGCTCAAGAGTAGCATTGTCAAAAACAATGGAGTTCCGAGTGAGCCAAATGGAGCGTAAGACGCAAAAGAAGTACAGTAAACAATCAAAACCTGTTGATGAAGAACGGTGATGATACAGCAGATGATCAGCTAGCCACTTAATGAAAGAGACATTTGAATTAGCCATAGATCTAATTCCAAGCAACGAAGCCCTCCAGACATGCTGGATTACATCACATGAACGGAACAAATGTTCGGGAGTCTCCGTACCCGTTTGACATAACGGGCAGGAAGTACCAATGCTAAAACCTCTATGGGCCAGAACAGTCTTTGTCGGGATGATGTGATGAGCAAGGCGCCAGATGAAAAGAGGGAATTTATTTGAAAACGGAACTAGCCAAATCAATTTCCATGGGAAGACACATAAATGTGGTGGGCGTGGCGAAAGCTTAGGTAGAAGATATTTGTAGCCCGATTGGATATTATAGGCACCATCCTCAGTGTATTTCCAATACAGATAGTCATCAATTTCAAGTAGTGGTGGTTCCATAGCCAAAATGGCCTTAAAAGTGGAAGTGTCAAAAACCCGAAAGATAAGAGGTGTTCTCCATGAGCCATTCTCATAAATCAAATCGGAAAGTGTAAGAGAGTGATGACTCTGATCCTGCCAAACACCTGGGCTCTTCCCTTGTACCCAATGACTTGTTCGAATATTATTAGAATGGCCATTACCAACTTTCCATGCCATGGCATCAGAGCAGCGTGCTGCAACTTTACAAAGCCCTTGCCATACAAACGATGGCTGTGAAACCCTGGACTTAGGATTAGGAATAGGGAAATCTTTTTGATATTTGGGTGTGAGATATTTGGCAAGAATACCAGTAGGTCGATGATGAATGCGCCAAAAATTCTTCAAAAGATAAGCCTGACTGAGAACGGTCACTGATTTGATACCAATACCTCCCAAATCCTGTGGTGTATGTAAGTGTGGCTGAGAGAGCCAGTGAATTGATCTTTGAGAAGAATTTTTACTCCACTAGAAGGCCGCAATTAAGGAGTCAAGTTTTTTAGAGACTGAAAGTGGTAGAGGAACAGCAGCAAGAATATGGACCAACGAACCAATTAAGATAGAGTTAATGATAACAAACTTGCTAGGCTGCGATAAATGAAGAGATTCCCATGACGAAATACGTGTAGTAATCTTGTCCAGGAGATCATGAAAAGCATTCTTCTTACACTTAGGAAGATCCACCGGAACACCCAAGTAAGTTCCAAAGGAATCAGCAACTTTCATACGCAAAATAGATGTCATGTGGGACTTGAAATCAGCTGGCGAATTCGGACTAAATTTAATAAAAGACTTTTGAAGATTAATCATCTGTCCTGAGGCAGCTTCAAAATCATGGAAAATATCTCGAATAGACTCAAAAGAAGCAGGCGTTGCTTTACAGCAGATAAAAGCGTCATCAGCATAAAACAAGTGCGAAAGAGGTGGAGCATACCGAGAAATCTTGAGGCCAAATAGTTGATGACGGGACTCAGCTGCCTGAAGTTGACGAGATAGAATTTCCATACACATGATAAATAAATAGGGTGATAGAGGATCCCCTTGACGTAACCCACAAGAAGGATGAAAAGAAGGGGAAGGTTCGCCATTAATCATGATACTATATTTCACAGTGGAGATGCACTCCCAAATGAGATTCCGCCAGGATATTGGAAAACCAAAAAAATCCAAGGCTGACATGAGAAAATTCCAGGATACACGATCAAAAGCCTTATGCATGTCTAGCTTGATTACAGAGTAACAGTTTGTTCCGTGTTTAGTTTTGTTAATATAGTGCATTATCTCATGAGCAATAGGGCATCCATCAGACATGAGACGATCGGGAACAAAAGTTTACTGGGATTCAGAAATAATGGAAGGAATTACCAGCCTGAGACGGTTAGCCATACACTTGGAAGCCAAACGGTAGATGACATTGCATAGACTAATCGGTCGAAATTGCGAGACACACTCCGGTTTATCCGTTTTCGGTATTAGAACAATGATGGTATTGTTCCACTCCTTTAGCATGACGCCCGAATTAAGAAACTGAAGAACTGCCGAAGTCACTAAATGGCCTATCTGTGGCCAAAAAGTGTGAAAAAAAAGAGGTGTAATGCTATCAGGACCTGGGGATTTTGATGCATCCATACCACGGAGAGCATTCATAACATCAGTTTCCCTGAAAGACTCTTGCAATAAAGAACATTCAGTGGAACCTAGCCTGGAAGAAGTTAATCCATCAAAACAAGATTGCATAGAGTCCACACGAGAGGCAGGAGCCAAAGCGGTATTAGAGGTTAGCAAAAGCTTGAAATAATTAACAATCTCATCAGTAATATCGCTGGGAGACTCCAACCATACATTATCAGCAGATCGAAGGGTAATGATACGATGTTTTGTTGATCTCTGTTTCACTCGGTTATAAAGAAAGCGTGTAGGAAACCCATCTAAAATCTCACTTCTGATCTTGGAGCGTTGAACCCAGTATTGTCTTTGATTTCGAAGCAAATGTAAGCGAGAGGATCGAAGATGTAGAAACTCAGACGCGGAATTGTTGTCCACTATATGGGTAGCAGTTAAATCCAAATCAGCTTCTATTTCTGACCAGTTAATCCCGTGAGATATACGATGATTGATTACCCATTGTAGGATTGCACGTCGAGCTGTGGCAAGTTTACAAGAAACTACAAACATCGCAGAACCAAAGAAAGGAGTTGCCCAAACTTGTAAAACCAATTCACGGACCTCAGGATAAGACAAGCACCAGTTATCAATACGATACGGTCTTTTACATGGTTTAGAATCCGGGCATAATGTAAAGATTATAGGAGCATGATCCGAGACAAGAATAGGAAGATGTAAAATTGAAGTAGACGGGAAAAGAGCAAACCAATCCTGATTAGCATAAGAACGGTCAAGACGTTCCATTATAAAATTACCATCAAACTGACTATTCATCCAAGTAAACCGGGGTCCAAAAAAAGGAACATCCATAAGACTATTCCTAATTTTCCAAGACGTGAAATCACCTTGACCCCGAATGAAATCTGAACCGCCAAACTTATCAGCAAACAATTCAACCTGATTGAAATCTCCTATGAGAAGTAAAGGAGAAAGATTCAAAACCTTGGAAGTGATACGATCCCATAAAGATTGGCGATATTCAAACCGAGCTTCACCATATATAAAAATAATATATATTACATTATTTGTACAAGGAGCCATAGGGATTACTAATCTACATAATATAAAGTGAGGTTCTATATATAAGGTTGTTAAAAGTAGAGAGGTATCCCATCGCAAAAGGAGGCCGCGACTGCATCCAACTGAATCAACACCGCAACAATTAGGCAGACCCAGATGAGAAGTCTTATATGAAGCCGAGTCAAAGGAAGTCATGGTTTCTTGAAGAAACAAAATGGACGGATGATATTGGTGGACACTTCTATGTAGAAAAGGAATTGTAGGATCATCCGTCGATCCTAGCCCCCTACAATTCCAACAAAAGATCTTCATGGGTAAACGGGTGGCGAATTATGGTCCGCCACCAGACCTAAAACAGGAACCACAGCATCATCTCTGGACAAAGAAAAAGGAACAAGCGTTAGAAATGGTCCGTCCAAAAAAACAAAAGGACCACCTTGTTCCATTCGGGGTTTCTTTGACACAGGGTCATCAAGAACAGATGAAAGAGAGCGAGAAAAAGGCCGTTTAGGACGCAAAACAGAAGCAGAGCACGAGCTCGTCAAATCCGGCGGCCTAAAAAGGAAAGGCTCAGAAGATAAGGTTCCCAACAGTAACTCAAATGGCATTGGTTCATAGTCCATATCCACAGCCAAATCCATAAAACTCGTTTTGCGAGAGCGCTTAAAACGAGTACGGCTGTAAAAATTAAAACCAATCCCTACCTTTCTTTTAAAGACAAACTTCAACGACCGTCCATGAGAGTCCAAAGCAAGATGGTGAGTGTTAGAGGAACTAGCAGGGGGACGAAAAAGGCAACTAACATCAAGAGAACGAGGAGGAGTTGATGGTTCAACGAGTCCAAGTTCAAGAGTTGCATCCACCTCCTCTTCAGGCACACTCATGCGAAAAGACGGGGATACCACCCTAAAGCGAGAAGGTACACCACCATGTGATAGTCCTCCAACCTCAAACGAGGAAAGACCACCACGAGAATGCTCAGGCACAGGAAAAGGAGAACAACCAGGCGAAAAGGGGCCAGGCACAACAGAGCCACGAATCACCGGGAAACTTTCAAGCAAGACCTCACGAGACTCGTCCTCATGGACACAAGACTCAGGAGGATAATGAAAATCCATGCCATTGTCATCATCATCTGAGGATGATGACGAAAAAGGAAACACCGGTGATCCTCCACCAGAATCCACAAGAACAGGGTCCACGGATGAGAGCGTATGAACATCAGAATTTAAAAAGTGGATACGAGGAGGAAGTCCAAAAATTTCAGGACTATAAAAAGACGACCCAGGAGGGCCATGTAACACTTCCAGTCCACGAGCAGTAAGCTCATTCAAACGGGCTTGAATACCACGAGCACCAAGAACTTTACCAGAGGGACAAAAGGACACACGATGGCCCAAAAGACCACAAGTTTTGCAGAATCGCAAAACTCCTTCATAGGAGAATCCAATCCATTGATGCTCTCTATCATTAAGAGCAAGATAACAACCAAGGAATGAGTGGTTTTGAAAGGTCCACCCAAACTTTGACACGTACAAAATTCCTAGGTGGAAGCAGTGACGAGTATGACTCCTCCTCACAAATATCTCCCACATGGGAGAGAAGAAAAGCAGCAACCGAGGTGTTCAGTAACTGAAGAGGAAGATGGTGCACCCGTATCCAAAGAGGAACAACATGAAAGAGCAAGTTATCAGGAACAGTGGAAGGTGAGATCGATCGAAAAACAAACAAGCTTCCTTCAATGTTCACTGTTTGTCGCAGACGGAAATAGGCTAAATCAACAGCTGATGAAAACTCGAAAATATAATAAGGCTTCATAGCACGAATTGTAACAGAGCCTTGAAGATTCCAGTGCTTTGAAATTTGATCGTATATGCGGAACACATCCAAAAAGCGTTGATCAAGTATTTTGGCAATTAGAGCTTTCGAGAAATCAACACCAGTGAAATCCGCGCAAAGATATAAAGGCAGCTTAAGACCCACACCAGATCGACAAAGGTTAGGCTTAGAGGAAGAGGCCATATTTGAGTAAAACAGAGGTAAGAAAAACAGAGGAAAAACGGTAGAGGAAAAAGGGTCGAACAGGGTTAGGGTTAGATGGCGGCAAAGGGTGATTTTAATGGCGGAAAGGAAACATGAAGAAGGTGAGGTGTCAAACAAATGGGCTGCATGGCTGACAACTCAGCAAATTAGGGGAAGTTAGGCAAGGGTTAGGCGGTGATGAAGAAAGTGGAGGTTATGGTGGAAGGGTTAGGCAAGGAAGGAAGGCGTTAAACAAGCTAGGGTTAGGAAACTCTATTTTTAGAGGAAACTCTATTTTTTTGTGACGCATATCCTTTTTGCAGCTGTTACTGACACTCTCTAGCACTCTCTAGGGTTGACGGTTCGGTGAGCATGTTTAATTGACTCTTTTATGTTTTGTCGTCAGATTCTTTACTGAGATAACTTTGTAACTAAAGACCAAGACAATATTTTTAAAGGGTTTCCTTCTTATTTGGGTCGGTTTATGTAACTTTGCAACGTAAGGGTAGTTTGTGTAGCTCGCTCTATTTCGAGATTGGTGCGATATTCTGTAAAGTAATTTCTTTGTCTTAAAACAGGCGGAACACCCAATTGAATGATCTTTAGTGATTTCACCTTACTTAGTAGCTCTCCACCATATCTAATGTCCTCCCATCACTATACCATGTAGATTCAAATAAAGGATCCAACTGATGGGATTCCTTATTATACGTCTAAGTCAAAGCCAGAGAATGAAAGAAAAACTAAAACATGATTACATCTCTTCAGAATGGAGTCACAAATAAGGTAGATCGATTACTCTTAGTTTTTTTTCCTTTCTTATTTGGCTTGTTAGTGCTTTGATTTGGTCAAATATAGCAAGTAGATTTATAAATATAATGAGTGTTTTATTATAGGTCCTCCAGATTGCTATATTGCTCATTCAAGAGAGCAATTATTTGTACCTATAACTATGACAACGGTTATTTCATGCAAAATTTTTGGGTTGCGGGAGTTCAAAAGATTGGCTGCAAAAAAATTGACAATAATGAACAATATTGTGTTTTCACAGGATTAGTAAGTTGTATATTTGTAAGCAGAGAATATTACATAGAAAAATCCTACATTAAATTAGGTTATATTAATTTCATGGGTAGAATTATTTTTTATGATTTCAAGTTCTTGTGTCTATGTTTAACGTAGCAAGATGCTAAAGCATAAGAGTTTCAGCCCAACGGCTATTTCAGATGTTGAGGTAATGATTTATCACAAATTCTTGTTCGTCCCCTCATCTCAAAAACTATCCAGACGGGAACTCCCCTGAAAGATGTTTCAGGGTCAGCAGAAGTTCCCATTTCTTCTCATATTACGGAGAACTTTGATACACAATTTAGTGTCATGCAGGCTGAGAGTGATGAGCTGATCCAAGAGGACGTCATTTTCCAAGCAGAAAAGAAGAAACGCCTCTCTTCTGTCTCTTCCCATATCAGCAAGGTTTCGGTGACCAAGTTCAAGTTTGCAGCGGTCGGAAATCAGTTGAATAGCAAATGGAGATGCAATAGGAGTCCCTCCTACGGGAATGCTCAAAAGGGCCAAGCTTCTAATATTTCGAAGAAGCGATCGTTAGTTTCTGTTGATGTTTCAGTTGCTTTTACCAGAGTTGCTCACTCTACCACAAAGGTTGAAAGGGCCAAGCGAAAGGAGTTTCACTCGATCGAATTTGACAACCACTATCATCCTCCTTTTAAGAAATATCGTTGTTTCTCTTCGGTAAAGACTTCGAGTTCCGTTACTTCGGTTACATTAAGTAGTTCAGGGGTCTCTAATCCCCCTTTGTTTGTATTTTCGATGCACGATATGTACTAGTTTTATTTCTCTATGAAAGTTTATTGTTGTCAAAAAAAAAAAAAAAAAAAAAAAAAAAAAAGATCTTATATATGTGTTTTGACGAACTATCTAAAATGTTTTAGGAAAACTAATGGCAATTTACGCATGTGGAGTATTCAAAATCCGACAAACATTTGGACATGGAATTCTTAGGAGGTACGTTTTATGGTTAACATTTATAAAAAATCGAAACATATCATTAATTTGCTAATTTGTGCTTTTAATACAGACTTGCAATGCAATTTTCCAATCAAAAAATACAATCTCATATACAAATATCAATGCTATTACTTTTCAAGGCGCGGATCTTAATATAGTTGTTGCTAGGACCGGTCACTCACAAATAGGACCCTACATCCAGTTGTATAGTAGCATTATACAACTAGCCCATTTATATATATTTAACCATATAAACCCCAATAAAAAAGAAAAAAAAGCTATGCATCTCATTCTGTTTAACCAAACCAAACTACATTTTCCCCTAATTTTGATCCTAAAATTGTGAAAGAGAAGCAATTGACATCATCATCAAGAAGGAAAAAATGCATCTAACAATACTTTGAGATATATTCTACACCAATTTATATATCTCAATATCTTTGAACTCGTAAATTATACGCACATGAAGAATACGAGCCATTATTAAAAGAATATGAGCTTTTATTAAAAGAATACGAGCTTAAAAATACAAGCTAATAAGAATACGAGCTGTTATGAGAAACCTACGAGCTACTCTGAACAAAATACGTGCTTAAACTTAATTGTAATGTATGGAAAGAATACAAGTTATTAATTTTAATCTTTTGACGATTACATTAAAAGAATAAGAGTTATTATGAAAATAATACGGGCTTAAATTTAAGGGGTAATTTCCATAGTACCTCTAATGTTTACATTTTTTTCTCCAAATACCCCTACTTTGTCAAAATACCGTTTGACTGGTTATATCTCTTTTTCACGGTATCAGAAAGCTGCGATTTTTTTTCGGTTGATCGTTTTTACGAGATCTTCAATTTGAAAAAAAAAATCGCGTTTTTCCGATATCTTAGACTGGTTTTAGAGTACTGAAAGTTTATTCTTTTAAGAAACTTTGACCCACTATAACGTTCGTTCACTCATTCATAAAGCGATTTATTTCCTAAAATGGTTGTCTTTTCGAGATCTACGATTTAGTAAAAAAAATCGCGGCTTTAAGAACTTGTAACTAGGAAATACAATCGCTTAAAATATTTTGGAGAAAAATAAGGGTAATTAGGGAAAAATGCAACCTCAAGGGTACCATGGTAATTATCCCTAAATTTAAATGTAATGTACTTTTAAAAAAACACGACCTAATTCAAGCAGATTTGTAAGACGAGGTTCCATTATTTATATATTTCAAAATTGAGTACAAAGTATATTGATACTATAATATAATAATGATTATACCAAATCATGTACAAATGATGATGATACATTTGATGTTTCATCCGCCATCGAAGTTTCGTCCACCATTGATGGTAAAAAAATGATTAGGATTGAAAAAGTAGAGATATAATAGTTGATAGAATAATTTAAAGGGAGAAGATGATTAATTAACAACATAATGGAGGGAGATAAAGAGCAGTTAGAAAGATAGAAATCTGCTAGAGAGAGAAAGATGGAATGAATTGGATTACTTTAGTTGTGCTTTAATTTTAAGAAAAAAATTGAGAAAGTCTAACATAACCGTGGATGTATAATAGCATTGTACATCCAGTTGTATAGTCTATGAATTGTATGGTGGAAAAAAGAACATACACCGGATGTATGACCTCAGACTTTATTTGTTTTTGAGCATATGTGTTTTTGAGTATTATTGTAGATACTTGTCTAGTTTTATTAGGAGTATTAAGGTATTGCACCTCAGTCATTTGTAATCTCAGTTTCTAACTTTCTTCTTTGATTATGTAAGTTTACTTATTTTCTATCATGAAGGAGTACAATGCTTGATCTTTGTGAATGATTACTGAATTGTGGGTTGGACTATGTCCAACTAGAAGCCTCATCAGGAATCTGTGATGGACTTCGAGAAATTCGAAAGAAAACTAATCTATAACTGAAAATTTCGGATATATATATGTTTGTCACCTCCGCTACATTTTTGAAGTTGACTTTCTCTATCGTAGGAAGTTGCACTAATGTTGCCTCTAAAACTTTGATTAAGAATCTGATCTCACCTACACAAGAGCATCCGAGTCCTTACAAGTTGGGATGGCTTAACAAGGGATCATAGGCGAGGGTGATGAGCAATGTGTTGTGCCTTTCTCAATTGGAAAGTGTAACACCCCTTTCTTACCCGGCCTAGGTAATTGGGAGATGTTACCATCACGGTTTCCCGAGGCAGAGAAATCGGAATTACAATTAAGAAACTTCATTAAATAATAACAAGTTTAGTGATTACATAAATGTAAACAAATGAATAAGGTGAACTATACAAATTAACATCCGACTAACATCTATGTCAACTATGCTATGCTACTTGACTCCGAGTCGAAGGCGCGGTCCAAATTCCGATCACGTCAACAAGCAAAACCTATACTCAACCTGCTCCCCATATGATGGAAAATATCATATGGATCGACATAGGCCACCCCAGAAATAGGTGACAATTACATAGACACACAAACGTCAGTTTCAGTAAAATGAATACAGTGTGACTCAACTCAAAGTATATGAGTATGCAACATGACTAAAACATGAATGAGATACTATCAAACAACAACCACTTCGGTACCGGGACACGCCCAGACGTACCCACAACCACCACGGTACCAGGACACGTCCAGACATACCGACAACCACACTGGTACCGGGACACACCCAGACATACCAACAACCACAAATAGGTACCGGGACACGCCCAGACGTACCGGGTCCGGAAGCCAACTGGATCCCCTGCCAGACGTCGTGTCTAAACCACACGAGTCCCTCCGTAACTCAAGCCATTAATGTGCACATCCCTCTTTGAGTGGGAAGCTCCAAGAGGCGACTCAAGCGTAAGACGATCTCCCAACCGTCTTACATCTCCTCAATAACCAAGTAACACCACCAATGATCTCCAACACAACACAACAATGACCATACATGGAAAATGCAACACAACACCAATTATATGACTCATCATGAACTCAATCCTAACATATCATTGATAAAACTTCCTCAAATACCAACATGTTATCCTAATCGACTCATATATAAAAATGATGATGCAAGACATACAAACATGCACACCAAATATTGAAACCGAGTTGGATAAACCTACCTTTTAGCATTCTTCACAAGCAACTTGAATCCCACATGATTCCGTCTCGCAATACCGTCTTAATCAAATGTTAAGGAAGGAAGGAAAACAATGAAAAATCCATGAAAGCAAGCTTGAATCCCATGTAAGAGTGTTTATGGAGGTTTTAGAGAGAAGGGAGAGCATTTGGAGTGAGAAGGAAGAAGATAGAATGAATGAAGATAACGGGATAAGATTTCCTTATCCCGTGTTCTGATTCAGCGCCACTCGGTTGAGTGGCGAGTTCAGTCGTTCGAGTATCACTCACTCGATCGAATGCCGAGTCCACTCGGTCGAGTGAATCACACTCGGTCGAGTGCGACGCAGTTCTCAGCAATGACCAGTTTTCGTAAAACAGTCATATCTCACTCGTTTCTTAGTCATTTTGGGTGTGTGACCTACCGTTGGAATCGTAAGAGAACAAGGTATCATTTACAATTGTAATAATATTAATATCATGTCTAGATCTCAAGTTATGACAGTTTTAAGAGGACTCTTCTATAAGCGGACATTATAACAACTCCACTAAGTCTAGTATAGGTTATACTCGGTCCTCTTTATAGTCAAAATTTACTCCCGAGTGGTCTCTCGTCTAGCACAAGGTCTTATCACGCATCATATAGTTCTATTACGGGTCCCAAAATATCCGGGTATTACAATCTTCTCCCCTTAAATTGAACTTCATCCCCGAAGTTCGCCTCACTCTCTCTTTTCACAACTATTCCTCAAGCTTCCCTTATGTCTCATTACCGGTTCTCAAGTACCCTCTCGCCATTACCGTTGTCCTTTACTCTATCGTAAATTCCATCAAGATCTTATTTTCATCATCACTCTTATTAACCACACATGTCAATTGTACTTATCCTAAGGTTCTTTGCTCAATTCTCATTACTTCCTCTCATTCCGTGCTTTCTCTTTCCTTAATTTCCGAATTATTACAGAAAGAACTAAACTGATGAGGCTTTGTGTGATGTCATGCCTATGGATGCCTGCCATCTTCTCTTGGGAAGACCAAGGGAGTTTTATAGGGATTTAGTTCATTAAGGGAGGGATATCACTTACACCTTCAAGCTAAGGTTGGTAAGAAGAAAATAATCTTGACACCATTGCCACTAGCTCTTAAGTATACACCACCACTTTGTTTGGTTGAGTCATCAAAAGAAGTTATGTTGATTGGAGAGGCCGAAATAGTACAAGAATTGAATGATAGGAAGAATGTGATCATTATCCTTGCCAATGATGTGCTTAATGTAACACTCCCATCTACCAAGGTGCCTTACGAAAGCCTACCTTAGCAAACGGGAATGCTACCATCTCGGTTGCCCAGGGTAGTACATATCAAAGATACCATAATGAAACATTTATGAATATAAAATAAATTTTAACATGGTTACAAGTTCCAAAACCCAAAATAAAGTACAACTCGACTAAACCAAATGAAAGTCTAAACAACAGCAGAAGTTAAAATGTGATAGTCTCGTAGATGTCCCGTCCAATCCCGCAACAAGCTGTAGATACCTCGTTTCTGCACCCCTCGCAAACCACCCGGTGATGATTGGGCCGCATGTTTGATTCGCGGAACGATTTGTGACAGTTCGTAAGATTATCGTCAAGTGATTGCTCAAATATTAATGTCGACCTCATAGTTGTCATCTACGTCCTGATACGGTCGTTTTGGCAGTAATTAGAGTACATTCGAGTCGGGTCAAAAACCGTCTCCATTTTTCGATAATCTGTTAAATCCCGAGTCGGAATGTTCTGGAATGTTCCGGATATTTCTATTCCATATTTCACAAATTCTATCTTTTGGCAAATAATATCCCGTAATATTCATAAGATAATCGAATTATTTCCGTCCTACCATAACTCAAACGCGGAAATCTTTCTTCAGCAGAAGGAAACCTCCTGGGAATAGGCGCAGCAGGTGCTGCGCCTCTTCCAAGGGACGCAGTGGCTACTGCGCCTCTTCCCAGGCCCTTCTTTGCATTTTCCACGTATCTTTTTCATATCTTTCCGAGATTCACTTCCAAAGAGTCTCCGAAACCCTATTCCTTCACATGATTAGTATAAATAGGAGCCTTCGCTCCTCATATTTCTCACGCGAGTGTCCGCCCTTCTCTTCTCCCTTTGCATTCTAGACTTTGTTCTTACTAACTGGCGCCTACGTGCTTGAACATTCGACCACGTAAGCTCGGATCCTTCCGGGTACCAGCCTCTCCGTTTGCATGACCGACCAATTTGACCAACTACACTTAATCAACTCAATTTAATCAATCGTTTTCCTCTTACGAGGGCACTCTCTTTGCATTCGCGTCGAGCATTCACTAGTCGATATCTTAGTTCATCTCGTTTCGTCAACATGTAAGTCTGAGGGTGTATAATCCTTATTCATTTATTGTATTTTATTTATCGTATCACCATTGTAAGATTTATGTCGAAAACACCGTTAAAACCGATTTCTAAAACCGTGCTTTAAAACTCTGTTTTTGCGGATTTCCAGTAGACAGACGTCGAGAAAAGACGCGAAGAATCGCTGCGCCTCTTGAGGAGCGCAGATTCTGCTGCGCCTCTTCGTGAGGCTGCCGCAGTTCCTGCTTCTTTTCTTCTTCCTCGTCCTCTGTAATTCGTTTCTTTTTATTTGTTGTTTGTTTGTCCGTTAATTCTTTGGTATAATCGTCACTGATAATTCACATGTATATTGTATCATATAATTCATCATTCATTAGCATGTCTTAATTTTCACAAATCCGACTTAAATCCTAAATAATTCATATTTGCGGGTTTTCGTCATTAAATTCAAACCCGGATTTTAGAGATTCAATTTGTTCATATTGAGTTTCTGGAATTCGCCATTGATATAGTTTTCATCTGCTTATTCGCATATTCGTCATTGATCCATCGTATTTAACCTAATTAGTTTAATTTGTTAATTTGTTAATAATCTTCTTTTAATCATGTAATTAATTCGTTTGCATCCGTATCATTCATGTTTATCGCTTTTACGACCATCATTCACATGTAATTAACCTCTTAATCACTTTTATCCGAGTAAATATCATCAATTAATCCTTTAAATCACCAATCGACATTAACGGCTTGCAATCACGGCTTCACAGCCAGAACTGAGCCAAGGAACAGACGCAGCGTCTGCTGCGCCTATTCCAAAGGACGCAAAGAATCGCCGCGCCTCTTCCGAGGGCGCGATCTGCTGCTTTGTTCTCGGCCGAGTTCGTCCCTGAACTCCGTTTCTGCCTTGACGTAGTTTAATTAGTTTACGTATTAATTGACTATTATCCGTATTATCCCTAATTCCTGTTCGTTAATTCTTTCTTTTATTCTTTTTCTCAAATTATCCGTTTTAAAGGTATCTTCGACATAAATCGCCTATTCCGTTGTAATTAATGTAATTTTCATTATTGTAATTCATAGTTATTGTATTTCTTTTATTGTTTGTATGTTTTCACATATAAATCGACATTAAATCCTACTTCGACCAAATTGTATGCTAATTACGTGTCAACCGACTTTGTATAAATCTTCACATGTTAGGATTAATCTATGGATGTTGCATTGCATGCATATAGCCGACGATATATCGAGTACGAATAACTTCCCTAATCATTAGTAGAGGCCGCTATCGAGGCGGGCGGGATTAGGTGTTCGATCAAAAGAGCTTCCTAATACGTACCCTCACCCCTTACTCCAGATCTCTGTGAACATCCGTGTTCATTGGCATCCACGAGAGTCATTCTAGACATAGAATGCTAAGGGTAACGATTGCTTAGTGTTCATGTCACTACTTTGTGTCTTGACATGACACGAGGTATTCGAACGGTTCCAATTTCCCATAAAAATTGGTGGCGACTCCATACAAAATGCAAACGCTTGTTTTCGCTTCTCACCAAGCGCCCCCGTGGGCGGCCCGCTGTCCACACAAGCTCAAACATCAATACCTGCTAGATATTTGCTCACCATCCCCCAATGGATCACTACATGTTTTGCAACAAGAGAAAAGGGTCAGTAAACTACACAATAAAGTATACTACAACAACAATAATAATCATTCAGTCTCAATCCTGTAAAAATGAAACGTCCAACCTCCAAGTATCATTATCTGAGATGTAGCCCAGATCTGCCAGGTAACCCATCGCAACAGGTTACCCACACTGCCAGTGGGAGACCGCAGCTTTGCCAACTAAGTCCCGCTCATCGCAACGAGCGATCCCAGATCATTAATGTGCACACCCCCTTGCGACGGGAGCCACGAGGAGCGAACATGGGGGTGAAGACCATCTCCCGACAATGGCTTCACAATCAATACCAATAACAATCAACAATACCAAATCACCACAATACCATCACAATAGGAAACATCAATGCATAACAATCGTACAAAGGACTGAGTAAGGAAACCCTACTTTATTCGCAATTCCGCAATCAATCACAGACCAAGGCTAGAATTGTTCTTCTACAAAATCTTCACCTAACAATATTAATCAAGCAATTACTAATTATAATTCATCATTACTAATCATTCTCAAGAACCAACCCAATTAGGGTTTATAGCCAATTGACTTAACGCAAAAAGAGTAGAAATCTAGAACTTAGAAACTGATAGGCACGCGAACTACGAAATTCGGACACCGAAATGATAGATCCTCCCTTGGTAGTTGATTACGGTGATTAAGGAGTCAATTAGGTTGTAAAAGTGATTATGAAATGCTAGTGATAGAGCACGATATGAGATTTCTGGGCTTGAGGAGAGTATGGTGACAGAGAAGGCACAATAGAGGGAAATGATACATGTGGATATTTAGTATTTGATGTTTTTTGACATATTCAATGTTTTTATTTAATTTTTAAAAAAAATTATTTGTTCTTCTCTCCTTTATTACACCTTTTTTACCAACCATTTTCTTATATATTTTACTTGGTTTACTTTTAAGGCATTCCGGATCCTTAATTCTATTTCGGTTTTCAAAATCGCTTTAACTTTTCTCTCGATTTAAATTTTAAGTTTTTATAAAAGAAATCCGGAATTCGGTTTTAAAACATGTAAGTTTACCTTGACTTTGTATTGCATTTTTTATCTACCTTTTGTTTTTCATTTTTCCCTTCCCTATTAGCATTTTGAGGTGTGCGTTCACCCAGGGACGGTTCTAAAGGATGACTCATGTCAGCCGACCCCAAATCATTTTGGGATTAAGGCTCGGTTGTTGTTGTTGTTGAATCATTCTAATCAAAATCGCGGAAAGTAACCTGTCAGAGCGGGCACTCGGTCGAGGACCATAAGTACTCGGCTGAGTATGCCCTACTCGACCGAGTTCCTCACAACTCGGCCGAATGCACCTAAAACAGTAGCCCGTCTAAAAGCACTCGACGACTTACTCGGTCGAGTACCGCCTACTCGACCGAGTGTACTGAGACCAGAATTAAGTGGTATTACCGTATTCCCTCTTTAAAAGAGAACTTCGTCCCCGAAGTTCACACCATAACTGATACAACCATGTATAACCCGACCTACTAACCACACAACTCGAAAAGAACACCCAACTCAAAAGACACTAACCATATTCCCAACAATAACCAATTATGACCACAGAACTCAAAACACAACCATACCGAGCTCAAACTACCTAAAATACATGCGACTATCTCATTCCCTACTTAAAAGACAAAGGTTACGACCCCGTAACCAAACATACCTGATCAAAAAGATGTGGATAACGCTCCCTCATTGCCTCTTCCGGCTCCCATGTACCTTCTTCAATATTGTGATTAGACCATAGCACCTTAAGCAAGACGATTTCACCATTCCTTGTCTTGCACACCTTACTATTCAATATCTTTATTGGCACCTCCGCGTAAGTGAGAGCTTCATCCAGCTTGATATTCTCCACCTCAAGCACATGAAATGAATCACTCACATACTTCCGAAGTTGTGACACATGGAAAAGATTATGCACCCGATCAAGAGATGGTGGCGAAGCTAGCCGATAAGCTACTTCACCTACACGATCCGAAATCTCATATAGACTTATAAATTTCTGACTCAACTTCCCTCTCTTGCCAAACCTCATGACACCGCGCATAGGTGACACTTTCAAAAGGACCTTGTTGCTCACCTCAAACTCGATATCCCTGCGATGCAAATCCGCATAACTCTTTTGCCGATCTTGAGATGCTTTCATCTTTTGCCGAATAAATTGTACTTGTTCAACCATATCCTGTACCATTTGTGGTCCTAATACCACAGCTTTAACGCTATCATCCCAACACACTGGACTCCTACAATTCATCCCATACAACGCCTCAAATGGTGCCATCCCAATACTCGTGTGATAGTTGTTGTTGCATGAAAACTCACTCAAATCAAGTCTATCCTCCCAACTCCCACCAACTCCATCACACAAGCTCGCAACATATCTTCTAAGGTCTTGATGGTCCTTTCAGTTTGACCATTTGTCGCAAGATAAAACGCCATACTCATCTTTAAGGTAGTCCCTATTAATTCATGTAACCCTTGCCAAAACCGTGATACAAATCTCGCATCTCTATCTAACACAATATCCTTTGGTACCCCGTGTAACCGTACCACATGCTTCCTGTATCCAGGAGCCAGTTGAATATTACTCCAAGTATCTTCATTGGAATAAAATGAACTAACTTTGTCAGACGATCGACAATTATCCAAATAATATTATTACCTTGCTGAGTTCTCGGTAACCCCACAATAAAATCCATAGGAATCGATTCCTATTTCCATTCAGGCGCCTCAAGTGACTGAACCTTACCTTGTGGTCTCCGACCCTTTGACAAGTCAAACCCCTAGGCACAAACTCGACTATCTCTTATTTCATACCTGGCCACCAAAACGTCTTCTTCAAGTCCTTATAGAGCTTATCACCTCCCGGATGTACCGACTAAGGAGTGCAATGAGCCTCCGGCATAATCAACTTCTTCAACTCAGCATCATTAGGCACACACCACCTCCCATCGAATCGAACACTCCTATGTGTATGGATAGAAAATCTCAAAACCGTACCCTTCTCCACCCTTGTCTTCCACTCCTGAATCTTAAGATCAAGTATCTATTTCCTTTTGATGTCATCATAAAGTTCGGGCTCAATAATCAAATCACCAATAGTAACTCCCTTGCGAATCATGTGAATCCAAATGTTAGTCATCTCATCCTTCAATTTCATCAGTGACATGGCAATGCATAATGAATGCACACTCTTCCTACTTAAAGCATCTGCAACTATATTAGCCTTCCCTTCCTGATAGACGATCTCCATATCATAGCCCCCAATCAGCTCCATCCACCTTCTCTGACGCATGTTAAAATCCTTTTGAGTGTAGATATACTTCAAACTCTTATGATCTGAAAACACCTTAAAGGTTGCCCCGTATAAGTAATGCCTCTAAATCTTTAGAGCAAATACAACCGCACCCAACTTCAAATCGTGAGTAGGATAGTTCTTCTCATACGACTTCAACTATCTTAGAGCATAGGCAATGACCTTTCTATTTTACATCAAGACACAACCCAATACATTCTTCGAAGCATCAGTGTAAACTTCGAAATTCTCACTTCCTTCAGGCAAAGCTAGAACAGGAGTTGTAGTCAAACGCACCTTTAATGTTTAGAATGTCGTCTCACAACTCTCATCTCAACGAAATATGATCTATTTCCTCATCAAAGCAGTCATAGGTCTAGTAATCTTAGAAAAATCTTTCACGAACCTCCCATAATATCCAGCCAAACCCAATAAACTCCGAATTTCAGCAACATTCTTCAATGCTTCCCAGTTTGACACCGCCTCGATCTTACTAGGATCCACAGCTACACCATCCTTTGAAATCACATGGCCCAGAAAGGCCACATTCTCTAACCAGAACTCACACTTGGAACACTTAACATATAACTGATTATCTCGCAAAGTCTGCAATACCAACCTCAAATGCTCCTTGTGCTCTTCCTTATTATTATAATAGACTAAGATGTCATTGATGAAAACCACCACAAACCTATCCAAAAACAGATTGAAGATTCCGTTTATAAGATCCAGGACCACTGCCGGTGCATTACTCAACCCGAAAGGCATCACCACATACTCATAATGACCATACCGCGACCGGAAAGCTGTCTTAGGAATATTTTCATCCGTAATCCTCAACTGGTGATAACCCGATCTCAGATTAATCTTTGAAAATACCTGAGCTCCACTAAATTGGTCAAAAGGTTTAGCAATCCTCGGCAAAGGATACCTTTTCTTCATGGTAACATGGTTTAGCTCTCTGTAGTGGATGCACAATCTCATACTATCGTCCTTCTTTTTCACGAATAGGACTGGTGCACCACATGGCGATACACTAGGTCGAATGATCCCTTATCCAACAACTCATTCAGCTGCTTCTTCAACTCTTCAAACGCTTCTGGTCCCGTACGGTACGGAGCCTTAGATATAGGCCCCATCCCTGGTTTATGCTCAACACTGAAATCAGTGTCCCTTTTAATAGGTAACGCTGATATCTCTTCCGGGAAGACATCATCGAACTCATTTACCACCGGTATCTCTGCTGATGACTGCTTCTCCACCCGAGTTTCCCTCACATAGCAAGGATCATAGGACACCTCTTATTCAAACATGACTTTAAAGTATCTCTACAATCATCTTTACCTTGGGTTTTACGACAAACCCTCGATATGACACTCTAACTCCCGTAGGACCTTTTAAAGACACTTTGTTTTGACGATGGTTTATCTTGGCCTCATACTTACCCAACCAATATATTCCAACTATGACCTCAAACCCATCCATAGGAAACTAAAGTAAATTAACTGGTAAATCCACTTGCCCGACCACCATAGACACCTCTTTATACAGCTTATGACATGACACCGACTCTCCCGATGGTATAAACACATTATCATTTACCAAATCATATTCCCCAAACCCATGGTGAAAGCATAACCTCTAGACACAAATCAATGGGTTTTCCCCGAATCAAACAAAACGAAAGTTGGTTTATGATTAACAAGAAAAGTACCGATGACAACTTGCGCATCATCCTTAACTGCCTATTTACCCATCATAAAGAGTTTGCCACTGTTCTTCTGACCTCCCTCTTGGACAGTAGTCGCTGATATAGTAGGCTTAGCCGCCGAATTCTGTGTCACACTGTTGTTCGGTCTCTGATAAAATCCACCATTGTTGCGGTTATAGCCGCCATTGTTGTTGCTCTGACCTCCCTGGTTGTTCCATGACCCAGCTGGCCTGTTACTCGCCAAACTCTGGCTCGGAGTTTGCGAATAGTTCCCATGGTAAGACCGCGGAAAGCCTCCTCCTCCTCCTCCTCCTCTAACACTCTTATACTCAAACCGTTTGTGGCCTGCACCGCCACAGTTGAAATGTTGCAAGGTAAAGTTGTCACTCGTATGCCGACCACTTCTTTCCCACATACGAGATCCCCCATTAAAGCTAGATCCTCCAGAATAAGCTCTAGCCTGGTTGTGGTTACCATGCTTGTAGCTCGATTGATTACCACCCTTACTCTCAGCTTTTCTCTTCTCACTTCCCTTTTCCTTGGCCTCTTTGGCCATGTCAACCAACCTCTCTGCATGCCCCGCTCTCTCATAAACTTTCTTTAGATCCGAAATCACCCCACTGATAGCTTCTCCATAATCTTTAGCGATAGTCCTCTCTCAAAATGGAAAGCCAGACTCAGTTGGCTCAACTGCATGCCCTCCGTATAGCGTGACAGTTCATTGAACTTGTGATAGTATTCAGCCATGGTCAGGCTATCAGTCATAGCAAAAGTGTCAAAATCGGCCCTCCACCTGCTACGAATATGCTCTGGAACGAAGTGGTTCCTCATCACCTTCTTAAACTCTGCCCAAGGAATTGCATGTTTATCCAAGTTTCTATTATATGCTTTTGCAGCTTCCCTCTCACGGTGCCACCATACCCCAGCCTCATCTCTCAGATAGAACGCAACTTATTCCAGTTTCATATCCTCCGGACAATGAACAACTTCCAACATACTCTCCATTTCCTTGTGCCAGTTGTCGAGCCGTTTGGGCTCACCTGTGCCCTCATAGGTAGTAGGGTTAAAGAGGGAAATACTAGTGCTCAAACTGGATGTATCCACCGCTGTTGTTTCCTTCCCTTTTCCCACATTCTTTAGGGCCTCAGTGAGCGCGTGTTGCTGTTCGATCATCCTAGCGATTTCTTCTAGGCTCATCTCAGAAGCCTGGATATAAGCAGCAGATCTCTTTGGCGGCATTTTTTAGCTTAAAAAATCATGACAAACCTAAGCACATTGCCTACGACTCAAAACAAATATCAGGTCCGCTAAAGCGGTACTCGGTCGAGTACACGGAGGTACTCGGTTGAGTATGAGCTACTCGGTCGAGTATACTGACTACTCGGCCGAGTTCTTCGACTATAGTAGCTGATCTAAAATGAACATAAAGCATACTCGATCGAGTACCTTAGGTACTCGGACGAGTACGTCCTACTCGGTCGAGTACTGCCTCTACTCGGCCAAGTGGTCATATTCCAGTAGCTACTCCCAAATTCACAAATACCCTCACTCGGTTGAGTGATAGGTTACTCGGTCAAGTACCTACCACACTCGGCCGAATCATGCCAAAACGACTCCCAAGACATTCCCAACAAGTACATAAGTACGCAACCAACAACCTATTCACATATTCCTATAATGAAGTACAACAAAATGTAAACAATCAAAACATACATCATGCCTTGCTATCTCGTATCAATTACTCTACACCATGTTCATCCAATTCATGCCATACTATCTCCAACCACACATGCACATCCACTCTTTTCACGCATATATATAAACACAAACATGCATCGATCCCCCCCAAGACATACTCTGTAGTGGCCGGCACGAAGTTGTGAGGGCCTTATTGCGGTTTTAGGACGTCTCACAAACCTTTGCGGTAGCTCCAAACAACTCCTACCCGGGTTCATTTTATTTAGACACCCTAGGTTCATTTTGTTCATTAGTTTTAGGTTCCAAAATCGTCTTACTGATACCACTTTGTTATGTCCCCATCTACCAAGGTACCTTACCAACGCCTACCTTAGCAAACGAGAGTGCTACCATCTCGGTTGCCAGAGGTAGTACATATAAAAGATACCATAATGAAACGTTTATGAAAATAAAATAAATTTTAACAAGGTTACAAGTTCCAAAATCTAAAATAAAGTACAACTCGACTAAACCAAATGAAAGTCTAAACAACAGCGGAAGCTAAAATGTGATAGTCTCGTAAATGTCCCGTCCAATCCCGCAACAAGCTCAAACATTAATACCTGCTAGATATCTGCTCACCATCCCCAAATGGATCACCGCAGGTTTTGCAATAACAGAAAAGGGTTTAGTCAACTGCACAATAAAGCATACTAAAACAACAATAATAATCATTCAATTTCAGTCCTATAACAACGCAACTTCCAAACCTCCAAGTATCATTATCTGAGCTGTAGCCCAGATCTTCCAGGCAACCCATCGTAATAGGTTACCCACACCGCCAGTGGGAGACCGCAACCTTGCCACCTAAGCCCCGCTTATCGCAACGAGCGATCCCAGATCATTAATGTGCACATTCCCCTTGTAACAGGTGCCACAACGGCAATCATGGGGGTGAAGACCATCTCCCGACAATGGCTTCATAATAATACCAATAACAACCAACAATACCATCACAATAGGAAACCAATAATTACCACATCAATGAACTACAATCGTACAAAGGACTGAGTAGAGAAACCCTACCTTATTCATAATTCCGCAATCAATCACACAACAAGGCTAGAATTGTTCTTCTACAAAATCTCCACCTTACAATATTAATCAAGAAATTACTAACTATAATTCTTCATTACTAATCATTCTCAAGAACCAACCCAATTAGGGTTTATAGCCAATTGACTTAAAGCAAAAAGGAGTAGAAATCTAAAACTTACAAACTGATAGGCACGCGAACTACGAAATCCGGACACCGAAATAATAGATCCTCGCTTGGTAGTTGATTAGGGTGATTAAGGAGTTAATTAGGTTATAAAAGTGATTATGAATTGTTAATGTCGATGGAAATGATAAATATATACTCCTTAATCATTCTAATCAAAATAGTGGAATGTAACCTCTCAGACCGGGTACTCGGTCAAGTACCTGAAGTACTTGGCTGAGTACGCCCTACCCGACCGAGTTCCTCGCAACTGGGCCGAGTGCACCCAAAACAGTAGCCTGTCTAAAAGCACTCGACGACTTACTCGGCCGAGCACCGCCTACTCGACCGAGTGTACTAAGACCAGAATTCTATGGTATTACAATTAAAGAGCCAAACCTCCCTCTAATGAGGAGGTCCAGGAGTTTCTGAAGTCCTTTGGGGATATTTTTCCTAAGGAGTTTCAAACTGGGTTTCCACCTCTACGGGGCATTGAGCATCACATTGACCTTGTCCAGGAGCAATGCTACTTAATAGAGCTGCCTATAGAAGTGATCCTAAGGCTACCCAAGAACTACAAAGCCAGATTGGGGAGCTAATGAATAAAGGCTTTGTGAGGGAGTCACTTAGCCCATGTTGTAACATCCGCGATTTTAACTTAATGGGTAATTTTTTAAAATCGCTACTTTAATAATACTCAATTTTATTTGGCACATTATTTATTTGGTTTTACACTTTCAAAATCGTGCTTTAGTTTTATAAAAAAACAATTTGGTTTTATTTTAACTCGAAAACCCCTTAAAAGTCGTATATGAGTCTTTTTAGTGCAAAACTAAGTCAAAAATCAAATGCCTTTGTTATTGGGCCAAAACAAACCTAATGACCATTTTTAAAATAACAAAACCTCCTTCTTTTAGGGTTTTCCCATTCATTTTTCAGCAACATATATTCATCTTCCTCCTTAGAAAAGATGTGTTTTCCTCCATTAAAACTCATCTTAAATATCCCTTCTAAAACTCACATAAAACCTTCAATTCTTAACCAAATTCAAATCCGTTTATTGTTCTATAATTCTCTCTCCTTCCTCCATATTTCTAGGTAAGAAAAACCTTACCTTTTGAATCTTTTGGAAAATCCATCTTTTGTGAGATGAGTTTCCTAACCCCTTTTTGTCCTAAACTTGTTTCTAGGGGGAAGCTTTAGTATCCCGGAGTAGTATTGAGTCGGAATCGTGTCCTTGAAGAGCTAAAAGGTAACGGTGATAGGTTACTCGGTATTATATCAAATTATGTGCTTTAATTGTTAAAGTTTAGTCTTTTGCTAGTAAAGTTACTGTAGATGCTCAGTATCTGTTGATTCCCTAACAAACACCCGATGATTATCGGACTACAACATGCTTAGGAATCGCTACGTTTAATCGACAGTTTTGTATAACTATACGTCGAAAAACTCAAAACAATTTCGAAAACAAAAAAATTTCAAACTTTTCAAAAGTACCTGGAGTGTTTTATGCACGACGACGGGGTCACAATGACACTAACTAGAGCCAAAACCGACACCGGACCAAAAACCGACTCAAACTTCAAATCCCGACTCCAACAACGAGTCAAACCGAGTCAAACACAAAAAACGAACATCACAAAGATTCTATGTTAAGTATACTCGGTATACTTGAATGGTCAAGTACTACAATCATGCCATCAAAAACCTAGGATAGAACAAATCATGATTTCAAATGCGTGATAGTGAAAAGACAGCGCGAAGACCCGCGAAATGGCCCGTGCCTCTTCGTGTAGCCCATGCGGCCATGTCGCTCAAAACACACACAACCATTTGAAGGTACGCGAGTGTTCGCCCCCTCATTTCTCTCTTAAATTCTAGACTCGACTTCTCAAGTCACAAACCGACACGTGTTTTCGACCTACTGATCAGAAATACAAGCCATATACATTGTTTGGTACCGTCATCGTGCATTAAATCACTTGACCGACCATCTCGACCAACTACACAATCACTAAACTAAACAAAACACTCTTTACATTGCTAAAACGTTTTTCAACCAAGTTTTCCGACCTAACAAGTTTTTACACTTTCGTCGATTTCTCGCCTTCAACCTAGCCTGTAAGTATGAGGGTGTAATACTCCACTTCTTTCATGTCTTTTTATCTATTTTTATGACCTTAACATACTAGAACATGAATAACATGGTCCAAAATACGAATCGAATGAGCTAAAACCGAGTTTTAACCGGAAACAGATGGTCCTAGTCATCACTAGGTACCTCGCGCCTCAATAGGGTGTCCAGGTCAGAACTCAAACGTGTTTGAGTTCATTCTTTCCATTTTTCATTTCATTTTACAACCGGTTTTTATCGTTTCAAATCATTTTCATGATAAACTTTTTAACCATAAATCATTTTCACCCTTAGTTCTTCATACCATGACGGTTTAATCCGTCTTTCGGTGATAATATTTGGTTAATTACATTTTAAAAGGTATTATAAAACCTTTTATTCATTTCTTCACATTTCAAAAACAACCTTATTAGTCATATATGCCTAATCATCCTTGGTTCCACATACCATGTCGGTTTTAAACCCGAGTACGATGATAAACATTGACTAATTACAAAACAATGGACTTAATATAATTAGTTCATAATAAATGTTTTTCAAAACTATTCATGTCAAGCTTGAAAAACCGAACCCAACATCGAATATCGTCAACACAATGATGATTATTCATGTCCTGTTCTTCATATTGGCATAAAAGCGGTCTAAACGACCATTTCAACAAAGACGGGTTCAAATACCCTGTTACAAACCATTTTACAAACATTTTCAACAATCAGGAGATATCCCTTTGGATCGCCTGCTGCCTCGCGCCTAAACTGGCTAACTGTTTTCCAGTTTTCAAATTAGGACAGGTCCCTTTGCATCGCCTGATGGCTCGCGCCTCAATAGGCTGCCTGATGCAGGTCCTGTTTACTTTCCAACACTTGTCTAGGATGATCCCGACTTCGGTTGACCCGAATGCAGAATGGATCAGATGGCAAGCTTGCCCCTTTTACCTTGTATTTGCAAAATGCCTTTCTAAGACAAATGGATCACGTTATTCACCATAAACCTAACTCGGTAAATGGATGTTTAATTTCCGTCTTGCATGCAAATCAACACTAAATCCAACTTGACATCAATTACTTGATATTTGGATAAACAACCGAGATAGAAAGCTCACATGTTAAGTTTAAACTTGTGGATGCGCATTCATGCATTTACCCGTTTTATCAACTTTTGCATTCAACCAACGAAGATCGATCGGTAGAGGTCGCTACCGCGGGCGGGATTGGGTGTCCGATTAAAGGGCTTCCCAATACGTACCTTCACCTCTTACTCAGAAACTTTTGACAGTGGACGACTTTATCCAGGGTGAACGAGAGTCATTCTAGAGAGAGGATGCTAAAGAGGGACGACTCCTTATCTTTAGTACCTATGTCAAACACCGTTTTTTTCCTTTGTTGACCTAGGTATAAAGTTGATTCGAACGGGTTCCAAACATTCCACAAATGCTTGGTGGTGACTCCGAACATCTCTAACATCGTTTCGAGACCCTTTCCGAGACAAAACCGACCGTTCTAAAGCGATCCGGTCGAAAGCATTTTTACGCCACCGAGCGTGGCTTTCAGACCGCTGTACGTCCACAGATCGGCTTGGCGTGTAGGTGGGCCCATGTCCACAACAGTCTATCAAAAGTGACCATAAAGAAACATACTTTAAAATTCAACTGTTTAAAGTGCGTACAACTTATAAACCAAAACCATACGTACACTTGTCATAACAAAATATCGAAAATATAACAACTGTCAGCGGAAGACTAGCTATCAAACTACGTGAAAACTCCATCCCAGCCGAGACCCGCGAGCTATCCATAAGCATACCTGCTAAAAAACTGTTCACCACCCCCGAATGGATCACCACAGTTTCAAAACATTTAAACGGGGCCAGTTACTGCATAAACAATATAAGACAATACAATAGACAGTTACACAATCACAATCCTCCAACACCATCACATCACCAAACATCTGACTACACATTAAAGTGTGTAGCCCTGCCAGAATATCCATCGCAATAGATATTCTACACCGCCCGTGGGGGACCGCAGCCTTTTCCACCTAAGCCTCGCTCATGACGGGAACTACGAGGGACGAATCAAGGGCGTGAATCCACTCCCACAAGTGACTCCTCTCAGACGCGGGCGCATCTCGCGAACCACAGACAAACAACAACCAACCACAATACCAATGTAAACGAATGTAAAGAATGCCAATACCAATTAATGATACAACAACATGCCGATCAATCAAACAACCATATTATAATCATTTACACAATAACTGAGTAGGAAAACCTTACCTGAGATGAAATCACCAATAATCAACCACAAGCAACGGATCAAAACCTTCTACGAAATCACCTCCTATAATCAATTAATCACATAATTACAATCTATAACATCAACAATCCCAATAACTCCCAAATGACTCAATTAGGGTTTTAAACAACATTAACCAAATGACATAAAAACAGTACAAAGATCTTACCCACAACACGACGATCACAAAGGTATAAAGAACTGACGAAACTCTTTATATAACTCTTCACACGTTACTATCAAACCTGGCCAAAAACTCGTAAAACCCGACATACTCGATCGAGTAACTAAGGTACTCAATCGAGTATTGCCTACTCGATCGAGTTACCCTTACTCTATCGAATACCCATCAGGCAGAACGTATCCAGAATGCAAAACTAACTTACTCGACAGAGTAAGTTGATAGGCTAGCGCACACCTATGCAAAGATAATATTTATACCCTAGGCAACAAATTAATGTAGTACTTAGGGGTTGAACCCAAGAGACGGGAGTTATTAATTAATTGTTATGGGTTGAATTTTACCTTGGTCGATTACGTATGAATTGGTTTGGGTTGAAGTGATAAAACAATAATAAATAAAATGTCTAGGGAGGTCGGGTCACACATGCTAATTATGTAATTGCTCATGACAAGTTAAGAAGTTGATTTTGCGATAAATGTTTAGGCTTAAAGACACCCATCTTACGATATTAGTGTCAACCATAGACCGGGTCCTAGAGAAACTCTCGTCCATGACTAGGTCGTCCTACTACATATGCTTAGTCTAATTCAATTCCATGCCTCTCGACTTTTAGAACGAATGAACAAACTTAATCAATGAATAAGGCCTTTAAACAAAGATTAAACATTAAGGTGCAAACATGTGATAGAAACAATTAGACAATATTAACTTATCCTTATTTTGACATTTACATATTACTTAAACATGCATGGCCCCCCTTACTCCTTAGACAAATGCAACTACTCTAACATGGTGGAAATATAAATTAAACTATTGATAAATGAAATGGAAAACATAATGAAAATATGAATAAGAAATTACCTTATTGGAAATGGAAATGGAAATGAAGAACAATACTTGTAATATAAATAACTTGTAAATGTAAATTATTTTATAACTTGTAATGTAAATAGGAAATGTAAATAACATAAATTAAATCTAAACTAAACTAAACTAAGAGCTAACCTAAACTAACTACTAAATTTAGAGAGAATTTATATGTAAAAGTGTGTAGAAAAGATGGTGTGTAAAGGGTGTGTGAGATTAGCACCCCTTATATAGGAAATAAGGGAGTAAACTTTGTAGAGAAATCCCAAAATGACATCCTAATCACACTCTTAATTTTCCTCTAATTCTTGAGTAATTGCCAAAAGGAATCCCATGCATATTCTTAATGCCTCTTTAATCACATAGTTAAATGTGATATTAGCATCCAAAGCTCTTCTTAGCATCCAATATTTTCCACCATAATTTGGACTTTGAATTTGGGCTTGACTTGCATATTGTCTTTGCTTGCATTTTCATTTTGATCCAACACTTTCTTCATGCAAAATCCATGCACTTCCAACACTTAGTCTAATCTTGCTCTCATACTTAACCTTGCTTCTAGTGTTGGCACATTTTATAGTACTTTAGCTCATTTAGCTCATTTTCCTACAAAACACACTTGAACACACAATTGCACTAGAAATACAATATTAGCTTAAAAACACTTTGATAAGTGCTAAATGATATGTAAAATCAAACTAATATAAAGGGTTAAAATATATAAAATATGCACTTATCAAACTCCCCCGAGCTAAGTCCTTGCTTGTCCTCAAGCAAGATCATCCCAACATTGCAAATCCCAAGTAGCTAACAAGCAATTGATTCAAATCCCGAAACAACATGGGCATAAGGATAAGCAAAATCATGGATGAGATTTACATGGCGGCGTAGCATAGATGACTTCAAGTAAACTTTTCGGCTCTTGCATGATCTTTTGACTTTCGGACTCTCACGATCCACTCATAACTCAATTTTGTGTAACAGACATTTATGTGAATAATCACTCAACTATCCTCGACTCATGAGAGTGTGCCCGCAATCTAATATGGTAATCAATTAAATCATAAGCAAAAACAATCAAATACAAGCAAATAATGAAGCCAAAGGGTTAGAGGAAGGCTTTATTGTGATATGGGACATAAGGGGGACAAATGATTATGGATATGTGGAGCTAATGTTAAGTTAGCAACAAAGCCATGTGAAAATGGTCATTCCAACCCAAAATAACCCAATTAGAAGACAAATGACTTCTTACATTACAAACCTTAAGAATTTCTCCAAAATATATAATTAACCATATGAGAAATCTTAACTTCTTCTTCTTCTACCACTTATTATTAACATCAATTTCATCAAACAAATCTTTTCTTTTCTTTTTTTCTTTTTATTTTTATTTTTTTCTCATCCTTTTTTTTTCATTTTTTTTTCTTTTTCTTTTTCTTCAACTCTAATTCTTTCTTTCATAGCACAACCGAAAAACAATGACATCCGGCAAACAAATTCACAATGACACAAATTTTAAAGAACATCCCAATTTTGAGCATCCCATCACCAAAAGACATAGCTACTAGCTTTAACAAGGATAGACTATTTTTAATGTAGTTAGGGAATAAGAACATGCGAAAGGGGGCTAGAAAATTGGCAAATTTATCAATGTGAATTTGGCTTCAAAAATGCATAGTAAAATGAAAGTAATGCTTAAAGAGATGAATTAAAGACCATATTTGTGCGTTTTGATGTAACACACACCATAAGGAGACCTACCACTCACTTAAGTGAGACCAAATAAAGATGAAATGGCCTTTAAGGAGGTTCTACCTTACCAATTGTGTAGCTTGCCAAAAGTCAAGATCAAGCCTACTTGGTTTAATTTCCATCTTCCACCTACTATGTTAAGACATCCCCATGCATGCTATATCCCGTCAAAAGTAGCGAATCAAGAGCTATCAAGCCAAAAATGGGACAAACAAGAGGCAAACTAAATCTACACTAACTAGATGCAAACTAACTAATATGCGAATGCAATCTCCCCCCAAGCTAAACGCAACATTGTCCTCAATGTGCCAACAATTAAATTACCCAACTAAACCATAAAAATGGTGCAAAACACATAAACAAGAAGGACAAGAGGTCATATTTAATGGGTTACGAGAAATAAACTAAAATGCAAAGTAAAGAACACTTACTGGACTAGCGAGCCTCCCCCAAGGTAGCATGTATTCGGAGGACTCCTCCATTCATCAAAAATTCAAGAAAAGGGCCAAAAATTGAAAATTTGAAGAAGGAATGATGTTTGCAAGTGATTAGGCAATGTTCTAAAAAAAAAATTTTTTTTTTTTCTGGAAAAAGTTGCGTCCCCGATCGGGGTTGACCACATCTTCCCATATTTTGACTTTTTCCGCATTTCTTTTAGCTCCTCCGTTCTTGAAAGTTACGACCCCGACCGGGGTCTCATTGTGAAACCCCTCGATAGGGCATCAAATTTAAAACGGAATATACGAGATTTTTGAAACATTTAAAAGCTTAAAGTGCGAAATCCACCATAAGTGAACAAACGAAAATGAAAAGAAAGATAATTAAGTTTTACAATTAAAAACGAAGTGCGTTGGGGAAAAGGATATCCCACGAATAAACACCAGTTTAACGATAGGTGAGTCTAAGCAACTATAACTAAGGTCCATGGTTCAACGTTCTCGCTAGCTCACACGTCTTCCCCCTAATCTGCATCACAAACTTTGTCATTCATGTAAACATGAACGCATACGATCGAGTGGGGAGTAACTCGGGAGTTCTCCCGCCACCATATGTTGAAATGCAAATAAGCAAGAACTTAATTAAACATATTGATCATACATTATACTTGAATAATAATAAACAAGGGAATATAAACGATAATCATAGTGAGATAGACATATTGCATTCTTAATGAGATAGGCATGGTACATCATATTAAACATGCATTTAAGGAAACTAAACATGGATATGAGATTAGGCATTGAATCATATGGAGAAGGTAAACAACGGATCAATTGAATAGAGAATACATGGATGGAAACCAATAGCCATTAATTTGAAAACCTCTTAACAACCATAGCACGGGATGTGACTACTAATGTCACATTCATACTTATGGCTTGCATCTCACCATAAGAACGAATGGGAACATCAATCCCGGCGATCATATCGCAACTAGGGGCTTACATCTCACCACTAGTATCCGATAGGACCAAGACACTCACAACAATCATAGAGGACGTGCACTCTCGTATATAAGAACACGCCAATGACCGTAACAAGTAAGACATTTACAAAGGATTGACTCAAAACAAGACAAACCCCTAGACTCCAACCTCCTGGTAGGACGACGATCATAATACGGTCCTAGTCTAAATCTGGCCAGACTCTCGGGATGGACGACACCCGATTCGACATACAATCCCAAATCGTATCCAAGACTCGATCCATGACACCTAGCCGTGCCCCAAGGTCGAGTAACCCCAATCGGAACAATGGTACCTAGCCGTACCCCAAGGTCCGAAGAGGCGGAAGGAAGATAGCCCAACTCGGAAACAATGGCACCTAATCGTGACCCAATGTCCGAGGGCAAATAAATAAGGAATGTCGAGTAGTCGCACAATGTAAAACATCACACTCCGATCACAAGTACGAGTAACAATAGTTTGCATGAACATAAAATCAATAAGTCTTATATTAACCAAATACCAATAAGGGAGAAGATACATGCATAAACCATTGATCATTAGAGGTTACAAGTGAAAAGGAGCTCTGAGGACTCCCAGTAGGTGAGGTGGCCAAGAGACCTTCTTGATCCACCTACTGGGACAACAAGCCAAAATCAGAAATTCAATAAAACTTACAGTGCGCTCCCAGCCGGTCAGTAGACCGGCTGCCGGTCCACCGGCTGGGAAAACATGCCAAAACTCAAATTACACAAAAACTTACAGGGAACTCCCAGCCGGTCAGTAGACCGGCTGCCGGTCCACCGGCTGGGACTACGGCCAACTTCAAAAATCAACTAAAACCTTGATGTACTCCCAGTAGGTTGGCGGAGACCCGCCGGTCGACCGGCTGGGACTACAGGCTTTCTAAAATGTGTTCAAATTTACAGGGATCTCCCAGCCGTTCAGTAGACCGGCTGCCGGTCCACCAGCTGGGACTACAAACACGCGGATTCAATGCAAAACACTTCCAAACCATTTGAAACCAACAAAAATCGTTTCTCATCAATTGTTTACGTATCCTAGCATGATTCTAACTCGGAAAAACAACATATTTGAGACGGAAATCCAACAATTACGAATTTAAAGCAATAAAGAATGAAACTTTCAATGAAACATGTGAGAAATTCATATGAGGATACAATCCAACCAAAATTCAAGTAGAACACAACAAAAATCAGATTTCAACATTTGAAAGGTTAAATTAACAAACAAAGCACATAAATTTTAACATAAAGTCGAGTAACCCATCACCGTTACCTTTTTGCACTTCAATCTTCTAAAGACTCGTCAATGATGTAGCTATCCTCCTCCGGGTTGTCCAAGTTCTCCCCTAAACACAAAAAGAAAGGTATTAAGTCAAGAATCCACATCCTTGTAAGATGAGAATTTCGAAATAGAGGAAAAGATGGCAACTTTCTTACTTAGAAAGAAGGGAAATGAGAAAAGGAAGAGAATGGCACGAAAAGGAATGAGATTGGTGAAGAATTGAGTGAGTTATGGTGATTTTAGGGTTGAGAGGAAAGGGTTTAACAATGGAGATGTGTTTGTTGGGAAATTTCAGAAATTAGAAGTGAGGGAGATGAAGTTGTGAGGGTTTAGTTGAGGTTTTGTGTAGAGAAAAGAGGGGGAAAAGGCCCATGAGTCATGTTAAGCCCAATAACTCGAAGTGAGTCGGTATCCACTAGGATTTTCGTCCCAAATCTACTATAACTCGAGACGGAGAATAATAATATTATTATCATTATTATCCGACCAAAATATTTATTTTGTATAACTTAAGCTTTAAAAATATAATATTTATAAAAATCATGTTTAATAATGAAATTAACTAATTTAAAATATAAATGAGACAATAGAACGGTTAATTAAATTATAATTTGTCAAAATGGAAAATTCGCGGGTGTTACAATCACCCCATCTTTTAAAAAGTTTCGTCCTCGAAACTTGAAAATAGAAATGAAAAGTCATATAAAAATAAAATCGGAGTTTTGAAATCGGTAACCAAAACATTAAAAGGTTACTTATCGTAAGAATCAAAATCCTTTCAAAAGTTTCAAATAAAATTTTTAAAAATGAACCATTCTCATCAAAGGAAAGTAGTGCTCTCGTTGCGCATTCAAGAACATCACATTCCAAATCGAAGATATGGTCAAAAGCAAATCATTTGTATAAATCGAAAATCAAAATACTTTCAAAGACATTGATGAAGAGTTTTCAAAAGTATAAGTCTCATTCATGGAACGAAATTGCTCTTGTCGTGCACACAAGAACGCTAACATTCCAAGTCAAAGACAAATTCAAGACTCACTCGTTGACAAGCGTAGAACAAGTTATTAAACGTTTCAAATAACGAGTTCTAACATCCGATCAACGTCAAAATCGAAAGAAAAAGGTAATTCACTCAAATTTTCTTTTGCCAAAGCCAAATTAGAGATAAAGGTTTCACTTTTAAATTCAAAAGGGAGTCAAATTTCCGAAAATATAATATTAAACTCTTGACAACGAAATCATAAGTAGATCAAAGTCAGTTAGAAATTGAGCAAAGTTAAAAGTAACTCGGGTCTAGCAATTAAAAATCAATAAAAAGAAGTTATACTCGTAGAACAAAAGGAGAACTAAATCAAGTTCTCATTTTCAAACCTTTAAAATAGGGAGGGTTTTGTAAAAGTAACATAAATTTTTAACAATGGATCAAACTAGTAGCTTGAAATGTTTAGAAATAGTACGAAATGAAGAAAACTTTGACATCATGAAAACAAAGTACGCTAAGAGGGTTCAAACTTGACTAACAAAAGAGCTATGATGAACTTCCTAGGAGAAGAGTTGAAATCGAATCTACAAGGATATCAAAGATAGAGTTTCACAAGTTACGAGTATCACATTTAAAGGAGGAGCATGATGAAGCGAAGAAGAGAGGTATGAACGGAAACGCTTATGCTTAAGGAAGGAAGGAATTTAAACAACAAGGAAACGCCAGAAAGTGAAATCTCAAATGACAACACGATCCTAGACGGCTTCTAAAACTTCTTAATAAAGTAAATCTCACAACCATATTACCTCCAAGGATTACTCAAGATAACTTACGTCACTCTACATCTAAGCTATTCCATAAAACAAGGTACTTCACCACATTTGTGATTCCATAACTCTCAAATATAAATCATCTATAAACGATTTCCAAGAAAGATCAAAACTACTAAAACAGTTACACACCTAACCAACTATCGACTACTAGGAGTTCTCACTATGTTAAAATCCTCAATCAAAGGTCAAAATCTCAAGGTCTTTATACTTTCTAACACTCCAAACCAAACTCTTATCCACACCCGAATTCGCAAGCATAGATGATCACATTCCCCAAATCATAAAGACCACCAACCAAAAGTAAATAGGTTTGTCATACAATTTTTCCTACCCAACTCAACTCGAGTTCCACTAATCCAATTTTGACGAAATCAAGGTTCACAAAGAATCCTCAAAGAGCATCTCACTCACTCTACAACGTAGCCAACAAAGCCATCACTCCACTAAATAAGCAAGAGCAATAACTAGGTCAAGAAATGATAGAAAATTTCAAGGGGATACATGAACATTGACGAGGTGTGAGATTAAAGGAGTCAAATAATAAAGATAACTAGTTAACACCAGTAAGAGATATTAGAATTAGGGAAGTATTCAAGGCAAGGAAATGACAAGTAAACTTTTATACTTAAGAATTAAATACAAGCAAGGTATGAACGAAGGGAAGGAAGATGATTAATGGTACGAAGGAGGATTTCAAGGCTTAACCCCTACGCTTCCTAAGACTTAAGGTTCTCTCTAACAAGGTCACGCCTATTAGGATATTGTACCTTTGTGACAAAATGACCAAATTCCAAAACGAGGGTCAAGGCAATTCCTCTCATTCCTTGTATGCAAGTCTCTCTTAAAGGATTACACCTCTATGACTGATCAAGGTAAAAATAAACGCTCGCTTAAGGGTTGATAAATTGGTTAGATTCCTCGTTCACCTATCCTATCACATATTAGGATTTCCTAAGGTAAATCTACCACTCAAGTATAACAGCATCTCTTTATCTCAAGTACTCGACACAACCTCAAAGTTTTAAAAACCAAAATGTGCATTAACAAAGACTTCTCAACAAAATCCTCAAGGGACAACTAATATCAAATCACATCACCATTCTATACGGAATCATTAACATCTAAAAATGGGTTTTCTTCCAAAGCTCCTATCATAAATTTATCTCATGTTTACTCCTAAGGTGACGACGCTCAACCTACTAAGCTTTCAAATCCCAAACATAAACAACAAAGCCAAGTTCTATAACTTTAATCACATAGGCAACTCATTCCTAACACAAAGAATCCACCAATCAATTATACTCACTTGGTCAAGGCACTAGGTATAAGAATCACTAAGTATTTATCATCACATTACCTAAGTCTTTCTAACATCACGACCTCTCAAAACCGGGATTAAGGGTCAAACACAAACAAACTCCACAAAAGCCAACTTATCTGACCGAAGTTAACATTCCATAAGGCAAAAATGAAGGTATGCAAGAGGGGCATTATAAGGAGAAAAGGTACAAAGACAACTCCCAAGATATGGAATAGGAGTTGCGAAAGGCATAGAAGCGCAAAGACAAGGGAATATGACAAGGTTCTCGAAGAGAGGGAGGTATCTTCAAGACGGTAAAGACATTCTTCAAGAGAAAGAGATCCATCTGCAAGATGTTAAGTAAGGAGAAACAAAAACGAAGAATAGGTCGAGTGAGTACTAAACTAGTTCCCAAGGTTAAGCAAAAGAGAGCTTAGAAGGGAAGGATAAGCATCACGGGATAAAAGTAAGGGAAGGTGGATCGAGGATAGAAAACACACCCATAGCGGTGTCGGGAGGAACAACGGCTCCGACTTGATTCTCGACAAGAATGACTCTTCTTGGCTCGGCATCCGGAGCATGAGGGAGAGGAGGAAGGGTAGTCTTCTTCTCGGGGCAATTCTTGAAGAGGTGTCCGGGCTTCTTGCAATGGTAACACTTCAAGGGCATATCATAGCATCCAATCCCGGGGTGATAAGCTTGCCCACACTTGAAGCACTTGCGGTTCTCCTTAAGCCTATTAGTAGATGTAGGGACTTGTCTTTTCGGCTCTTGCACTATTGGCTCTTGTCCTCCATGGTCTTGTACTCTTTGTTCTTGGACTCTCGGCACCAACCTCTTCTTGTTAGGAGTTGACGAAGATGAGGACACAAAGGGTCTCTTGCCACGGCGGTTAGGGCGAGGATTAACTTGAGCATCGACATTTCGTTGATTCCGAAGAATCAAGGTAAGGGCTTCCATGATAGTATTCTCCACCTTGGTTGGTCGTACCATCTTCTCAAGACACCAAAAGAGTCAACCATGTTAGCACCTAACAAATAGCATGCACAAAGAGACTACCAACTTAGGTCCTTAGTTCTACCCATCTCTCATTCATTATTTGGGGTCAAGTTCAATTTAAATTCGGGGTACACGTGTGTGCGTCGGGAGCAACATGTGCTCTGATACCAACTGTGAAACCCCTCGATAGGGCATCAAATTTAAAACGAAATATACGAGATTTTTGAAACATTTAAAAGCTTAAAGTGCGAAATCCACCATAAGTGAACAAACGAAAATGAAAAGAAAGATAATTAAGTTTTACAATTAAAAACGAAGTGCGTTGGGGAAAAGGATATCCCACGAATAAACACCAGTTTAACGATAGGTGAGTCTAAGCAACTATAGTTAAGGTCTAAGGTTCAACGTTCTCGCTAGCTCACACGTCTTCCCCCTAATCTGCATCACAAACCTGTCATTCATGTAAACATGAACGCCACAGTCAGTGGGGAGTAACTCAGGGTTCTCCCAGCCACCATATGTTGAAATGCAAATAAGCAAGAACTTAATTAAACATATTGATCATACATTATACTTGAATAATAATAAACAAGGGAATATAAACGATAATCATAGTGAGATAGACATATTGCATTCTTAATGAGATAGGCATGGTACATCATATTAAACATGCATTTAAGGAAACTAAACATGGATATGAGATTAGGCATTGAATCATATGGAGAAGGTAAACAACGGATCAATTGAATAGAGAATACATGGATGGAAACCAATAGCCATTAATTTGAAAACCTCTTAACAACCATAGCACGGGATGTGGCTACTAATGTCACATTCATACTTATGGCTTGCATCTCACCATAAGAACGAATGGGAACATCAATCCCGGCGATCATATCGCAACTAGGGGCTTACATCTCACCACTAGTATCCGATAGGACCAAGACACTCACAACAATCATAGAGGACGTGCACTCTCGTATATAAGAACACGCCAATGACCGTAACAAGTAAGACATTTACAAAGGATTGACTCAAAACAAGACAAACCCCTAAACTCCAACCTCCTGGTAGGACGACGATCATAATACGGTCCTAGTCTAAATCTGGCCAGACTCTCGGGATGGACGACACCCGATTCGACATACAATCCCAAATCGTATCCAAGACTCGATCCATGACACCTAGCCGTGCCCCAAGGTCGAGTAACCCCAATCGGAACAATGGTACCTAGCCGTACCCCAAGGTCCGAAGAGGCGGAAGGAAGATAGCCCAACTCGGAAACAATGGCACCTAATCGTGACCCAATGTCCGAGGGCAAATAAATAAGGAATGTCGAGTAGTCGCACAATGTAAAACATCACACTCCGATCACAAGTACGAGTAACAATAGCTTGCATGAACATAACATCAATAAGTCTTATATTAACCAAATACCAATAAGGGAGAAGATACATGCATAAACCATTGATCATTAGAGGTTACAAGTGAAAAGGAGCTCACTGAGGACTCCCGGTGGTGATGGCCAAGAGACCTCTTCACGGATCCACCACTGGGACAACAAGCCAAAATCGAAATTCAATAAAACTTACAAGTGCGCTCCCGGTCAGAGGCCAAGGCCATTCCAGTCCGGTCCACCGGCTGGGAAAACATGCCAAAACTCAAATTACACAAAAACTTACAGGGAACTCCCAGCCGGTCAGTAGACCGGCTGCCGGTCCACCGGCTGGGACTACGGCCAACTTCAAAAATCAACTAAAACCTTCAGTGTACTCCCAGCCGGTTGGCAGACCGGCCGCCGGTCGACCGGCTGGGACTACAGGCTTTCTAAAATGTGTTCAAATTTACAGGGATCTCCCGGCCCGGTCGAGACCGGTCACGGCCGTCCACCTACTGGGACTACAAACACGCGGATTCAATGCAAAACACTTCCAAACCATTTGAAACCAACAAAAATCGTTTCTCATCAATTGTTTACGTATCCTAGCATGATTCTAACTCGGAAAAACAACATATTTGAGACGGAAATCCAACAATTACGAATTTAAAGCAATAAAGAATGAAACTTTCAATGAAACATGTGAGAAATTCATATGAGGATACAATCCAACCAAAATTCAAGTAGAACACAACAAAAATCAGATTTCAACATTTGAAAGGTTAAATTAACAAACAAAGCACATAAATTTTAACATAAAAGTCGAGTAACCCATCACCGTTACCTTTTTGCACTTCAATCTTTTAAAGACTCGTCAATGATGTAGCTATCCTCCTCCGGGTTGTCCAAGTTCTCCCCTAAACACAAAAAGAAAGGTATTAAGTGAAGAATCCACATCCTTGTAAGATGAGAATTTCGAAATAGAGGAAAAGATGGCAACTTTCTTACTTAGAAAGAAGGGAAATGAGAAAAGGAAGAGAATGGCGCGAAAAGGAATGAGATTGGTGAAGAATTGAGTGAGTTATGGTGATTTTAGGGTTGAGAGGAAAGGGTTTAACAATGGAGATGTGTTTGTTGGGAAATTTCAGAAATTAGAAGTGAGGGAGATGAAGTTGTGAGGGTTTAGTTGAGGTTTTGTGTAGAGAAAAGAGGGGGAAAAGGCCCATGAGTCATGTTAAGCCAAATAACTCGAAGTGAGTCGGTATCCACTAGGATTTTCGTCCCAAATCTACTATAACTCGAGACGGAGAATAATATTATTATTATCATTATTATCCGACCAAAATATTTATTTTGTATAACTTAAGCTTTAAAAATATAATATTTATAAAAATCATGTTTAATAATGAAATTAATTAAATTAACTAATTTAAAATATAAATGAGACAATAGAACGGTTAATTAAATTATAATTTGTCAAAATGGAAAATTCACGGGTGTTACACTCATGCATGGGGAAACGTTCAATCACCTTTTCTTCATTGTTTACCTATAAATCACAAAACAAACATCGTCAAGTCTAGTAATTTTATTTCTATTTTTACGAAAACATTAAATTTGCGGAAAATTAAAAACAAAACCAAATAAAAGCGATTTCCCGAAATGAATATCTATTGACCTCTAAAAAGCATGTCAATGCTCTTAGAAGTTGATCAAATTCCTGCGCATGAGCAATACACAAGCATATGTAAGCAATTGATAAGATAAAAACATGATAAAGCAAAGGTAAGAGATAGGATATCTTATCAAAATGCTTATGAGAGATTTCATAGAGAACCACCGTACTACTCCACTCGTCAGCAAGAAAAGGAGCATCATGCTTAAGACCATACAAATAATCGTTAGTGTACAAATTATAATTATAATCGGTCTCAAATTGGTGGTATGAAAACTCTAAGTGGTAGGACTCGTCGAAAATGGGGGGTTCATCCCACTTAACCTCTATTTTAGCATCACTAAGTCCTTCATCAACCTTAAAAAGGTCAACCACATCCTCCACGAAAGGATTTTAAAAGGGGTCTAAGGTCTCGTGTAAAACCTCATCCTTTTCATTATATTCGAGCCCGACATCGCCCATTGTGAGTGTGTTATCTACTACAATGTCAATGTCATCAACATGAGTCTCTAAATGGTCAATCGGAGTGATGTTATGGGGAGTTTTAGAAGAAAAATTAGGACCATCATCATCATCTTCCAATAGTTCTAAATTATTAGTTGCAAAAGACTGACATTGGGAAGGTGGAAGAGTAGAAGCTTTGATAAATCGCTCATTTCCTTCTCGCATTTATGTGAGCATGTCTTCGAGCATTTTTATGATACGGGCCTCGGATGCTTGTTGCTCCAAATGATCTTGAAGAAGCATTGCACTCCTCAATTCTTCTTGGCGAGCTACCTCCCGCAATTGACTTTGGCTAGCCATGAAGTCAAAGAAATCCCAAAGTTCTAGCCCCATCGTGTAGTAGACACTCCCATTACTCAAGTTTAGAGCTATTTCTCGGGTCTCAAAATTCATGCCATTAAGCGCGAATTGAACCATGTAATCCCCATCAAGGACATGTCCAAGAGAGAGGAGACTATCGCAAAAATGGCAGAATCGGGCAAGATAGTCATGAAAAGGCTCATCTTGGAGTTGTGGGACAAATTCGTAATTCATTATGAATGGCCAATAGCTTTATCACCTACAAAAATAAGCACTAAAACTACAAAGAAACTGTGAGATAATCCCAAGGAACAAGTGTTCCTCGAGACAAAATAAAACAAGAAAAAATTCAACAACTAATAACAAACAAAACCGTCTCCCCGGCAACAACGCCAAAATTTGATAGGCTATCGCACACCTATGCAAAGATAATATTTATACCCTAGGAAACAAATTAATGTAGTACTTAGGGGTCAAACCCAAAGGAGACGGGAGTTATTAATTAATTGTTATGGATTGAATTTTACCTTGGTCGATTACGTTTGAATTGGTTTGGGTTGAAGTGATAAAACAATAATAAATAAAATGTCTAGGGAGGTCGGGTCACACATGCTAATTATGTAATTGCTCATGACAAGTTAAGAAGTTGATTTTACGATAAATATTTAGGCTTAAAGACACCCATCTTACGATATTAGTGTCAACCATAGACCGGGTCCTAGAGAAACTCTCGTCCGTGACTAGGTCGTCCTACTACACATGCTTAGTCTAATTCAATTCCATGCCTCTCGACTTTTAGAACGAATGAACAAACTTAATCAATGAATAAGGCTTTTAAACAAAGATTAAACATTAAGGTGAAAACATGTGATAGAAACAATTAGACAATATTAACTTATCCTTATTTTGACATTTACATATTACTTAAACATGCATGGCTCCCCTTACTCCTTAGACAAATGCAACTACTCTAACATGGTGGAAATATAAAGTAAACTAATGATAAATGAAGTGGAAAACATAATGAAAATATGAATAAGAAATTACCTTATTGGAAATTGAAATGGAAATGAAGAACAATACTTGTAATATAAATAACTTGTAAATGTAAATTGTTTTATAACTTGTAATGTAAATAGGAAATGTAAATAACATAAATTAAATCTAAACTAAACTAAACTAAGAGCTAACCTAAACTAACTACTAAATTTAGAGAGAATTTCTATGTAAAAGTGTGTAGAAAAGATGGTGTGTAAAGGGTGTGTGAGATTAGCACCCCTTATATAGGAAATAAGGGAGTAAACTTTGTAGAGAAATCCCAAAATGGCATCCTAAGCACACGCTTAATTTTCCTCTAATTCTTGAGTAATTGCAAAAAGGAATCCCATGCATATTCTTAGTGCCTCTTTAATCACAAGGTTAAATGTGATATTAGCATCCAAAGCTCTTCTTAGCATCCAATATTTTCCACCATAATTTGGACTTTGAATTTGGGCTTGACTTGCATATTGACTTTGCTTGCATTTTCATTTTGATCCAACACTTTCTTCATGCAAAATCCATGCACTTCCAACACTTAGTCTAATCTTGCTCTCATACTTAACCTTGCTTCTAGTGTTGGCACATTTTATAGTACTTTAGCTCATTTAGCTCATTTAGCTCATTTTCCTACAAAACACACTTGAACACACAATTGCACTAGAAACACAATATTAGCTTAAAAACACTTTGATAAGTGCTAAATGATATGTAAAATCAAACTAATATAAGGGGTTAAAATATATAAAATATACACTTATCGTAAGTCCTACTCGATAGAGTACCCAACAACTCATATATGAGGTATTACACCTCTTCCAGAGGCTGCCTATCTGCTGATGCTCTTCTTCTTCTTCTTCCTCGAGTATCTGCTTCTTTTCATCTTTCGTTTTTTTTTCTTTCTTTTTTTCTTCGAATTCTCATGTTTCCAGTTTATAAAACTTATTTTAACTAATCCTTTTCGACTTAAATCCCTTATAATCTAATATTTCCGGGTTTTCGTCATTAATTCAAATCTGAGGTTCGATTCTCCCATATTGAGTCCTTAGAATCCGTCTTTTGTACATGTTTTTTTTTTATTTCTAGTTTCATCAACCTTTAAGTCCATTTTCGTTTGTTTTGTAATTCAAGCTTCGATTTTTATAAATCCGACCTCGTATAATCATAATTTGTAAATTGCTATTATAATTCGTTTTTTATTCGTCTTATGACGATATTAGATGCATGTAATCTGATTAAACCACTTTCATTCGAGTTATACACTAATAATAAATGTAAATTAGCTAATGAACAATAACGAACAATGAGTCTGACTTTCAGAGTCAGAATCCAACTCGAGAACAGCCGCATAAACTGATGCGCCTCTTCCAGAGGACGCATTTTATGTTGCGCCTGTTCTGAGATGGCTTCTGCCTCTGAACTCTTCTATCGTCTTGACGTAGGTTTTCTAATTAGGATTCTAATCGACTGTTATCCTTATTATCACCTGTAATCTGATACATCTTTATGTTCCTATATTCCAATTCCAATTCTTTTATTTCTTTTAATTCATTTTACTCCTTTTATTTATTTTCTTTTATTTCTAAAACTCTTTTGGGCATGTTTATAATGTAAATTCAAATATCCATTGTAATTTATCGCTTGTTTCTTTATTTTATCTTGTATGATTTATTTTTTCGGCATATTCACATGTAACGAATCTAATTCCGACTTTGACCCCAATTGAGTGCTAAATTGCTTGTTAACTGACTTAGTTAATTTCTCATGCTAGGTTTAAAATGTGTTTGTTGCATAGCATCCATACAATTGACAACATATAAAATATAAACAACTTCCTTGATCATTAGTAGAGGCCGCTATCGAGGCGGGCGGGATTAGGTGTTCAAATAAAGAGCTTCCTAATACGTACCCTCACCCCTTACTCAATATATCTATGAACATATGTGTTCATTTGTATTGCGAGAGTCATTCTAGACATAGAATGCTAAGGGTAATGAATTTCTTAGTGTTCATGTCACTACTTTGTGTCTTGACATGGCATGAAGTATTCGAACGATTCCAATTTTCCATAGAAATTGGTTGCGACTCCACAAATGTAGGCTTGTCAAACCTTTCACCGGTTTCAATGCCTTACAAATCGGTAATGGCGCATGACGTGTTTTGGCTTGCGCCGGAATTCCGTGGGAGAAGCGTCACCGCCTCGAAACCAACACGCAGGATGCTGCGCGGCGCGGGTGGCCTGTGTCCACAGATATGCATATTAATGACTTCAGTTTGGAGGGACTCATGTAGTTGAGACATGACGTCTGGCAGAGGTCCCGGTTGGTTTCTGGGCCTGGTACGTTTGGGTGTGTCCCGGTACCTGTTTGTGAGTTGTGGGGTCGTGGGTGTGTCCCTGGCACCGGTGGTTGTGGGTACGTCTGGGCGTGTTTCGGTACCGGCGTGGTGATTGTTTGTTAGCGTTTCATTCATATCATAGTCTTGTTGCATATTCACACACTTGTGTCGTGTCATACTTAATTTATTGAAACTGATGTGTTTTGTGTCTGTGTAATTGTCACCTATTTCAGGGGTGGCATGTGTCGATCAATATGATATTTTCGATCATATAGGGAGCGGTTTGAGTACAGGTTTGCATGTTTACGTGATCGGTATTTTGGTCGTGCCTTGGACTCGGAGTCGACTAGCGTAGCATAGATAACATAGATGTTAGTCGACTTGTAATTTGTATAGTTCACATTTATCACTTGTTTACGTTTATTTAATCACTAAACTAGTTATTTATTTAAAGAGTTTCTTAATTGTAATTCAGATTTCACTGCCTCGGGAAACCGAGACGGTAACATTTCCTAATTACCTCGGCCGGGTAAGAAGGGGGTGTTACAACAAGGACACAATAAAGGGGAAAGAGAAAAATAACACACCTCTATGGAGAAAAACTAAGGACACAAAACATCCAGCATGCCTCAACACCGTATGAAATAGAACAATCCACGCACCATACCTCTTTCCCAAATTTGGCCATTAACATCTTCCATAAAGCACAATAACACAAGGCCAACAAAAGACAAGAGTAACCAAGAAGACTAACGCCTATATTACTCCGATCCTAATCAAAAACCAAATAGCACAAGGGAAACATATACAATACAACGCCAAGCAAACCTTTAAATCACAAAGAAACTTAGCATCATCAACAACATACATAAATATTCACAAGACTAACCAGGTACATAAATGTTCACAACATACATAACCGATAAAAACACAATGTCTTTTACAGTTATTTACGACGTTGCGGCATATATTTCCAACACCTCCACCCCATCGTTTCAAAGTCAAACAACCGCTGGTGAAGTCCGTCGAAATAATCATGGCCTTCTTCGCCGAGCAATAGAACAGTCTGTGTTTATAAAGTAATGTTTCGATCAAATAAAAGCACTAACAATGAAAAATCAGAAAAGGAAACAAAAAAAAATAGAGTAATCCACATACGTTGATGGTGAATATTTTGTTGTTTTTTTTAATAGAACAACACGCTTTTAGTTTAGGTTTTTAATGTTCCTCATTCTCATTCGTGAACGAATATTATCTCTTCCTAATTATTGGGTTAATTATTTCAACTTGTATGATTTGCGCAATATCATTGTTATTCGCATATGTAACAAATAAAAGTATAACACCGCAACAAAAATAGGAATTTTCGATTAAACATGTTTGATTACCGAACAGTGAACCCTATACAGTGTTAACAACTGCAAAAAGAACCTATTTTCGTTGTCTTAGAAAAAAAAACAGGTAAAATGATTAAAACTAAAAATATAAATAAGATAGTGTTAGACACCTTCGACAATATGATTCTTTTACCGTATTTGTTCGATGCAAAATTCAAGACGGAAATTCAAGACTTTTTTAGTCCCAAAAAAATGATTTACTAACGAGAAAGAAAGACTCCGTATTTGTTAAATATTTGTTAAATAGACACTGGATCAGAAACCCACCCTTTCGTAGGACGTAATTGACTTGAATCGATTCACACTTCGAAGACCGATTAAGCAAATTGCATCTATTATATTTATATAAATCTTTTTTTAGGCCGGATAGTCTTAGTTTCAACTTGTTACTTGTTACCTTTTTATTCTTCGATTTTCCGACTAAAGAACATATTTTTTTGATATATATATCTATATTTATGTATAATATAAAAAAAGAATATTAGGCATTACCTTTCACCATTCACCTTTCAAGACTATTAAAGCATGCCCGATCATCATTACTATTTATAAAAAAAATTAAAAATATTATAACATTAAACAAAAATTAGAACACAATAACTACATTTTGGATTTTATTTTGAAATAGATTTTACGGACAAAATCATCATTTATTTCTTCAGCGTTTATAATTCTTTCCATAATCTTTCAAAACAATCCTCTTTATTAAAGGAACGACCACACATCCTATGTGGCGAGCAAAGCATGGAAGTAGGAGATAGTGAAAAAGTCAACTTTTTCATTTTTGGGATTTATTTTCATGGGAAATAGCATGATGTTAGTGGACAAGTTATGTTCAGAATAACTATTAAGAAATGCTTAATAATAAACCGAGTAACTTTAAGTGGGATAAACATATATCTGAAAATAAACGGCGGTTTTATATGGAGTAACATGATTAATTGAGTTAATATTGTATATTAGTATGTATATATACATTTCAATAAATTTCATAGTTATATATAGTTTAACAGATTAATAACATTGAAAGTTAAATACGGAGTACAATAATCCTATGCTATACCAAAAAAAATACATCCTAATTTAATGCTCAATTGTAATTTCAACCAAGCATTAAAAGTACAAAGAAAATTTAGCGGTGGTGATTTTGTTAAGTGATAATAGTTACGAAAAATTCACGTGGTACCCCTGAATTATGTCATTTTGCACGTGGTATCCAATTTTTTAGGTTTGTGCACAAACTATTCCTGAGGTTTGATTTTCAAGCGTGAAGTGTCTTTTTTTATCATTCTTACAATTTTCAATTGAGCATAAATCATAGACCAGAAATCGGATTTTGGCCATTCTTTTTTTTTTTCAAATTGATTAACTCTTCGAGATCTATAATTCGACAAAATGAATATGGTTATTCGGAAATTTAAGAACAAAATTATGGTTGATTTGAGGTTTTTGTTAAAAAAAAAAGCCCAACAAACCGTGAGTCGGCAATTTTTTTTCCCCTTTAAATCATAGACTGTAATGAGATAATCATTTTAGAACAAAAATTGACCGATTCTGAATTCCAGTATAGCAGTTATGCTCAATTGATTTTTTTTATAGCAACAAAAAGGGTATGTTATGCATGAAAATCAAACATAAAGGGTATTATATACATAAACATAAAATATTGGGTACCATATGCAAAGTGGCAAAGTTCAGGGGTATCACGTGAATTATCCGTAATAGTTATCCTAAAAAAAGTACATCCCCATTATAAACAATAAATTAGAAATAGTACGTTTACGTCCAACCTTTTTACAAACAAAAACTTATAGGTTATATCAGTAAATTTTTAACAGGAATAACCCTTATATTTAAAATCGGTAAATTTTCATAGGAATAACTTAGTTACTTAAGTTAAAAGTTGAAAATTAACTGTTGGCAATAAATGAAATATAGGTTCAAAAATTTCATTGTAAACACATACACTGGTCAAAATTTATATTTTAACAGCGCTAGAGTTTGCAATTATTTAGACTCAATCGAATTTCTTAATTTTGTGTTATTTTCTATTCGAATAATTTTTTTTATTTGAAAGTCAGTTTTTTTTAAAGTCGCCCAAGTAGCTAGATAACGTAGTTAACAAAAGAATATATCGTACAACAAGTACAAAGCCAATTGAGCCTAATGCATCATTAGGTTATAATATAGAAATCTGAATATGACTTTTTAACTCAATTATTACATTTGTAATTTAAAATTGCTTAAGTAAAAGTACAGAGTTTTATTGCTTTATTTTAAAGCTTTGTTTTTTAAGACAATTAACTTTAAGAGGAGATAATTATTTAAAGTATATACTATTTTTATAATAAAAAAATTCAAAACAACATAGTCGTGCAATTTGCACGGGTTTAAAACTACTGTTAACCATTCAATAACCTTAAATTATAGTTACAAATAAAAATATAGAAATTTCTATTTTGAAAAAGTTCTTTTAGGTTGAATTAATTTCATAACTAAAAAATGGAAGACAATAATAATAATAACGATAATCGTATCAAAACATTAATAAACGTAACAATACGTGGCAAAATAGTAATAATATGTGGCAAACGTTTAGTATTATAAGGTAGAGATTAAAAAACGTAACATTAATCTTTATCTTATAATACACTTGATTAAAATTTTTTACTTCGAGTATATATTTACAGGGTAATAGAGACTTGATAGTGGAGCGGGGATTCAGTGTGCCTTGTAGATGTAGTCGAATTTAGAGTTAACAATGGAGTTATATTGACTGATTATAAATTTATGACGGGGTTTGAACAAGTCAATATATTTGGACTTTATGTTTTTTGGGCCGAATTGAGTCGTTGTCCTATCAAATCATCAACGAGCGATAGTTCAGTTTAGACACATATCGAATTATGTTACCAATGTAAATTCATTTCACACTTTCATGTTTGAATAATTGGAGCAATAATTTAGGCTAAAACCTTTCCACAAAAGTGTATTGAATATTTTACCTATGTTTTTAACATTTGACCGACCATACACAAATTTTTTAAGTAATTACTTTAAATTATGTTTAAAAAATGCTATCTCGTGCAACTTTCCACCGGATTTAAGTTAGTCACAAACTATACTACATCACTTACATGACTTTGTTATATTTTAAACCCTTTATGGGGTTGCTATATCACGTAAAAGGGTCAAATTCAAAAATTAATAGTTAAAATAAGGTGAAAAATTCAGAAACGCAATTTTTTCCCAAAATAACAGAGAAATACAGAAATACAAAACAATAATCAAGAATACAAATAAATAAATAATTAAATTTTGGGTAAAGCGTACTAATTTTGTAGCCTAAAGATCACTTACTCATTGGGTGTCATCGCACCATAATACAATAGTGTTCTCTGCAAATTTCGAATAATCTTTGGAAAATAAAGGGTTAGGATCTTTGATGAATCCTTGTTAGCAACATCATAGTCATGCTATAAAATAACAATTAAAAGTATGCATTAACATTATAATGATTAAATAGAAAACATATAACAACCCGACCCACCACGGTCTTAACACAACCCAATAAGATGGGATACATACCTTTGGGCCCATTACTTGTCCTCACTTAAGCCCAAAAGCACAAGGCCTTGTTACTAAGTGGTGGGTTGGAATCTCTTATAAACATATCACAACCTCTTCAATTCCCCGATGTGGGACAACCTTACTCTCAATAACTTGGGGTGTTACAAAACATATCGTAGGCGTTTGCCTTTCACGTATGTGAGTTATCACATGGCGAAAAAACTTGAACATCGAATAAGGCCTCGCGAAAGCGTGTACACTGACACCGTAAGCATAAACATCTCTAGTAGGGCTAATTGAATCAGAATGATGATAACATACAACTTTTTCCCAATTCCTGGTTGTTTGAGTTTTTTCAAGGAATGAACAAGCTTTTTGAAAGCCTCGTTCTTTGGCAGGGTTATTCTCCGGACACGTATTGTTAGAACAACTCTGGAAAGAGGTGTTACAAAATCCAATAAAGAAACCACGATCTAAGTCGTGCATAAGGGCATAGTGGGTACATATTAAATCCTTTTCTCCAACGGGATTGTTTCTGATTAAATCTAATAAATCACTCATTTTTGGAGGAATTTTAGCCATTTCGGCATTAAAAATTTCCCAAACAATAAATTTTTTGAAAGAGATGAAATCTAACATTTCATGTGACGCAATCGGCATAACCTACATGCTCCTAAACTTCAGCGAGTTATTAACAACAATAATATTTTCCAAAGCAAAAGTTATTGCACTAACGACTGAATTGTGATTGTCCCTTATAAAAACAAAAAAAGAGTAATTTCATAAATAAGTGTTTGGAAAATATTCTTAGTGAACCATTGCGGAGCAACCTTACAACGGGGATGTAAGTAGTGGGTTGATGGAGGTGGACGCAGGTGCTTCCATGATATGAAGGGCTGACCAACCTGGTTTGGTTGATGGACATTAGGATGGCAAAACCTGTATATGAAATACTTATAATTACCGATTTTCTTGGTTCTTCCATCTTTAAACCTAGTTCAATCTTTACCTTTTTGTTGTCTATATTTCTGGCTAATAATATCAATGATGACCTCACACATACTTTAAACAATCATTTTCATCACGTATATTTAAACTACAATTACTCTCGCACAAATTCTTCATATTAAGACGGATCAAATAAAATGAATATAAGATAAAGAAACGGATATATCCGTCTTAAGAGACCAATTATAATTCTCGTATTCAACTAACCATACATAAATTTAAACACCCTACATGTTAAGTCCTTTATTTGTCCTTAACTTATCCAACAACAATACTAAAATGAGAAATGGGTTAATGACAATTGACATGACACGAGTTTTTCTATAACATTGTGATCATCAAATTTTTTATAAAATATATAATTTAGATTTCTAATATGAGATATTGGATATTTCGGTTTATAAGTAGATACTTCAAACTCAAAGCGTACAACATAAAAGTAATAGCATTTCACTCTTTTCTAAGTATACACTCTAATACTTTTCTGTTATAACTAAAAGCGGGATTTTAAGAGGGGCCAAGTCAATTTAAATTTTCTTACCAGTAAAATCGATATATCGAAGTTTTAGTGCAATTCAGTGAGAACATTTTGGCAAATATTAATCCAAGCTTCCAAGTTTATGATCCTTTATACTCCCAACAATTTTATTTATTGTTCCTCTTTCCCTTTCCATCCATTTTTCTTATTGTTCTCTTTTTCCTTTTTTGGACAATTTTGTGTGGTTCAAAATCAATTTAATGTGGGGTTATGTGTATTGTGTGGTCCAAATTGATTCCCTTATTTTATATGCCAAAAAAAAGGGGTACAATAAATGAAATTGGAGGGAGTATATTTTTAATGATTATAAAAAATATAAATATTCTATTTAGCAACGTGATTTTAGCATTAATCACCACTTCACCACTTAAAAAAAACCATCTTAATATTAATTTCGATGGAATGTAATTTAAGTAAGTCTTTAGAGAGATGATAATTTATCGTGAGAATATTTTGCAGTTTAATGAAAAACAATACCAGAAGTAATGAACAAATAAAATAGATTCGCTTAGTCATTTACTTTTTTGTAAGTGAAAAACTAAAATATAAAGGCGAGAATCTAAAGTCGGCCACAAATTAATGATTTTTAACACCAAAATGTAATATGTTGTAACACCCCGGCCCAAACCTAAGGTCGGGAGCGGTCACTCACGGTAGCTCGCCAGACAGTGTACATGGCCCACAAATCAATACGGGTACTTTCCAGCGTATTTTGTCCTCACTCATGAGCATCCTGGGAACCTTCTCAGGAGGTCACCCATCCTAAGACTACTCTCAGCCAAGCACGCTTAACTGTGGAGTTCTTTCGCAATGATAACCAGAAAAGAAAGCGCACTTTGTTGATATGAGTAGTACTTTCAATCCCTTTAAGCACTGGTCATATTTTAAGTCAATCAATGAACCTCTTCAAGGAGTTATCCCACCCGAATAAGGTCTTTGGTTGAGTGAAGTATTACATATGTGGGATTAGTAAAACTTACCATCTCAAAGAAAAGGAAAAAACGATCCATAGATTGTACTCCCTCCTATTCACCATTTTATTCTCTATTTCCTTATTCGGATTATTCGAGTTTTCTTCCCTATTTCCTTTTTTGGGTTGATTTGTGTGGTCCAAATTAAATTACATATGGAGTAGTGTGTTTTGTGTGATCCAAAATTGGTTTCTTATTCCTTGTGCAAAAAGGAAAGGGAAAGAATATAGTGAATATGAGGGAGTAGTATATAGTGGGCCGGGTTGTTTCATCCTATTACTGCCTAACTTTTTCCCTCCTTGGTAACTGTGTGTCGTCGTAATTATCGGCGCCTCTTAATTTTGTTAATTGAATGATGGAAGCCGAAAGGAGAAAGGATTGAGTTTTGCTGGGTGGTGTTGGCGCCTCAAAGGTGGTCGGATCAGAGTTTTCTAGGGTGATGGACTGGTGGCGGCGATTGCAAGGACGGGTGTGTCGATAACAGCCTTGAGGCAACGAAGAGATGGGGCTTGACTACTGGAGGTTAAGAATAGTAGTTCACTGGTTCCCACTTTTTTATTCTCTTTTGAATGGGATTTTCTTCTGTTGGGCTAACCCTTTCTATTGGACCCGTCCTATGTTATAGGACGGTCCTATAGGAGAGTTACTGATTTGTTATTTAGGCATTTGTTTCATGCGCTTCCAGCAGGGGCTAAGCCTTGCTTTGGGCCAATGTCAGCAGGGGGCTTTGCCCCTTCCCAACAGTAATAAAATCCGCCACTGATTTTATTTACTTAATTTCAAACTAGTTTAGTCCCCGTGCAATAAAAGCAAAATATATAGGATTTTTTTAATAAATTATTTATATAGTGGTATCTTATTAATTGTTCATATTTCTCATCATTATATTTTGCTTTGATAAAAAAAAAGTTGTAACTGACAATTAATTAAGAGAATCAAGTAATGTGCTGAAATGTATTTTAAACAAAATATTTTTTTATACCACAAAGCTAATTATTTCTATTTTTAACTTCTCTTAATTTTTTTCACAAAAATAATAATAGTGATTTACAATTTTGTTTTATATTTTAATTAAAATTTATAGTTTAGAGTTTATTGAAAATAAATATAATAAAGATTAATTTTAATGAAAAGATAATAATTTAATGAAATAAAATATAATTATTAGTTTCCTTATTTAATGAATGTACTTCATTGTAATTGTCTTCCTTGTTCAAGAAGGTGTTTTTTTGGAGAGAAAAATTGTGAGATTACCTATTCTTTTAGTAGACAGGGAATTTAGTTTTGTATATTGAGAATCCTTATAGTAATCCTTATATTTAATTTAACTTTAGTAGATGACACGACGTTAGGAATTGACAGCATTTGACGTTGTTTAAATATACACAAATTCTCATTATAGACGGACACTCTCCGTCTATACGTATAGACGGATACCATTTTCCCTCATAAAATATCCATTTGCCATAAAGTGGGAAGCACATGGAGGATGCCCCACCTTGTCCCCCTACCCATTTTATTAGAGGTCTTTACCCGTCTGTTTGCCCCACCCGTCTATACCAAGACCTATTGTTAAATATATAGGTGATGTGTGAGTGTGTGACCTTTTTTTTAAACATTTGCTACCTCAATGATCACTATGCAAAACCGCAAATATTGAAATATATAAGATACTATTATAGAAGTTATGTTGTCTTTTTAATATGTACGGAGTACTTGGCAGGCAATATATATTCAATTGTGCGTGCAAAAGTAGACCAACATAGACATCAAATGACACTAAAATTAAAAATTTATTAAACCGTGTTATAGAAAAACTAGTGTCAATCTTAAATTTTACATTAAAATAAGGGTTATTTAATGGAAATACTCTGAACTATTGCATCCCTTCTCAAAATACTCCAAACTTTGAATTAACTAGTAATACTACCGACTAATGCACCCCTTCCCATCTAATGAAATTGCTCTCTTTTAACCTAATGCAATAAGTAATGTGTTAGGTGACCCCACTCTTTTCTTCCTTTAAAGCTTCATCTTCTTCCTCTTGCATTTCCAAGGGATACCTGCATTTTTTTTTTATTTGTAAATTCTCTATCTTAATATACCAACATCACAATTCATCATTAATACTTAATTACAAGCTCCATTTGTCAAGGGTTATCATCTTTAGTGAAGATTTCTTGACCACGTTTCTCACATAGCAATCATCGGGAAATTCACCTAAGATCTCCAACGTGCAAACTGGCCCCACTCTAACACCACGCCAACCACCACCCACGAGCGACGATCCCAAACAAACACTCCCACAACCCCGCGCAAACCATACCTGACCAAACTCAAATCGTCGGGAATCTGACCTTCATCCCCAAAACGATCTCACAACAATGCGAACTGTCACTTATCACTGGAAATTGACCTTTACCCTAAAAAACACCGTTAATTTTCCGGAAATCTCGCCGTGAATCAACCCTCACCCTCATAAACCCTATAGATGTAGACCCCAAAATTAGTCGATGGTCTTGAAATCCGTGGACAAGAGCAATGTCCTCGATGCTTAAATGATGGGCAATTGAGGCGGAAATTAACAAATCACACTTTCCCAACTATCATAAATTCACAACCAATCCAAACCCATCACTAAATTTATATTCAAAATATACAAGTATCAACATTGCATTCCCAAAATTACCTGGTCTTAACTGAGACAAGCGAAACGAGACCGAAAATGAAGGACATGACTGTAATACCTCAGATTTATGAGTTGTTGGGTATTCTATCGAGTAGGGCTTACTCTGTCGAGTAAGTTAGTTTTGCATTCTGGAGTACGTTCTGCCTAATGGGTACTCGATCGAATGAGGGCAACTCAATTGAGTACGCGGTACTCGATCGAGTACCTTAGTTACTCGATCGAGTATGACGGGTTTTACGAGTACTCGGCCGGGTTTTGATATTAATGTGTGAAGAGTATATAAAGAGTTTTCGTCTTTTCCTTTTTACTTTTATTTTAGTTCCAAACTTTTTACAAAAGAAAACAAAACAACGACGTTCTTCTCTTCACTCATTGCTATCAAATCAAATGCTAGAGTTGTCGGATTTCAGAGTTCTTTATACCTTTGTGATCGTCGTATTGTGGGTAAGATCTTTGTACCGTTTTTATGTCAATTCGTTAATATTGTTTAAACCTTAAATAGGTGAATTGGGGGTTATTGGGATTATTGATGTTATAGAATGTCATTATGTGGTTATGTGATTATAGGAGGTGATTTCGTAGAAGAAGGTTTTTGATCCGCTGCTTGTGGTTGATTATTGGTGATTTTATTTCAGGTAGGGTTTCCCTACTCAGTTATTGTGTAAATGTTATAAGATGGTTTGTTGATTGATTGGCATGTTGTTGTATCATTAATTGGTATTGGCATTCTTTACATTCGTTTTGTGGTTGGTTGTGTTGTATGTGGTTCGCGAGGTGCGCTCTCGGCTAAGTGGAGTCACTTGCGGGAGTGGATTCACGCCCTTGATTCGCCCCTTGTGGTTCCCGTCACAAGGGGGATGTGCACATTAATGGACATGGGTTATTCGCTCGATGGAGATGAGCGGGCCTTTGGTGGGAAAGGCTGCCGTTCCCCACCGGCGGTGTGGAATATCTATTATGATGAATATTCTGGTAGGGCTATACACTATAGTGTACAGTTAGATATTTGGTATTGTGACGGATTTGGAGGATTTTGATTGTGTAACTGTCTGTTGTATTGTCTTATATTGTTTTTGCAGTAACTGACCCCGTTTAAATGTTTTGAAAACTGTGGTGATCCATTCGGGGATGGTGAGCACTTGTCTAGCAGGTATATCTTGGATGTGCGCAGGATTAGCTGGGGATAGAGTCACCACGATTCAGAGTCATTGTCTTCCGCTGTGTGGTCATAATACATTTGTTACTTTAGTTGGTTTTTGGTTTGGAACAGTTGTATCTCACTTTTCAGTTTGGTTTTGATGTAATCACATTAAACTTATTTACTTAAAGTACGTTTCTGGATGGTTACTTTTGATTATTATGCCTCGGGTAACTGAGATGGTAGCATTCTCATGCGCTAGGTGGTGTTGGTAAGACACCTTGGTGTATGGGGGTGCTACAAAGTGGTATCAGAGTCACGATTTTAGAACCTGTAACTAATAAACCCAATGAATGTAGAGAGTCAAATTAAAATGAACCCGGGTAGGAGTTGTTAGGAGCTAATGCAAAGGCTTGGGAGACGTCCTAAAGTCGCGAACTCGCCCTACAACATTGAACCGGTCACTATGGGGTATCATGGGATTACTACTTGTTACTGTTATTTCATATGCATATGTTGGATGAGTATGTGGTTGAATGGATGATGTGGGGAAAAAGATGAAGTTATTGTTGCATAAGAATATGATTTTTGATTAAGTGCATGTTATGTGATCAAAGGTGGAATTTATAATGTGGCTATGCTAGTAACATGTGATTAGGGGATGAGATATGATTATACATGATTTTGTTTGCGTAAAGTTGTATAATAAAGGCATGCGGGTAGTGTAATCGTGAGCATGACTCGATCAAGCGGGGGGAACTCGATCCAGTAGGGTGGTCTCTATGGAGTATGCTGGGCTCGATCGAGTTGGTATGTGTATCCGTTTGGCAGTAGCTACTGGAGTCGTGTTACTTGATCGAGTAAGGGGTGTACTCGATCGAGTGTCTAGTACTCGACCGAGTACGTATGTGATTCGATCGAGTACGTTTTATGTCAATTCTGGGTAGCTTCTGGAGTTAGGGTACTCGATCGAGTTTGTGGCTAACTCGATCGAGTGACCCCTACTCGATCGAGTATGTGTGGTTACTTGATCGAGAAAGTCCTGATGCGGGTCATATTTGCTTTGAGCCGTAGGCTATGTGCTTACCTTTATCTCCCTTTTATAGCTCAAAGATATACCGCCAAAGACACCAGCTTTGTACGTTTGGGCTCAAGAGATGAGTGTTGAGGAGATTGCCAAGATGCTTGAGCATCAAGACACGCTTACTGAAACCCTCAAGAAGATGGGGAAAGATAAGGAGGCCGGGGTAGACTTTGCCAAGATGAGCATTAAGATATCTCGCTTAAACCCCACTACCTATGTGGGTACAGGTGCGCCGATTTTGCTCGATAACTAGCACCGTGAGATGGAGAATATCCTAGGGGTGGTACATTGTCCGGAAGAGTTTAAGGTGGAACAAGCTGTGTTTTACCTAAGAGATTCAGCTGGGGATTGGTGGGTTAAGGTGAAGGACAATTCCTTAGACATCTATAAGAAGCAGGGTTAGACTGTAACCCAGTGGTCTGAGTTCAAGAGAGCTATGAGGCAGGAGTTCGTGCTAGAGCATGTTCGTAGCAAGCTACATGATGAGTTCGATTCTTTCAAGATGACTGGGGACATGACAGTGACAGAGTACTATCATAATTTTAACGAGAAGGCAAGGTATACTGAGGATGTGGGGCTAAATCAGGAGAAATTAGCACTTCTCTTTGAGAAAGGGTTGACTTATCAGATTATGGAGAAGCTACCGGTGGAGACTCTTACCGATGTGAAGGAGGCTTATGAGAGGGCTAGAGGGGCTGAGATCTTGGTCGAAATGGCCAAGGAAAACAAGGAGAAGGGCTCGTAAAAGAGGAAGGCTGATAGCGAGGGTGGTGTCCAATCTAGTTACAAGCGGGGTAACCACAATTAGGAAAGGGCTTATTCTTCTAGGTTAGGTTTTAATAGAGTATCTTCTTATGGGCATGGTCGTGGTAGCAGCAGCAGCTGGGGTATCGCGTGTTTCAACTGTGGCGGTGTTGGTCACAAGAGGCAATGAGTGTACTAGTGCAGTGGGGAAAGGCTTTCAGAGACAGTCTCAGGGGAGCTTTTCTTAGGGACCGACGCAGAGCTATGCTAGAAACAGACAAGCTGGGTCGTGGAACAACCAAGGAGGACAGAGTAACAACAATGGTGGGTTCAACAGCAATGGCGGTAATTCTTATCATAAACCGACGGCGAATACCAATCAGGTGTCAGCTACTAAGCCTTCTACATTAGCTAGTACAGTGCAAGTGGGTGGATAAAAGAGCAGTGGCAAACTGTTTATGACGGACAAGAAATCTGTTGAAGATGATGCACACGTGATCACCGATACTTTTCTTGTGAACAACGTTTCTACCTTTATTTTGTTTGATTCTGGGGCGTCACACTCATTTGTATCGTCAAGTCATGCTAGGTCTATGGGTTTGAGAGAGTTTGAGTTTGTAAACGATGAGGTTTTTATACCGTCTGGGGAGTCAGTGTCTTGTGCGAAGTTGTATAGAGGGGTGTCCATGGTTATTGGGCAAGTTGATCTTCCAGTTGACTTGTTGGAGTTTTATATGGTGGGTTTTGAGATGATATTCGGGATGGATAGGCTCGGTAAGTATAAGGCTAGGATAGACTGTCACCAACAGAAAGTTTCTTTAAGAGGTCTTAAGGGGGCTAGTGTGTTTTATCGTGGGTTTGTTATCAAACCCAAAGTCAAAGTGATTGCAGCGGTGACATTGAAGTCTTACTTGAGGAAGGGGTGTCCTTTGATCCTATGCCATGTGAAAGATACTAGTATGATGGAACCGACAACAGCTGAGATACCAGTGGTGGGGGAGTTTCCAGATGTTTTTCCAGATGAGATACCGGGTTAACCACCAAAGAGAGAGATAGATTTCAGTGTGGAGTTGAAACTAGGGACGGGACCGATCTCTAAGGCCCCGTACTGTTTGGGTCCTAAAGAGTTAGATGAGCTGAAGAAACAGTTGAATGAGTTAGTGTAAAAGGGGTACATTAGATCTAGTGTATCGTCGTGGGGTGCACCAGTTTTGTTTGTGAATATGAAATATGGGAGCTTGGGGTTGTGTATCGATTACAGAGAGTTGAACCATGTTACAGTGAAGAACAGGTATCATTTACCAAGGATAGATGATGTTTTTGACCAGTTGGGTGGAGCTGGTGTCTTTTCGAAGATTGATCTAAAGTCGGGGTACCATCAGATGAGGATTCGGGATGAAGACATACCAAAGATAGCTTTTCGATCGAGGTATGGTCACTATGAGTATGTGGTGATGCCGTTTGGGTTGACTAATGCGCCAGCAGTGTTTATGGATCTGATGAACCGAGTTTTCAGCCAGTACTTGGATCAGTTTGTGGTGGTGTTTATAGATGACATCTTAGTCTATTCCAAGACTAAGGAGGAGCATGAGGAGCACTTATGATTGGTGTTGCAAACTCTCCGTGACAACCAATTGTATGCTAAGTTGTCTAAGTGTGAGTTTTGGTTAGAGAAAGTGGCCTCTCTAGGCCATGTGATCTCTAAAAAGGGTGTAGATGTGGATCCTTACAAAATTGAGGCGGTGTGTAACTGGGAGGCACCAAAGAATGTTGCCGACATTAGGAGTTTCTTGGGTTTGGCAGGGTACTATCGACAGTTCGTAAAAGACTTTTCCACGATTCCCAGACCTATGGCAGCTTTAAGGAGGAAAGAAAACAGGTTTCGTTGGGATGAAAGTTATGAGACGGCGTTCCAAACATGGCTATTGGATGACTTCTTTCCAAATCCATCTTGAGTCCACTAAGGACTGACTTTCATAAAGGACTCGTAAAAGTAACGGAAATGGTTTATGTCAGTTCGTTGGGCTGAGATAGACGGTCCAGTAGAATTTGTATGTCATGGTGGAATAGTTCGCTCGGAGAAAGGTAACAATGACGGATTACCTGATATTACTTGTAATTGTGTGATTTGAATGCTAGTGGGTATATTGTATGACGAAAATGAAGTATATTATTCTGTGTACATAAGTTTCAAAGTTTGTTACTGAATTTGTTTGATTTACTTGAATTATTAAGCACCTATGTTGTTCTTTGTTTCAAAGTTTAATTGCTTTGACTAATGTTGAATAGGTATAATTTGGTGTACTATCAATAGCTTTTTGCGGGTGGTAAAATGGATTGGAATGTCACAAAAACTCACTGAATTGATTAGCCAAATTTATTATAGGAATAACTAGTAAATGATTCGTTCAAGTTGCTTTGTAGTAGATTTAAACATACTCCACTTATGTAAGCATATCAATAGTGAGTATAAGTTTTTCTTAGCCACTAATAAATTTCATCCATTTCTCTTATAGTGGGTTAGGGGTTAGGGAATTAGTTGCGTATACTGAGATTCAGTGATCATTTTGGATGTTAATTAGCCCGTTGTATAGTTGAGACGGTATATACTGATATGTGGAGATGATTGAGTCGGTATACTGGCCCGTAGGGATCATTTGGAATGCTAGTTAGTGTGTTCTATATTTAAGACGGTGTATACTGACACGTAGAGATAGTGATGCATTTACTTATAAATTTTGGTAAATGGGAGTGATATATTGTTGTGTGGACTTGCCCTTCTATATTTGTATTTTGTTGCAGGTAAGACAGTAAATTTTATAGGCTGTATATGTACTTTAATTATGTTGAAACAGGTACGGGATGCAAGATAGATTGTTCGGCCAATACAAGGTGGTATTTTCATATTCATGTGTGTTTATTCTCATTCCCGTATTGCGTGGCTATTTTCACCTTTGGGTTGTATGGTTAGTCCATGCTGGATATGTAAGTACATTGGGTCTCTGTGTGTTTGTCACTCTATACTAGTGCTTATCAATCTCATTTGTTACGATCATTTCAATTCGGATCCTAGCTCATGTGTCGTGGACTAGGTGGCCGGATTGAAGTTACCCGGCCGTGGTTATATGGTGTAGCTCGTTACAAGTCTCGGGGTTACGAAAAGTTACCGTAGCCGTTGAATCGGATACGTATTGTATTCCGAGAGTATAGTGTCGGGTTACCGAAAGGCCGGTACTGTACTTAAGCTAGGACTGTTTATATCGATTATGTGTTATAGTACGATGATTGTCGTGATATGTGTTGTATCCCGGGAGCATGATGCTATTTAGATGTCCTACCGGGAGATCATTGGTTACTCTTTATGGTTGATTTAGCATTTATACGTTGACAACGGTCCACTATGTCGTCTTTGGTGAGGCGGTGCTTCCTTTTCTACGATGTCGTTTTTGGACGTAGTAAAGTGGGACACGTTTTGGTTGTTTCAGTTCCGTTATTACATAATTTATTTATCTTATTTATCTTTTATATATTGTATATGTTTTGTATTGTACTTACGTTATTACATTGTAATATGGCTGGGAGGACACCTGAGTTACTCCCCACTGAGTGTGGCATTCATTTTTTTTATGAATGATAGGTGACATGTCGGTGTTATATGCTATGGGTTACAAGACGAGTGGCTAGCGAGCGTTGTCGAGGCAACTATACACCCTTTTAATTATCGTTCGTTATTGCATTTTTTTTGGAAATTTGGAGGGATCCAAGATCCCTTGCATATTTCTATTCGTATTATGTATTTATTTTGTAAAAGTATTAATTAGGTTAAATAATTTTCAAATGTTTTCAGTGAACTCCGCAGTCATGCCTTGAAGTTTTATATATTTACGTAATTTCCGCTGCTAATTATATGTTTATTCCTTTATATAACCGCAGGCTTCACAGTTGGTATCAGAGCATAACGCTCTCGACACACATTCGTGTAACGCCATTAAAATTGGCCTAGAATTGGTGAGAGTGGGTAGAAATAAGGACTAAGTTTGGTAGCCCGTGTGTGTTTGTTACATGTTAAGTACTAATTTGTTTGTTAATTTTGATAGGAATCGACTTCCGAGTTGTTATCACGTGAAGAAAAGATCAAGTGGTCATGTAGAATACTAACGGTTCGACTAGTCGAATAACGCTTTTATTTTCTCGTATATTCTCCTTTTTAATGGTGCTCTTTGCTTTATTCTTTTGATATCAATGCATATTTATCATTTCATTTCCCTTATTTATTTTGGACACTAATCTTATTCCTTAATGTCAAGGATATTTGAACTCGACTTTGGAAATGTATCCCTTCTGACTTTTCCTCCATAGTTTGTTCTCCTTCCTACTTATTTTGTAGGTATTCCCCCTAACCTTTACCTTTAGGTGAGTTAATTACTTTTCTTTTCAGATTGAGCCTGAAGAGTCTTTTGTGAGAAATATTTTGGGAATACTTAAACCTAGATCTTTTCATAGGTTGTACACCCAGTGGTTAGACATGATCTTTGATGGATATAGTCATGTCATGTTTAGGACGAGACCATATTAAGTTCGGAGGAATACTTTTCATGGTATTTGGCTTGTGAATTTGGTAAAGTAAAGGGTATTATTCCTTATTTCTTGTCAAAGACATTCTTTGTTCCTGATTGGAAATCATCTTTCTGAGTTATCCTTCGTGTCTTATTTTTTTCCTCTCTGTCCTACCTTGCAGAAACCTTGCCTTTGACTTGCGGAATAGTGCAATTGTTGGGTAAGTTTAGGAAGTTTAGGTGAATGGTGTTTTGGAGATCGTGGAACTTAGATGCTCGATAAAGATTAAGTGTGTTTGATGTAGGGAACCGATTTTGCATGGATGAGTTTGTGTTTAGGACTAAACCTTGATATTTATAGTTGGTAACCTTTCTTGCTTCACGTTTGTGAGTTGATAACTGGTGAACAACCTTGTGGAAAGATAAGTTGAGTGAGATTAGTACGGATAGTGTTTTAACTAATTTTATGGCATCCATGGTTGTTTCGGTCACCATAAGGTATAGAGATAAGGGCTTGTCCTTCTGTGGTGGCATAAGAACATGCAGTTTGGCTAGGATATCTTTTGTCCTTTCGAACGCCTTTAGAAGTCATCATCCCACATCGTGTGGTCTGTCTTCTTGAGCTTCTTGAATATCGGTTCGCATATGATAGTAAGTTTGGAAATAAGACGGCTTATGTACTACACTTTACCTAGAAAACCTCATACTTCCTTCTCTATCTGCGGCTGAGGCATCTCGATTAGAGCCTTGATCTTGAATGGGTCAATCTCTATTCCCCTTTAACTGACTACATATCCCAGTAATTTGCCCGATGTTACTCTGAATGCATTTCTAAGGATTGTGTCTCATGTTGTACTTGCAAAGCCTAAGGAAGAATTTGCAAAGATTGACAATGTGGCCTTTCCTATCCTTGGATTTGACGATCATATCGTCGACATATACGTCTAATGCTTCATGTCATGCAACAAAGTCGTAGCCGTTTGTTGGTATGTAGCTCCGACATTGATTAATCCAAATGGCATAATGGTGTAACAATCGGTACCCCATTGAGTGATGAACGATGTCTTATGCATGTCTTCCTCGGCCATCTTGATCTGATTATAAGCTGCATACCCATCCATGAATAACAAGAGTGCGTGATCAGCTGTATTATCTACCATAATATCGATATGAGGCAACGAAAAGTCATCCTTCGGACGAGTCTTATTTAGATCTCTAAAATCAACACAACCCGGATTTGCCCATCCGTTTTGGGTACGGGGACTATATTAGCCAGTCAGTCCGAGTACTCATAAACTTTTATGAACCCGGCTTTGAACTGTTTATCGGCCTCTTCTTTGATCTTGAGAGCCCATTCTGTCCTCATTTGGCGAAGTTTCTGCTTCACTGGCTTATACCCTGGCTTGATTGGAATTAGGTGCTCGATCAAATATGCCCCTGTCTATCCCTGGCATGTCCTTGTAGGACCAAGTAAAAACATCCTTGAACTCGTGAAAAAGGCTAACGAACTGCGCCCTTTCTATGATCTCTAGGGTTGTCCCTATCTTAACTTCTTTAGGATCTAGGTCTGTTCCCACGTTAATTGTCTCAGTGTTTTCTATAACTGGTGCCTCCTGTCCCTCTTCTAGTATTTATTTTATTATATAATGAGGTAGTTTGATTGTGTCGGGTCAGGATCATCCTCAGTATCGTCATAAATAGAATTGCAATCAAAATAACACGAGGAGTAAGTAGAATCTTATTTAAAATTTGAAAATAGCTGAAACAAAGATGTCATCTGAGTTGTGGTCAGAGGCGGTAGAGGAACAACTTCTTGGAGATTCCCCAGATTACCGTTACTAGATGATGTTAAGCTACGAGATAAACTAGGAGAAATGATAGGAAAGGGAGTGACAATAAGGGGAGACTCCTTAACAACTTCTCTAGACTTAGACTCAGACTCTGACTCTAACTCCAACTCGAACTCGAACTCGTTGTCTTTTGGTTCTCATTTGAACACCTCTCCTTCACCAGTTGTGCGATTGAAGAGTATCCCTTGATTATTGGTCCACTTGATGGACTTTCTCCATAATGTCTATATCTTGGCTGGATATGCATTGGTGATTAGAGCTGTCGGATTGAAATGGTCGTGTGGGAGTATCATGGTAATGATTTCATCTTGGGCTACCCTCACAAACCGGTCTTCTCCAAACAGAAGGCTAACAGCTTGACCGTCGAGACAAGGTGTCTGACAAGTTTTGGCGACATGAGTTGTTTCTTGAGGAATGAAGTAACAGTCATGGAATACTTCAATTATAGCTAATCTGTTGCCTTCAAAGATCCAAGGCTCAGGAAATCCATGGAGATTTCATGATCCCCTTATTTGATGAAGTACCCATTCAGTTTAGGGTGATACGGACGCATCTGGATGCCTTGATATTTTCATTGATGGATTCCATGAGCATTTCATATGTCCTTTTTGGTGGGTTTGTACCGTAGCCCTAGGGGAATTTTCTACGAATTGCCTTCCTTGAAAGGTGGGAAGGTATTCTTTGTTATGGGGTTTAATGGCATTCCGAGAAAGTATCCCTGGGATTTAAGGATGTGGTTGACCACTAAGTTGGAGTAAAGATTGAGGCATAGAGGAGCGAGCTCGATCTCTATCATATTGATGATTTGAAATCCTCCCAATTCATGCACAGGGCCAGAAACAACTCGATTGTTGGACATTTTCTCGATAATAGCTTTGATTGGAGAAGATGTGATGGTGCGTCGAGTGGTATTTCAACCTTCAAATGGAGCGTGGACGTTACAGCTTTGGAAGCATGAATCCATGGCCTACAAAGAAGTATATTGTAGGATGCCACAATATCGACTATCTGTAAGTTGACTTTCCTTTCTTCTGGCCTAATGACCACAATGAGATTGACTAGCCCTACCACCTTGCGGCGGGTTCCGTCATAAGCACGAACAACTTGATTGGTTGGAGTTCAATCTAATTCTTTCAGTCCCAATTTAGATGCAGTTTTGAGTGGTATGACATTGACTGCAGAACTATCATCTATCAATGTCATTGGCACATTCTTCTTAAGAGATGTAATAGTGATGTATAAAGCCAGATTATAGGAAACTCTAAAGGGTTGCAGATTGATACGTGCATTTTATATAGTCCTTTTTGGCCTTTTTATGCACGTATTTCTATGCTATTATCGTAGTTTTATGCTACGAAATGCCCCGAATATGCTACTTTGGTTTGTTTTGTTCTATTTGCAGGAATGGACCAGAAAATAGTGAAATCGAGCCTTTTACCGTCCGTTTAGCATGCATTTGGAGGAATAGTGAATTTGGAGCGGGAAAGTAGCTATTTTGAGATGCGCAAAGAAGAAAGATAGCTAGGCGAGCAAAGGAAGAACTTCAAATTACTAGTGCCTACTTTGAAGATCCATATCTTGAGTTCTACAACTTATATTCAGGAGATTCTAGTTGGGGATGAAATCTTGTCCTCTTAGCTTTCCAACGCCACCAGAATCGCCCTGTTTTCCAAAGTAACGAAGAAATGGCAGCCATTTGAAGTTCAGTGCGCGAAGCAGGAATTGTGCGCTGGAAAGTACTCGATCGAGTACAATTATGTTCGATCGAGTCGTTTTTCTACTCGATCGAGTAGTTGCATTTTAGGGTTTACTCGATCGAGTAGATTTTCTATTCGATCGAGTGGTTTGAGCTTTATTTTACTCGATTGAGTAGTTTAAAAGGGCTCGATCGAGTGGTTTCTATTGAGCTCGGGCCTTTTTAGATTTAATCCGTCATTAGGTTAAATAAAAGTTCTATTTTCTTATAAATAGGAAGAGGGACGTCATTCATAACTCTCTTGCCTATCTCATACGCTAATTTACAATACTTTTTCCCTGTTACTTTTCTACTGTTCTGTGCTTTCCGGATTTTACTCTGTAATTCTCCTTTCTCTTTTCCTCTCTTTATTTAATGTTTATTCTTTTACCATTTGCTCTTCCCTTTATTATGTCTAGCTAATTTCTCTGCTATGATTAGGTGATTCGATGGACTGTTGTTAATTGCTAATTAGGTTTATAGATTTGTCGTTGTTGTTTTAGTCTATGTTGTTAATCGCTGCTATAATTGTATCCTGCTAGTTGAGTCGACGCAATTAGCTTATTTAATTTTGGTAAGCCTTGACCTAGACCAAAAGGTTGGAAGGGGTGAGACCTGCAGTGAACATTAGGACACCGTAGTGAGGGCGGAAGCTAAGCTATTTGTGCTTTAGGGCGAATTGAGACCGGAAGGAGATATTCATAGCCCCTTAGACCGACACATCGACTAATCTGTGACCTTGACTGCAATTGACTGACGTTCATTGATGACCCGAAATCCTAGTTCCCTCTCTCTTCCTTGTTAATTTCTCTTATTCTCTTTTTTCTTGCTTAATCTTGTTAGTTTAGTCAAAACAATCAAAATCCCCAGCTTGTGTGACCGTAGATAGACCGAATAGACAAGTAGATAGTGACCGCCTCCCTGTGGAGATCGACCCTACTTACCGCTGACTTCTGTTAGTAGTACTTAGGTATTTATTTTTGCTACTGAAACGACGGTATCAAATTTTGGCGCCGTTGCCGGGGAGGCAACTATTTCATTTGCTTGTTTATTTTTGTCTGTCTTTAGCCTCAAGGGATTAATTCTTTGAGGCAGTTCTCATCTTTTTCTTTAGTGTTGTTTTGATAGGTCCTACAGGTCCTACCGAGACAATTCTAGGTAAAAGATCGTCAAAGGGAAGGCTTGAGTACCTTTGATCTTGGCCATGGAGAGCAATGCAACGTCACTTGGGTTCATTCTAGATGACGATTTTGCTGAAGATAATGGTTACAGTGAATCTCCCCTTTTCAAAGTCGAGCTGGATGCGCTTGAGGCTGCGATTTACGGGACGGATTCCACTAAGGAGGATGATGAGAAGACAGTTGAGTCAGTGATCGCTCCCAGCACGGAAGAGGTAATATCTTCCTTTGTTAATGATTCCATCACTGAGAGCGACCACACCGAGGTAGTTGACGATAATTATATTATTGTTTGCTTAAATAGTACATTGCCTCATTTTACTCATGCTTCGTATTTTAATACTATACCCCCTCCTTGCTGGACGATTAATTTAATAGTTTTTCACCGTACTTGTCGTCAGAAATTTGTCAACCTGAATCAGCACCCTAGATTGTTACTGATTGCTCCCGAGCTCCTTTATTTTGTTGACAAATTTAGGAGCTCTTATAGGAAATTTGTTAGACTTAAACGTTTATACATTTTATTTTCCTATTTCACAATTATACTTTGGTGCTACTTATGCTCTTGTGTAGCACATGCGCAGTTATATGATCTACTGTTAAGAGCTTTGAGTTGCTTTGATTCTGACTGACTGGAGCAGCTGTTGAAGAAAAAAAGGTCAAGCTGGGACCTGTCTGAAGCTAGCGCTACCCGGAAGGCAACCCGGAAATTTAATTTTCAGTTGTTTTTCGAACCTTAAATTTCTTTTTAGTTGTAATAATTGGTCTTCGTACCATAGACTATATCAGTTATGCTTGTTTTGTTAGTTTTGCGGGCTGTTTTTATTGCGTCTTTGCAGGAATATACTAAGGATGACTCGATCGAGTACTTTTTGTACTCGATCGAGAGCTTTTGCTGCTAAGTTTACTCGATCGAGCATTTATTCTACTCGATCGAGTACCTGTAAAGAGAGAAGTCTTCGATCGACCACTATTCTTCTTCGATCGAGTGCCTTTGGACGCCCATTGCTTGGATTAGCTTCTTGTGACGGTATTTGGCAGCTGTTTGCGACCTCCCTCGTTGCTGACTGGTTTGGGGAGGTCCCTTATTTGCGTACTCTTGTGAGTTTTCCGCATTTACTCTCTTTTTCTTTTAGTTTGCATTTCCTTTCCATGATTTGGTACAATGGGGGCATTGTACGGTTTGGTTTGGGGAGTTTATGCATCCATATCTGTGTCTGCATGTTGTTTTTATTGCATTTCTGTTGCCACGTTTAATTTCTATATGCATTGTTGTTTATTTTTTATAAAATTCAAAAATCTCAGAAAAAAATAAAATTCAAAAAAATTCAAAAAAAACTTCACGTTTATTTTTGCATATAGGTTGAGTCGGAACGGTAGATTTCAATGATGAAATTGCATTGCAATTGTCTTTTTGCTTAAGCCTTGCATAGACTACTATTATCTTTTAGCCTTGTCTTATTGCATATCCACGAGTTTATGTTGAAATTTAGCTGAACGAATAGACTTGACCTGAGATTTTGGCAACCTACTTATAATTTCTAAGGAGTTAGAGCCGTATAAACCGGTGTCATTTGTGACCAGTTTCATGTAGGATTGTGAGTATTTACTCCTTGCATAACATGTTCATCAATTTGCACGTATATGAAATTCAATTGCTTTTTGCCTGCATACATTCGGGTTTGTGGTTGGTGTCACATGCAGGGAGGTGCTTACATTTCCCCTTTCTTTCATTTTTACCCATTTAACTCCACATTAGCCAAATTTGCCTGTTGACCCTTAGCTACATTCCAAATTTAGCCTGCCTTGTCAAGCTAGTTTAGTGTATGTTTTTGCGGTATTTATTTTATTGTGCCAAGTTTGGCTTGTTTTATATTGAACCGGAGTTGGTAATTTATGAAGAAAAGGAGGATGATGAAAAGAAACGAAAAATGAAAAGAATAAAATAGAAGAATAAAAAAAAAGAAAAAAAAAGATTTCGAAAAGAAAAAGAAACCGAAAAAAATAGAAAAAAAAGAAAGAAAAAGATGTTGTTTGATGAGACGGTTTCACTGCTATGCTTTATTTACGTTTATTGAGGAGTATTTTCAGTTCGGTTTGGTGAGTTTTGTGCCAAATGAAGGGCATATGTGCTTTATTCATAATTGGGTTGGAAATGGATGTTGTCATATGGTTTTGTTTAGGTACTAGCTTGGCCGCCTATACCTCCACATTCCCATAACATGTTTTGTATTTTCTTACCCATTGCCTCACTTTACCATATTTTTGTAAGCCCTCGGCTGTGACAAAACCTTGTTTGGTTGGAATGTGTGTACGGTAGCTAGAATTGTCTATCATATCAGCTGCATGCATGTCTATGTGGGTCGTAGTTTAGGTGAGCAACTATATTTCTTTCTCTCTTACATATATATGTTCACCCTTTGCTTCATGAGAGAAGAGTGACCCGTGAGAGTCCATTATTAAAGGTCTTGCATGGTCGACGGCTAAGCTATTTTATAAACATCCTATAACTCGTTTGCATTTGACTGCCTTGCTATAAGTGTTAGTCTGCTTGCATTAAATTGGTTTAAGTGGGCATTTGTAGCTAGCTCTGAGTTATCTTTTCCGTTCCCTTAGTTTGCATTTAGTTTACTCGAAGACGAGTAAAGGTTTGGTTTGGGGAGATTTGATACGTGCATTTTATATAGTCCTTTTTGGCCTTTTTATGCACGTATTTCTATGCTATTATCGTAGTTTTATGCTACGAAATGCCCCGAATATGCTACTTTGGTTTGTTTTGTTCTATTTGCAGAAATGGACCAGAAAATAGTGAAATCGAGCCTTTTACCGTCCGTTTAGCATGCATTTGGAGGAAGAGTGAATTTGGAGCGGGAATGTAGCTATTTTGAGATGCGCAAAGAAGAAAGATAGCTAGGCAATTCCAATTGAAGATGAAATCTTGTCCTTTTAGCTTTCCAACACCACCAGAATCGCCCTGTTTACCCAAGTAACGAAGAAATGGCAGCCATTTGAAGTACAGTGCGCGAAGCAGGAATTGTGCGCTGGAAAGTACTCGATCGAGTACAATTATGTTCGATCGAGTCCTTTTTCTACTCGATCGAGTAATTGTATTTTAGGGTTTAATAAATCGAGTAGATTTTCTATTCGATCGAGTGGTTTGAGCTTTATTTTACTCGATCGAGTAGTTTAAAAGGGCTCGATCGAGTGGTTTCTATTGAGCTCGGGCCTTTGTAGCTTTAATCCGTCATTAGAATAAATAAAAGTTCTATTTTCTTATAAATAGAAAGAGGGACGTCATTTGTAACTCTCTTCCCTATCTTATACACTACTTTACAATACTTTTTCCCTGTTACTTTTCTACTGTTCTGTGCTTTCCGGATTTTACTCTGTAATTCTCCTTTCTCTTTTCTTCTCTTTATTTAATGTTTATTCTTTTACCATTTGCTCTTCCCTTTATTATGTCTAGCTAATTTCTCTGCTAGGATTAGGGTATTCGATGGACTGTTGTTAATTGCTAATTAGGTTTATAGATTTGTCGTTGTTGTTTTAGTCTATGTTGTTAATCGCTGCTATAATTGTATCCTGCTAGTTGAGTCGACGCAATTAGCTTATTTAATTTTGGTAAGCCTTGACCTAGACCGGAAGGTTGGAAGGGGTGAGACCTGCAGTGAACATTAGGACACCGTAGTAAGGGCGGAAGCTAAGCTATTTGTGCTTTAGGGCGAATTGAGACCGGAAGGAGATATTCATAGCCCCTTAGACCGACACATCGACTAATCTGTGACCTTGACTGCAATTGACTGACGTTCATTGATGACCCAAAATCCTAGTTCCCTCTCTCTTCCTTGTTAATTTCTCTTATTCTCTTTTTTCTTGCTTAATCTTGTTAGTTTAGTCAAAACAATCAAAATCCCCAGCTTGTGTGACCGTAGATAGACCGAATAGACAAGTAGATAGTGACCGCCTCCCTGTGGAGATCGACCCTACTTACCGCTGACTTCTGTTAGTAGTACTTAGGTATTTATTTTTGGTACTGAAACGACGGTATCACAGATCTTCATCAGAGAAAGTAACTATGTTACTTAGCTTTGCAGCGTCCTGGAGGACGAAATTAACCATGTCGTCAGGTGTTGAGTCAGATGACATATTGAGCATTGCCAGAGCTTGTATTAAAGCTTGCTGATGTGGAAATGAGCTAGCTATCAATTGACAGACTATAAGATCAGCCTTGGTCTTCTACAATTGTTTCATCAACAGGTCAGTAGCTAATTCCTCATTTGTGACAGTTTGAGGTATGGTACTGATGTGAGGTGGCTTTGTCGTCTAAGCTCTCAATCAAACACTATTTGTATTCTCGAAAAACTACTCTTAGTAGAGTGGTAAGTAATGGTCGGCTCCAAAGGAACGGATATTGGATTAAGCTATCAAATGCAAGTAGTTATGCCTTTAAGTCACAATTTGGGTTGAGTTGAGAATGTAATCTAAACTACTTAACAAGAGAAATGTAAACAAATAGAAAGTAAAGCAAAGTAGTAAATGGGGGTGTAAACAATTGATTAAAGATACTAGGGTGCCATGAGTTCATACGGGAATCATGATGAGATCACATAAATAAGTTTCATAGATGCAAGCAATTTATTGTTGTAGTGTAATCGAGTTAGTTTATATCTTATAATTCCTAGGGAGTTTAGGGTCTCGGAGCTGAGTCGGTCACAACTTTACAACATCTACAACGACTTAATTCTCCCTATTCAATTATAGGCATGGTCTAACAAGCCTTGAGTTAGTTTATGTCTTACAAGTCTTGTTGAAAGGATACGAGAATCATGCTAGGTTGTCAATCAAGCATTTCATCTAGCATAACAGGTGCATAAGTTGAAACTACAACAAACAAGCATTCATATGGACTTATTAATTAAATATCTACCCCACGATTAACTCCCCTAATCCCCCACTATCCCTAGTTAGGCAAATACCCACTCATTATCATGGAAATCATGTTAACAATGATGTCAATCATCTTAACAAGTGTAAACATGATGGATGAGTAAATAATAAACAAAGATTAAGTAAAGAGTTAAGAAACTTTACCAAACTTATGATGAACAAATGAAAAGGAGAGAACAATAAAAGAAAACTTGATTGATGATGAAGAGTTGTCAATTCTCCAATAATCCCAAATAATCTTCAATTACCCAACTAGATCTAATAATTCTTGAACAATAATTAAGGAAGGATTAAAATGTAATTAAGCTAATTGATGTCTAATCTACTCTAATGACTTGATGCTAATCTCCTATTACAAGGGAGTATTTATACTAAGTACAAGTATTAGGTTAACTAAGAGCTTAAATGACGTTTAAGCCCCTTAAATGAGGTCCAACGCCTTGCAAGCCCCGGCATGGGACGCACGTCATCCTCTTGATGGACGCCCATCCTGTATTGAAAAACGCACGTCTTGCTTTGGGGACGCTCAGGCAGAACTTAGGGACCCTCGTCCTCCTCAGTGGGACGCCCGTCTTGAAGGGAAGAATTGCTTCTTCTTCATTTGGTTGTCCCCTAACTTGTGGGGATCCTTCAAGGGTCGTGGGGGTCCTTCGTCATTACCCATTTACTTGTTCTATCAACTTAGGCCTTTTGTATCGGTCTCCTCTTTGATGCTTGGTCGTTAGATTCGATCAATTTAGCTCCCTTTTTGCTCCGTTTAGGCAAGGCTTAGCACTCCTCCCCGGCCAAGGGCACCAAAACCTCATAGAATATGCAAAAATAGGAAGCTTAAGATAGAAACGACCCTAATACATGCTAGAAAGCATAGGAACGGGGCTATTTAGGGGTCTAAATGTGCGTAAATATGAGTCACATCAAATATCTCCAAACCGAACCTTTGCTCGTCCCGAGTAAAGAGGTGACTAAAACTATGACCTTTATTTATACCATAGCCAATGTGAGATAATTAGTGGGTCTCACTCCGCCCCTTCAACTCACAACAAGACATCAATGAGGTAAGATGCCTTCTTGCAAGGCAAGGTGGGGCTTGCCAAAATGGCAATGCATCCAAACATTAAGCACACAAAAACACGTCAAAGGATGCATCTACAAAAGAATAGCCACTTTCCTTATCTAAGTTGCGGAAATCATCTAAAAGGGAAGCAATTTAAGGGTACATACTCCATCATAGATATTAGTTCTCCTAGTTACTAAGTCCAAGAGGATACAAACAAGTCACCTCCAAGTTGTGTTAAACTAGGCTACTTTCGTCCACAATTGGTAAATGCTTTTGTCAAGAGCCAAATCCCTATGGTGTTAGAAAACACTGTAGGATCGCAGAATTCCCCCTCTAGCCTAGACAAGAAGAAGGGTCGTTCTCTCTCCATCATGCAACAAAGATAGGATCATCAATGGATAAAAGGGATTCAAAGTATATGAGTTTCATGATAGTTGTTTACTTTTGGGTTTATTCTCCCCTCCCCCTCCCCCCCCCAAATTTTTGTAGCATTTAACGATTAAGAACATTTCATGCCATTTTTTGATGTTTGGCATTTTCATCTTTGCATTTTTTGAACATTTTGAAAGTAAGCCTATTTGTAGCAAGAGTACTTCTATAAAAGCATAGGAGTCTATTTTTGCTCCTCGTTTCATTTGAGAAATTGAAAACATTTTTTACATTGATCTTGGAACATGAACTAAATTTGATGTTTTTGTGCCCATTCCCTTTTTGTTGACAAAATGATGATAGAAGTGCAAGGACGGTTTCATGGCATCAAAGGTCACCTTGGAATAAACGGTAGCCAAGGAGTTATCACACCACAAGGTACTCTTGACTAGGCTTAGTCCATGGGTCAAAAGATACTAGTATGATACATCTTAGGGTGTCTTGAGGGTATTCTAGCAGACAAAATCTCAAGGAGAAAAATTATCTACAAGGGCCTTGTATACACTTGTCAAGCTTCCCAAATAGGCATTTTCACAAAAAATTTCTACCATGCAACTACATGCCATGATGCAACTAACATATACTCCCTCCTATTCACTATTTTCTTCCCTATTTCCTTAAACGGATTATTCAGGTTTTCTTCCCCTTTCTTATTTTGTAAACTTTTATTCTTATTTTATTTATCTCTCTCTCCTATTACCAAACCCCACCCAACTTTTACTCTTATTTTATTCATCCCTCTCTCCTATCACCAAACTCCACCTAACTCACAATTCCTTATTTAATTCCTAATTATTCATTCATATCTCCAATTCACAGACCCCACCATCTTCCTTTATTCATTCTTTAATCATCTCCTAAAATCTTGTGTCCACATCAAAGGGGAAGAAAATCCCGAATAGGAGGGAGTATACAACTTTAATGCATATGCTTCTATCAACTAAAATGCCATATAAACTAAATGCAAACTCTTGACAACACATAGGTTCATACCGCATCAACAAAATGTAGCCACATTGTCATTAATATGAAGGAGATTTGGAAAGATCATACCATGCAGTCTTCTATATCCCTCATGCTTCGAATGTGGCGTAGTCGTCTCCATATGATAAAAGTGACAAACAAACAAATATATACATTTTTATGCTACAAAGAAAGAAAATGTAATTTTTTTAATTTTTTTAATTTTTTCATTTTTGAAATAGGTTAGGTGTTAGATGGTTAGATGTTAGAATTTCCCATCCCACACTAGTATGAACATTGTCCTTAATGGACAAAACGATAGGAAATTATGCAAGTGTAAATGCATGAAGCAAATGATGCATGAATTCTATACTAAATGCATACTACATGAAATATATTATAAATGATGCAAACTAAACTAGACTATATGATGCATGCTTTCGATTAGGTTGGAGAGCTAATTTAAATTAACTCGGGATGCTTGTGACTAAACTTCTCCAAACCGGTTAAAGCTATGGAGGGAGTTTGGCCACAAGGCCATGCATGCTATGCAAATTGTCGTTTTGGATTTTCCTCGAGGGAGAAAAATTTGTCATCACCTTGATGTTGCTAAGGTGGAAAAAGTCCTTTGATGTTACTAGGACACTCACTAGACAAAAGCCAAAACAACAAGAATTATTCTAAACTATATTATTATACAAATCAATTTTTGACATTGGAATAAGAGAGGAAGAAAGAGCTTACAAAAGTCATGGTGGGTGCCTCTTACCCTCCTCCACCAAGCAAATGCCAAAGAACTCTTTCATTTATCATCATCATCCCTTTCAAGCTCATCACTCCAATTCATTCTTGACTCATCACTCTCATAAAAGTCCATGAACTCATCCCCCTCACTGTTCACTGTTGGAGTAATAGTGCGATCACAAGATTAAACATCATAATTAAATCTCATAATAAGAATACGTAAGGGATGATTCATTATATAGTCAACTGATCAACATTAATCAGTAATGATTGGCTAACTAGAGTTTAACATTACTGTCATTTGACGGTGGTGATCAATTGATCCCTTAAGCCCTATAGGACAATTCTCTTAATAGATAAGTTGATTAATTGTATATCGATACAAGTTGATTAATTCCTTAAAATTGAAGAATTGTTTTGTTAGTGAGAATATTTATATCTTATTCTAATTTGATTAAATAAGATTTATTTTAGTAATTAAATGATTTCATTACTAAAATTGATTATTGTTTATGAAACAATTGAGATATGAATGAATGGTTAATAGTAATTACAAAATGTTGTGAATTATATTAACATGACCCAGTTTAAACCATGTAATTGGGAGTTACTAGACAATTTGTTATATGTAATTTAATTAATGTATATAATGATATTTATTTGATAAATATGCATTAAATTAATTAATAACATGTTACATACTACATGTGACATATTATGTGACAGATGACAAATTAACAACATAAAATGGAAGTCCATTTTACCTAGAGTGACCGAAAATTCGAGGGTGGAATGAAGGAGTTAGTGGATGATTTGTTTTATATAATAAAATTGACATAATCATTCCTACTCTAACTAGCCTTACACCTACTATTCTTGTGAAGAACAAAAGCTAAAGCAAGAAGGCCATGCATTGGCCTTCCTTCACCCTTCAAACCGGCTCCCCCCTTTACAAATAGAGAATTTGTTCTCTATATTGATATTTATGCAACTTATGCAACATTCATTTTTATCTCCTCATCTTTTCTCTCTAAAATAGTTTTAGAAACACTAAAATTATTTATCTAATATTATAATATCAATATATTAGATTACTAGTGTAGTAATAAGAATATTCTTAGAATTATTTGAAGGATACTAGTACACTAATCTAGTTAATTAGTATATTAGATTTAAGGGTATTGTTTTGGGTGCAACAAGAGGAGGATCTCAATACTTGGGACTTAGCAGGATCATCCATAATACTTGAGCTCAAGAACAAATAAGGAAGGAGTCCTTATTTGTGCCCAAAATTTCGAACCAACAACAATGTAAGAACCATTGTTTTCTCATTTTATTTCTTATTAAGATATGCATGCACTAGATCCTTAGAATTCATATTAAAATGTTAATTAGTTCATCATTAGAAATGTCTAATAATAGGTATATGAACCTAACAATTGGTATCAGAGCATTGGTGTTGCATGCATAATCGGTTTGGTTTTTCCGAGTTAAATGTAACTTAATTAAAACTAGATATTTTGTGATTTATGAGGATAAAGGCACAAAAATTTTTGCATGTTATACATTCTGGTTCTAAAATGTGTTTAGGTCATATTGATGATTTATGGATGATTATTGCTTATTTTAATGATTTTTAGTGAAATAATTACATTTTTATGAGTAAAATGAACTTTTATTTACTAAAAATAGTTAAACTTCACTAGTGGCTGTGATTTTTTAGTACGACCTCACATGAATATTTTATGTATTGTATGTAAAATTTTGTATTAATGTAATTAATATTTCATGATTTATGATTTTTATGTGATAAAAATGGTATAAATGGAGGTTAAATGACTAAAAACAGTTAAACTTTGAAACAGGCCATGAAATTTTAATATGATGTCACATGCATATTTTACAGATTGTATGCAAAAGTTTAGATAAATGTGATTTATTATTCATGATTTATTATATTAATGGTTAAAATGTTATAAATAGTGACTATTTTTTAGTAAAAATAGCTAAAATAAAATTTATGGCATAAAATTTTTCCCTAATGTTGTATATTTGATATGAACATCAGAGCTAAAGTTGCATGATTAATTTTGATTGATTTGGTATGTTTATTGATTTTTATGTGATAAAATCGATAAAAGGGCAACTTTATTAGTCATAAAAATAAATTCAAAATTTTTGGTTGAAATTTTGCCATTTCGAGGATCTGAACATTATTTAAGAATGTTCAAAATTTTGATTTTGATTTTTCCATAATTTTTATGTTTAATTTGGAATTAAATGGTAAAAGTTATGTTTTATATGATTTATTAATGAAATAAATTATATATATTTTGTGGGCAAATTTTATTGAGTTTTTGGAATCTTGATAATATTCCATTAATTAAAAAAATGGGATTTAGAATTTTTCCAAATTTTTATGATTTATTGGGAATTATTTCATAATTGTTATGGTTAAAAGAAGTTTAATAAACAATAATAGAAAACCAAGTTGAATTATTGTCAAAAATTGAGTAAGGACTAATTTTTGAGTCCTAATTGAGTTAGGGTAATTAACTTGAGCTTAAATTTGATTTAAGTATTGATTTGTGATTTTAATAAGTTATTATCACGCATTTCCATAAAACCGGATTATATACGATATAAGGTTTAAGTAGGGCAATTTGGCACATTAATTTGGCATGTTAGACACATATAATAATGCTGACTTTTTATTGATGAATCTCATAATTTTATTTATGTAATTTTAAATTATCTAATTTATCTTAGTATGACCTTACTTTTAATTGATATTACCAGTAATGTAAGGGGATATTGATTTGGTTGTAATTTAATGTGATCTTGTTTCACTTTTATTTTTTACTAGTTTTTCATATTGCAAATGTATAATAGGAATAGCTATGTATTTTATTATTATTTGTAATTCCGGAGTTCCTTCAAGACGGTGTCTTACGGAAAGGTGTTCCGATCAAGACGGTGGTACCTTGGGAAGCGTGCCACTTGATGTTCAAGGGACCAATGGAGTTGGTTTCTGAATATGTAATAGAATATTAGATTTTCTATTTTAGGAAGGCCATACTAGGAAATTTATTTATTGCTTTGCATTTTTCCTTTATATGTTTGCATGCATTGCCAAATCGCCATAAACAACACATGTATATCATATCGAGTGTTCGACCGTGTCAATTATGATTATCGTTAGTTCGAAAATTTAGTTCACTTAAATTTGATAGATAATAAATCGACTCGACCTCTCACGATATTTAAAAAATTGAGATTAAGCCTTACCAAATAGTAGGACCCATGAATCCCCGTGATATTTGGAGTAGGTTCGGTTTTCCCGGGTTGCTTTCATTTATCACTGGGTAAGTGGGGGTAATAAAACGTTGTTACACGCGAAATTTGGTTTCAACGGGACATGAAGACTAGTCTTATGTTTCGGGGCTAGAGATGAACTTAGCGTAATTTCATTGACCGAGAGTTCTAATTGTAGAATCGGTTAACGAGTTAACCCACCGAGTTATATATTAGTGAGGGATGTATCGGTTTTCCCGTGCCCAAGTTAATATGAATTTTGGGTCTCGGAATCATTTATATAATTGGGTGGAGGTCATTATATAAATGCTAAAACATGCCAAAATGTTTTAGATATAACGATGAATGTTTAATTTTCCCACTATTTCGTTGTTTTAATGTTGTTCTATTTCATTACTCCTACTCATATGCGATATCATTCGATTGTAACACGAGTCTCCGCTAAACCACTATTGCTAACGACAAAAAAATATCTTCCTAAAATTGAACCGTATCATAGGTTGTGGACTAATTCCATAGGAATTGTTTTATTCCATAGAGCTCGATAGGAATTGTCCAATGCAAATATAAGATTACCATCTTAAATTCCTTACATACCCATGTATATGAAATCTCTTATGAAGAAGAATATGTAACACCCCCATACTCCAAGTGCCTTACCAGGACCACTCAGGTATAAGGATACTACCATCTCGGTTGCCCGAGGTACTGAATATCATAAGACACTAAAGAAACGTACTTTTAAAGTAATTATAGATTAAGTGATTACATGTTCAAACCAAAACTAATAAAAGGAATTACAAGGTTCTCATACGGTCTACAGCTAAAACTAACAAGGCTACTAGACTTCGTCGACACACATGGAAGACTTCTAAGCGCCACGTGATGACTCATCCCGGCTATCCCATACGCGTCATATCACACCGCTCAATAATGCTCACCACCCCGAATGGATCACCACAGTTTTAAAACATTTAAACGGGGTCAATACTAATCACACAATTCAATACATATATCAACAATAAGATAAACAGATGACTTAAGCTTAATCACACACACACAACCAACCAATTCCAATTATCTCAATCATTGATTGTCCACCTGGACTACCGCGATGGGGGACCGCAGCCGTTCCCACCTAAGCCCCGCTCATCATACCGAGCGATAACCCTGTCCATTAATGTGCACATCCCCTTCCGTGGCGGGTTCCACGAAGGGCGAAACTAGGGCGTGAAGTCACTCCCGCAAGTGACCCCACTCAGCCGAGAACGCATCTCGAGAACCATCAACATCAATCACAACCACAAACACAATACAATCATCATATCAAACAACCAAATACAACACATCACCAATATCCCATTATGGGACTAATACTGAGTAGGAAATCCTACCTGGAAAGCACAACAGTCAGACGGTATCATCTTTTTGTATCAAAAAGTCTCTTCTACGAACCCTCCTCCTATCATATAACATATAGAGGCTACACATCACAAACTACACACAAAACCCCCAATCTCTAAATTAGGGTTTAACCTAACTTAACAAAACATTATAAAAATTATATTAAAAGCTTACCCTCGACGCAGGGAACTCAACGATACGAATAACGACAAGAACAGACCGTCTGAACTCCGGGGATTGCTAAGGATGCGATTAGGAAGATGAACTGGTTGCCTTCTCTCTTAAACAGGGTTTTAGGTTTTGTAAAAGTGATTTAAAACAATGACGACGGATCTTAAATACCTTAATCGCATAATTAACAAAACCCGAGAAAACTCCCCGTAAAACCGGACACTCGATCGAGTACCCAAGGTACTCGATCGAGTACCCCCTTACTCGATCGAGTACCCCGACCTACTCGATCGAGTACCCAACAGTCGAAACTATTTTATCTCGCAACTTACCCTTACTCGACAGAGTAAGGGCTACTCGATAGAGTACCCTAAGACTTATAAATACGGAGTATTACAGTCTTCCCTCCTTAAAAGGAACTTCGTCCCCGAAGTTCAACCCATACATAAAAACAACCATACAGATTCGGCCAAGACACAACAACTTAGCTAAGGACTCAAGAACTCGACCGAACATAGAACATGAACTCTTAACACCCACTCAACCAACTATGTTTACTTCCACAACATGACTCACTATATCGTATCTACCACATATATATCTCTCACGACACCAACTCCATACATAACCAACTACCATCCTCTAATGCTGCTAGCTCCATAATATCATCAACTATCAAATCCAATACCAAGACACTCATAGACATCAAACGGGATGTTACATTCTACCACCCTTAAAAGGAACTTCGTCCTCGAAGTTTACTCACACTCGTAACCTCATCATCCAACTGTCAATACTAGCGAAATATTCTCACACTCCTAAACATCACGCTACTCCAAGCACGGTCATGACCTTTAATAAAATCACCCACAACACGAATCGATCTTTTATTCTACATCAAGACTCAACTTCCGAATATATTACCAAATGTACAACCATCAAAATCTGTTTTATCGCATCCTACTCCTCTTAAGACAAATGTTACGTCCTCGTAACTCACTAATACCAAACCATATCTATATCTCATTACCCTCTGTACCACCACATGTCAAAGATAACCGTCTATAAACCAAACACTCACCATTCTTATATCCAAGGCTCCCATACATAAACATTTCCCATTCCTTAACTCATTCGGCAACAAGACCTAACCTATACCATAAACTCGTAGCAAATCACCATACCCACTCTTCATTATTCTTGCCAAACAACATACCTCTCTACGTAAGGCACTTATCTCCCGGAAGCATAACTCACGGTCCGCACTCGTTACGTACACGCACACTAGATCCTCAAGTTCTTTCTTTCATTACCGCAAAATTCATACACAACTTAACATGACACTAATTTCCCCAACACCCTACACTCACTGTCTCAACAAAAGATTATGAACTACCTGCCGCTTTCAGCTCATTACAACACATGTTCCACGAATCATTTTTCATTACCATGTCTACCGATGTCTCATCTGAAAACAAGATCAAAGTTACTGAACAACCTCTCACAACCGTGTCCCATCAATGATTATCACTATCCCATGACCACAACGAAACATATACAACTCTATTTCACATCATACTCTACCTCATTCCCGACTTTACCTGGTAAAGAAAACATGAATAAGCAAGACAACGTCTGTCTATCAAAGACAAATCGACACTCGCAGAGAGCAATATCAAACAAAACAACAATCTATGTATAACTGGTATGTACTTTCGAAACCCGAATCATGATCATCCCGCCTACTCCACCACAACCGGTGACGGCATCACAACACCGCCACCAATGACCACACCGTAGTGCGAAAGTACCCGCATCACAAAGACTATGTACCGTGCCAGGATCACCACCGAGACACCACAACCACACCGATAGACATCACAACCGCATACAATTCCCATAAATACTGACTTAGCATAACTTCTCAGACAAGAAAAACTTACTCAAATCCACTTTATTAAATCCCCACGCAACATATTATATGGATAAACAGATAAGCATCTCATGAACATCCTCTCTGCCATTTCCCGGAATACACATGTGTTATCAATACACATAAAATTATAACTAGCCATGTCAAATCAATCAAATTATTACCTTTTTGGATATCATTAAATTAAATTACCGTGTCCAACATATATATTACAGAACATTCATAAAACAACTTTATAATTATCACACCATACCACTTTTTGTGAGGTCAGAACCTCACACAAACATTTACACAAATCACAGACCCGTAATCACAACCAACTAGTCAATCCTGACCACGTAAGTCACCACTCGAAAAAGGTTACCTGCCGCCCGAGTTTAACTCATATGCCCCTCATAACATATTCCCCCATTCGCACAACCATCACTTCCTGCCAAATATAATCACACCTTCACTATTCAACTAATAACGTCCGCCTCATCTAACCACATCTTATACCCTCTCCCAATCATACACAACAATCAGGTCCCTACCAAATCAACCTCTTTAGAATTGCTACCTTTCTAATATTCCATCACTCTTAGCCATTAGTGATAACACCACAATGCCACCGCTGCTCGCATATCAAGTCTCTTACACTCATATCAAAATAACATGATTTTTCTACCATTTTTTTGGTTAACATTGCAAATAACGAACATCAAACCCATCCACAAAATTACCTCAACATTATTCCCAATGCTATCTTATTTGTATTGTCATCCAACTCTCCACCAAATATCTCGTATCGTGCCAATACTCCACCAACTTCTTACTCCCTTAATTCCTCAAAACTCATTACCAATCATGTTGCCCTGAAACTCCTATATAACCTTTAGCTAACATCCTCGTGATACCATCACATATTTCGATGATTTCTTATCTTTATATCACATAGCTCCGGTGAACATTTTCCCCAGTTTACTTGTATCCTTCTTTTCTCTTTACACTCAATAATACCAATTAATAGTTCAACTCTTTATTCCTTCTAGCTAACTCTTTAGAAATCTGGTTACCCCTTCGTTGCTCCAAAACTTAATTCCATTATTTTCTACCGACATCATCTCACTCTTTCCTACCATGGATCTTCACTTATTATGCTATCACTCATACTTGCCACTAATCTATCCATAGAACCAACGTTTAATGTTCAAACAATTGCATCCCCCTTTTTACATCTCTAGAAGTCAGAATTCATTTAATACCGTTAATTACCCAAGGAAATCACACAGTAGTTTCATCTTTTAATAAACCAAACCTCCCAAACTCACTCACTTTGTCTCTGAGATACACCTCGCGACATGTCTCCACAAAGTTCACTATATATTACTCTTCTCAACCCCTTTAAACGAACTTTCACTACATAAATCCATCACCCACACGACTCCTAACCATTTCCCTCCTTAACTCTTTACACATCTCAAGCTGCCACTATCCACATTCTTACTTTCAATCTTTTCATTCTCACGTTCATTATACTCACATCATCCCTTGTCTATATTCACTTATTTTTACATTACTCAACACACAATCATATCACTCATCCCGTCTCGCAAAACGTGCGCCATGCCTCAATAAACTATACCAATCTTCCTTTTCTTTTTCCACCATCTATCATAATCACATATAACTCATGTCCTCCCCACCGAACTCATACTCATCATAGTGCCACTCTTTACATCATAAGATTGGGTAACTTACGCTTCAGGACCAACACATACGTAAAACAATGCATAAAGAAGTAATACAACACCTTTGAATTAAACGTAATATGCAACGAATGTCAAAAGACAAACATATGACCCGAAATACGCATATGACCTGCACAGACCCTACTCGATCGAGTACCAGAACCTACTCGATCGAGCTGAGGCTACTCGATCGAGTGCCCAACATGCTCGATCGAGTGCCCCGACTCCTTAACCCAAACGGACCTTCCGATCTCGACTTACTCGACCGAGTAGCCGGCTACTCGATCGAGTGACCCATACTCGATCGAGTGCCCGAGGTACTCGATCGAGTGCCCAAAAACACGATTCTGGTCAAAATAACGACAAGTACCCACTCGATCGAATCAAACCCACTCGATCGAGTCATGCAGACTCGAGAATACTACCCGAATGTTATCTCACATACCCTAACGTACTATGCATTCATTATTATTTCAACATTATGATTACAACTACGCATTCAAATCTGCGCGACTCCTCATACAATTAACAAAATAATCTACTTCGTGTTATCAAGTGCCACGTTATAAACAACCATCATGCTTTTCATCCAATTCGTTATATAAAACACATATCATTGGACCTCTATTCTTCACGTTACTACTTACCAAAAGTCAAACATTACCATCTATCATGCTCATATAACATTCAACTTTCAACCATGTATTACCCGCATATGTTAAATTTTCATAACTTTTCATAACACAAACCACACCCCTACACTACAAATCCTATTTCCATGTTGCTAATACAACAACATTACAAATCCACTTCCTCACACATCATCATATACGAACTACTTTCTTTTTCTACCATATCATTCATCATTCTCATATACTTTTCCAACGATTCCAACCAACATGTCAACCAACTATCATGCAACATGCTTTCAACAAACCATATACAGCACAATTAACATACACGTCGCACATATACACACGGACTCCACGTTCCCATACCATGTGACTGGCTTAAGTATCATGGGGCCAAGATTTTGAAGTGAGGGCGCCTACTCACCCAAAACCTAGAATCAACCGGGGCTCCCATTACACATACACCAGGTTCATTTTATTAGACTCCCTATGTTCATTATGTTCATTTGTTACAGGTTCCAAAATCGTCGCTCTGATACCATTTGTAACACCCCCATACTCCAAGTGCCTTACCAGGACCACTCGGGTATAAGGATACTACCATCTCGGTTGCCGAGGTATCGAATATCATAAGACACTAAAGAAACGTACTTTTAAAGTAATTATAGATTAAGTGATTACATGTTCAAACCAAAACTAATAAAAGGAATTACAAGGTTCTCATACGGTCTACGACTAAAACTAACAAGGCTACTAGACTTCGTCGACACGGCGGAAGACTTCTAATCGCCACGTGATGACTCATCCCAGCCTATCCCATACGCGTCATATCACACTCGCTCAATAACCGCTCACCACCCCGAATGGATCACCACGATTTTTAAAACATTTAAACGGGGTCAGGACTAATCACACAATTCAATACATATATCAACAATAAGATAAAGCAGATTGACTTAAGCGTCACACACACACAACCAACCAATTCCAATTATCTCAATCATTGATATCCCTTTGGACCCTACCACGCGATGGGGGACCGCAGACCGTTCCCACCTAAGCCCCGCTCATCATACCGAGCGATAACCCCGTCCATTAATGTGCACATCCCTTCCGTGGCGGGTTCCACGAAGGGCGAAACTAGGGCGTGAAGTCACTCCCGCAAGTGACCCCCCACTCGAGAACGCATCTCGAGAACCATCAACAAAGAATCACAACCACAAACACAATACAATCATCATATCAAACAACCAAATACAACACATCACCAATATCCCATTATGGGACTAAATACCGAGTAGGAAATCCTACCGGAAAGCACTGTGATCGGATGGTATCAACAATTTGTATCAAAAAGTCTCTTCTACGAACCCTCCTCCTATCATATAACACATAGAGGCTACACATCACAAACTACACACAAAACCCCCAATCTCTAAATTAGGGTTTAACCTAACTTAACAAAACATTATAAAAATTATATTAAAAGCTTACCCTCGACGCAGGGAACTCAACGATACGAATAACGACAAGAACAGACCGTCTGAACTCCGGGGATTGCTAAGGATGCGATTAGGAAGATGAACTGGTTGCCTTCTCTCTTAAACAGGGTTTTAGGTTTTGTAAAAGTGATTTAAAACAATGACGACGGATCTTAAATACCTTAATCGCATAATTAACAAAACCCGAGAAAACTCCCCGTAAAACCGGACACTCGATCGAGTACCCAAGGTACTCGATCGAGTACCCCCTTACTCGATCGAGTACCCCAGCTACTCGATCGAGTACCCAACAGGTCAGAAACTATTTTATCTCGCAACTTACCCTTACTCGACAGAGTAAGGGCTACTCGATAGAGTACCCCAAGACTTATAAATACGGAGTATTACAGAATAAATAGAAGTAGTAATTAGTCAAAATATGTTTTGATAATTCTTCTATGCATCCATGGTTCAAAAGTCTTATTGCTTAACCTAAACACTTGTCATCAAGCACTTAAGTTGTTAAGAATATGACAATGTTAAATTGGTAAATTAATTTGCTAGAAATTTTGATTGACCAAATACCACAATAAGAGTTCATCCTTGTGAAGGATTAACTAGGAATTTATATGAAGATAAGTCTTCATCAAATAGAAATTCTTGAAGTGAGTGGGAGTAATATGAAGTAAAGTTCCTATCTTAATTGTTAAGGATAGAACTAGGATTGAAAGAGAAGGTGTTAGACACTAAAATAGAGACAAACCCCAATAAGTAAAGATCAAGGAAGTTGGCCGTGTGACTCCAACATATTCTTTCCTTAATATCTATGACATTGACATTGCATTATTGCCAAATATCATATCATGAGTATTTGATACAAACTTATGGATTTCATCATATTTAGCATTATCGTGTGATGACAAGCAAGAATAAGTTCTGAAATTTGCATGAATGGAACTAGGGTAGTTATCATTTCATCCATGAACATTTGAATATTGTACTCATTTTAGTTTTGTATTTAGAAGTATACCTCAATATGTCTAAATAAGAATATAATTTGAGTTTTGCACAAAAGGTAAAGGGTTTTACCATTATGCAATTAAAACATGAGCTGTACTCATACATACCACGATTAAGTTTATGGTGAGACCATACAAATCAAGGTAATTATATTCGAATTACAAATAAATGTAATATATACAAGACTCAAGTTGGTGACCCCTATCATTCCTCAATTCTCGATTGAAAATCGCATTAAGAAACTAGTTTTGACTAGTCTCCCAAACTATTTGATTGAGAATCTTTTGGTGTGTGCAAATCTTGCATTCAAAGCAAGATGTTTCGTGACTTTTCTTGAAAAGTATAGCGAATAGAATAAGTTATTCACCAAATTACACTTCAATGTGTATGGTCAAAAATATTTTCAATCTGAGAAGGTCATTATTACTTCTTCTCTTTTACCAATGGATTAGGTATATACTTGGTATCCACTTAATGAGGTTAGAAGAGAAATTCTTTGAATAAGTTCAATGAATGTTTAAAAGGTATTAAAACCTACATATTATAAAACCAACGTATTAGTACTTTGTTAAAATGGGGAACAATAAAGTGATGACTTTTATCTGCACCAAAAAGAGTGTGATATCGTATCGCAAGTTCACTTTCATTATGATATGATTGAATCTTTACAATATAGTTGGAGGTAGTTTCTGTTATAAAATTTGTTTGGCATTTAAATTTTCCACTAAAATAAAACATGATAAAGCAATCATCTACTTTTGATATGAGATATGGTTAGGCATGGTACCTAAATTGTAGCTTGTTTCGATAGTAAACATGTGCTCTCTCTTCCTACATGATCACGAGAACAAAGGATTTGTGGCTCGTGATGCTGTCTATTAAGAAAAGAGGATTATTTCTTAAAGACAGAGTGCGAGAAAATGTTCAAGAGCCACAAACTGAGAATAAGACGTAGGAAGATGTTCCTTCTTGGTCAAAATCAGTAATTATTTCTTCGAAATCTAAAGTGGACAGGAGCCATGTTATTTTTGAAAGTAACAAGCCTGTAACTTATTAAGATGCTTTATCTAGTTTCAACTCTGCAAAAGTCCGAAGTGAGCATAAACATAAAGATGTTTATGTAGCCTGGTTGGTTGGTGGCAAAGGGTTTTGCACGCAACAACAACGCCTCATTAAATTCGGATTTTATAGTTGGATTCTAAAATCATCTTGCATGATTTTTGAAAATCGCAAATATCCTAAGGTAGGATGAAAACTTAAGAGGAGGTCTTAAGTAGAAGTTAAGGAGTTAAATTGTATATTTTGATCATGTGATAAACTTTTCTCGAATTAGCGAGTAGTTCCGTTTATACATGGAGTTTAGTGGGAGTAATATGGTGTTACTAGTCTTATGTGTAAGGGACATATTGATCATTTTGAATGATGGAAGACTTAGGAGAAGAATAATACATATCTAAGGTATCCATACCTATAAAGATAGTTCTAATAGGATATTAGCATTAAATGAATATTCTTATGTTAATAAGAATCTTGACAAGTTCAAAAGTATTGAACATATAGAAATTGAATCCACATGCTTCCGCCGCGGGATTAATTCATTAAAATAAGATGTATCATCATTCTTAAACTTCGTATACTTGGAGTATGATGAGAAGTTATAAATCGAATCTTTGAGAGAAGCCTCTATATAGCCACATAGTTCACTAGTTAGTACTCAGGAAATACTAAAGATATGACGCTAAGAATTTAGAATTGAGATGGATTTTTGTGCAAGAATTTACACAAAAAACATATTCTAAACTTATAAGGATGGTTAGAGAACCATCTTGGATATATTAATTAAGGAGAACATCTGCTAGAAATATCCTAGGCAATTGAACAATGAGATATACACAACGGAAATTGAGTACACTTGCAATAATGACATATGCAAGAAGGAAGGGATGATATTAGGATTCGGTTTTATGAATTGGAAGAACTATGGTAGTTTGTTCCAATAACCGAAGTTCCTATCCCTATACACTATGAGGACAGTGGGAGTTATTCAAAGGCCAGAGAGCCTATATCTAGATTGGATCTAGATATGTACTCAAAAGGTTTTTATAATAAAGATTATACATAACAATGGGAAATAGTATATAGTAAGGTTAGGAAAGTGCAAAGTGTTGCTAAGACTTAATAACCAAAGCCTTCTCATAGGCTTAGCATGATAAGTCATGTCATTTCAATTGAATTGAGATGATCAACTATATACAAAATTAAGAATGAATTATAGATTTTGTAGTAATTGATATTGTATCAATTTTACATATGTGATAATGCATTCATCGTTTGAGTTTTATACAAAACTATTTTCTTTAATACTTTGTTTTTCCAAATAGGTTGTCGAGACAATGTTGAACCCTATTTAAGTGAACTTGATTAACATAGTATTGACCCCTAGTTACTTATATGAGGTGTCGTCTCGAAGTGACTAGAGTGTGATGCGATTGATGGCAAGTTCAAGTGCCATAGATTTATATAGGATGACTAGTCGGTCACATAGGCAGACTGTATAGGACACTCTGTCGGGCAGTGACCGCTTATAGAGTTCTGGTAATTATTATAAAGCCTGGTCGTGGCGAGAGCTACTATAGTATTGGCCCCTAGTTACTTATAATTTTTGCCCCAAGCCATTCTGTCAAAAGGGGTGAGTGTGCATCTTTTGGGTCATGATGAACTGTGGGTGTACGAAGGGAATAGTGCGATAGGAATTGTCCATCCCCTTGTCAAGGTTATCTAAAATCTCAGGGCCACTCGAGGAGTAGTGAACTGAAAATGCGGGGCCACGCTCGGAAGGTATCTACGGTAGATAATTCCGGTCAGACAGTTACTCTCCAGATCGAGGAAACCACTCAAGATATGATCAAATGCAAGTACGACCTGCAAGACACCTTGCATTGAGTGAGAGATTGTAATAGGACAAGAGAATTGGTGACGCACACTTGTCTCAGACAAGTGGGAGATTGTTAGAGTAAGTGTCCTCAACAATAGTGCGATCACAAGATTAAACATCATAATTAAATCTCATAATAAGAATACGTAAGGGATGATTCATTATATAGTCAACTGTTCAACATTAATCAGTAATGATTGGCTAACTAGAGTTTAACATTACTGTCGTTTGACGGTGGTGATTAGTTGATCCCTTAAGGTCACACCTATAGGACAATTCCCTTAATAGATAAGTTTATTAATTGTATATCGATACAAGTTGATTAATTCCTTAAAATTGAACAATTGTTTTGTTAGTGAGAATATTTATATCTTATTTTAATTTGATTAAATAAGATTTATTTTAGTAATTAAAAGATTTAATTACTAAAATTGATTATTGTTTATAAAACAATTGAGATATGAATGAATGGTTAATAGTAATTACAAAATGTTGTGAATTATATTAACATGATCCATTTTATACCATGTAATTGTGAATTACTAGACAATTTGTTATATGTAATTTAATTAATGTATATAATGATATTTATTTGATAAATATACATTAAATTAATTAATAACATATTACATACTACATGTTACATATTGTGTGACAAATGACAAATTGACAAAATAAAATGGAAGTCCATTTTACCTAGAGTGACCGAAAATTGGAGGGTGGAAGGAGTTAGTGGATAATTTGTTTTATATAATAAAATGGACATAATCATTCCTACTCTAACTAGCCTTACACCTACTATTCTTGTGAAGAACAAAAGCTAAAGCAACAAGGCCATGTATTGGCCTTCCTTCACCCTTCAAACCGGCTCCCCCCTTTACATATAGATAATTTGTTCTCTATATTGATATTCATGCAACTTATGCAACATTCATTTTTATCTCCTCATCTTTTCTCTCTTAAATAGTTTTAGAAACACTAAAATTGTTCATATAATATTCTAATATCAATATATTAGATTACTAGTGTAGTAATAAGTATATTATTAGAATTATTTGAAGGATACTAGTATACTAATCTAGTTAATTAGTATACTAGATTTAAGGGTATTGTTTTGGGTGCAACAAGAGGAGGATCTCAATACTTGGGACTTAGGAGGATCATCCATAATTCTTGAGCTCAAAAACAAATAAGGAAGGAGTCCTTATTTCGAACCAACAACAACAACAACAATGTAAGAACCATTGTTTTCTCATTTTATTTCTTATTAAGTTATGCATGCAATAGATCCTTAGAACTCATATTAAAATGTTAATTAGTTCATCATTAGAAATGTCTAATATTAGGTATATGAACCTAACATTCACTTCCACGGTGTCACCGTCACTTGAGACTTCCTCATTTCCGTTACCATTGCCACTAGCTCCTTCATTCCCATGGGCCGAAGTAGGGAAGATTATGTCAAATTGAGCCCGTGAAGGAAGTGCTCCTTCCTCATTAATTCGCCCTTGGCGGGCCAATTGATGGAAATTGGGATAAAGAGCATAGTAGGCATCCACCGATCATCGTATTGTTGCCCATGCATTGCTTGAAGTAACCCCGTGGAGAAATCATCCTTTGGTAGAATGAACGGGTTAGGTTGGTTGGAGGGTTGGTAAGGAAAGGTGTAGGGAGGAATAATGATTCTCTCCGCCTTGTTTTATTGTGGCTCACTTGCTTGTTGAGGAGTAGGAGGTGGGGGTTGATCTTCTTGTCTTGAATTTCTGGGCACTAGGTATGATGGTATTCGGGAAAGGGGCCTTCTCCTTAGTGAGATCCTTGTCAATCCTTCCCTTGGAAAACTTACTGGGGCGCTCCCTTTTGTTAACCATTTGATTTGCCTCTCATACCCTTTATAGGCTATCCAATGATGTTGTTGGAATATAAGTCGTTCATTGAGCTTAGTATTGCCCGGAAGAGGGACATAGGAGTTATATTTGTTGAAATTTGGGTTATACCTCTTGGCTATTCTTGTCATTAAGCCTCCGTTGACAATATGTCGCATCCCATTATCACACACATTCCGAAATCGTGCCCATCGCTCAAGCAACAGAAAAAGGGGCATTGAAATTATACCCACTTTTCCCTTATATTTTCAAATATGATTCCATGAATATAAGATCAAGCTCATTTACCACGGCCGGGTCACGTCGAGCTAGTAGGGTGCTCGTGATGAAATGGTATGTGAATCTTATAATGGGGTTTTGTATGTAGGAAGCCAAACAATCTTTTATTTTTGTCAAGTCACGGCCCATTAGGGCTCTCCAGAGAGGTGCTACACTATAGTTCCTAGGCTTGTATGGCCAAAAGGTCGACATATCTAAACCCAAGATATCCGAAAATTAACAAAAGTTATCATCCTTGTTACCTTCTCCAAACAAAACTCAATGCAAATGGTGTCATTTATGGTAGAGATCTTTAGGAAACTCAGAAATTTGAGCATAAGTGATTAATAGGTAAGTTCATGCATGTGGAAAATAGTTGTAAGTCTAAACAATTTAAACAATGCCTCGGTTTGATGATAGATTCCCAATATCCTCAAAGTATCATGACAAACAAACTTTGTAGGGAGGATGTTCTTACCCATTAACCAGTGGAAGACTACCATTTGCGCATCATTGACGAATTCAATGTTGGGGAACCGCTCGAGTCGAGAGAGATCAATGATGTGTTCATTTTCCCTTCTCCATTCATTGTGGTGTGAGCGAGAAGAACTCCTAATTATCCTTGTTGGCCTTCTCTTTTCCCTTGCCATGATGATGCTTTTGTTGTTTTTGTTTGAGTTGGGGATTCCTAAGAAATTTGTGGTTGAAAGTGAAATCAAATCCCCCTAAATTGGATCTCTCTGCCTTTTTTTTTATCTTCTCAAACCTTAGATTTGGGTGAGCTAAGTTTAGGGAGGTTGATTTGGTTGTTTGGAGATGAGATTTGGGAATGTTGAGTATATGTGAGGGAGATTTGGTTACTAGAAGAAAGAGAAGTTTATGCGTCTTAATGAGTATGGTGGAAATGAGGAAAAGAAAGTAGGGTTGGTAGTCATTAGAAGAGGAACACAGGAGGGAGACGCGCGGACTGGGGACGGAGCCGCGTGTTTCCTGTTGCAGGAATTTTTGTAGACGTAGAGAGGGACGTGCGTCCCCAAGGTGGTTCACCCGTCCTGAGTATTGGGACGCCCGGGTCGAATCCAAGACGCCCGTCTTTTGCGTCAGGGATTTTTTTTCTTTAGAAGTAGATGGAGACGTGTGTCCCTAAGGTGGTTCGCCCGACCTGAGTATTTGGGACGCCCAGGTCGATTCCAGGACGCCCGTCTTCTGATGCAATTATTTTTCTTCATGACTTTTTGGCTCCAACTCCCACGAGTTGAGGCCAACTCGTGGGGATCCTCCTTTTAGCTATTCTAAGGCTTCCACCTTCTAGCTTCCTAGCAATGGATTGAATGCTATAGGCTCTCCTAGCCTAGGCATAGCTTCCTCACAGTTGAATATCATATCCTTCACACATCAAATTTGATTAGTAACCCTCCCTCACTTTCTCTCATGTCAAAAATTATGCTTAAAACAAGGTAATTAAAATGCAAAGCAATGAAGTTAAGTGCAAGAAAGTAAGTTAGTATATTTACAAGTGGTGGTTTAGGGAGGACTCCACCAAACTCTCCTCCATTTCAATGCTTGATCATGGTGGGAGAGGCTCGAGGCGAATGGTCTCAACCTCTCCTACAAAAGCTCTTTCATAATATGGCTTGATTCGTTTACCATTGACCTTGAACCGATTTCCTTCTTCCGACATTATATCAAAGTCTCCATACTTTCTAACATTCGTGATCACAAAGGGGCCCGTCCGTCGCGAATTCAATTTTTCGGGGAAGAGTCGATATCTAGAGTTAAATAGAAGGACTTTGTCTCCCTTGTGCAATGCCTTTTGCTTGATCCTCTTGTCATGGAGCATTTTAGCGCGTTCTTTGCAAATCTTTGCATTTTCATATGAGTGAAGTCGAAATTCTTCCAACTCTTCAGTTTGTAAGATCCTCTTTTCTCCACTTAACTTGAGATCAAGGTTGAGAGCTTTGATTGCCCAAAAGGCCTTGTATTCCAACTCAATTGGCAAGTGACAAGCCTTTTTATAGACTAACTTGTAAGAGGAAGCTCATATGGGGGTCTTATAGGCCGTCCTATAAGCCCAAAGAGTGTCATCAAGTTTCATGCTCCAATCCTTACGAGTCTTGTTAACAACTTTCTCAAGAATTTGCTTGATCTCTCTATTGAAAACTTCGTCTTGACCACTTGTTTGAGGATGATATCCTAAGGTGGTCCTATGTTGAACACCGTATTTTGTCAAGAGAGATGCAAGTTTCTTCTCATGAAAGTGTGTTCCACCATCACTAATAATAGCTCTAAGGACTACAAACCTTGGAAAGATCACTTTTCTTAAGAGCTTGGTTACCGTCTTTGCATTGTCGGTTGGAGTAGAAATTGCTTCTACCCACTTTGATACGTAATCAACGACAACTAGAATGTACTTGTTGCCTTGGGACGATACAAAGGGACCTTGGTAATCAATTCCCCATACATCTAAGATTTTAACTTCCAATATGCTTCGTTGTGGCATCTCATTTCTCCAAGATATATTCCCGGTTATTTGGCAAGGGTCACAATGAAGGATGAATTATCTAGCATCTTTAAACATGGTGGGCCAATAGAAGTCCTATTGTAGGACTTTGGCAACCGTCCTTCTTGCTCCATGGTATCCTCCGTATGGGGATGAGTGGCAACCCTCCAAAACTCCTTGAACCTCCCATTGTGGTACACACTTCGGCATAGACCATCACTACATGCCTTGTAGAGATTAGGATCATCCCAAAAATACCTCTTCACTTCAAATAAGAATCTCTTTCATTGTTTGTAGTTCAAATTCGGGGGAAGAACTCCTCCTACAATGTAGTTTGAAAAATCGGCAAACCATAGTGTTGTGTGTCGTTCGAGTTATGTGTGGATGGCCATTAGAACATCATCGGGAAAGGAATCGTTAATTGGTGTATCTTCTTCATTGTTGTCGAACCGAATTCTAGACAAGTGATCTGCTACTACATTCTCGGCCCCTTTCTTGTCTCTTATCTCTAAATCAAATTCTTGGAGAAAAAATTTCCACCTCAACAATCTTGGTTTTGATTCTTTCTTTACCAAGAGATGTCTAAGAGCACGGTGGTCCCAGAATACTATCACTTTTGATACAAGCAAGTAGGAGCGGAACTTGTCCAAAGAATACACTATAGCAAGAAGTTCCTATTCCGTGGTGTCATAGTTGACTTGTGTGGCATCAAGGGTTTTGCTTATACAGTATATGGCATGTAATGCTTTCCCAATCCGTTGCCCAAGAACTGCGCCAAAGGCATAGTTGCTTGCATCACATATCTCGAAAGGCAACTCCCAATTTGGCGGTTGAATAATCGGTGCCGAAATTAGAGCTTCTTTGATCCTATCAAAAGCCTCAACACACTCATGAGTAAATTGGAATTGGGCAACTTTAAGCAAAAGTTGAGTAAGGGGTTTTGCAATTTGGAAAAATCTTTTATGAATCATCGGTAAAACCCCACGTGACCGAAAAAACTCCGTACTCCTTTGACATTCACGGGTGGCGGTAATTTCTCTATCACCTCAACTTTAGCTTTATCAACCTCGATGCCCTTTTCCTAATCAAATGACCCAAGACAATGCCTTCATTAACCATGAAATGACACTTCTCCGAATTTAAAACAAGTCTAACATCCTCACATTTTTGCAAGACAAGTGACAAATTATGCAAACATGACTCGAAACCTTTCCCATAAACACTAAAATCATCCATAAAAACTTCCATTATGGTTTCTAGGTAGTCGGAAAAGACACTCATCATGCAAAGTTGAAATGTTGCGGGAGCATTACTGTGGACAAGGCCCTCGGGAACTGCGTCCGCGGGATCCACACTAGGCATAATCGACTCGAGGTTCTTTCGAATCGAATTAAGACAAATTAGAGTCGCCACCAAGTTTTTTGGGAACTTGGAACCGTTCAAGTCAACTTTACACCTTTCATCGAAAAGCATAAAGCCAATCGACTACGAGTGATTAAAGATAAAGACTTGTACCCTATATCACTCGATTTGAATGACTCTCGTAATCCAATGGTATTTATACGGATCCACAAACCATAGATCTTGAGTAAGGGGTGAGGGTACGTGTTAGGAAGCCCATAAGGACACCTAACCCCGCCCGTCAATAACGGCCTCTACTAAGTCAAGTGTCGGATTTCAAACAAGGTCATAGCTACTACGATATATGATATGCAAACATCGTTTTAAAACCCTAACATGTGACAACAATTTCTATGTCGTTTTACATGCAACTAAACTAACTTTGTCGAAGTTGTAATTTAGCATGTGGGTTGATTGATCTAACAACATATAAACGGAACAAACAAGGCTTGATGGGAATGGGGGAGCCGTTAAGATCTATCCTATTACAACCCAGGCATTTCATGCCGACGCAACGAGAAATTAAAGATACAACTCGATCTAAAATACAACGCTACACACACGACACAATACACGGCCATTCGGCCTAGGAAACCGTGCACAAAGGGGTGGCCCACGGCTTACATGACTCACGGCCTTGGGTCACTCCTCGTAATGTGTGCTTTCACTTAATCTCATCGAATTAGACATAAGGCCACGCGCCAAAGCATGCATTAGCATAAATCGGGCCATGTTGCTTTAAACAACATGCGATTTACTACGCTCTTACATGCATTGAGGTACAACCACCTAACCAAACAAGACTAAGGTTTTTGAAAGAGGTTTTGACTCGATAAGAGAGAACTAACTTGAAAATTACAAACAAACTACCAAACACGACTCGATAAACAAAGTAATTACAAGATACGAAATAACGAGATAAAGATGAGAAAACAACGAGAAAAGGGACTACCAGGACACGGCCAAACACGGCCTACACGATCTAGCATACCCTAATCCTTAGGTTAGATTCATTAGGTTAGATAGATGATTGCGAAACGCGTTCGGAAGCGGGCTAGAAAACAAGTTAGAAACGACGTTGATCGATTGAGATGATGTCGCGCCAAGGTGTATTCTACACGGCCTAAAGGGGTCAAATTAGGTCAAGTTCGCTAATTAAATTAACTCGTCGAGTGTTAATAAGAAGGTTCTAATCACGCACTCTTATACTAGCGAGAAATTAGGTGAAAGAGAGAGATGCATTCAATTAAGTTACAGAATCGTCAGTTGATTTTTAAAGCTATGTCGATGTACCCTAACATGTCTAATTAGGTTATTAAATTGATCTAATGTCATCTAAACGAGTTATATGTTAACAATCAGAGGTCATACTAATATGTGAATGGTCCTAGGGTGGGTCGAATTACACGAAACAAAAGAGGGGTCAAAAGCGAAGAGCGAAGTTAGAATTTGTTTTATTAATGCCCTACCTTGAACACGAGGATATGTAAATGAGACGGGGGTTAAGACCGACTGATGTAGCGGTTTCTTTCCCATCTCAAGTCAACGCGGGTGTTCATGGTGGTACTTTAACTCATACTCGGACTAAACTAGTTTCATAGTTAATGATAACAATCGATAAACAAAATAAAACGAAACAATAAAAAACAAACATAAAAAAACGAAATAAAAGGGAGAAAGAGGAGGATTTGATGCACCCACAACCTACATGTATCGTTGACACCGTCTTGGGTCGTAATCGATGGTAGATTTTATCTCGAGAGGCCGTCGTCGACGAAGAAACAAAGCAAACAACACGTTTTTTGCAAATCTGGACAGCAACTTTCAAACTGCGATTTCTCTCTCGTTTCACGCTGAAAATTCGATTTAAAAGATGTTTTGAAAACTAGAAAGAGAGGAGAACTGAGATCTTAAAACAATCCCTGCTCGTTTTGAGTTATTGGGCACGAAAAACGAGCACAAACAGGACTGGACAGACAGGAAAAGCCGCGAAAACAGAGTGTGTAACACTCTGTTTTTCGAGGGAATTCGTGTACTTTCAAAGGCAATTTGGCTCGTAAATATTTGTCTAATGTGTATATGGATGTTGTATGGTTAATTTGGAACAAGAAACTCGAATTTTGATGGAGGTTTGAAGGGAGAACGAAAGGTTTTCAAGAGGACACACAAACTGATTCTCAGTTTGTAAGTTGGTTTTGTCGAGGGTTTTTGGGAGGCAATTAGGGTTTGTTTCTGGAGTTTAAAGCTTGTAAGTGAAGGTATTATGTATGGAGAACTTAGAGGCATGAAAGTATGGCAGAGGGGAGGTATTTATAGGGAGTTAAAGTAGGGTAAAAGAGAGCAACAAGCAGTCGGGCTGCTCTGTTTCGCTGCTGCTGTCCAGCAGCTATTGTGAGCTCGTGTAGGGTTTTGGAGGGGTGTTTCTTGGTGTTTAAGCTAGGTTAATATGGGTAGGATACTAGGGTATGGATTAGGGTTAATGGGCACGGGTTTAAGTGGTGTTTGGAGCGGGTTTGGGGCTGTTTAGTGGACTCGGGTTGAAGGGTGACGGACTGGTTTGTGCTGCTGTTTGGGGCTCGAAAATAAGGAGGTATGGACGTGGGTTTGCATGGTATTAGGGCCTGGTTATGAGGGTGAGTGATGGGTTGGGTTATGGGTCAGAAATTGGTTTGATTTTGCTTCGAAAATTGTGCCCAAATCAAGTTGAAAACGAGCTCAAAATCGCGTACAAAACCATCGTAAAAATCGAGTTCTTCGAATACGATTTATAAACGATATAAATTGATTTTTCAAATCAAATAACTAAAGAATGATTTTTCAAATCAAAAATATAATTTATTTTCAATAAAATAAATTTAAGAAAATAAATTCAAATTAAAACAATAAAATGAATTCACTTTAAAAAAACCATTTAATTTAAATATCATTTAAATTAATAAAATACTTCGTCGACAACGCTCATTCTACATCGTAAAACGAGCCCAAATAATGACAATGACAACTAAAGAATACATGTGTCCTTTTCATCATCGGGTGTTTGTCGGGTTCTCTATAAATTCCAATATCGACGGATACGGGTATCTACAGAGCCCCCACTTTGACTGAGGCTTGGACAAAGCGAAAGTCAAAGTATACCCCAGGTCCCTCTCGACCTGAGGATTCTGCGGGTCGTTTATAGTCCATTAGACTTGCGTATATAAGCTCGCCAGCCATAAGAAGAGATCATACCTGAAACTTCGTCGGGGATTAACTCTTGCTTCTGTTGCGTCAAATTGTCATCATTGGTCGTCGACCCATAAATTGCATATATGGTGGGTTGAGCCTCATCCTCAGGCGCCTACGTATCCGTTTCTGATGGAATCAAACCCGCGTCGTAGTTCGGCAACTGCTGACACTTGCCCAAAGTTTATCATCTGCTGGCATTTGTCCAAAATTCATCATCTGTTGACACTTACCCAAAGCTTATCATCTGCTGGCAGGTGCCCAAATGGGACGGGACTTTCCAAGGAGGTTGTCGCCGCTTTCATCATTTGCTTTCAGCTACGAAATTCTACCATTTCATACTCTTGTATTGAATTGAATTCTGAGTGGATGTCATCCCTTACATCTTGATAATGGTCTCTGAAGCCAACGACTTCAGAGCCCCCAGTTTGTGATGGCTCTAAAGTCGAAGACTTTAGAGCCCCCAGTTGAAGCATATCCCGCTATATTTGAAACATAGAAAATGTACGAGCAATAATCATCACTTAAGCACACTTGGATCATCGATCTTGAAATTGGATCATTTGAAAGATTGGGTCATCGACCCGAAAATTGAATTTGAAAAACTGGGCCATCGACCCGAAGTTTGAATTTGACATCACTTGGAATGTTGGGCCATCGGCCCTTCAAAAATTGAATCTTGAATTTTGAATTTCGAAGGATTGGATCATCGACCCACAAAGATTCCACTACTTGGATCATCTATCCATAATTTTCAAAAAGTTTTTTTGGAATTTTGAAATTTTGAATTTTTTTTTGAAATCGAACCTTGACGGGTGAGCACGAAATACGACTTAGACACTCTGTACGACCCGTAAACAACGTGGGCGTAGCCCGCTACCGTAAAACAAAAAAGGAAAATAAAACCGTAAGTGTGCACGGGTTTTAATTCAATTATTGACTTGTTGGGGATAGAAATGTAAATTGGCCATTCCGGCGCCAAAAGATGGCAAATGGGAATCACAAGGTCGTCGGACTTGGGACGGAGATATCGTATGGCATGGGCGTGCTCCCGAGGGCACATGGGAATCAAGATCACTTGGCATTGACAAGGTGGATTAAACTCACAGAGCAACAACGTTGGCTTCGCCCAGACACTAAACACAGGTTGATTTTATGAGAACACTTAGACATCACACATCACTTTTGTTGGGAACATTCTGTCACTCTTCTCCTCGCCTCCTTTCTTTTCAGCGAGTTTTCATCATTTCTTGTCACCGCCTTCTTTCTTTTCAGCGGGCTTTTACTATTTTTCTTCCACGCCTTCTTTCTTTTCAGCGGGTTTTTCATATTTTCTGTTCCCAACACAAACCCACATCTATATGACTCAGCATCTTTGCCTAAACCGTTCGATAAAGCTCATTTTGAGACTTGATACTATTCATCCGAACCTATATCCTCATCCTAGCCTACATCGAGTGCTAAGACCGACTCAAACAAAGGTGGCTTCATTTGGACTTGGTTAAGACCCGTAAGAAACCGACAAGATGACAACTTGTACAGGATAAGTGGATTGAATCCCTTATTCTGAAGGACTGCCTACGTATTCGCGTGGAGCGAAATCAAATCCGACGTAGTTCGATCATGGTGCATAAACGTGGCATTTTGATTGTGTGTACACACTCGAAGGTTTCACCTAAGGTATCATGTCATATCCCATTCTAGCTTTGTAAATGCACCGTTAAATCCCGTGTTTGGGGTTAGGTGTAAAAGGCTTGGATCTTTTGGGATGTGGAGTTTGGTAATAACAAGTTGGAATGGTTAACCATCATTCTGAAGGTTTGTTTTGTGGTGCTAAGGTCAAGGGCTATGGCTGCTGATGTGGTTGGAATGGGTGTCTCGGGTTTGATGAACCACGAGTGCAAATGGGTTGAAAAATGATGTGGGTTCAAATTTCCATGTCTGGACCCTAAAGGCTGGGTGTAACAACACAAGCGGAATAATTCTCAAAATTCCCGACTATCCCTTTGTAACTGTCTCAGGAAGGACTTAGAGGGTAAAAAGGTTACTACTTAAGCTTTTGGGCTTCGCCCATTGAACCTCAACTATGGGTACTTGACTTGAATTCTGGCTTCCGTAACTTCGACATTCAACCAAAAAGCATTCCGCAATAACTTCAACATCTTTTTTCTTTTTCTTTTTTCTTTCATCTTTTTTCATTTTTTTTCTTTTGCTTTTTTTTCGTCCTTTTTTTTTTCTCATCTTTTCATTCTTTTTCATCTTTTTTTCTTCTCTTCTTGAAAATGGTCTTCTATTCATTCTCTTAGTCATAAATGGATACACCTTGAAAACTGGGCTTCGCCAACTAATTTGGGTAGGAACTAACAACTCCTTGTTAGAACGGGTTGATATCTTCTCTCTTCGAGTTGGGATTATTTTGTTGAGGAAAAGGCTTGCCTTCCATCATCGATAGGGGAAACAAGGAGCTAGTCCGGGTTTGTCATAGAATCATCTAAAAGCTTGTCACAAACATTGGTTCAGATGGAGGTTTTCTACCACCAGACATGGAATAGGTAAAGGAATCAAACACAGGATCCTAGTGTACCTTACATTATGAAACGGGACATATTTCTACCCCAGGGATCTCTTTGAGTGTGTTGTGCATTTTATCATGTTTTCAGAATGATTGAGGATTGGAAACAAGACATATTTGGAAACGAAACTGCAACTTTTTTTATTGGAATGAGAAATGCTTAACAGACTCGAAGAAACGATTCCTAGGACACATCCTAGGTCATCGCGGAACAAACGACTCAAATTCAAAAAAAGAAAGTTCTAGACTCGACTCGACTAAGATAAGAAAACAGATCCCGACTCATAATTTTCAAATCTGGTCTCGAGCTTTCTCTTGTTCAGCTGTCAGCTTTCATGCTCGGTTCTAGTCCTTGATCCCTTTGATGGTCTGCCTCCATCCCAAGGTAGTCCTCTGAGGATCTACGCCAATGATGAAGGTCGGTGAATCGAATTGTCCTTTATTAACTTCGTTAACGAGAGGAGTACATTTTAGAGCGAGACTCCCGATTTGAATTTCATTCTTCGGGTTTGGCAATAATTCAAAGCAATCCACAAATATCTTCTCGATAAACACCCCTTTCAAGTGACATGGGCGGATAAGATGGGAATAATCGACATTGTCTTCGACAGAAACAAAGTTGGCGTGATCGCCAAATGGATTGGTGATGTTATTGGGTTTAACTGCTGGGATCGGGAGTGTTCCATTCTCGATCATGTCCTGGATTTCGTGCCTCAGTCGATAACACCTTTCAGTATCATGGCCTTTCCCTTGATGAAAGGCACAATAGGCGTTTGGTTTATACCATTTACCTTGTTGCTCAGCGGGTGGGTCCGGAGTTTGACCAATAGGCTTCAGCTTCCCTTGGGCTATGAGCCTTTGGAGAGCGTATGTATAAGTGCATCCGATATCGGTGAATGCCCTAGGTGTTTGGCGCTGCGACTTCTTCGATTGCCCTTCTAAGAGATTGATGCCTTCATCTAAATGGGTCGTTGCTGGGGCCTTGCCCTTAGACGATGAGGCCCCTTGGTACCCTTTCGGCCTTTCAGCCTCTGCCCATATGACATCATCTTCTACCTTTATCCCGATTCTTATCAATTCTTTGAAAGAGCCAAAATTCTGGTATTTCAGAGCATTGATGTAAATAGGTCGTAGATTCTTTACGAACTTATCTACCATTTCAACTTCGTCAGGCTTCTTGGCTAACTTCACGCTTTCAGCGCGCCATCTTACAAGGAATTCAGTAAAGCCTTCTTTTTCTTTCTGTGTCATCACCTCCAATGTTCTTATGTTGGTTTGAATCTCGACATTATCAACATAGTGCTTGCAGAACTCCACCGTAATATCTTCGAAAGTGGGGAAGTTCTTAAGGTCCAGATTGTAGAACCACGTCTTCGGGTGTTCATCCAGAGATTGAGCGAAAATTTCAGAGAGCATGTCAGCAGGTACTCCCTTCAGTGCTAAGTACCCCTTATAGGCCTTAACATGGTGGACTGGATCTTCCGTGCCCTTAAACTTTGGGATATCAGTGAGTACCATGTTCGTGGGCAACTTATCCTGAACTGGGGCATAGGCCCTAGAATTCTCGTAGTGGATGTTCTTCCCCTGGCAGAGTTTCAGACGGTCCTCAATGAACTTGAACCGTTTCTCCAGATCAGTCAGAGGTGGGATAGATGAAGAGGAATCTTCACCCAGCTTAGATTCGATCGCATCCATTCTAGTCATCATGAGGTTCACGGCCTCAGTGAGTTTGTTAACAGCATCTTCCATTGCTTGACGTCGGGTTTTTGGCGGCCTTTCTACAAGAAAACCCCGAACTGAGTCAATATTCGAACGTAAGAGCCCCTGCACACTTAAAGACACGACACCAACTTGACTCAAACAAAGACTCGACTTATGACCGACTAACCAAAAGGTTCGACTCACGGTTGGATTTAGACCTCGATTCATTTTAGACTCGACAAAACGACATGACTCAAGCTGTCATAGCTCGATTCTAAACTGGACTCGGTGTGACTAAACCCGTGATTGGACCAACATAGTCTTTAGGTTCGAGTGAAACGTCCTAAAGGGCCTAGCTTGGACGTTTCTGTGGACTATCCTAGACAAAAGGTGGACCGACATGACTCAGAGCCCAAGAGGTGAGCTTGGGTGACCCCACAGGGTCGTGTTCTAGACTCTTGGAACGAAAAAACGCCTGGCCTAACACGGCCATGACCCGGACACGACTCGATGCATTTCATGCTTGGTTAAGGTTCGAGAAATATTTTGGATTGAATTTGAAAAAAAACGAAGGATCGATTTGAAAATGAGATTTGAAATGGGCGACATCGGCTTATAAAAGCTTATTTTGGCCGAAAATTCTAGTCCTATTTGGGCAGCATTCCGCGTTTTGAAAATCACGCTATTTGAAAGTAAGTTGTTCAAAAGTTCGGTTTTGAAATTGACATGGAAAATTTTGAAAAGACTCGGGAAAACACCTTGCACATTGTCATTCTCATGTTATAAGGATGTATGCTCTTAGACATCTCTAAGTCTCGGCAAGTCTTCTACAAGAAGGTCTATGCCCTCCATCCTTTTGCGGTCTTATAGAGCAAGGGCCTTTAGGTAGAGTACCTAGAAGAGCATCCCCACCATCAAGAACCACGCGAGGCGGAGCGGAAGCAAGCAATGTGCGAGTTCCTGGCATAGTGGGACGTCGCCCCCCACGCATCACAAAGAAATTTGGGACGGCCGGGGAAAATCCTTAAGGGTTTATGCATGAATCGTAGCACTATGAGTAATGTTTTACTTTCCAATACTTTCTTTTCAAGTTTCACCTCGGAGGAAAAGACCCTAGAAACAAAGTGTAACTAGTCCTCGTTTCCCCAGCGGAGTCGCCAAACTGTGGACAAGGCCCTCGGGAACTGCGTCCGCGGGATCCACACTAGGCATAATCGACTCGAGGTTCTTTCAAATCGAATTAAGACAAATTAGAGTCGCCACCAAGTTTTTTGTGAACTTGGAACCGTTCAAGTCAACTTTACACCTTTCATCGAAAAGCATAAAGCCAATCGACTACGTGTGATTAAAGATAAAGACTTGTACCCTATATCACTCGATTTGAATGACTCTCGTAATCCAATGGTATTTAGACGGATCCACAAACCATAGATCTTGAGTAAGGGGTGAGGGTACGTGTTAGGAAGCCCATAAGGACACCTAACCCCGCCCGTCAATAACGGCCTCTACTAAGTCAAGTGTCGGATTTCAAACAAGGTCATAGCTACTACGATATATGATATGCAAACATAGTTTTAAAACCCTAACATGTGACAACAATTTCTATGTCGTTTTAGATGCAACTAAACTAACTTTGTCAAAGTTGTAATTTAGCATGTGAGTTGATTGATCTAACAACATATAAACGGAACAAACAAGGCTTGATGGGAATGGGGGAGCCGTTGGGATCTATCATGTTACAACCCAGGCATTTCATGCCGACGCAACGAGAAATTAAAGATACAACTCGATCTAAAATACAACGCTACACACACGACGCAATACACGGCCATTCGGCCTAGGAAACCGTGCACAAAGGGGTGGCCCACGGCTTACATGACTCACGGCCTTGGGTCACTCCTCGTAATGTGTGCTTTCACTTAATCTCATCGAATTAGACATAAGGCCACACGCCAAAGCATGCATTAGCATAAATCGGGCCATGTTGCTTTAAACAACATGCGATTTACTACGCTCTTACATGCATTGAGGCACAACCACCTAACCAAACAAGACTAAGGTTTTTGAAAGAGGTTTTGACTCGATAAGAGAGAACTAACTTGAAAATTACAAAAAAACTACCAAACACGACTCGATAAACAAAGTAATTACAAGATACGAAATAACGAGATAAAGATGAGAAAACAACGAGAAAAGGGACTACCAGGACACGGCCAAACACGGCCTACACGATATAGCATACCCTAATCCTTAGGTTAGATTCATTAGGTTAGATAGATGATTGCGAAACGCGTTCGGAAGCGGGCTAGAAAACAAGTTAGAGACGACGTTGATCGATTGAGATGATGTCGCGCCAAGGTGTATTCTACACGGCCTAAAGGGGTCAAATTAGGTCAAGTTCGCTAATTAAATTAACTCGTCGAGTGTTAATAAGAAGGTGCTAATCACGCACTCTTATACTAGCGAGAAATTAGGTGAAAGAGAGAGATGCATTCAATTAAGTTACAGAATCGTCAGTTGATTTTTAAAGCTATGTCGATGTACCCTAACGTGTCTAATTAGGTTATTAAATTGATCTAATGTCATCTAAACGAGTTATATGTTAACAATAAGAGGTCATACTAATATGTGAATGGTCCTAGGGTGGGTCGAATTACACGAAACAAAAGAGGGGTCAAAAGCGAAGAGCGAAGTTAGAATTTGTTTTATTAATGCCCTACCTTGAACACGAGGATATGTAAATGAGACGGGGGTTACGACCGACTGATGTAGTGGTTTCTTTCCCATCTCAAGTCAACGCGGGTGTTCATGGTGGTACTTTAACTCATACTTGGACTAAACTAGTTTCATAGTTAATGATAACAATCGATAAACAAAATAAAACGAAACAATAAAAAACAAACATAAAAAAACGAAATAAAAGGGAGAAAGAGGAGGATTTGATGCACCCTCAACCTACATGTATCGTTGACACCGTCTTGGGTCGTAATCGATGGTAGATTTTATCTCGAGAGGCCGTCGTCGACGAAGAAACAAAGCAAACAACACGTTTTTTGCAAATCTGGACAGCAACTTTCAAACTGCGATTTCTCTCTCGTTTCTTGGTGAAAATTCGATTTAAAAGATGTTTTGAAAACTAGAAAGAGAGGAGAACAGAGATCTTAAAACAATCCCTGCTCGTTTTGAGTGATTGGGCACGAAAAACGAGCACAAACAGAACTGGACAGACAGGAAAAGCCGCGAAAACAGAGTGTGTAACACTCTGTTTTTCGAGGGAATTCGTGTACTCTCAAGGGCAATTTGGCTCGTAAATCTTTGTCTAATGTGTAGATGGATGTTGTATGGTTAATTTGGAACAAGAAACTCGAATTTTTATGGAGGTTTGAAGGGAGAACGAAAGGTTTTCAAGAGGACACACAAACTGATTCTCAGTTTGTAAGTCGGTTTTGTCGAGGGTTTTTGGGAGGCAATTAGGGTTTGTTTCTGGAGTTTAAAGCTTGTAAGTGAAGGTAGTATGTATGGAGAACTTAGAGGCATAAAAGTATGGCAGAGGGGAGGTATTTATAGGGAGTTAAAGTAGGGTAAAAGAGAGCAACAAGCAGTCGGGCTGCTCTGTTTTGCCGCTGCTGCTGTCCAGCAGCTATTGTGAGCTAGTGTAGGGTTTTGGAGGGGTGTTTCTTGATGTTTAAGCTAGGTTAATATGGGTAGGATACTAGGGTATGGATTAGGTTTAATGGGCACGGGTTTAAGTGGTGTTTGGAGCGGGTTTGGGGCTGTTTAGTGGACTCGGGTTGAAGGGTGACGGACTGGTTTGTGCTGCTGTTTGGGGCTCGAAAATAAGGAGGTATGGATGTGGGTTTGCATGGTATTAGGGCCTGGTTATGAGGGTGAGTGATGGGTTGGGTTATGGGTCAGAAATTGGTTTGAGTTTGCTTCGAAAATCGTGCCCAAATCAAGTTGAAAACGAGCTCAAAATCGCGTACAAAACCATCGTAAAAATCGAGTTCTTCGAATACGATTTATAAACGATATAAATTGATTTTTCAAATCAAATAACTAAAGAATGATTTTTCAAATCAAAAATATATTTTATTTTCAATAAAATAAATTTAAGAAAATAAATTCAAATTAAAACAATAAAATGAATTCACTTTAAAAAAAACATTTAATTTAAATATCATTTAAATTAATAAAATACTTCGTCGACAACGCTCAATCTACATCGTAAAACGAGCCCAAATAATGACAATGACAACTAAAGAATACATGTGTCCTTGTCATCATCGGGTGTTTGTCGGGTTCTCTATAAATTCCAATATCGACGGATACGGGTATCTACAATTACATAGCCCGAAGGGCATTATCCTATAGGCAAAGATACCATAAGGGCTTGTGAAAGTGGTCTTGTGTTGGTCATCCGGGTGTATCGGAATTTGGAAGAATCCCGAATACCCATCAAGGTAGCAAAAGAATTTGTTAGAGGCTACCCTCTCAAGCATTTGATCAATGAGTGGGAGAGGGAAATGATCCTTTCTTGTTGCGGAATTCAGTTTACGATAATCAATACACATTCGCCAACCGGTGATCTTCCTTGTGGGTATTAGCTCGTTCTGGTCATTTTTCACCACCGTGATACCTGCTTTCTTGGGTACTACTTAAACGGGGCTAACCCACAAAGAATCCGATATAGGGTAAATGATTCCCGTATCAAGTAATTTCATAACCTCCGCTTTTACAATCTCTTGCATATGGGGATTTAGTCTTATTTTGGCCTTGAATGGTAGGGCTATGGTCTTCTTCTAAATGTATCATATGCATGCAAAAGTCGGTGCTTATTCCCTCACGATCATCTAGACTGTAACCTATAGCCTTTTCATGTTCTTTTAACACACCAAGCAAACTTTTCAATTGACATTCATCAAGTTTTTCATTGACAATTACGGGTTTGATTTTGGACTCATCAAGGTAAGCATACTTCAAATTTGGGGGAAGGGGTTTTAAAGATGGGGTTTGTACCTCAATTTCTACCTTTTATGGTTCGTTGGGAACACTTTCCACCTCCATTACGCTTTTCACCTCCATTACACTTTCTACCCTCATTGCTTGTTCTACCTTGATGGGTTGTGATGATGCTTTGAGAATGCCATCTATTATCATGGATTGCTCATAGGTGAGATCTTTATTAGCTAGAGCGGCTTCAAGAAGATCTACGTCCAATGCCCAATGTTTACCGTTGGCCTCACTTGCTTCCAAGGCCTCCAATGCTTCCAAAGGGTCTTTGATGAGAGTAGAACCCACATCGTCCTCTACACAACAATCTATAAGGTTCATCTTGCAATGTAAACTAAGAGAAAAAAGTGAGAAGTACCTTGAGGAAATGTTTTTCCCCAAGGCAAAGAAAGACACAACTAAAGACAATGATTGATAACAATTCAATTGAACACCGTTCCCCGGCAACGGCGCCATTTTGATGTGAGGTGGCTTTGTTCGTCTAAGCTCTCAATCAAACACTATTTATATTCTCGACAAACTACTCTTAGTAGATTGATAAGTAAAGGTCGGATCCCAAGGGACGAGTATTGGATTAAGCTATCAAATGCAAGTAGTTATGCCTTTAATTCACAATTTAGGTTGACTTGAGAATGTAATCTAAACTACTTAACAAGAGAAATGTAAACAAATAGAAAGTAAACCAAAGTAGTAAATGGGGGGGGGGGGGGGTAAACAATTGATTAAAGCTATTAGGGTGCCATGGGTTCATAAGGGAATCATGATGAGATCACATAAATAAGTTTCATTGATGCAAGCAATTTATTGTTGTAGTGGAATCGAGTTAGTTTATATCTTACCATTCCTAGAGAGTTTTGGGTCTCGGAGCTGAGTCGGTAACAACTTTACAATGCCTAAAACGACTTAATTCTCCCTATTCAACTATATGCATGTTCTAACAAGCCTTGAGTTAGTTTATGTCTTACAAGTCTTGTTGAAAGGATAAGAGAATCATGCTAGGTTGTCAATCAAGCATTTCATCAAGCGTAACATGTGCATAAGTTGAAACTACAAAAAGCAAGCATTCATATGGACTTATTAATTAAAAATCTACTCCATGATTAACTCCCTTAATCCCCCACTAAACCTAGTTAGGGAACTACTCACTCATTATCATGGAAATCATGTTAACAATGGTCTCAGTCATCTTAACAAGTGTAAACATGATGGAAGAGTAACCAATAAACAAAGATTAAGCAAAGAGAATGTGATCACAATGGTCTTAAAGGTCAGGAGTGGATGGACTACAGGCCTAGCTCGAATTCAAGTTGGGTATGGAGGAGAATATGCAAGGTTAAGGAAGAAATGAGAAATGGTTATGTCAATGGAGAGTGGAGTATTCAACCAGGAGGGTACTCTCTCTTTGGGTGCTATGAGTTGGTTCGAGAGGTGCAAGGCCACGAACACAGTGGGTTAAAGTAGTTTGGAATGGATGGATACTCCCTAAACATCAATTTTTGGGATGGTTGGTTGCTCATAAGGCACTGAATACGGTAGAAAGGCTAACCAAGTTTGGGGTGATCACTGAGGAGAAATGCTACCTGTGTGGCTCAGCTGATGAAAACATTGAGCACCTGTTCTGTGAGTGTGCTTACAGTAGCAGAGTGGTGATGGAATTGAACAAGAACACTACCTGGACTTTCCCAACTAGGGATTTGGTTGAGTGGTGCAGTAGTAGAACAGGCACGGGGCTTCAGAAGGGAGTCCAATATGCCATAGTGTTGAGCTTGATGTATCAGTTATGGCAACAGCGGAATAGAAGTAGGAATGACATGAATTTGCTTAGGCCTGAAAGGGTGGCTGGTGTTATTTTGGAAACTATGAGATCAAGAGTTCGAACCCGGGAAAGTACAGTAATGACTCTTGCTGAACGAGATTGGCTGAGTAGAATGAGTCTTATAGAATGATATTCTTTGTATGATCTTCATAATGTAATTATTTCATATTTAATATATTCTCACATTTCACCAAAAAAAAAAAAAAAAGATTAAGCAAAGAGTAAAGAAATTGTACCAAACTTATGATGAACAAATGGAAAGGAGAGAATAATAAAAGAAAACTTGATTGATGATGAGGAGTTGTCAATTCTCCAATAATCCCAAATAATCTTCAATTACCCAACTAGATCTAAGAACTCTTGAACAATAATTAAGGAAGGATTAAAATGTAACTAAGCTAATTGATGTCTAATATACTCAAATGACTTGATGCTAATCTCCTATTACAAGGGAGTATTTATACTAAGTACAAGTATTAGGTTAACTAAGGGCTTAAATGACGATTAAGCCCCTTAAATAAGGTCCAACGCCTTGCAAGTCCTTGCATGGGACGGACGACCTCCTCTTGATGGACGCCCATCCTGTATTGAAAAACGCACGTCCTACTTTGGGGACATTTGGGTAGAACTTGGGGATGCCCGTCCTCCTCAGTGGGATGCCCGTCATGCTTCTGGGATGCCCGTCCTAAAGGGCAGAATTGCTTCTTCTTCATTTGGCTGTCCTCTAACTCGTGGGGATCCTTCAAGGGTCGTGGGGGTCCTTCGTCATCGCCCATTTACTTGTTCTATCAACTTAGGCCTTTAGTATCAGTCTCCTCTTTGATGCTTGGTCATTAGATTCGATCAATTTAGATCCCTTTTTGCTCCGCTTAGGCAAGGCTTAGCACTCCTCCATATCCCCTACTAAGGGGACTAAAACCTCATAGAATATGCAAAAATAGGAAGCTTAAGATAGAAACGACCCTAATACATGCTAGAAAGCATAGAAACGAGGCTAGTTAGGGGTCTGAATGTGAGTAAATATGAGTCACATCAGGCATTTCCTGTAGCAGTTGGATTACTTGTTTACCCTAGAGTGGTGCTTTGATATGAGCGACCTGGCCGAGTGAGGTGGTCGACGTCGAGGTTGTCTAAGCATTTGATTGAAGGATTCTCAGTGAGGTAAATATCTTCAACATCATATCTCCACACACTATTGACCTCATTTTCCTCATGCATAGCATTGAGATTATCCATTTGGATAATTTCAGCTTCTAGATCAATGACTTGTTGGACAAAGGCTTCGACCACTATGATTGCATTTTTGCATGGTGGCCTTGTCGGATAGTGTGGTGGCCACTTGCGTAGTCTTTTCTCTGTTTCCACCTTGAGATGTGTCACTAGGTGTAACACCCCCACTTACCAAGGAGCCTTAACAATACCTTCCTCAATAAGTAAGGGCATTACCATCTCGGTTACGCAAGGTAATGTATATCAAATAAACCATAATAGAACATTTATCAAATATTTCTTATAGTTTATACAAGCATAACAAAAGGAATACAACTCTGATTCAACTGAAGAAAACTACTAAGCATAAGTGACAACGGCAACTAGCTAGACAACGTGATGACTCTATCTCCTCCATATCCCGCAGACAACATATCAACCAACACCTGCTAAACCAACTCCTCACCATCCCCGAATAGATCACCACAGTTTTGAAAATAATAAACGGGGTCAGTCAACTGAATAACCAAGAAAAGAATACAGAGTTACAATAAATATACAAGCACAACTAATCCGATTGCAATAACATTCTCCAACCCCATTACTAGTCAATAACCGACTACACATTTAAATGTGTAGTCCTGCCAGACTATCCATCGCAACAAATAATCATCACCGCCAGTGGGGGACCACAACCATGCCCACCTTAGCCCCGCTCATCGCAACGAGCGCACCCAGATCATTAATATGCACATCCCCCTTGTGACGGGAGTCACAATAGGCGAACATGGACTTGGAACCATCTCTCGAACATGGTCCCATCTCAACAATACCAATCTCAATATCAACACAATATCATCTCAACCAACATCAATCCAACGAAACATATTAATCAATCACGCCAATCTCAAATTAATTACACAACCGACTCAGTAGGGAAAACATACCTTTTTGCTATTCCATGAAAATGCGTTCATCATATTATGTCAAGCAAGACTCAACATCGAATCCTACAAGTAACAACTATACCCTATCACTAAGCTATTAAAGATCAATTAAAAGATAACAATTATTTACAAAATCACCTTGAGACGCAGACCGATGCCGACGACGACGACAACCCGATTATATGACTTCATGCATAGACTGTATCCCTCCCCGGAATAGTGTTCAAGGTCGCCCAAGATATGTAGAGTGAGATGAGAGAATTGGGAGAGAGAGAGATTAGGTTTAAAAGTAAGAAAACGAACCGTCGAAAATGATTTATGTTTAAGTCTTCGCGTTTTATATTAACGCGTTGTCCGACGAAGTACTCGGTCGAGTATTGTCATACTCGGCCAAGTACGCCCCACTCGGTCTAGTACCTCAAATACTCAGCCAAGTGGCCTCTACTAGGTCAAGTATCGGGATACATTGGCCATCTAGTCTCCCCTGTCTCCCTTGTTGGGGCTCTCCCTTGGTCAATAGGTTAGTCAACGACTCCCTAACAAGGCGGGTATTACAGTCTTGACCCCTTAAAAGGAACTTCATCCCCGAAGTTTGTCCCACACTTCCCAACGCAACACAACCAAGCAACACAAGGGATCACATAGTACTCATGCAACAAGGAAAGCTAGGTAACTTATGCAACACCAAGTAACGCCAACGTATAAACGACAAGGTTATTATCATTACATGTCTAACACCACCGGTTATCGTGACATGACCGTGACAACCATGAAGCCACTATGTTATTACTATGTGCAAGCCACTAAACCGTTTATAAAATAAAAGTGATGTCATAAAATAGTTTAAATAACAACGATTAAAAGCTATGAAAACGGTAGTTTAAAGAATAAAAGCAACTATTTAAAGAAGTTTCGCGATCTTTGCAAATTCTTTTGTCGCGATGTTATCTACCCCTCTTAAAAGGAACTTCGTGCCCGAAGTTCACTCCCAAATATAGAAATGAGGTGTAAATATATATATATATATAAACACAATAATTACGGAAGCATGTATTACTTTTCTAACAATTATGAGCATGTACGGAACAGAAGTAAAGTAACCATGTTCAAATAAAGCGGAGATAAAATAACTTGAAATTACCAATGCTAAGAAAGGTGTATACAACACACAACACCAACGAGTAATACATGATTATCATGCTTTCATCCACACTAACTCCCATATCACTTCCGTCTCAATTCCAAACCAAACCGATGTACCGTCACAAAATTTATCATACAAATACCATACCATCAAACATCGATACCAATATTATTGTGAAAACACGTATAAAAAAAATTTAACAACTCATTCAACTAAAACACGAACTAAGAATAAAAAAACTAACGCAAACATAAGTTTGTGGGGGCAGAACTCGTTTATTTAGCATGTAGCAACCTGAAAGCTATAAATTCTACCTGCAAAACGTATTTTACCATCTACTGTGACACCCTCATTTATTGCGGAAAAGTAAACACGTAATTCTAGATAAAAACTGCATGGATATGTTTGTAATAGGTTCATTTGGGTAAAAACCTGTAATTTTTAAAACCGAAAACGAAACCTGAACCTGTTATAAAAATATCCACATGGGAAGGTGTCAAACATGCAAGGTGTAAAATGAATCTCATAAATAAAACATCGCTAAAGTCGCGAAACAAAGTTATACAACCCAAATATGAAAAAAGGGAGACATATGTCCCTAAAAAGTATATGACATAAAAAGTGTTTAAGGTTCACAATAAAATAAAGCCAATCTAGATCCCAAGGTTACTTTGCTCGCTAGCTCGTCCATGTACCCCATATATGCATCACCTACCTGTCAATCGCATTTTATACAAATACGAAAGCCACAGTCAGTGGGGAGTAACTCCGAGTTCTCCCAGCCACGAAATGTCATAATTAATATAACATGTAAACATAAGAATATGAATATGAATAACACATAGCCTTAGCATATAGATGCTAGACAATCGTACTCATCATGTGAACAACAATATAACAACACATAGTCCTAGCATATGAATACTAGACCGACTCATACTACACTATCATGTGAATCACATAACATCCAGGAATCCAAACTCTATCAACCATAGCCGGTTTGCATCTCACCTTCTATGATTCATAGAATCATCAACAAGAAAGGACAATATATATAGAGACAGGCATAAGTTCCTAGTACAGTCAATAGTCACTCTGTAACTCGAGTCTATACCACGAGGTAAGGTAAACATCCTAGTCCTAAACCTGCGCAGACCTAGCGACATGCGGAAAGTACCACATCCAAGACCCATGATCACACACATGAGTACCCCTAAGGAGTCCACCAAAGGGTTGGCTAGTACTTAAGCTGACCACATACTTCTAAGAGTACGTCAGGAGGTCATGCCCTAACTTGGATATAAGCCCACCAAGCTAAGACACAAAGGCTATTAAGCTGTGAACATACACTCGTCAAAGACTATAAGGGCCTATCTATGACGAAGGCCGAAATACTCACCTAGGACCTAGTCCCAGCTTGAATACTTTAGCCCACACCACACAAGACAAGTAGGACACCCAATTAACCATAAGAGGGGCAAAGAGTCCAAACTTGCACACACACAAATGATCATACACACCCTAGCATATGAAAGACTACGTAAGAGCATATTCAGCTGACAATCCAACAATATCTCCAATATCAATAATAATCCAAATTCCAGCTAACCAACAGTAGCATAATCCATGAGAACAAGCTAAAATGGCAGAGAGGCAACAAGACTCAAGCATAAGGCATCCAAAGCATCCAACAACCAACATGTGAAATTATAATTACAAATATCAAGGCATAACATAAAACATCCAAAAACAACCAATCTCACCTCAAAGACAAACCCTCGACCCGAGTCCCGCGACGGGTCATCGGTCAAATCGAGGCTGACCGGTTTAAACCTAGTTTGACCAAACTCGTTCGGTCAACGGCCCACTTTCGAGTCTTGGCCTACTTTGGCCCAAATCACAAAATTCATCACAATATCATTCTCATGCTATTTCCAATTTCTATCATGTGAACACTATCAACATAAAGAAAGACATTCCAACTTACAAAATAACTAATTCCGCAAAATTCTCGCATAATAAAATAGCATAAATAATCGGCTCACACAAGGGTAAACTTTTCTATAAATTTTAATCGATAAAACGACGCCATTTACTCATACGGACTCCGAATTGAGTGATTCAAGTGGCTAAACCACCTAATTTTTTGATGCCGTTCAATCTGTCATATTTTTGGAAACATTGAAAACCGTCTCGGTCCGGTACTGACGCGTTCCACCCAACACGCGGACTTGTCACAACACATAATTCCTCATCCAAATTTGTTCCAAACAATAATATACAAATGGGTAACATAAATTAAACATAAGCATACTCATCTTACTCCATTCATTCATTTATCAACAAGATCGTCTCAAACAACCACAAACAACAACAACAACAACAACAACAACAATAACAACAAACAACAACAAACAACAAATACAACTACTAATGTGACATTAATTCGTCGAGTAACTCGGAATAGTTACCTTAAGCTAGCAAAGAGACAAGTAATAACTTGAGAAAGCTCCTAAAACCCAAAATTACTCTTCATCTTCAACAACATATGAGTCACCTAACTCATCTTCAAATTCTTCACCTATAAGAACAACAAAAACACAATTATTAAGCTTTAAATTCGAAACCCTAAAAGATGAGTCTTAAAACAAAATTGGGGGAAATGAAAATAAATCTTACTAGTAGATGAGGATTGAAGAGAGGATTCCAAATATATAATTTTTATGATATTTGGTGGAGAAATGAAGGATTTATGAAGGATTTAGGGATTGTAAGGAGGTTATTTTGATAGATTTTTGGTGTTTGATGAAAAGAAGAGAGAGAGTGAATTATGGAGGAAATGAAAGATGAAGAGGAGACCCATGGAGGATGGAGGGTGCATGGTTTGGGGTAGGGTGTTTGGGTGAGTTTCAATTGTTTACATTTTGGTTCGTTTCGACGGAAATTAGAAATATTCGTCGAACGCGATTTTCGAGAAAATTAAAGTTCTTAAACACGATTTTACTAAAATATTAAGTACTCATATGCCCAATATCCAAACTCGTTTACCCAACGACCGTAAAAAATGAGAAAATCCCAATTTTATGACTTTTATACGAAATCTATTTTATCAAGGGAAAAGGTTTAAATATAGTTTAAATCACTTTTAAACATTTGTAAACTATCAAAAATAATTCCATTTCTTCAAAATAAAATAAGATTATATTTTATCAAATAAATTTTATTTCAAATAAATTAATATAAAATTAAAATAGATTAAAATATTACTTTTAAAATATAATAAAGGTCTTCAAATTTACGGGATGTTACATCTACCAACTAAAGGATTCAGGTCTTAACGACCTCAACAATACAGAAAAGCAAAGTATTGGCCTTATGGTCCTGTTACAATCATCCAAACAAACCAAATATCAAGTAGGCCTTATGGTCCTGTTACAATCATCCAAACAAACCAAATATCAAGTACGATAGAATCCGTCAAAATATTCAACAAATCAAACAATATAAATGAAAACGGAGCTCAAGTATCCGCATCATCGTCCATGTCCTCACTGCCACCTGTGCCGGATGTCCCTGTTCCCTGATATGCTTCTGTTGTTTAGTCACCACCGGGCCACCTCCCTGTACCATCCAACTGGCTACCATAGTTGGCTCCCAACGGCCCCGCGAGGCAGCCATTCTCATAGCTCTCCAGGGCTCTTCACGTGGTGCAGTCTATCCCATAGCTATGTGATACCGAGGTTGTCGTACTCCTCGGTATGCAAACAATATGTGTAAAACTCAATACCAAACTAATGAATGTAGAAGGGTAAGGAGGTCGATCCACAAAGACCGGATTATGGTTCTTAGATTGATTGTTTGTTTCCTAGTTTAGTTTTAGCAAATGTTGAATGATTGATAAACTAATTAATAAGACTACAACTAAAGCAAGCAATGTTAAATTGATTAAGATGCTAATTAAGGAAGCAAGAAGGGTCTGGTTCACTCATGTAGAGACAGGGTCGAGTAAAGGCACAAATTAACAAGTAATCAAGGTAAATTCAAAGGTATGTCCCAACCTCTCGATGTGAGACTAACCCAAGGCTTAGCATAATCGAACTCTCACTCTAATTACCCATAACCCACTAATCGACATGAATTATCTAGTTCAAGCTCTCACCCAACAAGTTATAAAATAGTGAAATTGACTCGAATTCTCATTGAGGCATTTCCACAAACAATTTGTATGCATGGTAATTAGAAGAGAAATTACCCTTTAATTACTAATTTATTCAAGACAATAGTCTACCCATATTAACTACACAAGATCACCCTCCACCCAAGACTTACACTACTCAAACATACTAATAGAAATGAGAACAAAAGATGGGATCTTTAACATGAAAATAAGAAGAACAAACATAAAGATAAGACAAGTAATTAAACAACAATAAACATGTAAACAATTGAGAGGAAGATGAATTAAGAGAAGGATTATACCAACAATGATTAAAGGTGGAAACTTTGGTTGAAATAAGGAAGATGAATCTCTTCATGTCTTCCAATTACAACCCAATAACAAATGTAAACTAATGAAAATTGAGAAATTACTAAACTAGAGATGAATTACATTAATGTAAGAGAAAGATTACAACTTTTATTGAAGGAAATTAAAGAGATAAATATTAGGGTTCTTGTTACAATAATGAGAGACTAATTATTCTAATGTGTGTGTAGAATAATCTAAGGTACTCTATGGTAAGTAGTCTAATAATGAGTCTAATCTAATATATAGTGTAATATTAATACTACTACTAAAAACAATCTTAATAATAATAATAATAATAATAATAATAATAATAATAATAATAATAATAATAATAATAATAATAATAATAATAATAATAATAATAATAATAATAATAATAATAATAATAATAATAATAATAATAATAATAATAATAATAATAATTACACTATGCTTTCATTGCGTCCCGTTTGCAGTCTGCTGATTTGCAGGCTAAGCTCCTCGGACCTTCTGGTATTGTAGCTGCTGGCCCTGCTTTTGACGATGTCGCGCGGGTTTTTACTGCGACTACAGGCTCTGGTATCTTAGGGAACCCTAAGGAAATTTCTGCCCCCAAACTTATGAAGAAATTGGCAGACATTTATTTCGCGACGGTTGCTGCTGCCTCATAGTCTGTTTTCCCTTTGACACCACGCCAGCTTGCTTTGTGGTAGTCTCAGCAGGGTTCCCACTCCTGTGATTGGTTGCGTGCGGTTCCTATCTCGGGGTTGGGTCAGACTATGAACGGGAGGACTTACCGTAGTGTGCTTGGCTATCGTCTGGGTGTTCCGTTATTCACGGTATCTAGGCCCTGTCCTGCTTGCTCTCGGGTTTTTGCTGATGATTATTTAGGGAACCATGCTGTTTCTTGTACTGGTACTGTGGGCGTTAAACATCGGCATAACCTCGTCCGTGACACTCTATTCGACATCTGCTATAGATCTGGTATTTCAGCGGGAAAGAAGGTTGATATCGGTTTGGTTGACGGGCATGGTGGCTCTCTTCGTCCTACGGATTTGATGCTTTATTCTTGGGACAGAGGTCGTGATGTGTGCGTTGACTTGACAGGGTCTTCTCCTTTGACTCAGACTGGGATGACGGATTTTGTGCATGGTCGGGTTGTCGTTGATGCTGCTCAGCGTAAGTGTGCTAAGTACGGGGATTTGTGCGCGGCAGCAGGTTATGGTTTCCTTCCCTTCTCTTTCTCTTCACTTGGGGAGCTGGGTTCGGATGCTGTTGCCTTGCTTAAGCGGATCCAGAAATTCTCGGTATCTCAGGATGCGGGGGCTCGGGTGGCCGCTTACATTTTTACTAGACTTAGCTTTGCTGTTGCTAAGGGTGTGGGAGCCCAGATTGTCTCTCGGCTCCCCACCAATTTCATGTAAACTTTTGTTTCTCTTTTAATGAAAACTGCGCGCATCCTTTTAATTAAAAAAAATATAATAATAATAATAATAATAATAATAATAATAATAATAATAATAATAATAATAGTAATAATAGTAATAGTAATAGTAAGAGTAACAGTAGTACTAGTAATAGTAGTAGTACTACTACTAATAATAATAATAGTAGTAATAGTAGTAGTAGTAGTAGTAGTAGTAATAATAATAATAGTAGTAATAGTAGTAATAGTAATAATAGTACTGATAGTAATAGTAATAATAGTAATAGTAATAATAATAATAATAAAAATAATAATGGGGAGTTTTGTTACTCTGGCCCGGCCCATCTTTATTATGGGGAGCATTACTTGTGGTCTTGTCAGGGTGTCCAGCAGGGTGATCCGTTGGGCCCTTTGCTTTTCGCTTTGGTTTTGCATCCCTTAGTGTGCAAAATCCGCGACTCTTTTGACCTTACTATGCAGGCATGGTAGTTGGATGATGGCACCATTGTTGGGGACACTTTGGAGGTGGGGAGAGTTTGGGATTTGATTATGGCGGATGGCCCTCGTTTTGGACTCCATCTTAATGTCGCTAAGACAGAGGTCTTTTGGCCTATTGAGGATCCTCGGAGTCGGCTTCCCGGTGTTTTTCCCCCTTCTATTGTTCGACCCTTGCGTGGTGTCTCTGTTTTGGGTGGATCTGTCAGTACTTGTCCTATTTTTGGCAGTGACCTTGTGGCGAAGAGAGTGACTAAGACCATTGAGCTTATGGACTTATTCGCGAGGATTGAGGACCCGTAATGTGAGTTGCTTCTGCTTAGAGCTTGTACTGGTATTTCTAAGCTATATTTCTCTCTTCGTACTTGCTCCCCCCCCCCACCCCCCCGTGTGTTTGGTTCGGTCCATCTTCCTTTCGATGCCGCCCTTCGTTCTACCTTGGAACGTATTGTCACCGCGTTTGGACTTGGTTTTGGGATTGGCAGTGGCGCCTTGCTACATTCCCTTTTCATCTTGGTGGGCTTGTTGTTTATGCTGCGGGAGATGTTTTACACTATGTTTTTCTGGCGTCTCGTTTACAGTCTGCAGATTTGCAGGCTAAGCTCCTACGACCTTCTGGTATTGTAGATGCTGGTCCTACTTTTGATGATGCCTTGCGGGTGTTTTCTGAGACTACAGGTTCTGCTTTTTTACGTGATCCTAGTGAAATCGCTGCCCCTAAAAAATAAAAAATAAATAATAATAATAATAATAATAATAATAATAATAATAATAATAATAATAATAATAATAATAATAATAATAATAATAATAATAATAATAATAATAATAATAAAAAATAATAATAATAATAATAATAATAATAATAAATTAGAACAAGCAGAGAATTAAATTAAGATTAAAGAGAAGGGAAAGATTATAAAGTTCGAAATCGGAAAAGAGAGACAAGCAAGAATTCCCGGCAGTAATTAGGAGTAAAGCAAAGTATGGTAAAGTGTAATTAATATGTAAAACAGTATGTGTTAACCTAATGGCGACTTCCTTTATATAGGGAAGCGTTTTATTAACATAAATAAATCTAACACAGAATAGAAATCCCGAGTATATAAGCTAGTCACTCGATCGAGGCATTTCATTCCTCTCGATCGAGTGATTCATCAGCAATTCTTCTCGATCAAGCAACTATGGCTCTCGATCGAACAATTCCAAAACAGCTCACTTCGATCGAGTACAACAGGGACTAGATCGAACAACTTCAACTGCCAAATCTACTCGATCGACCTCAAAACCTCTCGATCGAGCAAATAGCCACTGAAAACAGCACGGACTCGTTTGGTTAGCTTCTAAGGACCTCTTTCACGCTTCCCGAGGAACGACATTCTGCTCTAAATCTCCATCTCCTCAAAATGCATGCTAAGAGGAACGAATAAGGTACGATATCGCCACTTTAAGGTTCATTCCTCCAAATGAGACAAAACGAACAAAAGTAGCCAATTCAGGGCATTTTGCAATACAAAGCAATGAAATTGATACGGAAATGCGTGCGATAAAAAGCCAAAAAGACTATATAAATTGCACGTATCATGTGTCTGGGCGGGTTGTCGCTGATGTTGCTCAAGCGAATCCAGAAATTCTCGGTATCTCAGGATGCGGGGGCTCCGGTGGCCGCTTATATTTTTACTACACTTAGCTTTGCTGTTGCTAAGGGGGTGGAGGCCTAGATTGTCTCTCGGCTCCCCACCTATTTCATGTAAACTTTTATTTTTCTATCTATGAAAGCTGCGCGCATCCTTATAAAAAAAATAAACAAAAATAAAATAAAAAATAAAATAAAATAAAATAAAATAATAATAATAATAATAATAATAATAATAATAATAATAATAATAATAATAATAATAATAATAATAATAATAATAATAATAATAATAATAATAATAATAATAATAATGTAGATACCTCATTTCTGCACCTCTCGCAAACCACCCGGTGATGATTGGGCCGCATGTTTGCTACGCGGAACGATTTGTGACAGTTCATAAGTTTATCGTCAAGTGATTGCTCAAATACTAATGTCTACCTCTTAGTTGTCATCTACGTGCCGATACGGTCGTTTTGACAGTAATTAGAGTACATTTGGAGTCCGGGCCTAAAACCGTCTTCATTTTTTGATAACCGTTAAATCCCGAGTCAGAATGTTCTGGAATGTTCCGGATATTTCTATTCCATATTTTATAAATATTTCACAATCTTTATCCTTTGGCAAGCAATTTCCCGTAATATTCACATAAAATATTAAGGAAAACTAAATTATTCCGTCCTACCATAACTTAATCACGGAAATCTTTCTTCCGCAGGAGGAAACCACTTGGGAACAGACGCAGCAGGTGTTGCGCCTCTTCCAAAAGACGCAGTGGCTGCTGCGCCTCTTCCCAGGTCCTTTTGTGCGTAATTTTCGTATCTTTTTCATATCTTTCCGAGATTCACTTCCAAAGAGTCTACGAAACCCTAATTCCTTCACGTGATTAGTATAAATAGGAGCCTTCGCTCCTCATATTTCTCACGCGAGTGTCCGCCCTTCTATTCTCCCTTTGCATTCTAGACCTTTGTTCTTACTTTTTGGCGTCTATGTGCTTGAACATTCGACCACGTAAGCTCGGATCCTTCTGAGTACCAGCCTCGTTTGCATGACCGACCAATTTGACCAACTCCACAATCAATCAACTTAATTAATCTAATCGTTTTCCTCTTACGAGGGCACTTTCTTTACATTCGCGTCGAGCATCACTAATCGATATCTTAGTCCTTCTCGTTTCGTCAAACATGTAGGTCTGAGGGTGTAAATTCTCTCTTTTATTATTGTATTTACCTTTTTTGTATCACTAATGTAAGGTTTATGTCGAAAATACCTCCTTAAAACCGATTTCTAAAGCCTTGTATAAAACCTCTTTTTACGGATTTGTTTGTTTTTATTTGTTTTCGTCAATTCTTTGATACAATTGTTGGGGTTGGTGTCCTTAACAGTTAGTGCAAGGACTTATAAACCTCTAAAAGGATCAAAGGGCATACTTTTGGTATTATTATCAGTTGATCCACGTTTATCAATAACGGTTGGCTTGCTAGATAAGTTTGACGTTATTGTCATACAGATGGCGGTGATCAACTGGTCCCTAAAAGTCACACCTATAGGATACGTTTGAGTGATGTGACGGTATGAAAATACAGTCATGTAGATGCCAAATTTGACTAACCAGTTAGTCTGAGTTATTTGACTAATAATTAGTCAAAATGTGATGTTGAGATGTTATATTTAATACGGATTAAATATCATGGGCTAAAGGCGAATTAACCAGTTAATTCGTAAAATTAAATATAAACGTTTTATATTTAATTAAATGTGTATTGAATATAATTATACAATACTGTTTTGTCGGACATGTATTAATAATTCAACTAACCCGTATTATTAGTTGATGCCTTAATTTCCGATAACCGATAACAGTTTATAATTAAACCGCGTCGTATACACTTAGTAAGCTATGGACCGGACCGCGAGTTTAAGTGAAGAGAAAATGAAAAGCCCATTTGGGCTCCTTCACTCGGTTTGGCCGAAGGGTTTTAGACAAAAGAGAGCTCTCTCTCTTTTGTGACCTAATGCTAATTCATTTACAACATAGCTAGGGTTTTGGAATTCATCCTCTCTAAACCTAGATCTCTCATCTAAGAAAACCTCACACAAATTCTCTCAATATTGCAAGACAATTAGAGAATTCTCTTCTAGCACAAGGGCATAATCTCAGACGGTCTTGGGTGTTTCAATTAGGAGGAAATCTCTGTTGATTTCTGATCTTTACGCCGCACTACAAAGGACCCGAGGTTGATTTCTACATCTTTATCGTTTTCATCATGTTTTTCGTTTTATGACTATAAACTACATATATATATTGCGTTATAATCCTTAATTCGAAGGGTAGTATACGGATATTAACCCACAAGTGGTATCAGAGCGAGGCCACGCAATTTTTTATATGTGTTTTTCATTAAACGATTTTGAAATCGATGAATTTTGAAAAAAATTTGTCACGGCTCAAATTTTTTTTTTCCTCTCGGCAATATTTTTTTTATTGCTGCGTTTTGTTGTTGTTTTGTGCCTTGGGATCCGTGTCTAGTTTACACGGTGATGTTTGTTTATTTTTTTATCTTTGCATATTGTCTATGTAATCGATATTCATCGCTATATGTTAAAGATCGGTCAAAATAATTGCATAAAATTTCGTGTGGCAATTTTTATTTCGGCAAATCTGTTTTTTTTTAAGAAAACCGTGTGGCCGTCCTTTGTTCACTACCTGTTTTCTGTTTTTTTTATTGCATTGGTTTGCGTGCCACAAGTTTTGTTAGATCGTTCGATCTCTTGTTTTCGTGTTGTTCTTAGCGATTTGTTGTTTTAATCGATAATTACAACAAAATGTGAAGAACATGTCAATTGTATTCTTATTTTAATCCGGATTAGAGTAAATTACAATTGTGTTTTAATCAAACCGTTTTGTTTTGATCCTTTTTGCTCACGTTTTGAGCCGCGTAAAATTTTTTTTTGCTTTTAGAAGCTCTCGGCATTTCTGCCAAATGAAAAAAAAAATTTTTTTGGCCCCTGGTACTGTTCACGTCAACAGTACAGAAGAAAAAAAAAAAATTTTTTTCTGTTTTTTTTCTTTTTCGGCCCCTTTTATGCATAAAACGTTTTTTTATGCTCTCGCTTGTTAGTGAAACGGTTCACCCACGTAACTTAAAGTTACTTTAAAAATTTAAAGTAACGGATTATATCGAATTAAAATTAAGTTGATGAAGCGGTTTTGTCACATAATTTTAATTATCTTTGGTGGTTTGGATAAATTAAACATAATTACGGAATTATGTCACGAATTAATTTAATTTAGTTGATGCATTATATTTATCGTTTTATTATGTTTTTTTTTTTGAATGTTTTGAATGCCATTTAATTACGTATTTAATTATTTTGCAAACGGTTGTAACTTAGTGTGGCCTTAGTAGAACGTGTTACCGTAATGATGGAACACGGTCTTGGTTGTATTTTGAGATCTCGTATCTCCATTTTATTTCTTTTAATTACAGTTTTATTTAGAATGTAAATAGGTTTATATTTGTAAATTTTAAATTGTAATTCTTGAGAAGACTAAAGATGGAGACCGGATGCTCACTCCCGCTACTTGGATGAAGATGGAACATCAAGACAAGCTTTTCGGGTCCAACGGTGGATTCCAAAGTTGTATTTTGTTCTTTTTACTAGGATAGGCCACACTAGGATTTTTATTTACGTATCGCATTCATATATTTATTTTTATGTAACGATAGTATGCATCATATTCCGCCTAAAAACCAAACCACCTATTTATTGCATGAAAACTGACACATATAGAGGTCACGAGTTAGTTTTCATTGACATTCGTATGTCACACGATCATGCTAAGCCATCACCTAGATTGTTTCATTCACGCAGACGCTAGTTTTTCGTTCACTTAAAATGAATTATGATTAAGTTGATGGGATCTTCCTCGTATAAACCAAAATTGAGAACGGTCTTTATAGGTCAAACTCCAAGGACTCCCTTCTTCGTCGGTAGGCATACTATGACCCCTTCTACGTCGGGTAAATTGGAACCGATTGACTTATTTTATCTCAACACTATGGTCACTCAAACGATCCCGTGACTATGGTGGACTAATAGATAGGATTTACAGAAATCTATCGACCAAGAGTTCTTCCGGAAGAATTAGCTAAACAGTTGGCTTATCAATTTACAGAAATTGAGTCTTGGGATCACTTGTATCTTTCTTGAGGGAGATCAATTATGCAAGTGCGAGAGTCTACATGTTTTAAAACAAATTTTAAAATAGACTTAAATCACCTCGATGAGTTGCTTATTTCGTTTTGTTTTTCTTTCTTTTTCAGTGTAGATCACGATTTTAAACTGCTAAAAACAAATGGTTGGTTCAAGTGATAACCCAATGCCAAGTGCCACATTGGACCGTGAGTCCTGGCTTCGGATCTTCATGAATCGGATGAATCGGTCTACTCGATGAAGAATGATGGATCCAACCGGAGATCGGGAGGCAAAGATTACGGAATGCCGCCGCCGCCGACGGAAAGCTCAAATATCTACTTGAGCCCATGCCGCCACACCCAGGTCCCACGGCCGAGCTAACGAGATCGCTACTTATAACGATTTCGTCATGGAAGCGGGTGCGATTAAAAACGTGCTCATTTTTGCAATGGAATCCAATTTGCATAAACGCTTCATAGCCCAAGGTGCAAACAAGATTTTCACCACGCTCACCAAGGAATTCTCGAAAGCACCGAGAATCGTGACCTATGAGCATACCACTCGTTTCTTTGATGCGAGACTCGTAAGGGCCAACCGGTTAGCCCACACATTCTCAAAGCATGATTGAGAATGTCGAGAACCGGAGACCTTTAATCGTAACATCAGCGAGAACATTGTTATCGACCGCATGCTTCATTCACTCCACGATGGTTTTTCGCAATTTAGAGCGAATTACTATATGAATGATTTGAAGAAGACTCCCCATGAACTGCACTCCCTTCTCGTACAGACCGAGAAGGACATGAAGTTCAGTGGGAGCTTGAAACAGGATGTTCTCGTTGTGTCCAACAAAGGGAAAGGTAAGGGCAAAGCTCGTGCAAACCTAAAGAAAGAGGTAAACCGAAGTTCAAGAAGTCGAGGTTCGGGTAAGAGTGGTCTGGTGAGTCGAGCAACTCATCAGCGCGACAAAGAGCAAGGATGGTAACATGGAGTGTCACCACCGCCACAAGATCGGGCATTGGAGGCGTACATGTCCATTATACCATGAGGACTTAAAGGCAGGTCGTGTTAAACCTGTTGGTATGTCTTCTTCCTCTACTACTTTTATTCATATGATTGAGATTAACCACGCAAGTTACGGAACTTGGGTACTTGATACTGGTTGTGGTTCTCATCTGTGTAATCATGTGCAGGGGCTCCGAAACATCGAACCCCTCGTAAAGGGTGAGGTGGACCTGCGTGTTGGGAATGGAGCAAGAGTAGCTGCCATCTCAAAGGGGACATATGTGATCCAGCTTCCTAGCGGATTTGAGTTATCATTATATGATTGCTATTATGTACCCAGTCTTTCCAAAACATTATTTCAGTTTCTGCACTTTACAAGCTTGAATTTTCATTTGTAATAGAGAATGATAATTGCATTTTCTCATTACACGATATGATTTTTGGCAAGGCAGTCTCCATGAACGGAATTTATGTTTTAGATCAGACCACGGAAATATTACACGTAATGAATAAAAAGTTAAAGGTTGGTGACAAAGATCAAACGTATCTATGGCACTGCCGTATGGGACACATTAATGAGAAACGCGTAAAACAGCTCATCAAACATGGAGCTATCTCGGCCTTTGGTTTTCAATCATTTGGCACGTGTGAATCATGTCTCATCGGTAAAATAACTCGTATTTCCTTCAAAGGTGTTGGAATGCGCGCTGCTGACCTATTAGGACTCATACACACGGATGTATGTGGACCTATGTCAATCACCGCACGAGAAGGCTATAGGTATTTCATCACTTTCACGGACGATTTAAGTAGATATGGCTATGTCTACTTAATGAAGCATAAAAGTGAATCCTTTGAGAAATTCAAAGAATACCGAGAATAGGGTGCGAACCTATTGGGTAGAAAGATTAAAACACTACGTTCAGATCGTGGTGGCGAGTATCTTTCTCACGAGTTTGATCATCACCTCAAAGACTGTGGGATTGCCCTACAGTTAACTCCACCTGGAACACCTCAATTGAATGGTGTGTCCGAACGGAGAAATCGAACACTACTTGATATGGTTCGATCCATGATGAGTCACACGGTTTTACCTGATTCATTATGGGGTTATGCTCTTATGTCACCGCTCTAATACTTAACCAAGTCCGTCTAAAGTCATTTGTGACAAGACTCCATATGAACTATGGAAGGGAACGGTCCCTAACTTGTCCTTTATACGGGTTTGGGGCTGCGAGGCTTATGTCAAGTGGAGACACGAGGATAAGCTCGGCCCGCGATCGATCAAGACATACTTTATAGGTTATCCTAAAGGAACACTTGGTCATTACTTCTATTCGCCAACCGAACAACGTGGTTTTTGTTGCGGCTAGTGCGACATTCTTAGAGAAGGAATTTCTCGAGAATGCAAAGAGTGATAGAACCTTCGACCTGTCGGAGATTCCAGAACCAAATACCGAGCAACTATTGGAGGAACCTATTCCTTCAATCCCGGCTGCGGTTAACATTCCTGAGGAACCTAGGAGGTCGGGAAGAGTCTCTATTCCTCCGGACAGATACATCGGTATGGTCGAGGAACATGATATAGATGACGTTCTACTCTTAACGAGTAGTGAACCCGCAACCTATAAAGGTGCCATGACCAGTTCTGACTCAAAGCTATGGCTTGAGGCCATGCAATCCGAGATGGACTCCATGTATGAGAACAACGTGTGGGATCTTGTTGACTTACCTGCTAAGGTTCGTCCCCTTCAATGCAAATGGCTTTACAAGATAAAGCATTCTGTGGAAGGTCAACAAGATATCTACAAAGCACGACTAGTTGCTAAAGGTTTCACCCAAGTGCCAGGTTTGCACTACGATGAGATTTTTGCACCGTAGTCATGCGTTCCATTCGGATTATCTTAGCGATCGTCGCTTTTCATAACTATGAAATTTGGCAAATGGACGTGAAAACCGCCTTCTTAAACGGCTTTTTGGAGGAAGAGTTGTACATGGTACAACCCGAAGGTTTCATCGATCCAGCACATCCTAAGAAAGTGTGCAAGCTTAAGCGTTCTATTTATGGACTTAAGCAAGCATCAAGGAGTTGGAATCATCGCTTCGACCAAGTGATAAAAGAAAATGGATTTACTTGATCGGTCGAGGAACCATGTTTATATATCAAGTCGAGTGGGAGCAAGATTGTCTTCCTAATATTGTATGTTGACGACATACTCCTGATTGGGAATGACATACCTCTCTTATCTTCGGTGAAAGTATGGTTGAAAAACCATTTCCGGATGAAAGATCTGGGTGAGGCACAAAGAATTTTGGGCATCCGTATCTATCGAGATAGATCACGACGGATGTTATCTCTCGATCAGAGTCTTACATAGACAAAGTCCTAGAGAGATTCAAGATGACTAACTCCAAGAAGGGGTTTCTTCCTATGGCTCTGTGGGTGCATTTAAGCAAGTCTCGTGCACCAGAGACACCGGAAGAGAAAGAGCGCATGACACGGATTCCTTATGCTTCGGCTATAGGATCAATCATGTATGCCATGATATGCACACGTCCTGACGTGGCATATGCATTGAGTATGACAAGTTGATTCCAACAAAGATCCGGTAATTCACATTGGATGGCTGTCAAGAACATTCTTAAGTACCTACGGAGGACTAAAGATTGGGCATTGACTTATGAATCGAGATGACTCGAAATCCCAGTCTGGATTCGTTTTTACTCTTAATGGTGCTTCAGTCAGCTGGAAGAGTTCCAAACAATATGTTACAGCAGATTCTACGACTGAGTCCGAGTACTATGTCGCGTCTAGACATGTACAACGGAAAGCTCATCTAATCCGAGATTACGTGGAGCAAAAGGAAGTAGTGATAGAAAAGATTGCTACACATGTTAATATAGCAGATCCTCTCACTAAACCATTACGACAAGATTAGCATGAAGGGCATGTTAATTCCATGGGAATCAAACGTGTTCCTGAGTTGTAGTACTCTTTTATGGATCAGATTCATTCTCCTTTGTACTCTATACGACATCATCGTTTTGATATTTTATATATATATTTTGTTTTTTCATGTGGAATTGTACGACGATTTTGAACACCACAAAGTGAATCGAACAAACATCATATCTTGTTAGTCCTTAATTGCCCACATGAGCCTGATAACTCGGCAATTATTCTCGTGACGTTGGTTGATGGTGGGTTCAACGAGCCATAAGTCAACCGGTTGATCGACCAATCACGAGGCGATTTATACGGATATTTCGTAGGACACCATTGTGACATCGACGTGGAGTCCTAAATGTTTTATAACATTCGCTGCCCGGTCGTGGATAGGACTTCCATGGTGATCCTAAGAGTCGATTCTTTGACTATCGGCTGTCTCTTGAGACTACGGCAGATTTTGGGTGACTTTGGTTTCTTTCTCACGGTCATCCGTAACAGGGGGCCAAGTAGATTTTTTCTGGGTCATTTCATGCTGTGCTTAGATCGGAAGGAGTCGAGTTGAAGGAAATATTCAGCCTTTATCAGGTACTCGATATTTCTCAGGGCCACTCGAGGAGCTGTAACTGAAATGCATGGCCATGCTCGAATACGAATTCGTTTTATCAGTTAAGTTACTCTCTAGTCGGGGAAACCACTCTTGATCCAGATCGATTGTAAAATACGACCTTTGCGGATCCAGATCTGCAAATTGTTTTACATTGAGTGGGAGAAATTTTAAATGAATATGAGAATCGGTTATCGCACATACACTTGTACGGACAAGTGGGAGTTTGTTGGAACTTGTGTCCTCCAGTTAGTGCGGATAACGTCATTGCACATACACTTGTACGGACAAGTGGGAGCTTGTTGGGGTTGGTGTCCTTCAGCTTAGTGCAAGGACTTATAAACCTCTAAAAGGATCAAAGGGCATACTTTTGGTATTATTATCAGTTGATCCACGTTTATCAATAACGGTTGGCTTGCTAGATAAGTTTGACGTTATTGTCATACAGATGGCGGTGATCAACTGGTCCCTAAAAGTCACACCTATAGGATACGTTTGAGTGATGTGACGGTATGAAAATACAGTCATGTAGATGCCAAATTTGACTAACCAGTTAGTCTGAGTTATTTGACTAATAATTAGTCAAAATGTGATGTTGAGATATTATATTTAATACGGATTAAATATCATGGGCTAAAAGCGAATTAACCAATTAATTCGTAAAATTAAATATAAACGTTTTATATTTAATTAAATGTGTATTGAATATAATTATACAATACTGTTTTGTCGGACATGTATTAATAATTCAACTAACCCGTATTATTAGTTGATGCCTTAATTTCCGATAACCGATAACAGTTTATAATTAAACCGCGTCGTATACACTTAGTAAGCTATGGACCGGACCGCGAGTTTAAGTGAAGAGAAAATGAAAAGCCCATTTGGGCTCCTTCACTCGGTTTGGCCGAAGGGTTTTAGACAAAAGAGAGCTCTCTCTCTTTTGTGACCTAATGCTAATTCATTTACAACATAGCTAGGGTTTTGGAATTCATCCTCTCTAAACCTAGATCTCTCATCTAAGAAAACCTCACACAAATTCTCTCAATATTGCAAGACAATTAGAGAATTCTCTTCTAGCACAAGGGCATAATCTCAGACGGTCTTGGGTGTTTCAATTAGGAGGAAATCTCTGTTGATTTCTGATCTTTACGCCGCACTACAAAGGACCCGAGGTTGATTTCTACATCTTTATCGTTTTCATCATGTTTTTCGTTTTATGACTATAAACTACATATATATATTGCGTTATAATCCTTAATTCGAAGGGTAGTATACGGATATTAACCCACAACAATAGCATAGTAACCTCACATGTATATTGTTTATCATCTTTAATATGTTTAATTCGTCATAAATCCGACCTAAATCCCAAGTAATCTCATATTTGCGGGTTTTCGTCATTAAATTCAATCCGGGTTGTAGAAGTTCGATTTGTTCATATTGAGTTTCTGTAATTCGATCCTTTGATAAATTTTCATCTGTCTATTGTCAGGTTCGTCATTAATTTGTCATCAATTCATCATGTTTAGCCTATTTCATTCACCCATGTCACTAATCAATCATTCTTTCATGTAATTAATCCGTCTTAATTCCGTCTTATCCGTGTTTTATTGTTTTATGACCCTTAGTCACATGTAAATAACCTACTAATCACTTCCATCCGAGTAAATAATTTAATCAATCGTTAAATTTACCAACGAGTATTAACAACACACAATTCCGCACACGCCAGATTCAAAGTCAGAATGACGCAGACAGAATCGCTACGCCTATTCCAAGAGACGCAGCTCTGCTGCGCCTGTTCCGGGTTGAATTCTGTCCCTGAACTCCGTTTTTGCCTTGACTCAATTAATTAGCTTACGTATAATTAACTATTAATCGTATTATCACCTTCTGACTTGTTCGTTGATTTATTCTTTTATTCTTTTTCTCAATTTATCCGTTTTAAAGGTATTAACCGCTTAATCCGATGTAATTATTGTAATCTTCATTATTGTAATTTTCTTTTGTTGCATTTATCATATTTCTTGTATCATTTATATGTTTTCACATGTAATTGAGCATTAAATCCTACTTTGACATTAATTGTATGTTAAACTACGTGTTTACCGACTTAGCCTAATTCTCACATGCTAGGATTAAGACTTGGATGCTGCATTGCATGCATATAGCCGACGATATATCGAGTATAAATAATAATAATAATAATAATAATAATAATAATAATAATAAATTAGAACAAGCAGAGAATTAAATTAAGATTAAAGAGAAGGGAAAGATTATAAAGTTCGAAATCGGAAAAGAGAGACAAGCAAGAATTCCCGGCAGTAATTAGGAGTAAAGCAAAGTATGGTAAAGTGTAATTAAGATGTAAAACAGTATGTGTTAACCTAATGGCGACTTCCTTTATATAGGGAAGCGTTTTATTAACATAAATAAATCTAACACAGAATAGAAATCCCGAGTATATAAGCTAGTCACTCGATCGAGGCATTTCATTCCTCTCGATCGAGTGATTCATCAGCAATTCTTCTCGATCAAGCAACTATGGCTCTCGATCGAACAATTCCAAAATAGCTCACTTCGATCGAGTACAACAGGGACTCGATCGAATAACTTCAACTGCCAAATCTACTCGATCGACCTCAAAACCTCTCGATCGAGCAAATAGCCACTGAAAACAGCACGGACTCGTTTGGTTAGCTTCTAAGGACCTCTTTCACGCTTCCCGAGGTACGGCATTCTGCTCTAAATCTCCATCTCCTCAAAATGCATGCTAAGAGGAACGAATAAGGTACGATATCGCCACTTTAAGGTCCATTCCTGCAAATGAGACAAAACGAACAAAAGTAGCCAATTCAGGGCATTTTGCAATACAAAGCAATGAAATTGATACGGAAATGCGTGCAATAAAAGGCCATAAAGACTATATAAATTGCACGTATCATGTGTCCGGGCGGGTTGTCGCTGATGCTGCTCAAGCGAATCCAGAAATTCTCGGTATCTCAGGATGCGGGGGCTCCGGTGGCCGCTTATATTTTTACTAGACTTAGCTTTGCTGTTGCCAAGGGGGTGGAGGCCCAGATTGTCTCTCGGCTCCCCACCTATTTCATGTAAACTTTAATTTTTCTATCTATGAAAGCTGCGCGCATCCTTATAAAAAAAATAAACAAAAATAAAATAAAAAATAAAATAAAATAAAATAAAATAATATTTATAATAATAATAATAATAATAATAATAATAATAATAATAATAATAATAATAATAATAATAAATTAGAACAAGCAGAGAATTAAATTAAGAGTAAAGAGAAGGGAAATGAAAGATTACACAGTTCGAAATTGGAAAAGAGAGAAGCAAGAATTCCCAGCAGTAATTAGGAGTAAAGCAAAGTATGGTAAATTGTAATTAAGATGTTAAACAGTTTGTGTTAACCTAATGACGACTTTCTTTATATACGGAAGCGTTTTATTAACATAAATAAATCTAACACCGAATAGAAATCCCGAGTATATAAGCTAGTCACTCGATCGAGGCATTTCATTCCTCTCGATCGAGTGATTCTTCAACAATTCTTCTCGATCAAGCAACTATGGCTCTCGATCGAACAATTCCAAAATAGCTCACTTCGATCGAGTACAGTAGGGACTCGATCGAACAACTTCAACTGCCAAATCTACTCGATCGACCTCAAAACCTCTCGATCTAGCAAATAGCCACTGAAAACAGCACGGACTCGTTTAGTTAGCTTCTAAGGAACTCCTTCACGCTTCCCGAGGTACGACATTCTGCTCTAAATCTCCATATCCTCAAAATGCATGCTAAGAGGAACGAATAAGGTACGATATCGTCACTTTAAGGTCCATTCCTGCAAATGAGACAAAATGAACAAAAGTAGCCAATTCGGGGCATTTTGCAATACAAAGCAATGAAATTGATACGGAAATGCGTGCAATAAAAAGCCAAAAAGACTATATAAATTGCACGTATCATGTGTCCGGGCGGGTTGTCGCTGATGCTGCTCAGCATAAGTGTGCTAAGTATGGGGATTTATACGCGGCAACTGGTTAAGGTTTCCTTCCCTTCTCTTTCTCTACGCTTGGAGAGCTGGGTTTGGATGTTGTTGTCTTGTTCAAGCGGATCCAGAAATTCTCGATATCTCAGGAAGCGGGGGCTCCGGTGGCTGCTTATATTTTTACTAGACTTAACTTTGCTGTTGCTAAGGGGGTGGGGGCCCAGATTGTCTCTCGACTCCCCACCAATTTCATGTAAACTTTTATTTTTTTATCTATGAAAGTTGCGCACATCCTTATAATAAAAAAAAAAAAGAAAAAAGAAAAAAAAAACAATAATAATTATAATTATAAAAAAATTAGAACAAATAGAGAATTAAATTAAGATTAAAGAGAAGGGAAAGATTACAAAGTTCGAAATCGGAAAAGAGAGACAAGCAAGAATTCCCAGCAGTAATTAGTGTTGGAGCTTGTGTCCTCCACAAATTAGTGTGATAACATTTGTAAATCTCTTACAGGTTCACAAGGGTATACTTCGTATTTTAATCAGTTGATTAACGATTACCTAATAACGGTTGGCTTGCTAGAAAGTTTGACGTTATTATCATACAGATGGCGGTGATCAACTGGTCCCTAAAGGTCACACCTATAGGATGTGTTTGAGAGATGTGGTTATGGAAATGTGTTGATGAGACAATTATTTAATGAAGATTAAATAATATTAGTTGAGACGAATTAACTGTCAATTCGTAAATATAATATAATAAGTTATATTTAATTAAATGTATGTAATGTTAGCTTGGACGAATTAATCTGTTAATTCGTAATTAAATGTAATCGATTATATTTAATATCAACAACATGAATGTGTCATAGTGGTAATAGTGAGGGTACTCAAACCAAGAGGTCATGGGTTCGATCCTCACTAGATGACAATTTACACATTTTATACATTTTTGGAATAACTGAAAAAAGAGAAATTAACTCTCTTAATTTCGGTATATGGGCCGAAAATTTGGAAGGAAAATATCTACTCTATTACACCTTATACTCGGTTTTATAAGGGAATGGGATCACACAAAAACCCTAATATTTACAGAAAATTGGGGATCTCATTCTAGCAATTTTGAGGGGTATTTCTCGGAGCATCTTGGGTGCAACTGATAGGAGATTATCATTGTGATATTGTTCATAGGCCGAATTAGCTAGGACCGAAGGTTATTTCTAATTCTCTTTACCCTTTTGTTTATGTAATTTAATTTTATGACTAGCATTCATCATGATATATTCGTTATAGTCCTTAAATTCAAAGGGATGCATACAGATAAATCCCACAAGTGGTATTAGAGCCAAGGCCACGAATTTTATTTTGATGATTTTCATAAAACTGGATGTAAACTATTTTTAGGGTTTCGAAAAATAAAATAAAATAAAAAACACGCCTGAAAAAAAATTTTCTTTATGCCGATTGGAAATTTTTTTTGAGCAGCCGGTTTTTGTTTTTTTTTTTGTTGATGCGATTTCCATTTTATTTTTCATATTGTTGTTTTAATCAGTTAAAATAATTATATGAAGAATTGGTAGATGTTTGATTTATTGAAGATTAAGTTAAAATGTAAATGGAATCGTCTTGTTGATGATATAAAAATTTGTTTTTGCTATATAGTTTTTAGCATATACGGTTAATCATGTTTCATTAATTCATATGCTAATCTTGTTCTAATAGCAACCATAAACGATTTTTGTTCATCTTTTGTTTTCTATTTTACGGGCTTTTTTTTTTAGCCGAATGCATTAAGGAAAAAAAATTGGTTTCATTTTTGTTCTTGAATGCCGTGAAAGGAAAAAATAGGGGGCTGCTACTGTTTTTTTTTTTTTTCTGCTTCGGTTACTGTTCACGTTCAGCATTTTTTTTTAAAAAGAAAAAAAAAATTTGTTTTTTTTCTTTCGGTTTTTGCTAAAAAACCGAGAAAAAGTTTTTTTTGGGCTGTTTTCGGTTTTGCCGAGAAAAATTTTAAGGGAAATTTTTTTTGTTGATTTTGGCCAATGATTATAATTATACATTTTAATGTATGATTAATTGTAGTGAAAAGGTTCACATATAAAGATACCTAATTATTTTAAAGCAATTTAAAATATTGATGGATTAAATACATATTACAAGTTTAATATGAATTAAGATTAAAATTAATGTGATTAATTGAGGAATTGTCACTTAATTTAATCAATTTAAATAGGTGGTTTGGATAAATTAATCAACATAATTAAGGAATTGTGTCATGAATGTTTAATTTATTTAGTTGATGCTTTTTTTTTGTTGAATGAATCGTTGAATGAATTTAATTTACGTATTTTTGCAATCGGTTGTAATTTTTAATACTTAGTGCGACCTTAGTCAAATTATGTTTTCGTAATGAAGGAAACATAATTTTTATGTAATTATGAGATCTCGAATCTCCTTTATTTTTCTTTAGTTTTTGGGTTTTTGAAATTAGAATGTAATAAATAGGTTTATTATGTAAATTTATTTATTGTAATTTTCAAAGAAGACTAAAGATGGAGATTGGAGCTCACTCCCGCTACATGGATCAAGATGGAACATCGAGACAAGCTTCTCGGGTCCAAGGATGGATTCCAAACATGTATTTAATGTTCATTTTGATAGGATAGGCCACACTAGGACTTTATTATTGCTTTTCAGTTTTCATTCCTATTGCTTTTCATTCACATGATAGTTTATGCATCATATTCCGCCTAAAACAAAACCACCTACTACTAAAATGCATGAAAATTGACACATATAGGTTGTATGTTAGTTTTCATAGACATACAGATGTCACATGTTTATTAAGCCATCATCTTAGTTTATTCATTCACGCATGCTAGATATTAGTTCACTTAAAATGAATTAAAATAAAGTTGATGTGATCTTCCTCTAAAACGGAAATTGAGATTAGTCTTTATGAGGGCAAACAACTATGAATCCCTTCTTCGTCGGTAGGCATAATATGACCCCTTCTACGCTGGGTAAGTAGTTGTGTTGACTTAGTTTACCTCAACATCATAGTCCGAAGAGTTTCTCGTGATTATGATGGACTAAAGATAGAATTTACAGAAATTTATCGACCAAGAATTCTAACGGTAGAATTAGCTAAAAGGTTAGCTTATCAATTTACAGATAATTGAGTCTTGGGATCATTTATATAATTCTTGAGGAAGGTCAATTGTATAAATGTTTTGAGTCTTCGCGTTATGACAGTAGTTCATTAGACTTAAAAATATAAACGATGCACATGCTTATTATTTTTATTCATCTTCTCGCAATGTAGAACACGTTTATTTTGATAATACTGTTACAACAAAATGTCTGTAAATAACGCAATCCAAATGCCTGGTGCCACACTTGGACGCGAGTCCTGGCTGAAAATATTCATGGACCAGATGAATCAGTTCACACGTCTGAAAACGACGGGTCCAACTTTGCGGACTGGGAGGCGGCACTACGGAATGCTGCCATATTGCTGACGGTAAGCTCAAGTACTTAACTGAGCCAATACCGATAAATCCAGGCCCCAATGCAGGAGTCAACGAGTCACTCGCTTATAGTGACTTCGTTATGGAATCGGGTGCGATAAAGAACGTACTCATATTTGCAATGGAAACCAATTTGCAGAGACGCTTCATTGCCCAAGGTGCGAACAAGATTTTCACCACGCTCACTAACGAGTTCTCAAAAGCACCGAGAATCGTTACATATGAGCATACCTGTCGCTTCTTTGATGCGAAACTCTAGAAGGGCCAACCGGTTAGCCCACACATTTTTCACATGATTGAGAATGTCGAGAAGCTGGAGGCTCTTGATGGCAAAATCAGTGAGAGCATTGTCATTGACCGAATGCTTCATTCTCTTCATGATGGTTTTGCCCTTTTCAGGGCGAACTACTACATGAATGACTTGAAAAAGAGTCCTCATGAGCTACACTCCCTTCTCGTACAGACCGAGAAGGATATGAAATTGAGTGGGAGCATGAAGCGGGATGTTCTCACAATTTCCAACAAGGGTAAAGGTAAGGGCAAGGCTCATGGCGACCTAGCTGTAGGTAAGCCAAAGTTTAAAAAGCCAGGAAACGGTAAGAGTGCGCCTGGTGAGACTAGTGGCTCACAGGGCAAGGCAAAGAGCAAGGGCGGTGACATTGAGTGCCACCATTGTCACAAGACTGGACATTGGAGGAGGAACTTCCCCGTGTACCGTGAGGACATAAAAGCAGGCCGCGTCGTTCCTGTTGGTATGTCATCTTATATTTATATGATTGAGATTAACCATGCAAGTTTCGGAACTTGGGTACTTGATACTGGTTGTGGTTCTCATCTGTGTAATTATTTGCAGGACCTAAAGAACATCATACCTCTCGAAAAGGTGATGTGGACCTGCAAGTCGAGAATGGAGCACGAGTTGCTGTAGTCTCGAAGGGAACATACGTAATCCAACTCCCTAGTGGTTTTGAGTTATTTTTATAACTGTTACTATGTACCGAGTTTATCTAAGAACATTATTTCTACTTCCGTACTCGATATAGACGGTTTTGCATTTTCAATAAAGGATAATAGCTGTATTTTGTTTTTAATGAAATGATTTATGGCAAAGCAGTTTCATGAATGGAATTTACATCTTAGATCAAACCACGGAAGTATTACACGTGAATAATAAGAAATTAAAGATTGGTGACAAAGATCAAACCTATCTATGGCATTGTCGAATGGGACACATAAATGAGAAACGTGTAAAGAAACTCATCGATAATGGGACTATTCCCGCATTCGAATTTTCTACATATGGCACGTTTGAATCATGTCTCATTGGCAAAATGACTCGAATTTCCTTCAAAGGTGTTGGAATGCACGCTAGTGACCTATTAGGACTCATACATACTGATGTTTGTGGACCTATGTCAATTACCGCTAGAGATGGCTATAGATATTTTATCACTTTCACGGACGATTTGAGTAGATACGGATATGTCTACTTAATGAAGCATAAAAGTGAGTCCTTTGAGAAATTCAAAGAATACCAGAACAGGGTTGAGAACCAACTGGGTAGAAAGGTTAAAGCACTCCGTTCAGATTGGGGTGGCGAATATCTTTCAAATGAGTTTGATCAACACCTTAAAGACTGTGGAATCGTTTTACAGTTAACTCCACCTGGAACACCTCAATTAAATGGTGTGTCCGAACGGAGAAATCGAACCTTACTTGATATGGTTCGATCCATGATTAGTCACACGGTAGTGCCTGATTCATTATGGGGTTTTGCTCTTTTGTCAGCTGCTCTTATACTTAACCGAAGTCCGACTAAAGATGTCGAAAAGACTCCATATGAAATGGGGAAGGGAACGGTCCCTAACTTGTCCTTTATTCGGGTTTGGGGCTGCGAGGCTTATGTCAAGTGGAGACACGAGGATAAGCTCGGCCCGCGATCGGTCAAGACATACTTTATAGGTTATCCAAAAGAAACATTTGGTCATTACTTCTATTCGCCTACCGAACATCGAGTTTTTGTTGCGGCTAGTGCGACGTTCTTAGAGAAAGAATTTCTCGAGAACAAGACGAGTAATAGAACCTTCGAGCTGTCGGAGATTCCAGAACCAACAACCGAGGAACGGATGGAGGAAGTTGTTCCTTCAACTGATGATACGGTTAATATTCCTGAGGAACCTAGGAGGTCGGGTAGAGTCTCTCATCCTCCGGACAGATACAGTGGTATGGTCGAGGAGAATGACGTTTTACTCCTAGTGAGTAATGAACCCGCTACCTATAAAGGTGCTATGGCCTGTTCCGACTCCAAGCTATGGCTCGAAGCCATGCAATCCGAGATGGACTCCATGTATGAGAATGACGTATGGGATGTAGTTGATTTACCTAATAAGGTAAAACCTCTAAAGTGCAAATGGCTTTACAAAATAAAGCGTTATGTAGACGCGCAACCAGATACCTATAAGGCACGACTAGTGGCAAAAGGTTTCACTCAAGTGCATGGATTGCATTATGATAAGATTTTTTCACCTGTAGTCATGCTACGTTCCATTCGGATAATCTTAGCGATTGCTGCTTTTCATGATTATGAAATTTGGCAAATGGATGTGAAAACCGCCTTCTTAAACGGTTATTTGGAGGAAGAGTTGTACATGGTGCAACCCGAAGGTTTCATAGATCCTGAACATCCTAAGAAAGTATGCAAGCTTAAGCGTTCCATTTATGGACTTAAGCAAGCTTCTCGGAGTTGGAATCATCGTTTCGACCAGGTGATAAAAGAGTATGGTTTCACTCGATCGGTCGAAGAACCATGCTTATACATCAAGTCGAGTGGGAGCAAGATTGTATTCTCGATATTGTATGTCGATGACATACTCCTGATTGGGAATGACATTCCTCTCCTATCTTCGGTTAAAGAATGGTTTAAGAACCATTTCCAGATGAAAGATCTGGGTGAGGCACATCGCATTTTGGGAATCCGTATCTACCGAGATAGATCACGACGGACGTTATCACTTAGTCAGGAGTCTTATTTGGATAAGATTCTTGAGAAGTTCAGCATGACCAACTCCAAGAAGGGGAACCTTCCAATGACGTGTGGGATGCGGTTGAGCAAGTCTCGTCACCCACGACGCCTGAAGGGATTGAGCGCATGAGTCGTGTTCCTTATGCATCAGCTATAGGATCAATCATGTATGCCATGATATGCACACATCCAGACGTGGCATATGCATTGAGTATGACGAGTCGGTACCAAAAGAATTCATGTACCTACGGAGGACTAAGGATTGGGTATTGACTTATGGAGGAGATACTAAGCTATGCGCAACCGGTTACGCAGATGCTAGCTTCCAAACGAATCGAGATGATTAGAAATCTCAGTATAGATTCGTTCTTACTCTTAATGGTGCTGCGGTCAGCTGGAATAGTTCCAAACAGGAAGTTGTAGCAGATTCTACTACTGAGCCATTGAAGTATGATAAGCATGGAGGGCACGTTATTTCCATGAGAATTAAACGTGTTCCTGAGTTGTAATAGTCGATTATGAATTTGATACATTATCTTTTTCATATACTATTTATAACTTCATCGTATTAATATAATATTTTGTTTTTCATGTGGATTGTACTGACAACTTTGAACGCCATAAAGTGAACTGAATTACATTATATTTTGTTTTGGTCCGTAATCGCCTACAAGAGCTGATAACTCTGGCTATTATATTGTGCAGTCGATTGATGGTGGGTTCAACGAGCCATAAGTCAAACTGTTGACTGTTCGATCACAAATGCGAGATTATAACGATACCTCGTAGGACAAATTTTTGTGACAACGTAATGGAGTACTAAATGTTTAAAAACATTCGGTGCCAGGTCGTGGATAGGACATCCATTGTGTTCCTAGAGTCGATTCTTTTGACTATCGACTGTCTCTTGAGATTAAGGCAGTTTTTGGGTGACTTTGGTTTCTTTCTCACGGTCTGCCGTAACTGGAGGCTAAGTAGATTTTTTCTGGGTCATTTCATATTGTGCTTACATCTGCAGGATTCGAGTTGAGGAAAATATCCAACCCTTATCAGGTATAGTTATTTCTCAGGGCCACTCGAGGAGTAGTAACTGAAATGCATGGCCATGCTCGAATGTTGATTCGTTTATCAGTTAAGTTACTCTCTAGTCGGGGAAACCACTCTTGATAATGATCGCTTGTAAAATACGACCTTTGTGAATACGGATTTGCAAATTTTTTTACATTGAGTGGGAGAAATTTTAGGATATGAGAATCGGTTATCGCACATACACTTGTGAGGACAAGTGGGAGTTTGTTGGAGCTTGTGTCCTCCACAAATTAGTATGATAACATTTGTAAATCTCTTACAGGTTCACAAGGGTATACTTCGTATTTTAATCAGTTGACTAACGATTACCTAATAACGGTTGGCTTTCTAGAAAGTTTGACGTTATTATCATACATATGGCGGTGATCAACTGGTCCCTAAAGGTCACACCTATAGGATGTGTTTGAGAGATGTGGTTATGGAAATGTAATCACATTGATGCCTTATATGACTAAACAGTTAGTCAATGTGTTGATGAGATAATTATGTAATGAAGATTAAATAATATTAGCTGAGACGAATTAACTGTCAATTCGTAAATTGAATATAATAAGTTATATTTAATTAAATGTATGTAATGTTAGCTTAGACGAATTAATCTGTTAATTCGTAATTAAATGTAATCGGTTATATTTAATATCAACAAGATGAATGTGTCATAGTGGTAATAGTGAGGGTACTCAAACCAAGAGGTCATGGGTTCGATCCTCACTAGATGACAATTTACACATTTTATACATTTTTGAAATAACTGAAAAAAGAGAAATTAACTCTCTTAATTTAGGTATATGGGCCGAAAATTTGGAAGGAAAATATCTACCCTATTACACCTTATACTCAGTTTTATAAGGGAATGGGAGATCATTATTTTCTAACCTAATTTTAACCTAGTTTTGCTCATCATTTCTCTCATCAGAAAATCACACAAAAACCCTAATATTTACAGAACATTGGGGATCTCATTCTAGCAATTTTGAGGGGTATTTCTCGGAGCATCTTGGGTGCAACTGATAGGAGAATATCATTGTGATATTGTTCATAGGCCGAATTAGCTAGGACCGAAGGTTATTTCTAATTCTCTTTACCCTTTTGTTTATGTAATTTAATTTTATGACTAGCATTCATCATGATATATTCGTTATAGTCCTTAAATTCAAAGGGATGCATACAGATAAATCCCACAATTAGGAGTAAAGCAAAGTATGGTAAAGTGTAATTAAGATGTAAAACAGTATGTGTTAATCTAATGACGACTTCCTTTATATACGGAAGCGTTTTATTAACATAAATAAATCTAACACCGAATAGAAATCGAGCAAATAGCCACTGAAAACAGCACGGACTCGTTTGGTTAGCTTCTAAGGACCTCCTTCACGCTTCCCGAGGTACGGCATTCTGCTCTAAATCTCCATCTTCTCAAAATGCATGCTATGTGGAACGAATATGGTACGATATCGCCACTTTAAGGTCCATTCCTGCAAATGAGACAAAACGAACAAAAGTAGCCAATTCGGGGCATTTTGCAATACAAAGCAATGAAATTGATACAGAAATGCGTGCAATAAAAGGCCAAAAAGACTATATAAATTGCACGTATCATGTGTCCGGGCGGGTTGTCGCTGATGCTGCTCAGCATAAGTGTGCTAAGTATGGGGATTTATGCGCGACAACTGGTTATGGTTTCCTTCCCTTCTCTTTCTCTTCGCTTGGAGAGCTGGGTTCGGATGCTGTTATCTTGCTCAAGCGGATCCAGAAATTCTCGGTATCTCAGGATGCGGGGGTTCTGGTGGCCGCTTATATTTTTACTAGACTTAGCTTTGCTGTTGCTAAGGGGGTGGGGGCCTAGATTGTCTCTCGGCTCCCCACCAATTTCATGTAAACTTTTATTTTTCTATCTATGAAAGCTGCGCGCATCCTTATAAAAAAAAACTAAACAAAAATAAAAAAATAAAATAAAATAAAAAATAAAAAATAAAAAATAAAAAATAAAATAATAATAATAATAATAATAATAATAATAATAAAAATAATAATAATAATAATAATAATAATAATAAATTAGAACAAGCAGAGAATTAAATTAAGATTAAAGAGAAGGGAATGATTACAAAGTTCGAAATCGGAAAAGAGAGACAAGCAAGAATTCCCAGCAGTAATTAGGAGTAAAGCAAAGTATGGTAAAGTGTAATTAAGATGTAAAACAGTATGTGTTAACCTAATGACGACTTCCTTTATATAGGGAAGCGTTTTATTAAAATAAATAAATCTAAAATGGAATCGAAATCCCGAGTATATAAGCTAGTCACTCGATCGAGGCATTTCATTCCTCTCGATCGAGTGATTCTTCAGCAATTCTTCTCGATCAAGCAACTATGGCTCTCGATCGAACAATTCCAAAATAGCTCACTTCGATCGAGTACAGCAGGGACTCGATCGAACAACTTCAACTGCCAAATATACTCGATCGACCACAAAACCTCTCGATCAAGAAAATAGCCACTAAAAACAGCAGGGCTCGTTTGTTTGGCTTCTAAGGACCTCCTTCACGCTTCCCGAGGTACGGCATTCTGCTCTAAATCTCCGTCTCCTCAAAATGCATGCTAAGAGGAACGAATATGGTACAATATCGCCACTTTAAGGTCCATTCCTGCAAATGAGACAAAACGAACAAAAGTAGCCAATTCGGGGCATTTTGCAATACAAAGCAATGAAATTGATACAGATATGCGTGCAATAAAAGGCCAAAAAGACTATATAAATTGCACGTATCATGTGTCCGGGCGGGTTGTCGCTGATGCTGCTCAGCATCTGTGTGCTAAGCATGGGGATTTATACGCGACAACTGGTTATGGTTTCCTTCCCTTCTCTTTCTATTCGCTTGGAGAACTCAGTTCGGATGCTGTTGTCTTGTTCAAGCGGATCCAGAAATTCTCGGTATCTCAGGATGTGGGGGCTCCGGTGGCCGCTTTTATTTTTACTAGACTTAGCTTTGCTGTTGCTAAGGGGGTGGGGGCCCAGATTGTCTCTCGGCTCCCCACCAATTTCATGTAAACTTTTATTTTTCTATCTATAAAAGCTGCGCGCATCCTTATTAAAAAAAAAAGAAAAAAAAGAAAAAAGAAAAAAAAAAGAAAATAATAATAATAATAATAAAAAAATTAGAACAGGCAGAGAATTAAATTAAGATTAAAGAGAAGGGAAAGATTACAAAGTTCGAAATCGGAAAAGAGAGACAAGCAAGAATTCCCAGCAGTAATTAGGAGTAAAGCAAAGTATGGTAAAGTGTAATTAAGATGTAAAACAGTATGTGTTAACCTAATGACGACTTCCTTTATATAGGGAAGCGTTTTAATAACATAAATAAATCTAACACGGAATAGAAATCCCGAGTATATAAGCTAGTCACTCGATCGAGGCATTTCATTCCTCTCGATCGAGTGATTCTTCAGCAATTCTTCTCGATCAAGCAACTATATGTAACACCCCCATTTATTTAAGGGCCTCGACTAGGACTCCTCAGATAAAGAAGGGTGTTACCATCTCGGAACCCGAGGCAGTAGATAACAAAGGAAAAATAAACAGTACTTTAAATAGAAAGTTATAAATGTTTACAACTCAAATGGAAACTGTCTCAAAACTGAAAATAAGTCTGATAGCTAAACTGAAATAAAAATGGCCTAGTAAGCAAAACAGTAAACTCTTGCAAAGAATAAGACATTCAACAAGAAGTATATACACACTTAGAATAACAGCAAAACAATTATCAACGGACACGACACCCGTTTCGGTCTACTAGCTACGTATAGGACTTAACTTGATTCTTCATCCTGTAACAACATAGCCTGGTTGGCTCTACTAACCATTCCAGTCAATCAGGGTCATATCCCTCCTACATCTAACCTCTTAGGTAGCTATAGCTTATGGTACCTCTATGATCAACTCATTAAACATATCACTATATTATATCTCTACCTAAGGGTTCAGGGATCAGAAAGCCGCATGCATATCATCATATAATTCATAATTCACAACTCATGTCATCCATACACTAAAATTTCACTCAATTATTCAAATAAGTCAGCATGCCAATATCAACCATATTCTTTCATTGCACATCTTTAACCATGTATCACATCATTACTTACCTCATTCCGCTCCTGCAAAACTGTTAGTATAATATAGGCAAGGTCTGATCCTTTATTTTGTTACTACCCACTCTCTGCATCACTCAAGGTTTACCAGGTTAGACTGAAAGGGCCAGTGGCTTGGTTTGAGGGGGCCCCTAACTCATTCCAATCCTGGGGCTCCTAACAGTTACTAGCCTGGGTTCATTTTATTTGACTCTTCCTATGTTCATTATTTTTGTTCATTTGTTTTTAGGCCTGAGGATCGTTCGCTCTGATACCACTTTGTAACACCCCCATTTATTTAAGGGCCTGGACTAGGACTCCTCAGATAAAGAAGGGTGTTACCATCTCGGAAACCCGAGGCAGTAGATAACAAAGGAAAAATAAACAGTACTTTAAATAGAAAGTTATAAATGTTTACAACTCAAATGGAACATGTCTCAAAACTGAAAATAAGTCTGATAGCTAAACTGAAATAAAAATGGGCTAGCTCTAAGTCAGGTGATCCATGCTCGCTCCCCTGCCAGCTCTGTATGTCTCAACAACCTGTCAATCTGCTCCCCAGTAAATGGATCATCACAGGCGTACACGAATACACAGGGTCAACCGCGAGGTTGAGTAGGTAATACGATATAATAAAGAATGCAATTATATGATTCTCCAATCTCAACTCCATCACACACATCCCCGGAACGCCCAGCCATACCGATCCCCGGCAGACTATATCAATCGACCGTCGTCGATATACCAGCTCGTAGCTGAGGACACCAGGGCAAGTCCTGCAGAACCCGCCTGGGCCTTAATCGCAATAATCTCATCTCCTCCAACTCCAACTCCGATGCAAATGCAATGTATGAAACGTATGAAACAATAATGCTCAACAAGATAAATAAGATAATCAGATATGTCATATAATCACCGAACATGCCAACTCTTTATAATCGTAAGAACTCAATCAGTGTATTCCCTACCTCAAGATCTTGCAGTCAAATAGTCGGTGCTCAGTAATATTCCACAACAAACTCGCCCTCTCGATATATAGCAATAAGAATTTAATCCAGCAGCTCAGAAATACTTGACTCGGAAATCACCACCTAATATTAATAGCATACGATTACTAAACCGAAAAGAAACTTAACCCATTTTATCAATTAATCATGCACCTAAACAAGACTCATCATAACTCAATAGAAACTTTAACTTATAGGGCAAATTCGACTTTTCTTATTTTCCAGAACCGGACAGACTTGCTATAAAATACATAACTAATTCTAGGAAAATTAAATCGATGCGAGGCCAATTGGGTTGGAACCATAACACTCTAATCTACAGTTCTTATCTCATATACTTTTCCCAAATCCAAACATATCGATGGTTTCCAGACTGATTTCCAAAGGCTGACATAATTCGTCGCATAAAAAGTAAAGACTCATAAAACGAGTTTGAGAAATGATTTTTAAGTAAAACCAACGCCTAACTCATCTAAACTCTTTGAATGAAATATATGAAAAAGACCCAGCACCAACTCAATATCTAAATTATGTTTTAGAAGTAATCTTCTAGCCTCTACTGATTCGCGGACCTTTTAGATAGACGTTCACAAATAATTTATTCAGGAAAAAATACACGGTAAAATGCTACCAATTTTCACAGGCATAAACTAGGCTTGGAATAAACATGAGTCTCTTCTTTAACTTTTTGCATCCGACGATTTTAAGATAGGTAAAACACTCAAATAACACAGACCAACGAATCTGGAAATTGCTGTAACTATTTTATTCATTTATCTCATACAATTTATAATCAAAACCCCCAAACCAATTTCTAGGGTTACAAAAATTATTCCAATACTACTATAATTATTAATTATGCTAATAATTGAATAAAGAGGTAATAGGATAGTCTACTTACGAAAAATGATGAGAATAGGCTGAGAAATCGCCTCGCAATGCCTCACGAGTTCTTCACACACGGCTCCCTCTTCTCTCTTTTCTCTCTTTTCTCATGGTTAAAGTGAATATGGTGATAGGGAGATTAGGGTTTGGTTAGATGAGTTATACGTATAGAATAGGTGCTATTAAGACGATATGGGCCTAGCCTAGTTAGATTAATTAAAACCCGAGTCACATAGTTACCCGAGTCACAAATACACTACACGACCCAGCTGGTAACTCGGCCTAATATAATATCATATTAAAATACCGGGTATTACAGTCTACCCTCCTTAAAAGAAACTTCGTCCCGAAGTTTACCCTCTCCTACCAACCAACGCAAACGAATTATGAAACGCATATACAATAGTATGTAAGGCACCCACCAAATTGAATATTAAACGCAGTATTACATTCCACCCTCCTTAAAATAAACTTCGTCCCCGAAGTTTAACCATAACAGAAACCCATCATGAAACACTCCAACATAACCCACACAACGCATAACCAATATAGCCAAACTGAGAAATCACACATGAAGGTATAAAAATTTTACAATCCTACCCTCTTTAACATGGTTACGTCTTCGTAACCTTCATTATTATAACAAAAGTTCTCAAACTACTGCTAACAACTGAATGAGGATAAAAGATTCACAACTCACGCTCAAGTTAACTAATCCCTACTAAAGACAATCAATATACAAGCTCTCTCAAGGAAGCTACGATTCTTCTTTAAAGACATCGCCACGGATCGGAGCAAAAGCCACGTTGAATAACTTAAGACATTTCAGTATTAATCTAGACACTCTTCATACCAATCAATACATGCAATAACATTCACAGGATCTGCTTGTCAATCTAATTTATACATTACTACTCAGGTTACCAAGATGAAGATGCCTAGGTGCTCACATATGGTTCATGTCAAATAACATCGTTTCATTAAGGTTACTAAGCAAGATCACTAACGTAACATACCACGATAATCCTATCCGGCGTATTCTCGTGGCAGCATATTTTTCAAGAAATATTGGTAACATTTATTCATGTGAATAATCAAATTATGAATGGAACAATGCTTTACAAGGTTACCAGTAAAATCATTAGTAATTATTCATTTCACTAATCATTGTAATCTCATACCTTAGAAACATAGGGAATCAATCAACATAAGAAAAGAATTAGGGTCAAAACTTAATAAATCGATTTATGAAAATTTGTAACCTAATAGGTCCGATCGACTTTCCTTTACATAATCGTACGATTTAGGCCAAGACACGTAATCACCAATAAAATGAAGACAACCGCCAGTAGTACTTATCATCCTAGAAATATTTTTAATCCTCATAACAAAGGGTTTGGGATTTATTCACGAATGACGAATGCACATTGATTGGCAAATTTTACAAACTTATTGGTCGAATCAATCAAGCGAGTAAACAGCGATATTAGAAAGTTAACATACAAGACTATCATACATAAAATTTTGTTCTTGGTGTTAAATATATTTAAACTGCACCCAACACAATGACATAAAAGATTAAATGTATTTAACTACACCAATTTTACAAATATTCATTACATATCATGCTAATATCAACATACCATGTTAACACATAACTCACTTAAGTCACCACATTATATTTCCCGTTTTGACATTCGTAACTAACCACAACCCACCAATTCACTACATGAACGAACAACATGACTAAATTAACCCACTATTTGTGACTCCGTTCTAGCTTAATTCCTCCAGACTAGCAAATATCATGAAACCATACAACCGGATTAATCGGCCGGAAATCTCATTCTGAATTTATACTCACACGACAAAATTTAACTTCATTTTCAAAACTTTTACTTTCATCTTTGGACGGTGAATAACTTCTTAACATAAATCTTATAATGAGTCGTCCATAGAATCCATTTCTGACTTACTACGAAACTCAAAATCGATAAACTTAATTCAATTCCTTCAAACAATACAAGCTTAGGTGTCGACTCATATTTCATAATTTACAGGTTCATCTTATTCATTTCAGTCCTATCTTTACTAATGAACGACTATTACCTCAACATCGGGATTTTAGTTGCACTTCTTTACTCAGTTATATTCACGGCTAACACGACTACACCATTTAATCAGAGACCTTTTAGATAGTACACATTCCCTGGTGACGTCTCATCAAACCATACGATTCGTACCATAATGTAAAGCAAGTAACTACAAATTAACTGTGTTCAATCAAAATTTTACCTCTTTATTACAGATCTATTTATCACAGGTTGCATGGTCACACAAAAGTATAAGTACCAACTCAATCACATGTTAAATTTTAAAACGGTTTATCACGTCATAAGAACTAGACAAGAGTCTAACCATATAGTCAATATAAGAAGATTATTAGTTTAGATCGGAGGCACATTATAAAATTCCCAGTTAAACTCCTTACGGAACCATCGACAGTGCGTCATGAGTAATTAACTTAATAATGTAGAAGTCAAACAACTGAAATTCCAATTGAGTATTAATAGTTATATTACACATACTTACTTAATACAACTTAGTTCTTTGTTGCTTCACGGTATCTTATAACGATCACAATTATCAATTCGAAACATGGTATACTATTGGTATACAAATTAATCAGTTTGACTCGTGACTCACGGTTTGCTCTTCTCTACACTCTATTTTCACTGTCCATGTCAAACATTTTATCAAATAAATCCAAGATTAACATTCCTCATTACTTCATATAAATTTATAACCAACCAAGCTGCTTTAACATCCACATCACAATTGACAAGTTTCGAGGTCTCTAAACTAGCTAAACATCCTTAATATACACAAAATAAAGTTATCTCTCGGGATTAATTATGCATACTCATATTTAATAATCACACCAATCAGAATAGCTACTACCTTTAGACCAGAACCCAACACCTTGAGCCAACAAACATCCAAACATTTTTCATCATTTCCAATATCAAGCTTTATTCTTAAACTCTGAAATTCATTATTAGGTGATATCTAATCCTTCATGTCAGGGAACTATCCCGCATTTAATGTGCCACATCTTAAGCATACAATTTAAATAATATATTAACAACGAAACATCACACATTCACTCAATCCTACACCATATGCCAATTCATGTCCTCCTTAAAACATGGTTACATCACATAATTCATATTTGATTAACTTTTATATGAAACTCACATAACTTACAATTTCAACAATCAAACATCATGCAACAACTTTCAAAATTCATAACTAAATAACCGCTTAGCTATTTCGCGAGCTATTATCGTTTTTAGGAAATATAATGAATTAACTAATCATAGGAAAGAGAATCAATTACAAAGCTTAAGAAATTTATTTATAACAAATTTTACAACTCAGTTGGTCGGGACAAAAACTTTACAGCAATTAGACAGAAAATTGGGCAACTTGTAAAAATCACTATTAAATAACGACTCGTTAAGATTTTACGTGGCTTATCATTTTGAAAACGTGAATGAATATTCTAAACAGTAGAGTTGGAATTATGCATATACAATAAACACGTTTTAAATGGTTTCTTTCTCAAAAACATGGGTCGAAACAGAACTGTGCAGTAACAATCTGACCACTGTCAACTAAAATATTTATTTCTCTCAAAATATAATTCATATTAGCATGAAACTAAAAGCATTGGAAAGCTAAATCAGAATGTTATCACACATAAAATTTTCACCATCATATAGAGAACACATTTTAGATGGCAGCCTGTACAAACAAGGTAACATTCTGGAATTTATTAAAATTTTTGGTTCCTTTAAATTACTTCACATTATCACACAACCATTCTTCCTCCAACACATGTTACATATCATTTGAAGCATAGAAATCACGTTGCACCATATACACGTAATTGCGTTCTAGAAAACGGTAAAGATTGCGAAACCGAAAATAAAATCAACTAAATAACTCAATAATCATGTATGTATAGACAATGCATTAGTTTCTCATCGTAACAATCACAACTTATTTAAATACGAAAATATATCCTAGAAATCACTAAGGCGTCACTTATTGAATACTAACCTTATAACTAAATTAAATGTATATAATTAGACGTAAAAAAAATTGGCATGAAATTTTCAACACACAACTATATAACATTCATGGCTTAGGGCAACTCATTCCACATACCACTAGACATGGATTGCTAAGGCAATTAGTAAAATAATAACAATCATAAATCTCAAAATTCGATCACATTTGCCTAGTAAGCAAAACAGTAAACTCTTGCAAAGAATAAGACATTCAACAAGAAGTATATACACACTTAGAATAACAGCAAAACAATTATCAACGGACACGACACCCGTTTCGGTCTACTAGCTTTACACATAGGACTTAACTTGATTCTTCATCCTCAGAACAACATAGCCTGGTTGGCTCTACTAACCATTCCAGTCAATCAGGGTCATATCCCTCCTACATCTAACCTCTTAGGTAGCTATAGCTTATGGTGCCTCTATGATCAACTCATTAAACATATCACTATATTATATCTCTACCTAAGGGTTCAGGGATCAGAAAGCCGCATGCATATCATCATATAATTCATAATTCACAACTCATGTCATCCATACACTAAAATTTCACTCAATTATTCTAATAAGTCAGCATGCCAATATCAACCATATTCTTTCATTGCACATCTTTAACCATGTATCACATCATTACTTACCTCATTCCGCTCCCGCAAAACCGTTAGTATAATATAGGCAAGGTCGATCCTTTATTTTGTTACTACCCACTCTCTCGCATCACTCAAGGTTTACCAGTTAGACTGAAAGGGCCGGTGGCTTGGTTTGAGGGGGCCCCTAACTCATTCCAATCCTCGGGGCTCCTAACGATTTACTAGCCACGGGTTCATTTTATTTGACTCTTCCTATGTTCATTATTTTTGTTCATTTGTTTTTAGGCCTGAGGATCGTTCGCTCTGATACCACTTTGTAACACCCCCATTTATTTAAGGGCCTGGACTAGGACTCCTCAGATAAAGAAGGGTGTTACCATCTCGGAACCCGAGGCAGTAGATAACAAAGGAAAAATAAACAGTACTTTAAATAGAAAGTTATAAATGTTTACAACTCAAATGGAACATGTCTCAAAACTGAAAATAAGTCTGATAGCTAAACTGAAATAAAAATGGGCTAGCTCTAAGTCAGGTGATCCATGCTCGCTCGCCCCGCCCATTTCTGTATGTCTCAACAACTTGTCAATCTGCTCCCCAAGAAATGGATCATCACAGGCGTACACGAATACACAGGGTCAACCGCGAGGTTGAGTAGGTAATACGATATAATAAAGAATGCAATGATATGATCCTCCAATCTCAACTCCATCACACACATCCCCGGAACGCCCAGCCATACCGATCCCCGACAGACTATATCAATCGACCGTCGTCGATATACCAGCTCGTAGCTGAGGACACCAGGGCAAGTCCTGCAGAACCCGCCTGGGCCTTAATCGCAATAATCTCATCTCCTCCAACTCCAACTCCGATGCAAATGCAATGTATGAAACGTATGAAACAATAATGCTCAACAAGATAAATAAAATAAGCAGATATGTCATATAATCACCGAACATGCTAACTCTTTATAATCGTAAGAACTCAATCAGTGTATTCACCTACCTCAGTACTGCAGTCAAATAGTCGGTGCTCAGTAATATTCCACAACAAACTCGCCCTCTCGATATATAGCAATAAGAATTTAATCCAGCAGCTCAGAAATACTCGACTCGGAAATCACCACCTAATATTAATAGCATACGATTACTAAACCGACAAGAAACTTAACCCATTTTATCAATTAATCATGCACCTAAACAAGACTCATCATAACTCAATAGAAACCTTAATTTATAGGGCAAATTCGACTTTTCTTATTTTCTAGAACCGGACAGACTTGCTATAAAATACATAACTAATTCTAGGAAAATTAAATCGATGCGAGGCAAATTGGGTTGGAACCATAACACTCTAATCTACAGTTCTTATCTGATATACTTTTCCCAAATCCAAACATATCGATGGTTTCCAGACTGATTTCCAGAGGCTGACATAATTCGTCGCATAAAAAGTAAAGACTCATAAAACGAGTTTGACAAATGATTTTTAAGTAAAACCAATGCCTAACTCATCTAAACTCTTTGAATTAAATATATGAAAAAGACCCAGCACCAACTCAATATCTAAATTATGTTTTAGAAGTAATCTTCTAGCCTCTACTGATTCGCGGACTTTTTAGATAGACGTTCACAAATAATTTATTCAGGAAAAACTACATGGTGAAATGCTACCAATTTTCATAGGCATAAACTAGGCTTGGAATAAACATGAGTCTCTTCTTTAACTTTTTACATCCAACGAATTTAAGACAGGTAAAACACTCAAATAACACAGACCAACGAATCTGTAAATTGCTATAACTATTTTATTCATTTATCTCATACAATTTATAATCAAAACCCCCAAACCAATTTCTAGGGTTACAAAAATTATTCCAATACTACTATAATTATGCTAATAATTGAATAAAGAGGTAATAGGATAGACTACTTACGAAAAAGGATGAGAATAGGCTGAGAAATCGCCTCGCAATGCCTCACGAGTTCTTCACACACGGCTGCCACTTCTCTCTTTTCTCTCTTTTCTCATGGTTAAAGTGAATATGGTGATAGGGAGATTAGGGTTTGGTTAGATGAGTTATACGTATAGAATAGGTGCTATTAAGACGATACGGGCCTACCTAGTTACATTAATTAAAACCCGAGTCACATAGTTAATCGAGTCACAAATACACTACACGACCCAGCTGGTAACTCGGCCTAATATAATATCATATTAAAATACCGGGTATTACACTATGGCTCTCGATCGAACAATTCCAAAATAGCTCACTTCGATCGAGTACAGCAGGGACTCGATAGAACAACTTCAACTGCCAAATATACTCGATCGACCTCAAAACCTCTCGATCAAGAAAATAGCCACTAAAAACAGCACGGGCTCGTTTGGTTAGCTTCTAAGGACCTCCTTCACGCTTCCCGAGGTACGGCATTCTGCTCTAAATCTCCGTCTCCTCAAAATGCATGCTAAGAGGAACGAATATGGTACGATATCGCTACTTTAAGGTCCATTCCGGCAAATGAGACAAAACGAACAAAAGTAGCCAATTCGGGGCATTTTTCAATACAAAGCAATGAAATTGATATAGATATGCGTGCAATAAAAGGCCAAAAAGACTATATAAATTGCACGTATCATGTGTCCGGGTGGGTTGTCGCTGATGCTGTTCAGCATCAGTGTGCTATGTATGGGGATTTATACGCGGCAACTGGTTATGGTTTCCTTCCCTTCTCTTTCTATTCGCTTAGAGAACAAGGTTCGGATGCTGTTGTCTCGTTCAAGCGGATCCAGAAATTCTCGGTATCTCAGGATGTAGGGGCTCCGGTGGCCGCTTTTATTTTTACTAGACTTAGCTTTGCTGTTGCTAAGGGGGTGGGGGCCCAGATTGTCTCTCGGCTCCCCACCAATTTCATGTAAAATTTTATTTTTCTATCTATAAAAGCTGCGCGCATCCTTATAAAAAAAAAAGAAAAAAAAGAAAAAAAGAAGAAAAAAAAGAAAAAAAAAAGAAGAAAAAAAAAAATAATAATAATAATAAATTAGAACAGGCAGAGAATTAAACTAAGATTAAAGAGAAGGGAAAGATTACAAAGTTCGAAATCGGAAAAGAGAGACAAGCAAGAATTCCCAGCAGTAATTAGGAGTAAAGCAAAGTATGGTAAAGTGTAATTAAGATGTAAAACAGTATGTGTTAACCTAATGACGACTTCCTTTATATAGGGAAGCGTTTTATTAACATAAATAAATCTAACACGGAATAGAAATCCCGAGTATATAAGCTAGTCACTCGATCGAGGCATTTCATTCCTCTCGATCGAGTGATTCTTCAGCAATTCTTCTTGATCAAGCAACTATGGCTCTCGATCGAAAAATTCCAAAATAGCTCACTTCGATCGAGTACAGCAGGGACTCGATCGAACAACTTCAACTGCTAAATATACTCGATCGACCTCAAAACCTCTCGATCAAGAAAATAGCCACTAGAAACAGCACGGGCTCGTTTGGTTAGCTTCTAAGGACCTCCTTCACGCTTCCCGAGGTACGGCATTCTGCTCTAAATCTCCGTCTCCTCAAAATGCATGCTAAGAGGAACGAATATGGTACGATATCGCCACTTTAAGGTCCATTCATGCAAATGAGACAAAACGAACAAAAGTAGCCAATTCGGGGCATTTTGTAATACAAAGCAATGAAATTGATACAGAAATGCGTGCAAAAAAAGGCCAAAAAGACTATATAAAATGCACGTATCATGTGTCCAGGCAGGTTGTCGCTGATGCTGCTCAGCATAAGTGTGCTAAGTATGAGGATTAATGCGCGACAACTGGTTATGGTTTCCTTCCCTTCTCTTTCTCTTCGCTTGGAGAGCTGGGTTCGGATGCTGTTGTCTTGCTCAAGCGGATCCAGAAATTCTCGGTAACTCAGGATGCGGGAGCTCCGGTGGCCGCTTATATTTTTATTAGACTTAGCTTTGCTGTTGCTAAGGGGGTGGGGCCCAAATTCTCTCTCGGCTCCCCACCAATTTCAAGTAAACTTTTATTTTTCTATCTATGAAAGCCGCACGCATCCTTATAAAAAAAATAAACAAAAGAAAAATAAAATAAAAAATAAAATAAAATAAAAATAATAATAATAATAATAATAATAATAATAATAATAATAATAATAATAATAATAATAATAATAAATTAGAACAAGCAGAGAAATAAATTAAGATTAAAGAGAAGGGAAAGATTACAAAGTTCGAAATCGGAAAAGAGAGACAAGCAAGAATTCCCAACATTAATTAGGAGTAAAGCAAAGTATGGTAAAGTGTAATTAAGATGTAAAAAAGTATGTGTTAACCTAATGACGACTTCCTTTATATAGGGAAGCGTTTTATTAACATAAATAAATTTAACACGGAATAGAAATCCCGAGTATATAAGCTAGTCACTCGATCGAGGCATTTCATTCCTCTCGATCGAGTGATTCTTCAACAATTCTTCTCGATCAAGCAACTATGGCTCTCGATCGAACAATTCCAAAATAGCTCACTTCGATCGAGTACAGCAGGGACTCGATCGAACAACTTCAACTGCCAAATATACTCGATCGACCTCGAAACCTCTCGATCAAGAAAATAGCCACTAAAAACAGCACGGGCTCGTTTGGTTAGCTTCTAAGGACCACCTTCACGCTTCCCGAGGTACGGCATTCTGCTCTAAATCTCCGTCTCCTCAAAATGCATGCTAAGAGGAACGAATATGGTACGATATCGCCACTTTAAGGTCCATTCATGCAAATGAGACAAAACGAACAAAAGTAGCCAATTCGGGGCATTTTGCAATACAAAGCAATGAAATTGATAAAGATATGCGTGCAATAAAAGGCGAAAAAGACTCTATAAATTGCACGTATCATGTGTCTGGGCGGGTTGTCGCTGATGCTGCTCAGCATCAGTGTGCTAAGTATGGGGATTTATACGCGGCAACTGGTTATGGTTTCCTTCCCTTCTCTTTCTATTCGCTTGGAGAACTGGGTTCGGATGCTGTTGTCTCGTTCAAGCGGATCCAGAAATTCTCGGTATCTCAGGATGTGGGGGCTCTGGTGGCCGCTTATATTTTTACTAGACTTAGCTTTGCTGTTGCTAAGGGGGTGGGGGCTCAGATTGTCTCTCGGCTCCCCACCAATTTCATGTAAACTTTTATTTTTCTATCTATAAAAGTTGCGCGCATCCTTATAAAAAAAATAAAAAAAAAAAAAAAAAAAAAAAAAAAAAAAAAATAATAATAATAATAATAATAATAATAATAAAAAATTAGAACAGGCAGAGAATTAAATTAAGATTAAATAGAAGGGAAAGATTACAAAGTTCGAAATCGGAAAAGAGAGACAAGCAAGAATTCCCAGCAGTAATTAGGAGTAAAGCAAAGTATGGTAAAGTGTAATTAATATGTAAAATAGTATGTGTTAACCTAATGACGACTTCCTTTATATAGGGAAGCGTTTTATTAACATAAATAAATTTAACACGGAATAGAAATCCCGAGTATATAAGCTAGTCACTCGATCGAGGCATTTCATTCCTCTCGATCGAGTGATTCTTCAACAATTCTTCTCGATCAAGCAACTATGGCTCTCGATCGAACAATTCCAAAATAGCTCACTTCGATCGAGTACAGCAGGGACTCGATCGAACAATTTCAACTTCCAAATCTACCCGATCGACCTCAAAACCTCTCGATCGAGCAAATAGCCACTGAAAACAGCACGAACTCGTTTAGTTAGCTTCTAAGGACATCCTTCACGCTTCCCGAGGTACGACATTCTGCTCTAAATCTCCATCTCCTCAAAATGCATGCTAAGAGGAACGAATAAGGTACGATATCGCCACTTTAAGGTCCATTCCTGCAAATGAGACAAAAGAACAAAAGTAGCCAATTCGGAGCATTTTGCAATACAAAGAAATGAAATTGATACAGAAATGCGTGCAATAAAAGGCCAAAAAGATTATATTAATTGCACGTATCATGTGTCCGGGCGGGTTGTCGCTGATGCTGCTCAGCATCAGTGTGCTAAGTATGGGGATTTATACGCGGCAACTGGTTATGGTTTCCTTCCCTTCTCTTTCTCTTCGCTTGGAGAGCTGGGTTCGGATGCTGTTGTCTTGCTCAAGCGGATCCAGAAATTCTCGGTAACTCAGGATGCGGGAGCTCCGGTGGCCGCTTATATTTTTACTAGACTTCGCTTTGCTGTTGCTAAGGGGGTGGGGGCCCAGATTCTCTCTCGGCTCCCCACCAATTTCAAGTAAACTTTTATTTTTCTATCTATGAAAGCCGCACGCATCCTTATAAAAAAAATAAACAAAAGAAAAATAAAATAAAAAATAAAATAAAATAAAAATAATAAAAATAATAAAAATAAAAATAATAATAATAAATTAGAACAAGCAGAGAAATAAATAAAGATTAAAGAGAAAGGAAAGATTACAAAGTTCGAAATCGGAAAAGAGAGACAAGCAAGAATTCCTAACAGTAATTAGGAGTAAAGCAAAGTATGGTAAAGTGTAATTAAGATGTAAAATAGTATGTGTTAACCTAATGACGACTTTCTTTATATAGGGAAGCGTTTTATTAACATAAATAAATCTAACACGGAATAGAAATCCCGAGTATATAAGCTAGTCACTCGATCGAGGCATTTCATTCCTCTCGATCGAGTGATTCTTCAACAATTCTTCTCGATCAAGCAACTATGGCTCTCGATCGAACAATTCCAAAATAGCTCACTTCGATCGAGAACAGCAGGGACTCGATCGAACAACTTCAACTGCCAAATCTACTCGATCGACCTCAAAACCTCTCGATCGAGCAAATAGCCACTGAAAACAGCACGCACTCGTTTGGTTAGCTTCTAAGGACCTCCTTCACGCTTCCCGAGGTACGACATTCTGCTCTAAATCTCCATCTGCTCAAAATGCATGCTAAAGGAACGAATAAGGTACGATATCGCCACTTTAAGGCCCATTCCTGCAAATGAGACAAAAGAACAAAAGTAGCCAATTCGGAGCATTTTGCAATACAAAGAAATGAAATTGATACAGAAATGCGTGCAATAAAAGGCCAAAAAGACTATATAAAATGCACGTATCATGTGTCCGGGCAGGTTGTCGCTGATGCTGCTCAGCATATGTGTGCTAAGTATGGGGATTTATGCGCGACAACTGGTTATGGTTTCCTTCCCTTCTCTTTCTCTTCGCTTGGAGAGCTGGGTTCGGATGCTGTTGTCTTGCTCAAGCGGATCCAGAAATTCTCGGTAACTTAAGATGCGGGGGCTCTGGTGGCCGCTTATATTTTTACTAGACTTAGCTTTGCTATTGCTAAGAGGGTAGAGGCCCAGATTGTCTCTCGGCTCCCCACCAATTTCAAGTAAACTGTTATTTTTCTATCTATGAAAGCCGCGCGCATCCTTATAAAAAAAAAAAATAAACAAAAAAAAAAAAAAAAAATAATAATAATAATAATAACAATAAAAAAATAGAACAAGCAGAGAATTAAATTAAGATTAAAGAGAATGGAAAGATTACAAAGTTCGAAATCGGAAAAGAGAGACAAGCAAGAATTCCCAGCAGTAATTAGGAGTAAAGAAAAGTATGGTAAAGTGTAATTAATATGTAAAATAGTATGTGTTAACCTAATGGCGACTTCCTTTATATAGGCAAGCGTTTTATTAACATAAATAAATCTAACACGGAATAGAAATCCCGAGTATATAAGCTAGTCACTCGATCGAGGCATTTCATTCCTCTCGATCGAGTGATTCTTCAACAATTCTTCTCGATCAAGCAACTATGGTTCTCGATCGAACAATTCCAAAATAGCTCACTTCGTTCGAGTACAACAGGGACTCGATCGAACAACTTCAACTGCCAAATCTACTCGATCGACCTCAAAACCTCTCGATCGATCAAATAGCCACTGAAAACAGCACGGACTCGTTTGGTTAGCTTCTAAGGACCTCCTTCACGCTTCCCGAGGTACGACATTCTGCTCTAAATCTCCATCTCCTCAAAATGCATGCTAAGAGGAACGAATAAGGTACGATATCGCCACTTTAAGGTCCATTCCTGTAAATGAGACAGAACGAACAAAAGTAGCCAATTCGGGGCATTTTGCATACCAAGCAATGAAATTGATATGGAAATGCGTGCAATAAAAGGCCAAAAAGACTATATAAATTGCACGTATCATGTGTCCGGGCGGGTTGTCGCTGATGCTGCTCAGCATAAGTGTGCTAAGTATGGGGATTTATGCGCGGCAACTAGTTATGGTTTCCTTCCTTTCTCTTTCTCTTCGCTTGGAGAGCTGGGTTCGGATGTTGTTGTCTTGCTCAAGTGGATCCAGAAATTCTCGGTATCTCAGGACGCGGGGGCTTTGGTGGCCGCTTATATTTTTACTAGACTTAGCTTTGCTGTTGCTAAGGGCATGTGGGCCCAGATTGTCTCTCGATTCCCCACCAATTTCATGTAAACTTTTATTTTTCTATCTATGAAAGTTGCGCGCATCCTTATAAAAAAAAAAGAAAAAAAGAAAAAAAAGAAAAAAAGAAAAAAAAAGAAAATAATAATAATAATAATAATAATAATAATAATAATAATAATAATAATAATAATAATAATAATAATAATAATAATAACAACAACAGTAATAATAACAACAACAACAATAACAACAATAACAATAACAAGAATAACAATAATAATAACAATACTAATAACAATAATAATAATAATAATAATAATAATAATTTAATAATAATAATAATAATAATAATAATAATAATAACAATAATAACAATAACAATAATAATAAATATAACAATAACAATAAATATAACAATAACAATAACAATAACAATAACAATAACAATAACAATAACAATAACAATAATAATAATAACAATAACAATAATAATAATAAAAAAAAAAAAAAAAAAAAAAAATAATAATAATAATAATAATAATACATCTTAATGTCTCAAAGACGGAGGTCTTTTGTCCTGTTGAGGATCCTCGGAGCCGACTTCCCGGGGTTTTCCTCTCCTTCTATTGCTCGGCCCTTGCGTGGTGTTTCGGTTTTGAGTGGACCTGTCAGTAGTTGCCCTATTTTTGTCAGTGAGATTGTGGCGAAGAGAGTGACTAAGACCATTAAGCTTATGGACTTGGTTGCGAGGATTGAGGACCCGCAATGTGAGTTGCTTCTGCTTAGAGCTTGTACTGGTATTTCTAAGCTCTATTTCTCTCTTCGTACTTGCTCCCCCATTGTTTTTGGGTCGGTCCATCTTCCTTTCGATGCTGCTCTTTGTTCCAACTTGGAACGTATTGTTACCGCGTCTGGCCCGGGTTTTGGGGATTGGCAGTGGCGCCTTGCTACATTCTCTTTTCATCTTGGTGGTCTTGGTGTCTATGCGGCGGGAGATGTTTTACACTATGCTTTTATTGTGTCCCGTTTGCAGTCTGTTGATTTGCAAGCTAAGCTCCTCGGACCTTCTGGTATTGTAGATGCTGGCCCTGCTTTCGACGATGCCGCACGGGTGTTTTCTGCGACTACAGGTTCTGATATCTTATGTAAACCTAGTGAAATTGCTGCCCCCAAACATATGATGAAATTGGCAGATATATATTTAGCGACGGTTGCTATTGCTTCAGAGTCTGTTTTCTCTTTGACACCACGCCAGCTTGCTTTGTGGAAGTCTCAGCAGGGTGCCCACTCCTCTGATTGGTTGCGTGCGGTTCCTATCTCGGGGTTGGGTCAGACTATGAACGGGAGGACTTACCGGAGTGTGCTTGGGTATCGACTGGGTGTTCCGTTATTCACGGTATCTAGGCCTTGTCTTGCTTGCTCTCGGGTTTTTGCTGATGATGTTTTCGGGGACCACGCTATTTCTTGTACTGGTACTGTGGGAGTTAAGCTTCGGCACAACCTCGTTCGTGACACTCTATTCGACATCTGCTATAGAGCTGGTATTTCTGCGGGTAAGGAGGTTGATATCGGTTTAGTTGACGAGCATGGTGGTTCTCTTCGTCCTGCGGATTTGCTGCTATATTCCTGGGACAGAGGGCGTGATGTGTCCGTTGGCTTGACAGGGTCTTCTCCTTTGACTCAGACTGAGATGATGGATTTTGTGCCCGGCCAGGTTGTCGTTGATGCTGCTCAGCGTAAGTGTGCTAAGTACGGGGATTTGTGCGCGACAGCTAGTTATGGTTTCCTTTCCTTCTCTTTCTCTTCACTTGGGAGAGGGTCTAAGTCGTTGTTGCCTTGCTCAAGCGGATCCAGAAATTCTCGGTATCTCGGGATGCGGAGGCTCGGGTAGTCGCTTACATTTTTACTAGACTTAGCTTTGTGGCTAAGGTGTGGGAGCCAGATTGTCTCTCGGCTCCCACCAATTTCATGTAAACCTTTTATTTTTATTATAATGAAAGCTGCGCGCATTTTAAAAAAAAAAAAAAAAAAAAAAAAAAAAAAAAAAAAATAATAATAATTGATTGGGGCATATTCTGCACGATCCGACCAAGTCAACACATTGAGCAAGGTCAAGGATATCCACAAAGAAAGTCAACGACTTAGACAAATTTAGCCGATGAAGCCCGTCACTGTCACCTGGTCTCGGCGTGGCAACCACCAGCAGGACACATATCCGCGTACTCATATCCAAGACCCTCGGCCGGCCTGCCATGGGTCCAGCGGCCGAGGGTAGAACGGTCTTTCCACCTGCTAGCCACTTGGCCACTTGGCCACTACGTGACAAAAGGTGAAAGTCTATAAATACTCCTCAACCTTCATTGAGGAAAGGATCCAAGAATTAACCTAAGAATCACTATTCATCTGGTAATATCTTCCTTATCTCTCTACAATACATCCTTTGCCAAGTAACAACAACTTACCCCTCTAAGTTTACTGACTTGAGCGTCGGAGTGAGTACGCTTGGCACAAAGCCAAGCCCTCAGTTCGTTCATTGTTGCAGGAGAGGCCGAGAGGAACGATAGAGACGAAGAATCCAACTCAAGACATCATTCTACAAGCCACGGGTGGTAACAATACTTGCTCTGGAATTACACCCGGAACAATTGGCGCCGTCTGTGGGAAAAGACACTAGAAGCTAGTCACATTCATTCCCAAACAAAAAAAACAAACACAAAAAAAAACCCACCCCAAAAGCTAAGAAGATGTCGAAACAAGAAGAGGCGTTCGTGACTGACGAAACCGAATTCTACCAAGAGGATGCCGTCCACAATTCCGGAGTTGTGCAGCCCTCCACCGGCGGAGAAATCCAACCGGAATTCGGGATGCCGATGATACCAGACACGTCGCTGCCTGCCAACCAGGTCACCATCATGGGACACGTGGTTGACGTAGCAAGACTGAAGATGCTCCTGGACCTAATTGGTAGTACGCCTGCTCACACTGTCACGCCGACAAGAGCGGCGGAAACCGTCCAGGAGACCAGGGCCCAAAATGTGACCCCAAGAAACTTGGACGGAGCATTAGGAGAAGCTGACCCTGCCAAGACACCGGAGAAGCCCAAAGTGGTCGTGGTAGACCTAAGTCCTTCTCGCACTCGTGAGAAGGCGGCGTCGCCGCGGCACGAACGAGGCACACCCCGGAGGAGCGAAAGAAGCCCAACCCGTCAGAGTTGGAGAAGAAGCCCGACTCACCAGAGTCGTAGGAGAAGTCCTTCTCGCCACGAGGAGAGAGGCCGGACCAGGAATGTGAGGAGCCGATCGCCGCGTGTCGTTCGACATGTGGTCAGACAGCCCCTTAGCGCCTACGTCCTAGAAATCCAGGTGCCAACTAAGCTGAAGTTACCACCTATAGCATACAAAGGGGAAGGTGACCCGACCGACCACGTCGAGGCTTACGAGTCTCACATGTCAGTATGGGAGCAACCCGATGAGGTTTGGTGTCGAATTTTCCCAACGACACTGCATGGGATGGCACAGAGTTGGTACAAGGGGCTACCCGACGGTCGGATATCTTGTTACGCCCGATCCGAAGGACACGTTCCTAGCCCAAAGTATTCCGCAACAAGAGGAGGGCCGTGGAGACGTCGGACCTCCCGACTATCGACAGAGGGAGGCGAGTCTCTCCGGGTTATGTGAAGAGGTTCGACGCCAAGGTCCAAAGAAATTCGTGAGTGAACAATGAAATGGGCACCTTCGCGCTGATGAAAGGCCTCCCGAGGGGAGACCGAAAAACGAGCTCATCAAAAGCGGCGGCCGACCTTGACGCCGCAGAAAATGGCCGATCAAGCCATTAAAGTGGAGGACTATCACAAAACCTGGGTAGGCCCTAGCGAGGCAAAACCCTCAGAAAAGAAGAGCCGCCGGGAGGACAACCCGGATGAAGGACGCCATGACAATAATCGCTCACGGTCTGGTGAAAGACGCCGCGACAATAATAGGTCACGGTATGACAAGCCCGCCAGGAAACAGAGCTCGGCAGGCGCCGGGGGGAGATCGGTACCGTACTATCGAAAGCAGACAATAATCACACCCCCCGGTCGATCTCGCCGCCGAGGTCTTCGCCCTGAGCAAAAACGAAGGTCAAAAGTGGGAAAGGCCCCCTAGGGCGAGGAGCGACGTTGACACGAGCCGGTACTGTGAGTACCACGGCCACACCGGCCACTTAACAAACGACTGCCGGCACTTGAAAAATGCCATTGAAGATTTGATCCGAACGGGGAGTCTCGGCAAATACATAGCCGGAGGCCGAAAAACAGATGCCGACGGGTCAAATAGGAAATCCGTTTTTGAGCGGGTAGGAGTAGTCAATGTCGTCGTCAGGGACAACGAGAACGGTGGGTCCGCTCATGGGCACAAACGGCACCTGAATGAGCTATGTCAGGCCATCAACTTTGTGCCCAACACAGCAACCCCCGCTTCCAATATCACCGATATGACCATTGGGAAGAAAGACTACGAGGGAGTCATCGCTCCTCAGAGCGACCCAATTGTGGTCCACCTGGACGTAGCCAACCACTTGGTGAAGAGATGCCTGATTGACACGGGCGCCTACACAAACATTATGTACAGAGAATGTTTCCTCGGCCTCGGTCTGAAGGTTGAAGACTTGAGCCCCTACACCAAACCATTATACAGTTTTTCTGGGGCCGGCCTGGTACCCCTGGGATCAATCAAGCTACCAGTAACGTTCGGCGAGGGAAGTGCGGCCAAGAAAGTTACGTCCGAGTTCGTGGTTATTGACGGCTCGTCCGCCTACAACGTCCTCATAGGCCGGGTCACTTTAAGCGAAGCCGACGCTGTGATGTCCATCCGGGCCCTGACATTAATGTATGTCGCGGACCGGGGGGAAGCGCATAAGCTCGTCTCGAAGAAAGAGGAGGATCCCGGCGTATGGGAGGTTTACACTAACGGCCCTTCCAAGACGAATAGCTCGAAGGCCGGCATCGTTATTATCAGCCCAAACAGAGACGTGTTTGAGCACACCTTGAATCTTACCTCATCGGCCCCAAACAATGGATCCAAGTACGAGGCGGTGATAACCGGAGTTGAGCTAGCTAAAGCGGCCGGGGCGGAGCGTGTCATGGTAAAAACAGATTCGCTCTTAGTGACCAACCAGATCAGAGGAGAGTACGAGGCTCGGGACTACAGGACGATAAATTATCTAGAGAGGGTGAGAGCTGGCGCTTCAAAATTAAAATCCTTCCAGATACAGTACACCCCCAGACCCGGAAACAACCGGACCATTGGCATGGTCGAAGGAGCAGAGACCGAGGAGGTAGAGATTGATCCGGGCCGCACCGTAACTGTCGGTGTCAACCTGGAACCAAAATTCAGAGCCGACCTCCTGGACTCGCCGAGGAAGAATAAAGATGTTTTCGCCTACTCGCGGCCGAGATGCCAGCGTGAGGCGGGAGGTGATTGTTCACAAGCTGAATGTACTATCCACCGCCGCCCGATCAAGCGAGAGAATGAGGAACTCCTCGGCCGAGAAGGATGAGGCCATCAAAGCCGAAGTAGATAAATTACTAGCGGCGGGCTTCATCATGCCTTGTACTTATCCTGAGTGGTTAGCCAATGTTGTAATGGTGAAGAAGTCATCGGGGGCATGGAGAATGTGTGTAGACTTTACCAACCTTAATAAAGCATGCCCCAAAGATTGTTATCCCTTGCCTCGAATAGACAGTTTAATTGACGCCACCACGGCAGCTACACCATCGAGCCGCTGGACGCCTTCTCGGGTATCACCAGGTATTCATGGCCGAGGAAGACATGCCTAAATGCGCATTTATCACTGCTAACGGCACATACATGTACAAAATGATGCCGTTCGGTTTGAAGAACGCCGGAGCAACGTACACAAGGCTGGTGGACAAAGTGTTCCAAAATCAAAAAGGACGAAACATTGAGGCTTACGTCGACGATGCTATTGTAAAAAGCAAGTCTGACAGCGAGCACTTGGCCGATTTACACGAGACATTTTGTTCACTAAGGAAATACAAGATGAAGCTCAACCCAATAAAATGCAACTTCGGTGTCCGGGCAGGTAAATTCCTAGGTGTACTTGTCGATGCCGCAGGCATAGATGCCAATCCGACAAAGTCCGAGCAATCCTAGACCTGCCGGAACCAAGGAATCGAAAAGAGGTTATGATGCTGACCGGGAGAATGGCGGCCCTCGCCCGTTTCATCTCTCGGTCAGCCGACAAAAGCACTCCATTCTTCAAAGTGTTGAAGGGGAATAAAGACTTCAGCTGGGGGGAGGAACATAGCACAGCTTTCAAGCAACTGAAAGCTCATCTTCAGACTCTCCCAACTCGTCTGTGCCGGTCTTTGGGGAGACGCTATACCTATATATAGAAGATTACCTCGGCCACGGGTCTTTGTGATCATCAGGGAAGAGGACAAACAGCAACACCCAATCTACTTTGTCAGCCATACGCTGTTGCCCGCCGAGAGAAATTACCCACTAATTGAAAAAGCAGCTTTCGCCGTCGTCGTCGCCGCGAGGAAGTTAAAACCCTACTTCGACGCACACCCCGTGGCGGTCCTAACCGATCAGCCATTGGAGAAACCTTTGGAAAAATTCGAACAATCCGGTAGGCTCATCAAATGGGTAGTGGAACTCTCTGGCTTCGGCATTCAGTACAAACTAAGGCCTTCGATAAAGGGGCAAGCACTTGCAGATTTCCTGGCCGAATGCACATATCAAGAAGAGCCAAACCCAGGTGTATGGGAGGGTTACACGACGGCTCCTCCACGACGAACACTCAGAGCCAGCATCCTTATCATCGGCCCAAACGGGACGAGTTTGAGTATGCTTTGAAATTCACCTTCTCGGCCTCGAACAACGAATCCGAATACGAGGCGGTGATAACCGGAGTCGAGCTAGCTAGGGTCTCTGGAGCAGAACACATTGTGTTGAAGACAGACTCACCGTTGGTTACTAACCAAATCGAGGGGAGTTTGAGGCTCGGGACGACGGAATGGTAAGGTACCTAGAAAGGGTAAAAGCGACACATAGCAAAATTGAAATCTTTCCAAATCCAATGCGTTCCCAGATCCGAGAACAACCGGCCGACGCCTCTCGAAACTTGCCACCAACCATAAAAATGTCACCAACCGTCTTTGGTAGACATCAGAATGCAAAGAGCATCACCGAGACCGTCGGCATGGTGGGCAACATAGAGACCGAGACAACGTGGATGACTCCGATAATGAAATACAAACTTACAAATGAGTTCACGGGAGGACCGCAATCTCTCGGCCAAGATAAAAAGGATCGCCGCCAGGTACTTGGTGTTCGAAGGGGAACGTATGTAAGTTCCGTAATAAGACCACTCTTGAAGTGTGTCGGTCCACCCGACGCAGAGCCGATGAGCATCGACAGAGATTCACGAAGGCATCCGTGGACACCACATGGGGGCAAGAACACTAGCCCACAAAGCTCTCCGAGTGGCTACGGCCCACCATGCTTCAAGATTCAGAACAAAGACCAAGAAATGCACGAGTCAGATGCATTCCCCGGTTATACACGCTCCCTCCCGGACCTACAACCGGTGCTTAGTCCCCTTCCTTTCGCACAATGGGGGATGGACATGCTAGGGCCGTTCCCAACGGCCTCCGGAGGAAGGAAGTTCTTGATCGTCGCCATTGATTACTTCACCAAATGGGTTGAAGTCGTAGCGATCGGCGAAGACCACAATGCCGTCGAAAGGTAACTGGGAAAATGTTGTAACTCGTTTCGGATTACCCCAAGTTATGGTATTTGACCACGGCCGAGAGTTTTGGAGTGACTGATAATGAAGCTGGTTAGAAGAGCTTGGCATCAAGTTCGCATACTCCTCCGTATGCCACCCACAGAGCAACGGCAAAGTGAGGCAACCAACAAAACAATCCTCAACGGTTTGAAGAAGACAGTTGAAGACCTTAAGGGAAGGTAGGCCGATGAACTACCGGTGTCCCGTGGTCCTTCGGACCACGGAGAAAGAAGCAACGGATACACCCCTTCCACTTAGTCTACGGCCCGGCGATCCCGCAATTGAAGCGACGGTGCCAACATTCGTAACGGCTACCTTTAACCCAGTTGAAAACGAGGAAGGCCTGAGAGCCTCCCTAGACCTGGTCGAAGAAAGTCGAGATACGGCACGCCTCAACTTGGCAGTATACCAAAACCGGATGAAAAGAGCCTACAACCGAAGAGTCCACAAAAGGAACTTAAAAGTAGGAGATCTAGTACTAAGAAAGTCGGCCGCCACCAACAAAGGAAATATTCATGGTAAGTTAACGGCCAACTGGGAGGGACCCTACAAAGTAGTTGAAGAGATGAGGCCGGGTACATACCGGCTAACAGACATGGGGGGCGTGCCTTTGATGAGCCACTGGAACACTAACAACCTAAGAAAGTACTTTGTATAAGCGGCGGAGGTGTCCAAAACCATTGTCGGCACCCCAGCGCGTGTTTATATCTAGTGAAGAAACATCCAAGTTTTCCGTCGGTATTTATCCCCTCCGTGGTTGAGACGCAAGAATAAACGTATACTCAGTGCAGTTGAGACGCAAATCTAGCGATCAATATGCCTACACAGTTACGAACGCTGTCGAACCTCAACCCCGATTACCTCGGCCAAAGCCGAGAGCGACGGGGATACGTCGGTCGATACGCTATAAGAAACGTATACTCAGTACAGTTGAGACGCAAATCTAGCGATCAATATGCCTACACAGCGATTTTAATATTTGTCGAACCGCAACCCCGATTACCTCGGCCAAAGCCGAGAGCGACGGGGATACGTCGGTCGATACGCTAGAAGAAACGTACACTCAGTGTAGTTGAGACGCAAATCTAGCGATCAATATGCCTACACAGTTACGAACGCTGTCGAACCGCAACCCCGATTACCTCGGCCAAAGCCGAGAGCGACGGGGATACGTCGGTCGATACGCTAGAAGAAACTTATACTCAGTGCAGTTGAGACGCAAATCTAGCGATCAATATGCCTACACAGTTACGAACGCTGTCGAACCGCAACCCCGATTACCTCGGCCAAAGCCGAGAGCGACGGGGATACGTCGGTCGATACGCTAGAAGAAACGTATACCGGTGCGATTGAGACGCAAATCTAGCGATCAATATGCCTACACGATTCTGATTTAACGCTGTCGAACCGCAACCCCGATTACCTCGGCCAAAGCCGAGAGCGACGGGAACACGTCGGTCGACACGCTAAAGACGTTAAACACAGTTGGGATATGCATTCAAACTGCCTCGGTCATACCGAAGGTAAAAAAGAAGGCACTCAATTAATAACGCAAGAAGTCAAGTGAGAGATTGTGATCAAAGCCCCGGCCAAGCCGAAGGCCAATAAGACGAATTTCATTGAAAACAATTACAAAGAGAGTACAGACGACGGCCGTCCCCATAGGGATAAGCCTAGACACAACCTACCAAGAGTTTTACTGACAAAACAAGGGAAAGAAAAGCAAAAGATTACAAACATATCATTTGAAGCGCCAAAAATGGCAGGGAGGAAAGGCTCAATAGTTGGCTCCCGAACAGCTAAAACTATCCGAGATGCCGGGTGAGTCTGGAGACGACCGCCCGTCCCCTATGCCTTCGCCCTCCATCGTAGCAAAGCATCATCGGTGGCCGGCTCGAAGAGGGCTCGACGTTTTCAAGTGCCTTTAGCCTCTCGACCTCCTTCACCTTTGCATCATAGGCCACCCCGGCCTCGGCCTATCCGAGCCGCCTTCGCCGCCTCTCGCCTTCTCTCGCACAGCCGCTTCCGCAAAGATCGCCATCTCATCCAGGTTTGTTCAAATCTATCCCACGGGAAGGAGCCGTCGGGGATGAGCTTCTTGATTACCTCCCTGGTCGCCTCCTCGGCCTGGTCCCGGAATTGGGCGCACATTTTAGGGAGGAGAACATCTTGAAGCATTTCAATATCCTTCTCCCTTTGAGCAAGGGAGGCCTGCGTGTCCCTGAGCGCCCCCGCCTGGTTATGGAACAGATCCTTCCACTCTTCCCTCTTGGCAACCACGGCGTCATAAGCGCCCTTATACCTGTCCCGCTCCTCCATCATCTTGGCAGTGGCGGCATCAGCGTCCTCAACTTTGGCCCTCTCGGCCTCCAGCAGCTTCTCAGCTTCCTCCACACGCTTCTTGGCAGCAAAAAGGTCCAGCTTAGCCTTCCCGGCTTCCCCCTTTGCAGCGGAGAGATCAAGCTTAAGTTTTGCGATTAGCGGCGCAGCTTGGGCCACGGCCTTTTCCTGCTCCATGATGTGGGAGTTGGCTAGACGGGTCCACTTCGCCAGCCTCTTATATATTCTCTCAACCTCCGCCACGAGCTCGGTGGAAGGAATCTTCTGAACTGAGGAGTCAACGGTGACATTTCTATCACCCGTCTTCTCAGGCTGCTTCTCGAGCTGCCGCTCAGTGAGAACGGCACGCTCGCCAGGCGGATCTACAAAAAATTTACACGAGCATCCACGTCAACATGCATCGACACGTCGAGAGTCGGTCATCGGGAATGCCCAACGAACAGGCCTAAGTCCGAACCGCAAGTTAGATCCGTACTCGTCCAGGACCCTCTTAGGCGGAGGGACGGTTGGGGCGATCTTCTCCCGGCAACGGTGGAAGCAGGCGGTGGCACTTTTCTCTTCTTCAGAGGAGAAGGGTCCTTAGCAACGGTCACCACCCCCTCAGTAATATCGATGACCTCCAAATGACCCTTCTGGACCGCTGGAGTCGAAGAGGGGGTTGGCATTGATGCCGCCGCCAATTTGGACGCTGCCTTCTTTGTTCTCTTCGGCACGCCTCCGAGAACCCGTGCCTCGGGCCGCCTCCGGATCCAATGCCTTCTTGTTGCTTGTCCATCGCCTCCTTGGGAGCCCGTCTGCGATCACGCGTCACCGTAGGATGCCGTTGAACAACCTTCCCGTCCTTATCAAGCCCTAACCTCTTTAAGGTCCTCTCAGGCATCCTGGCCAAACCGGTCTGCAAGAAATCAAACAAGAGTTACATAAAGGAAGCAAAACAAAGCGCTAAAACAGGAGTACAACAGGAATACAACAGGCAAAGATGGGCCTCACACCGACCCCACTCACCCTGATTGAGGGCCGGTATGAGGCCGACGCGGCAAAGCAGCTCATCCTCGAAGGATAACCGAGTCGGGGGCCATCCCTTCTCAAAGATCAAACAATTTGCAGATCGCCGTTTCTCCTCCGTAGTAAGAGGGACCATCGAAGCGTCCATCTTAACCTTACCCCGGGAAATACATTTCTCATATTCTTCCTGGTTCTCACACCGCAAGTAAACAGGGCTCTGGAAGGACCGAGGCAATGGGTAGTCCTCCGGCACTTGGACGTACACCCATCGCCGCTGCCAGTCCTTACAAGAAGTAAGCTTGGACGCGGAGACGGCCTCGGCTCCCGTCCGCACGCGTACCACCCCACTTTACCGGGGATTGACGGCCGTAGATGATGAAGGCGGCGGAATAAGTTAACTGTCGGGACCTCCCCCCTAAAGAGACAGAGCCACACAAAGCCGATAATCGTCCTCATGGCCAACGGATGCAGTTGGGCCACAGCGACGTTCATAGCTTTGATGATAGCCAGGACGTATTCATTCAAAGGAAACCGGAGCCCATACTCCAGGTGCCTGATATACACGCCGATGTGACCCGGGGGAGGGCAACAGACCGCCTGACCCTCCTCAGGGATAACGATCTTGTACCCCTCGCCGAAGAAGAAATGACCTCCGAAAAGAGTCCCACCGGAACAGCTGGCGAATTTATTAGTCCAGACACGGTCAAGACTGGTCGTGCAGGCCTCGCCATGATCCGGGATAGACGGCCTCTCACCACCAGAAGGAGTCCTCTCACCACCATAAAGAGCCCTCTCATCATCACCAACATCATCATCCTCATCCTCCAACTCCTCCAAAATTGGTGGATCAACTACAGGAGAAGGAGACCTAGGGCCCCCAAACCTTATCGGGATGGCATCTAGTATCCCCTCCCCATCAAGACGCGACGGGGAACCCCCCGGCGCAGAAGTGCTAGTCCCAGCGTCAGCAGAAGACATGATAGCAATGATTATTTAACAAAATAAGAAGTGAGGAAATGTGTGTGTTTACCTTGAAGAAAAACACTCGCCGGAGTAACAACTCTGAAAATTAGAAGACAAAGAAGCCCTTGAAAGTTTAGAGAAGAAAATTTTAGAGAGAATGAAATTGGTGGCCAATTTCACGGAGTAACTGCCCTATTTATAGGGAAAAGCCCATGAAGAAGGACCAATCGAGAATGACCCATGAAGCGCCAAACCAATCAAGAAAGAGACACGTGTCGGACATGCAACCATGGAAAGTCAATCGTCGCAACAGCCAAACGTCAATCAATGCAACAGTGATCAAGTGTCTTCAACACGCCCCTTCACCTCTCTTCGCCTATTCATCTTCCTCAACAAACTCCTAGGTATCTGCTATCCGCCGGCCACATGATCAACCAAGCTAGGAAGGACCGGCCTGGGGGCAATCAAAAACAACCGGCGCTCCCAACCCTGGTCTCGGCCAGCGTCACTTTCTCTTCCACATCGGATGTCCTTTAAACACCCATGCGGAGGGGGAATATATATGGTACGGCCTAAAAAGAACCAGGCCGAGGTAGAAGAATCCGACACCAAAAAGAGTTTCAGAAATTACTTGCGCAGAATATACGCTCAGCATACATCGGAGCCCATACCACGGCATAGACTACGCTGGGGGCAAATTGATGGGGCATATTCCGCACCGCTGACCAAGTCAACACATTGAGCAAGGTCAAGGATATCCACATCAAAGTCAACGACTTAGACAACCTAGCCGATGAAGCCTATCGGCCTGTCACCTCGGTCTCGGCGTGGCAACCCGCCAGCCGGGACACATATCCGCGTACTCATATCCAAGACTCTCGGCCGGCCTGCCATGGGTCCAGCGGCCGAGGGTAGAACGGTCTTTCCACCCGCTAGCCACTTGGCCACTTGGCCACTACGTGACAAAAGGTGAAAGTCTATAAATACTCCTCAACCTTCCTTGAGGAAAGTATCCAAGAATTAACCTAAGAATCACTATTCATCTGGTAATATCTTCCTTATCTCTCTACAATACATCCTTTGCCAAGTAACAACAACTTACCCCTCTAAGTTTACTGACTTGAGCGTCGGAGTGAGTACGCTTGGCACAAAGCCAAGCCCTCAGTTCGTTCATTGTTGCAGGAGAGGCCGAGAGGAACGATAGAGACGAAGAATCCAACTCAAGACATCATTCTACAAGCCACGGGTGGTAACAATACTTGCTCTGGAATTACACCCGGAACAATAATAATAATAATAATAATAATAATAAGAGAAATTTACAAACAACCACCTCGTATTTGCGTATTTTTACAAATAACCACCATGTATTTCTATTTTTACAAATAACCCCCAAGTTTTTATGTATACTCCCCAATCACCACCGTATATTTGACCCAAGACTCATTTTTCATATTTTTCGACTCTTTAATTAACAATTTATCTGAAATACCCATATTACCCCTCATTAACTTAAAACAATACAACAAATCCCATTCTTTTTTCCCCAAATCATTCCCTTAACTCTAAATCCCGAAATTGTTTCAGCTAATCTCGATCTCCCCCTCCCTCTTTCTGGCAATTCATACGAACACATTAATACCCAATTCATCAAATTCCAAGGTTTATGCAATGCCAAATGATGATCGTCAAACCACATATAAGATAAATTTGAATGAGTATATGGTAAATTTAGAGAAACCCCTTGGAATTTATCTTGCTCTCTCTCTCTCTCTCTCTCTCTCTCTCTCTCTCTCTCTCTCTCGGGCAATGTCTTCGTCCACGCTCTCCGTATACTCATTGCCATGGAGAGAGGCCACATTAAGCTTAAAACGGTCTAATTTTTGAGTTTTATCTACTGCCATCACATTGAATTCTGATGGTTTTATATTGTTCTTGAAGATATTCTTGAGCTATCTAGTTGAGAGATTTTCATTTTTCTTGTAAATTGTCAGGAAAATGCAGACAAGTCTAGAATAGTTATGGTAGGTTGCCTTTTATGTTTCGTATGAATTGCCAAGGAGAAAGAGAGAGAGGGAGGGAGGGGGAGAAGGAGATTGCGATTAGCTGAAACAATTTGGGGATTTAGGGTTTAGGGGGGATGATTTGGAAAAGAAAGAATAGATAGGATATGTTGTATTGTTTTAAGTTAATGAGGGGTAATATGGGTATTTCAGATAAATTGTTAATTAAAGAGTCGAAAAATATGAAAAACGAGTCTTGGGTTAAATATACGGGTTATTTCATAAGAATAATCCAAACTATACCTCACCTTCTCATATTAATCCAAACTACAGTTTAACTCAGAATAATCCCAACTAATGCACGTCTCTACCCAAAACGCACCAAGTAACCAATTACCTGTGAATCAGGTCAACCCCTTCAATAAAAAAAAAACATTCCAAATAATAATGACTCCATCTATTTCTTCAACTTCTAAACTCCTACCGTCATCAACTCACCGCCATTCACCAAACACAAAAATCACCGCCACCCACACCTCCCCCTCATCACCGTCCTCACCACTATCTCCACCGCCCTCCTCCAATATGCATCCACTCTAATTACCAGTCCACGCATGTCCCCTTCCGAATGCACCACCATCGCATCCCCCCTCCTCTACCACTGCCACCCAAACTTCACTGACATCCACTTACTATGTCAACCATAACAACCGCCATCACTTTCGCACCGCCACCAATTTCCGCCGGCAAATTCTTCGCATTCCCCGATTGTTCCTCACCATTAATATGCAACCTTTTCAAATCATCTTCCTTATTACACCCTTTAAATCCCACCTTTCTGATTATCAATTTGATAAACAAGAGAGTGATTAGTTTTAATTATTGGGTTTTCGACTTTTCGCATCTAGATAATTCTCAAATTAATATCTTCCAAAAGAGGCTGCTATTTTGGTATGTATAAGAATGGCGGTGGTGTGAGGGTGCTGTTTTGGCGGATCATCGGTGGTGTGAAGGTGGATAGGGTGATGTTATGGCAAATTGGTGCGTGGGTAGGTGGTGGTAGTGTGGAGAAGTGAATGAGTGAATTGTGAGATTGTTGGGCGAATTGGAGTTGGAAAGATTTTTTTATTTTTATTTTTCTTTATTATAATTATTTTCATGCCACGTCATTAGCAGGTCATTTTTAACCTGATATAACAGGTTAAAATTAGCCGAGTCTATTTTGAGCAAAGAGTAAGTAAAGTTGGGATTATTCTCAGTTAAACTGTAGTTTGGATTAATATGAGAAGGTGAGGTATAGGTTGGATTATTTCTATGAAATAACCCTAAATATACGGTGGTGATTGGAGAGTATACATAAAAATCTGGGTGTTATTAGTAAAAACAGATATACATGATGATTATTTGTAAAAATACGCAAATAAAAGGGGGTGGTTTGTAATTTTTCCTAATAATAAATATCATACCCCCTCACCTCCAATTATAACCGACAAACCCAAAACAAAAGGGAGTATATACGGGTTGAACAAATCCAATAAAGAGAAAAACGGTAAAGAAATCAAAACGCAGCAGGGTTGCAGGAGCCGGCTAACCGGCTGCCGGTGGGGCGACTGTCTAGAAGTACTCTGGAAACTTCAATGAATTTGATGCGTGCTGTGAGCCGGTGGGGGTGTCGGCAGCCGGTGGCCCGACTGGGAGAACAAGATGATGCGACACGAGGGGTAGGCAGCCGGGTACCCGGCTGGGAGTACCTATGATGCAAATAAAGCGGGAACAAAATTATGCCGTGTTGAATGATAATGTTAATGGAGGTGCGGGTCTGTGGTGGTCGATTTGAAGGATGGTGACGGCTGAGTGGAGGATGATGGGTTGATGGCGACGGAGTTGCAATTGATGAGGATGGAGCTCGATTGATGGATGTTGATGTTGTTGCAATTGTGCATTGCAGGTGAGAAGACGGTGGATTTATGGGTTGAGGTTGAGGAGGAAACCACAGTGGTTCATTGTTGTTGTTGCTGCTGCCGATTATGGTGAATGACGGAGCAGCAGTTCAGGCGAATATGGGTGGTGATAGATTTTAGAAGGGGAGAGTATTTCATAAACGTACTTTGTTATTGATAATCTTGTATTATGATATGAATACATAAGACCGTATTTATAATACTAGCTCAAACCTTAACCCTAAATCTAGAATATTGTCCGTACTAACTTATTATGCAAGATAGTAATATAATACTTCTATAACTTATACGATAAGATATATGGTATATTCTCATATTATACCATATCTCTTATTTCCTTCCTAATACCCTCCCTCAAACTTATGGTAATTTGACCCAAATTTCCATGAGTTTGAAATTACAATACAATAATTAATAAGAAAAAAAATGTCGACTTTTCTTCGTCTTCATTATCTTCTTCTTCATCGGTGCGTATACGAACCGCCGGCCACGATAATGCGTAATCGACTCGCCAGTCAAGATAATTGCGTAACTCGCCAGTACATACGAGGGGTAACAACCTACCACTCAATTCAATATGTGCGTAACTCGCCAGTACTTTTGTGCGTAATCGACTCGCCAGTCAATACGTGCGTAACTCGCCAGTACATATGACTATACGAGGGGGTAACAACCTACCCACTCATATAAAGAAATACTCTTGTCTTACGACAAATAGATAAAAAATACGCCTCGTCTCACGACACGAGAAGAGCCGAAAACAATGGTTTATGGGTCAAAACCCACCAGCGATTTGTACGGACATTGAGTAACATACTCAATTATATATAGCAGAAACTTTAAGGCAAATATAGCACATGAACGAGATGAGCACTAACATCATCACACCATCATCTTTGTTTTCTTTCTTTACTTGTACAAATTCAAACGTACGAACGGCAAACACAATAAGGGTAACGTAGTTTTACTTTTCCTTTTTTTTGCTTTTTTTTTTTAAAGATAAATTTGACAGTAAATAACGAAATCCCGCCGGTAGGTCTCTTACGACATTATTAACCTACCGGCGAGGTAGCGGAAGCGATTTTTCTAGAGTCCTCCGGAAAGAGGCTCTGATACCATGATAGATTTTAGAAGGGGAGAGTATTTCATAAACGTACTTTGTTATTGATAAACTTGTATTATGATATGAATACATAAGACCGTATTTATAATACTAGCTCAAACCTTAACCCTAAATCTAGAATATTGTCCGTACTAACTTATTATGCAAGATAGTAATATAATACTTCTATAACTTATACGATAAGATATATGGTATATTCTCATATTATACCATATCTCTTATTTCCTTCCTAATAGGTGGCGAATTCGAGGCTAGTGACGGAGCAGGGGAGTGAAAATGGTGGTGGTCGTTGATGCTGCTGCTGCTGGCGGTTTAATGGAGGAGGTGATAGTGAATGATAATGGTGACTGGTGGTAATTGATGGAGGGAAAATATGGTGATGGATGATGGTAGCCATGGTGGTTGATTGAATGTTGTGAAGGATTTCTTGGGTCGTCTTTCTGATTGAAGTGCAGGGAAGCAAGTAGCGGACCATGGTGGTCGAATTGATGCAATATCAGGATGGTGGTCTTGAACTGGATTCGATTGTTGGCTGCTCGGAACTCCGACAAGGCAAACGGAGGAGCAGAGGAGTCGTGATGGTTGTGTGTGGCGATGTTGGTGTCGCCGCTGCTGGTGGATGCGTAAGGGCGAGGCAGAGGACGGAAATTATGGGGGTGGTTGAATTTGGAATTGGTTGTTTGTGTATGAAAGCTGAGAATGGTGATTGAATTGCTGTTGCAGGGTGTCGATGATAGTGATTGTATGGATGGGTTGATGGTGTTGGGTGAATATGGGGTCTTGACTGATAAGGTCAAATATTGACCTTCATTCTTTAATTTCCATTGACTTGCCTCCTTTCTAATTAACTCCCCGATCCGTATTGCCTTATTTAACCTCTCTCGCTTCTCGATCTTATTTCCTGTCACGAACTCGAACCTACAAATCAATCTAACAAAAAGTAGTACCAATTCTACTAGTATAATAATTATTTATAATAAATATAATTAAATTACTAATTAAGATAACAAAATGAGCTATTTAATCATAAAAGCACACAAAATCGAGTTAAAATAAGAGAATAAGACGGGGCTAAATCATCCAAAATTAGGACGATATGACTATAGAACACCCCGGTGTCATCTCCCGTTCCCTGCACCATACCGGCTGTGCAAGATCAGTCCCCACCCCCTTCTGATATGCCATCTTATGCATGTTCCTCAATACCAGCGTGGTAGATATCCGCTTCGTAAGCTCACTAATCTGCATACTAGAGTCCTGGACCGTAGGATAGGGCCAGTACTGCGTCGGGTAGAAGCTGGTGTGGTTAACGAAGGCCTAGTCTCTACCTCTCCGGTCATCCTACCTCCGCGGTGCTCGCAAGGTGACGGGACAGCCGTTTGCTTACCAGAAGCAGTGACCGGCTCAGGGAAGTCTAAAAGGATCTCGAGGTTGATCAGATAAAACTGGGGCTCAGGCCGGGGGTCTACACTACACGAGTCATACTCCTCTAAGTAGTTAATCACCGGCAAGTTCTCCGGATCAGGAAGTCTCATCCACTTGGTCCCCTTTACCCTCCAAGCTAAGGTCCCATCATCTAGATTCCTAAGACACTTAATGTGGCACCAGTAGTGCTCATCCATGGTGGGAGCAGTCTCAAACAAGGCAGTTCTCGACGCCGAAGGAGCTTCAAAGTCGGTCAGACTCTGGGCTAGGCGGGTCACTATGGCTCCACAACTAAGATAGCGGCTCTTGGAGCGAGCCATAAGTGCCAAATTGGCAAACACCACACCGAGAGCACCGTGGTAGAAGCGCTCCCTCCGAAGAGGGTTAAGGTAAGACACTAAGAGCATCACCTCATGGGAGTTCAACTTACTTACATTGTTCCGACCAAACAGCAAACAAGTCATCATCCTCAAAAACATGCGAAGAGACACATGTTGGACATCATTAATCAACTTGGCACTCAAGGTCGGGGTGGGTCGGCCGGTAAGATAAGGTAGGTAGTGAGGTGCCCCACTCTCATTCGCTACATCACTGATGTACTCATTCTTCTCAGGCTCTAGCCCTAGATGTTCATCAAACTGGTCGACAGTTAAATCATGGTCAATGTTCAAAAGATGGAATCTAACTGCTTTTCCATTCATATCATACTTTAAATAACTCGGAAATTTTAGAGCAAGGAACGGATAAAACTTTTTACGAAGGTGGTACAACCCATCCATCCCCAAAATCTCGAATATATGAGATATATCCGATTCTACACCCAAGTCCTTCAAGATCTCCAGGTCAACAGATCGGCTCGGCCTCATGGTACGACCCATTAGGGCTACGAAGCAGACCGCTGTTCCAAGTTAGCGAACATTATCGATGGATACTTGTCAACTTGAGGGACAAGTGGCTCCTCGCTCGATTGGCCTTCTTTGATCACAACATTAGCGCAAGTCCTGTTCTTAGGAGATGCTCTAGCTTTCGGCATGTTGCAAAAATACAAGTTCAACAAGAATTTTCTGGAAATTATATCATAATAAGTGGCATTTTTCAGTTTATACACTTTTAAGACGGAGTTTTAAGACGAATTTTTCTATCAAATGGCATGAAATATCCAACTTGGTAGAGCATTAACACTATGCATTGAACCTCTTAGAACATCCTATAAGCAATCTAACTGACCAAAATCAAAATTTTGGGGCAAAACATTAGAATTTTTCGGTACCAAATCTGAAGTTTTCGAGCTTAGAAACCATCTTTTGCATATGTAAATCAACTAATAAGAGCAATTACTACCAAATTAACACCATACAAACATGAATCTTTTAATTAAAAGAGTAGAAAATTTCAAATTTGGGGAAAATTACTCAATAGCTTTGATTGAAAGTAAGGAGCGCTTGAAAGTTGCATTACCTTAAGTCGGAAGTTGATTTGAAATAACGAAGGCAAGAAAAAATCTGAGAACAAAAGTATCACAAATCACCCAAGTTTATATTGAGAGATAAAATTTTGAGAAGTATGTGTGTAAAATAAGTGATATGAGGAGTGAAATAGAATCAAAAGGAGGTTATAGGGTTTCCGGAAAAGTAGAGCCGAACTGCGAAACGTTGGGGTACTCGGTCGAGTACTGGGCCTACTCGGTCGAGTACTTCGTCTACTCGGTCGAGTACTCAGAATTGGATTTTTAAATCAGCTACTGGCCTCTTAAGTACTCGGCGGAGTGCCTACATACTCGGTTGAGTTGCTCGTACGCGGTGGAGTACCCATGGTACTCGGTCGAGTACACCTGCACAGTAAAGAAAATTGAAGATTTTATGAATAATTTCCCTGCAAAACAACAAACATTGTTCGGAGTCCAACTCATTCGGAGCTCGTCACACTTAGAGGCTACTTCTATCATACACTAGGCAACTTATCAACTACACACCTCTACAAATTACTTGCACAACACATATCCTATTCACGAAATTCCTGTAACGGTAACTAACCATGTTACATGAACACATAACCTACTGAAGATCGATTATATCACCAACAATGTATAAGCAAGGTCATACGCATACAAGCATCTACTCCTTTTATACATATAATACCAACTCAAGTCATTCATACACCTTGTCATATCGTTACATGTTAAACCGTTACTATCTACCATCACTTCCTTTTTCATATCCAACCATACATAAAAATTTTAACCAACCACACAACTCATCCGTAAACACAAGCACACATCATCTCTTGCACCCTAGCTACTTCAACTTTTGACATCAAACACAAAGTATGGACACAGCCACCTACACGCTGAGCCGATCTATCGGACGTATAACGGTCTTTTTGAAAGCCACGCTCGGTGGCGTAAAAATGCTTTCGACCGGATCGTTCTAGATCGGTCGGTTTTATCTCGGTAAGGGTCTCGAAACGATTAAGAGTTTTTCAGAGTCGCCACCAAGCATTTGTGGGATGCTTGGAACCCGTACGAATCCACTTTATACCTCGGTCAAACGAAGCACAAAGCAGTGTTTGACATAGGTACTAAAGATAAGGAATCGTCCCTCTTTAGCATCCTATCTCTAGAATGACTCTCGTACGCCCTGGATAAGGTCGTCCACTATCCAAAGTTTCTGAGTAAGAGGTGAAGGTACGTATTGGGAAGCCCTTTAATCAGACACCCAATCCCGCCCGCGGTAGCTGCCTCTACTGATCGATCATGGTTGGTTGAATGCAAAAATTGATAAAACGGTTTAAATGCATGAATGCACATCCAGTAATTTTAAACCTAACATGTGAGAGCTTTCTAAGTCGGTTGATTTAATCCAAGTATCAAGTATAAGATGTCAAGTTGGATTTATGGTTTATTTGCATGCAAGACGGAAACTAAACATCCATTTACCGTATTAGGTTTATGGTGCATAACGTGATCCATTTGTCTTAGTAGGGCATTTTATAAATATGATTTTTGAATGAGCAAATAGTCATCTGATCCGTCCTATATCCGGGTTAATCGGAGTCGGGATCGTCCTAGACTAGTGCTGGAAGGGGAACAGACCCTGCTCCAGGCAGCCACATGAGGCGCGAGCATGCCGGCGGTGTAAGAGGGCCTCCCCTGGTTTTGAAAATGAAAAAGAAAAGGGCTGTTTAGGCACGGGTTAGTCAACGGTTATATGCCGTGCTCTGACCATTTGAAAAATGTTTATAAAACGCATTGAAAAATGGGTATTTGAACCCGTCTTGGCTTGAAAGGACCGTTTAGGTCGTATTTGTGTTGATTTGAGGAACGAGACTTGAATAATCATCATTGTTTTGACGATATTCGATGTCGGGTTCGACTTTATGAGCTTGACATGAATAGTATTGAAAATAATTATGAACTAATTTTTTTAAGTTCATTTGAATATAATTAGTCGATACTCGTCATCGTACTCGGGTTAAAATCCGACATGGTATGTAGAACTAAAGATGACTTCGTGTTGGTGACTAATACTTATTTTGGAAATATAAAGAAATGATGAAAGGCTTTAAAATACCTTCCAAAGTGTAAAGAAATGAAATAAAAGGCTTTAAAATACCTTTTAAATGTAATTAACCAAATATTATCACCGAAACACGGATTAAACCGTCATGGTATTAAGAACCAAGGATGAAAAATGTTTCATGGTTAAAACTTGTAAAAATAAATAAAAGAGTTTGAAAACATTCGAAATGGTAAAACCCGATTACAAATATGAAAATAGATTAAAGGGAAAAGGCGAGAACAAACACGGTTGAGTTCTGACCTGCACACCCCATTCAGGCGCGGGCCTCTGTGCAGCACAAGGGGCTTCTGTCTCAGACCAAAACTCAGTTTTGGCTCGTTTATCCTATGTTTTGGATCGTATTATACATGTTTTAGCATGTTATAGTCATAAAACAAGTAAAGACATGATAAAAGAAGGATTTTTAGACCCTCATACTTACATGTTTGGTTATGGCGAGAAACCGACGTAAGTGTAACAACTCGTTTGGTCGGAAAAAGACTCGGTTTAAAACCGTTTTGGTAAGTAAAAAGAGTGTTTTATTAAGTTTAGTGACGGTGTAGTGGTCAAAGTGGTCGGTCAAGTGATTTAATGCACGATGACGGTACCAAAAAATGTGTAAGACTTGTATTTACGATCGGTAGGTCGTAAATACGCGTCGGATTGTGACTTAGGAAGTCGAGTCGAGAATTTTAAGGGAGACAAGAGGGGGCGGACACTCGCGTAAGTTCTCAAATGGGGGCATTTGAGGGGTATTTATAGGAAAATGAGTGGTTGTGTGAGTTTTGAGCGACGTGGCCACCTGGGCTGCTCAAAGAGGCGCGAGCCACGTCACGGGTCTTCTAGTTGTCCTGTCACTTTCACACAAGTGCAATCATGACTTGTTCTATCCTAAGATTTTTAGTCATATGTTTGGTACTTGACCATTCATAAATCCAGAAAATCTTAGTATAGAAGGTTTGAAATGGTTTGTTTTTTGTGGTTGACTCGGTTTGACTCGTTTTTGGAGTCGGGATTTGAATTTTTGAGTCGGTTTTTGGTCCGGTGTCGGTTTTGACTCTAGTTAGTATCATTTCGACCCCGTCGTCATGCATTAAACACTCCAGGTACTTTCGAAAAGTTTTGAAAAGTTTTATTTTTGAAATCGTTTTAAGTTTTCCGACGTAAAGTTGTACACAAACTGTCGATCAAATGCCGCGATTCCAAAGCATGTTATAGTCCGATAATCATCGGGTGTTTGTTGGAGTCTCAGCAGATACTGGGTATCCACAGAGCCCCCACTTTGACTGAGGCTTGGACAGGGCGAAAGTCAAAGTAGAGCCCCCAGGTCAATCGAAGATTACAACCCAGAGACCCAAGCGACGTCAAGGCGTCTCGAAAGGATTCGGGCCAAGGACCTGCCTTCGGGAAGGGCGACGCCAAGGGGACTCAAGGGTACGAGCCAATGACCTGTCGTCGGGAACAGTTTAGAGTCTGTCGACTGTCCTGCGGGTCGTTTAAAGTACGTTAGACTACGTACAAAGGCTCGCCAGCCATAAGAAGGAGTCATACCTGAGGCATCTTCGGATATGTCCTCGCACGTTTGCGGACAAAGGCTCACCAGTTGTGGTGCGTACATGAGGAGGGCTCGCCAGCCGCGATGCATAGTAAGGCTCACCAGCCATGGTGCGTATCTGAGGAGGGCTCGCCAGCCGCGACGCATTGTAAGGCTCGCCAGCCATGGGGCGTATATGAGGAGGGCTCGGCAGCCGCGATGCGTAGTAAGGCTCGCCGGTCATGGGGCGTATATGAGGAGGGCTCGCCAGCCGCGATGCGTAGTAAAGCTCGCCAGCCATGGGGCGTATATGAGGAGGCCTCGCCAGCCGCGTTGCATAGTAAGGCTCGCCAGCCATGGTGCATATCTGAGGAGGGCTCGTTAGTCGCGATGCATAGTAAGGCTCACCAGCCATGGGGCGTATATTAGGAGGGCTCGCCAGGCGCGATGCGTATTAAGGCTCGCCAGCCATGGGGCGTATATGAGGAGGGCTCGCCAGCCGCAATGCGTAGTAAGGCTCGCCAGCCATGGGGCGTATATAAGGAGGGCTCGCCAGCCGCGATGCGTAGTAAGGCTTGCCAGCCATGGTGCGGTCGGTTGATCGACCGTGAGAGTATTCGTGTTGGATGGGCTTTTTTTGGAAATAGCGGACTCTTGATGCCGCCGTGGAAGTAGTGAATTTGAATTTTCACTACCGTTGTTTTTGAAATAAGCGGGTTCCGCGAGGGAGCCCCCTGTTGACATTTGAAGGAATAGCGAATTTTTAATCTTCACTACCCCGTTTTTTGAACTTGTAATGGCTGTATTAATCGCCGTTTGTTTGAATTTTGAAAGAAATAGCGAATTTTGAATTTTCGCTATTACGTTTGAGGTGACGGTTTATGTTGCCGCCGTTGACATGTGTGGTGAAAATAGTGGAATTTAATTTGCAACTATTATTTTGAAAATGACGGTTTGAAGAAATAGTGAATTTTGAATTTTCACTACTATTTTTGAAAATTGACGGTTTTAATTGCCGTCGTTTGAAATTTGAAGAAATAGTGAATTTGAATTTTCACTATTATTTTTGAAATTGAAAATGGCGGTTTTGATCGCCGTTTGCTTGAATTTTGAAAGGAAAATAGCGAAATTTGATTTCACTATTTGTTTTTGTATTTGAAGAATGACGGTCCTCAACGTCGTCATTGAAAACTTGAAGTTTGTTACGGGAAATTGGGCCAAAGCCCAAAATTTCGCTGAAAGAGCAGGGAGCACCTCATTGAAGCGCGAGCAACCTGGCGAGTTAAGGGAGCTTCCCTATTTTTCTGTAAAAGACGTGAGAATGGTTCGCATACCATTCACATATCGTCTTTAACCTTTCGACAAAACACAATAATCCGCCATTCTTGGACCTCTGCTCGCTTCCATTCGTGCCATTATCAACAATGTCAACTCAAGGTATGTATTTCCTCTTGAATCCATTTGAATTTGTTGGTCCTTTAGCTAAATTAAAATTGGGGCGAAAATTTTACCCTAGAAAATTGATTTGGGCGTTTTTGATTGAGCCCATTTCGAGTGAAATTGATGATTGCGGTAGGTTAGAAACCTGTTTAGGAGTATAGGGGTGCTTTTAGTTTGTATTTTGGTCCCCGTTCCCGCTCCCTATGCTCGAAAAATGTGAGTGAGCTGGAGAAACCGTCTCATCTCACAATGCCAAGTTTATTTGTTTGGGTAATGGGTCCCACTAGGTTGCATTGTAGTCGGAAAAGACCGTATTTGCCATTGTGGACCTTTGTTGAGTATTGTGGGCAAAATTGGAATTTTTGTCTTTTGTGACGGTCTTATGTCTGACAGAGTAAGCGTATGTTTGAGCTTGAATTGAGTCAGTTTGCCTTGAAATGGACCTTATTGATAGTTTAGGTCGCTTTGAGGCGTGATAAAATCACGTTGCCTTTTGTGGTCGTATTTTGAAATTTTGACCGGCTTGTGCTCAAATTGGTGTAAAAATTCCCTTTTTGAGTTGTAGAAAAATATCTCATTGTATTGGGAATGTATTTTGGTTTGTTGGCGGACCTTGTATGGGTCTTGGGGTACCGTTCTTTTTGTTGTGGTTGTTTTGACTCGTCTTTTGATTGAAAAGAACGACGGGTCGTTTTTTTGTAAATTTTTGTTTGTAAATTTTTTTGTTGTTTTTTTATGTGAATTGTTTTTGTCTGGTTGGGTTTGGGCGGGATTGCCCTTGTTCTACTTTGCAGGTTTTTTTTTTTTTTTGGATTTGCCCATTTTACGCCGTCGTAATGCCGAAATTTCTGCTGACGTTCTTTGTTTGCCTTTGGTTGCAGGGGACCATTTGGGACCTATGGGGTCTGTTGTGGAGGCCTTGGAGGAGGAGGATGATCCCGGAGGAGGAGAGACGACAGTGTTTTTTTACAGGCTTGGTTGTGTTTCTCCCTGGCGGCCTTTGCCCGGTCAATGATCGGGCATCGTTCGTTGGTCTGTGTCTGCAGATGTTCGGATGTCCGATGAGTGGTGTTCAGTACGGGCGTGTTATCCCATGTTGCCACTTTTGATCGTTGCTGAGTTCTGGTGATTGGGGGTCAACATCGGGGTGGCGTCCGTTGTCGTGGTCCCCTTTCATCCTTGAATGCTAACGATTGGAGGTCAACGTTGGGGTGACGCGCTAAGCTGCAATCCTCGGTTGTCGCGTCGTCCAAAATCTGCCAGGCATTATTTTTGTTTTTGTTATGGAGGAGGAGCGCGGTGTTCTCGTCATGGTAACCACCTCTGCTTCCGCTGTTGCTCCTTTGTTTCCCATGTTGCTCCTTTTCTTTTCCGATTGGAAGGATAAGGAGTGCTTAGTTCGATACGTGGCGGATAGCCCCCAGTTTGTTATCTTAGGCCAGTGTCTGTATGATAAATGTATGTACTGGATCCTGTTTGTATGGTCAGTCGTTTGTATTAAACGTGTGTCGATGTATTTTGCGTGAGGCGGTTTGTATATATGTGTTTTTGGATTGTGGTTCATTTTGTGATTTTTGGCTTTTTCTTGTTGTGTTTCGGAGAAGCGTTGTCGGCTGTTAATTCCCCTTCTGCTTTGCACTAGTTCCTGCATCGTTAGTGTAGAAAAACAAGCAACAGGTAGCATGTATACATAAACACAAACACGTAAAAGCATTTGATTGAAAACAAAATTTAACCGCGAAGACACGAAGTTAAAATTGAAATTTGGAATGAATTTTGAAAATTTTCGCGACAAGTCGTCACGTTTGGACTTCAAAAGGAATTAATTTGAAAATTTGAGCAATTAACTCGTGTTGTGAATAAAATTGCGTCGGAATTGTTGAGATTGATTTGTGACTCGAAAAATTCAAACTCAAACCGTCAGGGATGAATTTTTGGAAAAGAATTTTACGAGTGTATTTGATTTGATTTTTTTGTGAGATCAAGACTCGAATTTGTTAGTGCTTGAAATTTTGAGGAAAACTGATGTCGTGTTATCAATTTTCGATTTTTATTTTTGCTGGGAAAACTGCGAAAAAGCCAAAAATTTTCGGAATTTTGATTGACATGGAAACGATCCGTCACGGATTGGGGCGACTAGCCCTTCCCCCTTTAAAAAAAAGAAAGAAAAATATGTATGTTTAAAGTTGCGTCATGGAAACCGCGTCGGATTTCGTAAAACGCGAAAACAAGGAAATGTGAGTGTGTGGAAACACAAAATGTCCCGGACCGTACCGAAGAGGCGCGAGCGTTCTGGCGGGAGGTTTGAGGTGTCAGGAGAAAATACAACTTGAAAGTGACAAGTCAAAGCGAGAATCCTGGGAGAGGGCCTAAAGAGGCGCGAGCGGCCTGGCGATGGGAGCCAACTCCCTTTTTTTTCTGAAAAACACGCTGATTGTTTTTGTATAAATAGTGATGTTTGTGCTTCATTGTTTCATCATCCGAAACACAAAAACATCTCTACAAAACTTCTTCTTCTTCTTCCACAAAAATATTTCATGGATGCCTTTGAGAATGCGTTGCGACAATGGTGCCGGGATTTGTCGACTCTCGAAAAGTATCAACTCATTTGCATGGGAGTTGGTCAATTGTTGGTGCTTCGTCAAGTCAAGGTGCAACCCTTATTTCTTGAAGCATGCTCTCAGTTTTGGGATTCGAAACACCACGTTTTCGTTTTCCCGAAAGGTGAAATTTGTCCTCTTGCCGAAGAAGTTGGAGCCATTGGAGGGTGGCCGGGTTGTGTTCCGGTGCTTCCTCCGACCCGGTTGTGCTACAAGGAGAAATTCTGTTCAATGTTGGGTTTGTCGACAAGTCAAGTCAACTTCCTCCTTGCTCCACATGATGTGGATATGGTGGCTCTTATCAACATCTTTTCAAACCGATTAGATGCCAATGTTTCGGAGGTGGCTAGGAGAAGGGCTCTTGCCTTTTGCCTTGTCCATGTATACCTCTTTGTTGTTGCTTTGAAGAAGGAGGGGCCAAAATGCTATGGTAGGCCTTTATACATGTGGTTGAGCAAATGGAGCATGGTAGAGATCCGTTATGGTTGGTGCTTGGCGAGATTATCCAAGCTTTGGACAAGGAAGGCTCTTGTGGAGAAGCTCCTTCATTTGGCTCCCCAAGGATCCTCCAAGTGTGGTTATTGAAGAGGCTAAGGTATGTAGAGCCTCCGGTTGATTCTTCTTCTTATTCATTCCGTCACCTTACTATGAGGAAAAAGTTGTACTCGGATAGCTTTGCTTCTACCGAGGCGTATTGGGCCGCAAGATTGGCGGAGGAGGGTGGCCCTCACATCCGTTGGGTGGTGCCATGGTGGCACTTAAGGTCCTTCACGGGGTTGCCCGCTTCGGGTGCTAGTCCTCGTTCTTTGATGGTGGTGAATTTGAAGGTTGCTTCCTTCATTTATCCCGAAAGGCTTATGAGGTAAATGGGGCGTCAACAAAAGGTGCCCGCTCAAGATACCCTTGTCCAAGAGAATGTTTTCCGGAAATCCGAGCTTGAGGAGGTCTTCGAAAGGTGGTGGGCCACTCGGCCGCTTTGGGAGGTACCAAACCCCGTTGCTACGACATGGGTGACTCCCGCTTATGTCAAGTGGTCAAGAGCTCCGTCCTTGGAAGAGAGGTCCAAATCCCGTAAGGACGAGGTTGTCGACTTGAAGTATCGAGAGGTTGGCAAGGCCAACCGAGCCTTCTTTGAGGAGTATGTTGATGGAGCTAGCCCGGAAGTGATGAGGCCACCAAAGAGGAGAAGCTCGGGTCCCAAGAATATGGTGGGCCGTGCATGGGCTCGTTTCGGGCCGAACATGGGGTCTTGTGCTAGACCGGAGGCCGTTACCGTCTTAGATCCGTTGAGGATCCGTTCCGAGGAGGAAATCTATGCTAGGTGGGCCAACAAGAAGAACAAGGGGAAGATGTACCCCGAGGGAGAAGGCAAGGGTAGAATGGAAGAGTGAAGACCTCCATTACCCACTTTATTATTATGTTGTATTAGTGTTGTGAGTTTTTATTATGTTGTACTAGCTATGTTTTGTGTGTTTTGTGCTAGTTTTATTATGTGAGGTGTTTTAGCTGACACCTTAGCTTTGACAAGTGGTAGACTCGTCGAGCTTTATTTGTTGTTGAAATTGTAATCCCTCCCATTATTAATTAAATAAGAGGATTGCTCGTGTCGAAATCGTGAACGCTTGTTTCTTCCATCCATTTTGTAAAGGCAATTCGGCTTGAATCGTCCTAAACATTTGCACTTGGGAAGGTGGAATTTTTTTAGAAAAGGAGAAAGGCTTATCTCTGTATTTGATACGTGCATGTTATATAGTCTTTTTAGCCTATTTTAGCACGTATTTCTTTGCCTTTTTGTACTGTTTATATAGTATTATGCCCCGAATTGGCTACTTTGGTTCGTTTTGTCCATTTTGTAGAAATGAACGCGAAAGTAGTAGAATCGTACCCTTTTTTTGTCCTTTTTGCATGCATTTAGAGGAGACGGGATTTTCCTGAGTGAGATACTGCATTGGGAAGCGTGAAGGCACGGATTATGAGGCAGTCGGGCGTGGATTTGAGCTGAATTGAAGGCAGAAGACTCGATCGAGTAGTTTTACCACTCGATCGAGTGGTTTTCATGGCCCTAGTTGGTCGATCGAGTGCTTTTCTACTCGATCCAGAAGTGTTATAAAGAGGGGTTACTCGATCGAGTCATTATTCTACTCGATCGAGTAGATTATGCTGAGTTTTGCTCGATCGAGTGGCTTTATTCCACTCGATCGAGAGGTTTCTGTTTTCATGGGCTTTAATTAGCCCGTGAGTTGATTTATTTCGATAAAATTATTTATTTTCCTATTTAAGCACGCATTAGCTAGGTCATTAGTATCTATTCATTACTTAGCTTTTATCTAATTTTCATACTATCAGTTTATCTTTCATTCAAGACTGCGTACTTCTTCCTCTTTCACTGTAACTTTGCTTTGGGATTTATTTCGCTCGGATTTGATTGTTCTTTACGCCGGATTCGCACGATTGTAATCTCTTTCTCTTCTCTTAATAATAATCAATCGTTTGTTTTCTTTAATCTTTGTTTTACTTCGTTTATTTCTTTTGCCCTAATTTACTTTTTATGCGATTTAATCATTGTTTAAGTATTTTGAATGCTGGTTATTTATCTGCTGTTAGTTTCGATAGTTTAATTAGCGATATGAGTAGCTAAACTTCTTTCATGTTGGGATTAGGGGATCTACGGTAGAAATGTGACGATGTAGTAAATAGGTTAGATGAATTAATTGTGAGATTCTGTCACCATAGCAATTTAATTTATTTTACCGACTTAGTTGAGTGCACGCTTCTGAGTCATCCCTTTAATCTGGCTAAAATTAATCCTAGATCGAAAGATTGGACTAAATAGGCCTGCTATGAACAGTAGACTACCCTGACGAGGATGAAAGTTAAGTTAGTGGTATTTTAGGATAGAAAGTGGACCGAAAGGACCTTTCCGTATCCGTCTCGCATTAATCTGTCTAAGTTGTTTACCGTTGAGTCACTGGACTACCGTAGTGAACCGAAATCCTGACATGACCTCTCTCTATTTGATAGTTTAAATCTATTTTTCTGCTTTTACTGCTCTTTTCTCTACTTCTCTTCCTTTAAACCTTTAGTTTAGAAAACAATTCAAACAACCCCCCCCCCCCCCACCCCATTTGTGACCAAATAGACGGACTTTTACAGATATCTTGCCTCCCTGAGGAGATCGACCTGACTTCCCTAGCTATATAGTTAGTTTAGTGAGTTTATTTTTGATAGGTACACGACAGACGTTTCAAATTTTGGCTCCGTTGCCGGGGAGGCAATTGCCCTATCTGTCTTTGTTTCGTTTATTTTATCCGTCTCAGGGAATTTTATTCCTTGAGGCAGTTCTTATTTATTTTCTTTCAGTGTTGTTTATACCCAGGTCAGACAGGTTTGAGTTAGTTTCGCCGATTGAGCCGAGAGACTATCGGGCATAGACTCAGTCTTCAGAGAAAATCACGAAAGGAAGACTTAAGTACTTTCGAGCCAGAGCTACATCATTCTCTTTTCACAGAAGACATTCCTATTTTTGCCGATCAACAAGTAAAGATGCCAAAACTTTCCAGTCATTCGGTACCTAAAGCATCTTCAATTCCAAAGGGTTTGAATCTCCAGACTGAGGATGGGAATACATTCGACATCCGTCCTTTCTATATCAATCTGGTGGAGATAAATCTTTATAGAGGTGTGGCAGGTGAAGACCCGAGGAAGCACATGGAGATCTTTACAGACTACTGTTCTACTATCCCCGCCACAAAGGGGGTAACTCAAGACAAGATTAAGGAAGTTCTGTTTCCTTTCTCTTTGACCGACTCAGCCAGGGAGTGGCTGACTGATTTGGACCGCACATCTGCAGGGGTTACAGATTGGGAGTCTCTTGCTCTTGCCTTTTACAAGAGATATTTTCCTCCACGCACCAATCACCGAGGGCCAAGATTACCAGTTTCAAGCAGGCTCCCGATGAGACTTTATATGAGGCGTGGTCCCGATTCAAGAAATTGGTGAGGTCTATTCCTCACCATGGTTTTGACCCATGGTTTATATCTAACCAGTTCTACAATGGGCTGTATGATTACCACAGAGCCATACTTGATGCGTCATATAATGGGAGATTCCAGGAAAATACCGACGATGATAAGGGATGGGCCCTTATTGAATAGATGGCGAATCATAGTGCTGAGTATGGAAACCCGAGGGATGGTATTAGAACAGTTCATGCGGTTGATAAGCGAGGTTGTAGCTGTTTGGAAGCCATTAATGCTAGATTTGACAAGCTGGAGTTACATTCTGCTGGGGAGCCTCAGACGGTCCATGAGCTTACTAGAGGGGAGACCGTCACATGTGAGAGGTGTGGGAGCAATGATAGCCACACTACTGTTGGTTGTCTTATGGAGAAGGAACAAGTCCTTGCCTTTCAACAATATAGGCAAGGAGAGGGTTCCTATTACAACAACCAAGGGGCAGTCCATCCCAATTTGAGGTGGACTAGTCAAAATGTGCTCAATCCTATCCTTCCTCCGCACCAGCAACAACCGTATGTTCCTCCACATAAGAATCAACAAGGCTTTCAGAAGCCTCCTTCCTTCCCTCCTCCCAATCATGGAGCATCATCTTCTGGAGGGGTGAGTGAGATTGGTGAGCTAAAGACTATGCTGCAGTCTTTTACAAAGCAGTGGAAATTGAGTGATCAACAGAAAGATGCATCCATCAAGGCACTTGAAACTCAAGTTGCCCAATTAGCCGCGAACCAATCTACAAGGAAACCGGGTCATTTACCGTCACAAACTGATAAAAACCACATGAGACGGTAAAGTTAATCAATTTGAGAAGCGGTCGTTCATATGAGGGACCAGAAGTGTTGAAATCAGACCCGAGGAAGGAAATAATAGCTGATGAACAGTGTTCTGTCGAAGGAAATGAGCTGACGGCTAAGAAAGTGCTCGATCGACTAGTTTCTGGAGGTCGATCGAGCAGATTTGATGATGAAAGTACTCAATCGAGTAGAATTTCTACTTGATCGAGTGAACAGGAAAAGACAACTGCTCGATCGAGTGATTTTTCTACTCGATCGAGTGATGCTATTGAAGAAACTACTTGATCGAATGGGAATTTTGGTCGATCGAGTAGTATGGATGACGGACAGCTTGATCGAGAGCCTGCTAGTGCTCGATTAAGTGAGAAATCGCCTGAAAGACCTCGTTCGAGAGGAAAGAAGCGTCCAAAGGATACATAGCTTGATCCGGCTGACACATTGGAAGAGAGAAACAAAGGACTCGAGATACCCATCACGGTTCCCTTCCTGAGGCGTCTACAGAATACTAAAGCTAATCCACAATTCGGCAAATTTGCCGAAATCCTGAGAAGCTTGCAGGTCACTGTACCATTCGCCGAACTGCTGACACAGGTACCCTCTTACCTTAAATTTATGAAAGAAATTTTATCGCGTAAGAGGCATATTAGTGATAATGAGACGGTAGCCTTGATCGAGGTGGGGACAGCCCTAGTTTGAGAATAAGTTACCTCCCAAACAAGCAGTCGAGACCTGGTAGTTTTTCGATTCCGTGTCATATCGGTACCCATTTGATTGATAATGCGTTATGCGATCTAGGCGCTAGCGTGAGTGTCTTACCGTTGTCTCTAGCTAAGAGACTTGGTTTGACAAAGTTTAATTGCACCAACATGACTGTCCAGATGGCCGACCGTAGTATATCACGGCCACTAGGTGTAATAGAAGACGTGCCTGTTAAGATCGGGAGGTTCTTTATTCCCGTTGATTTCGTTGTACTTGACATCCCTGAAGATGCACATACCCCTATTATTTTAGGGAGACCATTTTTGTCATCGCCCCGTGCGGTAATAGACGTCGGGGTAAGACATTGACTTTTCGGGTTGGGGACGAGGAGCCGATATTCCATCGTCTAAGTTCGGAGGGCTCCCATGCAAGCTCGGCCTTGCAATGCCCTCTCTTCTATTGACCCTATTATTGACACTCCAAATGAAAATTTGGAGTATTGTGCTGCTATTGTTACCCCTCCGCCTCAGATTGAGAGCAAAAAGGAGGAAAGTTCGTCTGTTTTCCTTGCTGCAGGTACAGATGAAAACAATGAAGGAGCTGTCGAAGGGAATTGTGCAATTAACGTCGGTCAAGCTGGGAGTGATAGTGTTACAGCCGGTGAGAAAGGAGCAAGGGTGAGAAAAGTTCGAGCATATGTGGATGTGAACTATTCTCCTCCGAATGATTCAAGTTCAAGCTCATGAAAGCTGAAGAGGACGATCAATGTTGCTGAGGTGACGCACTACAAAATAAACACGGAAAACTGACGGAAAAAAACCGTTAGAACAGCCCCTTTTCCGTCAGGAATAGCCATTCCTGACGGTTTTTCCGTCAGGAATCAAGCGTCACTACAAATGGTCACAGAAAACAAGATTCTGAAGGCATTTCCGTCAGAAGTTGCATTACTGACGGTTATTCCGTCAAAACAGAACATTTAGGGGTGACGTAGCAAGTCAACATTTTGTTGACCAAACTGACGAAAAAACCGTCAAGAGATGGCATTCCTGACGGAATTTCCGTCAGATAAGTCAACAAATTGTTGACTTATCTGACGGAAATTCCGTCAGGAATGGCCATATCCTGACGGTTTTTCCGTCAGCTTGGTCAACAAAATGTTGACCTCTGTGATGCTATTTCCGTCAGATATTGCTCAATGCTGACGGTTTTTCCGTCAGGACTTATCTGGGCAGTAGCTAAAAACAGCAACTTGCTGGCCAGCCACAATGCGGATTTTGCATTGTTTTTATGCACCAAACCTGCAAAAACCAAATACAACCGTCGACCGCCAAGCGGGAATCCATTATCATGTCGACCGCATGAGCAGGAATCAAGAGTAGACAACGAAAGCATCGAAAGAAAAGCAAACACGATTGGAAGACCGAAGTTATTACATAAAAGCTAAAGGTCAAATTTTTACATGTCTCATAAAATAATGTCTTTTACATACCAACTAAACTACTAAAATCCATAATCATAAGTGTCCTAAGGTAGCCTTAACTAAACTACCAACATAAGATCATAGACGACGGTACTAATAATTACCTAGAGGCTCAATAAAGTCACTACCAAAGCCATGCCCGCCATCCTCATTGTCTTCTCTACGGAAAGGGCGGGCGAAACTGGAGCACGAGGGAGGGGGTTGAGATGCGCGCATCACAGCCATTGCTTGTTTCATTTCTGCCATTTGCTGAGCTTGGAGACGGACTGTTTCTTAAGTGGCGCGCATTTCTTCCTCAAGACTTTGTCGTGCGGCTTGCTCATTGTTTATTTGGGTGGCAAATTAAGTATACTGGGTAGGAGTGTAAGAGAAGGATCGACGAGTACCTTTGTTACACGGACGTTCATACCATTGTTCGGCCGCTACATCACCGTTCGCAAAAAATCTTCCACGATTGTCAAAACCATCGACCGCTGTGTAGAACGAACGGTACTCGTCTGGAGCCTCTCCGGGGGGCGTTGGTCGACTTATCTCTTCCTGATAAATGGCCTAAAAGAAAAACAAATAAGGAAAAAATGATGTTATATTTAAAAATGAGGAAAATATAATAAATATTAACATTATGAATTAGAGAAATACAATAAATATTAACTTACGTCGGTCTTAGCGGATCGAGGATTAACCCACTCCCCCTTCTTGTTTTTCTTGGTCTTTGTAAACAACTTGTATGGTGTGGCCGACTCACCCTGAAAGTAGCATAAAAACGTAAATTGATTATATTCGGCAATCAATACTTGTAACCAATTTGTGAAAAATAATAAATTTGGAGGGAGTATAATACTTACCAATTCCTTGAAAGCATCAGAGCAACTCTTAAGGCCTAGAGTATGAGTGCCTAGTGCTTTCCCGTCCTTAGCACCCGACATTCTATTTGCCTTATTTGTCTTAGAACCTTTGGCAAATTCAGGGTCTTTTTCTTCTCTTTCCTTCAGATTCACCCACCATGAGAGCGGTACCCAATCAGGTTTGTTCTTTAAATACTTGAGTCCATTAATAAGCTTGGTAATCCGCCTCGTGACCTCCTTTTGCCAATCGGGCTTAGGGTTATACTCTTTATCGACGGACTTCACATGTTTCTATTTCAAAAACAAGTATTTAATTAGTAATATAAGATGACTTTAATTAATAAAAATAGAATAAAAATTATTAACGTAAAGTAAATAATAGGTAACTTTTAAATTACCCTAAACCAATTCCACATCTTCAAACGCTGCGCTTGGCTCGCCTCACTCCATTTGGTGAAGTACTCTTCATCTGAAATGTTATTTGTGAATGACCAACTGACATATTTTTTTATGCACTTGTCACTCCACCTGAAAATTAAAACAAACATATATTGAAAATTTAAATAAAATGATTTGAATGATATATATTTCATAAAGCTAAAAATAAATTTTAGAACACTTACCATTTACCATCTGGTTTGTTTTGTGATAGAATTATCTGCATATTATCCATTTCCGGATTAAATGTCTGAACACCCTCGTCATCATCATTATCAATCTAATCGTTCTCCTCGTTACGGCGACTTCCCCCACTACTGCTCCCTATCAACTTTCGAATGAAACCTGCCATATACTAATCATAAACAACTGAAATTGTCAGTTGAATAAAAATCGTTAGTACAAATTGGAGTGTCATGAACAATATAATAAATAAATAATTAACACCGCAAATTGGTAGTCCAACAAAAATGAAAACAAAAATGAAGTGTCATGATTAAAATGCTTCAATTTGATTCAATGATTAAAATTCATACATAAAAATGCTTTCATTAAAATTCATACATTAATATAGTAGAATTACAACAACTCCCATCACTCATCACTATCACTATCACTATGAATCAAAAGAGGTTCATCATCATCTGAAAAAAGCATTCCAACTTCTTCATCTTCTTCCCCATTTTCCTCTATTCTATTTTCTTCAACTTCAACTTCATTATCCTCTTCTTCTCCGACATCCCCGTCATATTCCCTTTCACTCATTTCCACAACCACTTCATATTCATCTTCAGTTTCTGACTCTTCCACCAAAATTGGTGAAGATGTGTGATCATTGACAACCACATCCTCTTGGAAGACAATTTCGTCAACAGGAGCATCAACATGTGATCTTGCCTTGATTTTAAAAACCGCGGACCATTGCTTATTACCTTTCTTAGTGGTTGGATAAGGAGCATAACAAACTTGATTGACTTGAAAAGCTGCCACGAATGGGTTATGTCCACGAAACTTCTTTTTCTCATTTACATCTACAAGCCCGTATGCCTTATGGATATTAAGTCCTAGTTGAGAATTATCAAACCAATCACATTTAAACAATATCACCCTATAAACCCTTTTCTCGGTATAATAACCAAGCTCAATTACTTCATTTAGGGTTCCATAGTAGTCCAAACCTTCTGTAGAATTCACACAAACCCCATTACTTGAGATAGCTTTCGAAAGATCAACTCCCTCCTTAGAAGCTCGAAATTTATAGCCATTGATAGAATATCGTCTCCACGTCTTCACCTTGCTACTAGGACCTAATGCTAGAGCTACTATTAAAGGGTCCTTTAATCTATAAGACTATCAATAAAACAATATGTTAATTAATGTGTTATATATATATATATATATATATATATATATATATATATATATATATATATATATATATATATATATATAGAGAGAGAGAGAGAGAGAGAGAGAGAGCCAAGTTCAAATGAGTCCACTCAAATATATGAGTCCCTAAGTCCTTTTTTTGGCCCTTGGATTAGGTGAAACAAAGGGCTGAGATTTGTTTGAGCTTTACGTTAAAAAAAAAAAAGAAATCAAGTAATAATCATAATGAATACACTTTTTATTCTCCCAACACTGATTACCTCGTATTCATTAGCACAACTGTAATATCCCTTTCACGTTCAACTGTATCCTTCTCTCTAACCCTTTCTTCTTCCTCATATTACTCCCTAAAAAATAATTCTTCATACTGGTTTAATAACATCCTTTCATCCTTACTTAGTTCTTTAATATTTTCTTAAATTTTCGACCATATTCATCCTCTATTTTGTTCATCACTTATATTTCATGGCTGATATGGAGATTGTGGCTTATGAGGCTGTTGAGAACGGTAAGATGAGTACGTGTAATTTAATTGTTCTATAGAGATATTTTACTACTTATCATTGTTTAACGTTGTATAGTTAAACGGCTTATGAGGTTACAGATATTTTTTTTTTTAGACGATGGAGGGGAGACGAGTAGTCTTTTGCTTTAGTTTTTGGTTTAGGGTTATTAAAGTTTCAGTTGTTGTACATTAGGGTTTTTTTAGCAGATTTTTGGTAATGATATGTTTGTACGTTGGTTTAGTTTACTTTGATTAATGTTTTTTTTTTTTTGTACTGAACTTTTTTTTATTTGATTATTTTGTGTCGTCAGTTATAGCTGATGTAGATGATGAAACAATTCCACCGGTGTCAGAGGAAGACTTTTGTAAGCAGTTGGAGGATGTATTTACACCATACATTGGGATGGAGTTTGGGGATATTGAGGAAGCTATAACATTTTATAAGGTGTACGCACTTGGGGTTGGGTTCGATGTGAGAAAATACACGACTAAAAAGTGGCGTGACGGTACTATAAAATCAAAACTATTGGTTTGTAATAGGGAGGGGTTTACAAAATCAAGTAACGAAAGTCCGGGTAAGGAAGAAGATGGAAGTAAGCAGGAGAGAAGAAATAAGCTTAAGAGGATTGGTTGTAAAGCTCGGATGAGGTTATTTTTGAAGAATGGTGTGCTTTTAGTGGACCGGTTTCATGAAGAACATAATCACGAGCTTGTTGCTGTCAAAGATAGGGAGTTTCAAAAATTATCCAAAAACATTTCCAAGTATCACATGGGACTAATTGTCTCAAATTCAAGGGTTAGTAGCTTAAAGTTTTAAAATTTACGTTTAAAGTTTCACAATGTACTTTTAAAGTTTCAATAGCGAGTGTGTGTTATGGTGTCATAGTTTTTATGTTGTAAGTTGTTGATGTTTTAATTTTTGTATATTACAATTTCGTAGTTCACGCATAAAGTTCCATTACTGAAATATGTAGTTGAATTTCCGGAAATAGATTTAATGTTTCACAAAATGTGAATTAGAGTTTCAAAATTGCCTTTAAAAGTTTCAGTGCTATATGTGGCAGTTTGCAGACATGAACTGTGTTGAAGTTGCAAAATTTGTCGTTAAAATTTTAAAGTTAACCTCTAAAGTTTTAGTGCTCAGCTTGGGTGTTAAAAGTCAGGAAAGATAATGTTGTTATTTTTTTTTCCATGACCTCAGTTAAAGTTTCAGAAAAGAGTGTTGAAATTTTGAATGGAACGGTTAAAGTTTCATTGACAGTTACATTTGTGAGAGTGAATTTTACTTAACAGGGTTAAAGTTTGTACAACTGATAGGTAGAAATTATTAGTAGACGTTTGAATGTTCGAGTGTGAATTTAATTTCTGTTTTGAGGTTGGTTTGTTAATTCATTGCAGCTGAATATTGGAGCAACAAGGACTTACAGAATGTGTAAGGAGGTTGTTAACGGGTACCACAATATAGGGGCTAGTTTGAACGACTTCAAAAAATTTCAAAGAGACATAAAGTGTTTTATTCATGAAAGAGACGGACAACTTTTCATTGATCACTTCAAGAACATGGCAGAGACTCGGCCAGACTTCTACTTTGACTATGATGTTGACGTAGATGGTAGCCTACGACGCGCAATTTGGGCGGATGGCATTGCTAGGAGGAACTACTCTGTCTTTGGAGATGCGGTTTCTTACGACCCTACTTACTCCACTAACAAGTACAAGATGGTTTTCACTCCCTTCACAGGGATTGACAACCATAAACGATCAATAACTTTCTGTTGTGCCCTTATAGCAAAAGAAACTACGGAATCGTTTAATTGGGTGTTCGAGAGGTTTTTGATTGTTATGCGGGGAAAGGAACCACAGTACATAATAACAGATCAAGATCCTGGAATAATTGCGTCGATGCCGAAAAATTCAAGACAAAGACAAGACCTAGGTTCTGCATGTGGCACATTATGAATAAGGTTCCCTGTAATTATGGTAGCAAAAGGAAAGATTACCAGGTATTTCTAAAAAAGTTAAATGCTATTGTATGGGACGAGGAACTTGAAGCAGAGGAGTTCGACAGTAGATGGTCAGCAATAATGGAGGAACACGTACCCCGTGACATTGAATGGTTTACTGTTTGCTATGATATAAGGAGGCGATGGGTGATGGCGCCTTTGTAAGGACTTGAGAATGGGTGGTATTATGAGGGCGACACAGCGGTCGGAAAGTGAAAACAGTTTTTTAAAGAGGTTTGAGGCGAGAAATGGTACTCTTGTTGAGTTTTGGATGCGCTTTGAAAGTGCTTTGGACCAACAAAGACACAACCAGAAGAGGCTTGATAACGAAAACCGTCATTCAAACCCAAAGTTATGCAGTAAGTTGGCAATAGAGACTGATGGTGCGAAGATTTACACACATGATATTTTCGAGGAGTTTCAAGAGGAGTTAAAGAATGCAATTGGTGGATTTAGTTGCAAGGGTTTCTTGGAGTCGAACAACTTAGAGGTTACTACCTTGAAGGATTCATTGGGAGGCCGTAATTTTGATGTTCAGTATAACTCAGGTATGAGTAATTTAATGCGTAGCAGATTTATTACTTGTTAAGAAGCGTTTTACATAGTTGAAGTATTAGAATTTCATGAAATTGTCTTAAAGTTTCAAAGTTTAAATTTCATAAAACCATGTTTAAAGTTTTACATAGTTGAAGTATTAGTACGTTGATTTATTACTTGATAAGAATTGTTTTAGATAGTTGAAGTATTAGAATTTCATGAAATTGTCTTAAAGTTTCAAAGTGTAAGTAATAAAGTTTCTTTTAGTCATGAAAGTTTCAATTTCATTTGCTAACTCAGGGACTTTTGAGGCGAGCTGTTCCTGTAAACTTTTTGAGAGGAAGGGAGTACTCTGCAGACACATAATTTGGATTTATTCCGGTAATGGGGTAAATGAAATTCCGGAATCTGCGATTGCTAGGAGATGGACAAAGGATGCATTGCGAAGTGGTGACTATAGTACCGGGGAGTGTACAGATGACATGGATATTGTAGACACTAAGCAACTTCAGATGACAAAATTGTGGTCGGAAATTCACGAAACAATTGGAGTGCTTGTTGATAAGCAAAAGGAAGACGTTGAAGGTCTTACTAATTTAATAAGGGAATTTAGAGAGAAGCTAACACCGGTAGGTGAGAAGTTGAATAAACAACAGGAAATGGAGAAATTACTTGGTTGTAAAGCAAGTAAGGAGATTTCTATACTGCCACCTAAATATTCCAAAAACAAGGGGAGTGGGAAAAGGATTTTGTCTAGTAAGACGAAGGCCATTGTAATTGCCAGTAAGCCGAAACGCATGTGCAATAATTGCAAGCAAATGGCACACCATGACAAGAGGAACTGTCCTAACCCTTTTGCTGAGCATCCACCGCAATTGTCGGAATCATCTGAAGAAGAGGAGGAGGAAGAGGAAGAAGTAGAAGACTTGTCGGAGGAGTAGGAATTTTTTTTATATTAAAATGTATTCGTGAAGTTAATGTCCTAGTTTTTTTGGTAAAACTTTGAAGTTAATCTGTTGTATGCAACGGAAGTAGATGTTTGTGTAGTGAGGGTCTATGTTCGATTTTTTTTATTTTAAAATTCTGAAGTTTATGGTGAAATTTAAGGTAGCCAATTTTTGGATTGAAAAATTCCATGCAATGTAGAAGTTTCACAGTTATTCTTTTACAATTTCCAGGTTCAGGCATGAATTTTTAAAAATATTGCTTTGAAGTTTCAACATGAGTGAGTTGAAGTTTCACTGTTGGTGCATAAAGTTTCAGAATATGAAACTTTCTCATGAAATTGAAATATTATTGTCTGATTGTTTGAAATTTGTGAGGTGAAATTTCAAAATACTTCCTAAAAGTTTAAAGAGTTAATAGTTGAATTTAAAAAATATCTACATAGTTGAAGATTTAACATGAGGCAGTTGAAATTTCAAAGGTGAGGATTAAAGTTTCAGATTGTCGACAATTGAAATGGAATTTAAATATTATTGGATGGAGTTTCAAAGTTTGTGAGTTAAAATTTCGAAAAGCGTCGTCAAAGTTTCAGAAGATGTCTTTGAGATTTTATTATTGTATCTTTGATTGAAGTTTCAACTTGAGTAAATTGAAAATTCGAAGTTGATGTTTAAAGTTTCAGAATCTGGAGGAGTAACTTGAAATGTGAATAGCTTAGGTTAAAGTTTCAACAGTTATGAGTTAAAATTTCAGAAAGTGTCCTCAAAGTTTCAAAAAGTTACTTTGGATTTTTTTTTCATACGTTTGGTTGAAGTTTCAACTTCAGTGAGTTGAAATTTCAATGTTGACGGTTAAAGTTTCACAATGTGGAGAATTCACTTGGAAGTGAAATATTTTAGGTTGAAATTACAAAAGTTGTGAATTAAAATTTCAAAATGTGCAGTCAAAGTTTCAGTATTTGAAATTGGAATTTAAATATTTTAAATTTAAATATTGTTGGCTGAAATTTGAAAATTTCTGATTTAAAGTTTTAAAATTTCTGATTTAAAGTGAAATATCTTTGATTGAAGTTTCAACTTGAGTAAATTGAAATTTCGAAGTTGATGTTTAAAGTTTCAGAATCTGGAGGAGTCACTTGAAATGTGAATAGCTTAGGTTAAAGTTTCAACAGTTATGAGTTAAAATTTCAGAAAGTGTCCTCAAAGTTTCAAAAAGTGACTTTGGATTTTTTATTTTCATCCGTTTGGTTGAAGTTTCAACTTCAGTGAGTTGAAATTTCAATTTTATCGGTTAAAGTTTCACAATGTGGAGAATTAACTTGGAAGTGAAATATTTTAGGTTGAAATTACAAAAGTTGGGAATTAAAATTTCAAAATGTGCTGTCAAAGTTTCAGTATTTAAAATTGGAATTTAAATATTGTTGGCTGAAATTTGAAAATTTCTAATTTAAAGTTTTAAAATCTTTCGTCAAATATTCAGAAGTTTAGTTTGGAATTTTATTATTACATGCTTAGTTGAAGTTTCAACATGACTCAGTTGACATTTCAAAGTAGAGGCTTAAAATTTCAGACTGGAAAATTTAATAAAGTTACAAAAATTTTAAACTAACATTTCAAAAGATGGCCAAAAAGTTTCAACTGAAAACTTGCAGACTTTTTTCATTTAATGTTGATCCTGCTAGAAAAGTATAGCTAGTACAAATTTAAGTACATTCAAAACAGTACACAAGTTCAAACAGTAGTAGGCTACATGAAATATTAATAAAACATTGTTATTTTTTATTCAAGATCTTCGAAACTTTACGCCTAGCATATACGACTTGCCATAAGCTTTCCTTTTCAGCAATAAATTTCTTCTCATTGTCCATGGTTTCTGCTCGAACTTTGTTCATATCGGATAATACAAGGGTCGCAACCAGTTGGATACACAGAAAGCGCCGGCCAATCTTCTTCGGAAGGTCTTCGTGCTCGAAAGGGGCACCCTCGTAACATAACATGTGCATCATTGTAAATAATCCAGACTCGACTTCGTTAGGTTTTGGACTCTGCCAACTTAATTTGATCTGGCGGTGCCTAAACTTAGCAACCTCTTCTGCTCCGGATACGCCTCTTGATTCGAGGTAGTCACTCATTACCGGATCTGCACATAAGTAAGATGTAGTCATAAGTTAAGTTACATATTAGTTGCGTCGATATTCATCGTAGATATAGTAAGAAACTTACAATGATTTGAGACACCTTGAAGACTTTGGAATTCTTAAATTGCAGGTATAGCTGATGGTCAAGGACATCGATAGTACTTGCAATGAAATTGATACATATGCAAGCAAAATGATCGTCAATATTAACTGGTACGAAGATGAGCTCTGCATTCAAGTTGAAGGTATGACCACAGTGCTTGATGTACAAGTCCCAAATATGGAACAACGTATCGTAATACGCACTAGTCTGCGTCTCTTGTGTACCGTCTTCTTGGTTTTCCAACCATCGCATAACCACGTCCTGCGAAATATTTGTTCTTATAACTGGTTACAGAATATTTCCATTTGAATTATATAAATTTCATCCGCTAAATGTCATATGAATTTAAAAGTAGATGCGTACCGTGTGGCGTATGCCTAGGAAAGCCATTCTTGGTACTTCGTTTGCATCTGACTCTATCCGATTCAACAACTTGGACCAACATTCAATAACAGTTGAGGACATTTTGCTATCAGGTAGCATTGACATGATCCCATCCCTACAAAGGACGGCATTGACTCCGCAATCTGCCAATTGTTCCCTGCATGTGAAATAAATGCGTCGTAAAAGTTGACTTTGGGATATTAATATTATCTGCTTGGTTGAAGTTTGAACTTGAGTGAATTGAAAATTCAAAGTTGATGCTTAAAGTTTCAGAATGTGGAAGAGTCACTTGAAATGTGAATAGTTTAGATTAAAATTTCAAAAGTTGTGAGTTAGAATTTCAGAATCTGTTGTCAAAGTTTCAAAAAGTGAATTTGGTTTTTATTTTCAGCAGTTTGGTTGAAGTTTCAACTTGAAATAAAAATAATCAACCAATGCAACTTATATGGTGAGTGTGTACTCACATTACAAATATACTTTAATTGGCTATATGAACCAATACAGGTTAGACACCAAACTTACCTCGGGTCCAAATCGTGGTCGTCAAGGAAGCAGTAATCTGCTACGTGATTCCTTAGTGTGGTCATATCCTTCAATAGCAATTGGATGCACCTTAGAGTCTTAGATATGACAAGGGTAGTCAAATCAGCAACACCGCAGTCGAGAGAGCAACCAAGACCATCACCGCTCCCCCTAGGACGACTTTTAACAGCTGATAACTCAGTTGTCAGAGAATGAGCTAATGGGGTTGTTGGTTGAGGGGTAGTTGGATCAGGTACACTTAAACGGGGACGCTTGGATCCTTCAACTAGTGGTTGACTACTTCTTTTAGGGCCGATAGATTTAGAAGCTGATTTTTTGGACGTAAGTTTACCTTCTTTGAAGGATTTAGCCGCAGAAATAACCTCTTCCCTCGACTTGTTAATGTCACTAAGTACAAGCGTCGCAGCAATTTCAGCCCTGTACAAGTTCATTGCGTCCATGGTGCCTAGCCCATGATCAAAGGGTTTGCCATTATAAAGGAGCATGTGAATCATCATATAGGTACCACAGTCATTGGCTGAGTATCCTAGACCTTGCCATGCAAAGTTAATGTTAACAAGTTTAAACTCGGATACTGACTTGCCTTTGTCTAACCCTTTGGAAACCAAATACTTGCCCATTTCGATTGCCTGTATGTATTTGAAAATGGAAATGAATATAGATAATAAGCATTATATGTAGAAGGCAGATATATGAAATTCCTCAACAGCTTAAAGTTTTAAAAAAAACCAATTAAACTTTCATGAATAACAGTTAAAGTTTCTTTGAATTTGAGTTAAAGTTAAACTTTCATGAATAACAGTTAAAGTTTCAAATTTTGGGGGTCAGGTTTAGTTTCTGTATATTAGAATTTCTGGGAACAAGTTAAAGTTTCAAATATCATACTTAAAGTTTCAAAGTTCACGTTTAAAGTTTCAGTTTCAAGATTGGGTGTTAAAATCATTGGTAATTGTTAAAGTTTCATATTGTTGAATATAACATTTCAAAGTTGGCGGTTAAAGTTTTTGAGTCAAGTTTTGTTAGTGCAGTTTCAAACTAGTGGTTTAAAGTTTAAGAAAATGTCAGTTAAAATTGGAAGTTTCAGAAAATGTCAGTTAAAATTTTGAAGATGAGGTTTGAAGTTTCAGTAAATGTGAGTTAAAAGTGCAAAGTTCAGGTTTTAATTTTTTGTAGACTAGAATGTATGTCAACTGGTTTAAAGTTTCAAAAATTGTAGTTAAAATTTCAAATTCCACGTTTAGAGTTTCACTATTAAGATTATGTTAAAATCCATGTAGACTCTTGAAGTTTCATTTATTGGGGTATAAAATTTCAAAGTTCGCAGTTAAAGTTTCTAAACTAAATGTTGATTAAAGTTATCAAGCCTTTGGTTAAAGTTTGGACAATGTGTGTTAAAATTTGGAGTTGGACGTTTAAAGTTTTAATATCGTGTTTTTGCTAAATTTTCAAAAGTTGATGAATGACTTAAAGTTTTAATACTGTTATAGGAGTAGAATTAAAAGTACAAAGCTTGGGTGGAATGACTTACAGTTATAAATGCAATATTTGAGATACGTAAAGTATCAAAATCATCGCTATATGAACGGTTGTCAAGGTATTCAACCTGCTTTGCGGGGAAATTTATACATACACAACTATAGTGAGGCGAACCACCTGATAACCCAGGAATGAAGACCTGAGGAAATTGAACATAAACCTATTAATAAAACTTACAATTAAGAATATTAAAATTATAAATCGAGATAATAATGGGTTTAAAAAGGTTACACATACCAAATCAGAATCTAGCTGAAATTGAGATACACAATCACTGACCCAAATGTCTCATGTTGTGAATATATCTTTAGTTAGGTCTAGCACTTCCCCCTTTTGTTTGGCTTCCCAAATTTGGAGTACAAGACTCTGTCATAAGATAGGGAACAAGTAAAAATTTGACACTTTGTTGTGAAAAGTAAGTAACTGTAAAAAATGCGCACATACAGTGTGGGTAAGCCCAAAGAAACAGCGGGAAGTTGGGACTGGGGCAGTTGTATCAGTCATGATCTTGTTGAGTAACAGAGACCAGCAATCGATAACATTGTTCGTGATCTCAAGACCGGGTTCTAACGACTGAATGTCCTCCCTCGGAATGAAGTACAGTCTTGTGTAGGATACGATTGTTTCCCTACAAAGAATGTGCAACTAGGACGTCAATACAACAAAATAAAGGGTATACAGTTCTTATAAGTAAAACAATATCAACTAATATAAAGTTCTTATAGGTGACTTACAGTTTACTATAGTTCTCCGATTTATTGAAGATGTAATCCATTACATCCTTCCTCCTGCTAAAAACGGATGTGAATAGTGCATTTGTTGCGGCGTAAAACATCGACACAAAAACCTGGCTCGGATCGGGTCCACCACAATCAAAAGAGCAACCGAGGTTCTCAGGGACAATAGACTTGCAAGAAAGTTTGGTTTTTGAATGAAATAGGAATGGATGGTGAACACCATCAGTTTGAGGGACATATATTGCAGGAGCCTCTTTATTTGCCTCATCCAAACCTTGCACCATATCACCGAACGCTTTGTTGAGTCGTCTTTGCAACAACGGCCGCAACCACATCCCCCGGAGAAAGCAACTCAATCGGAATCTCTTCTTCTCGCACCTCCTGGAGAATGGCATTTACTTCAGCAGTAGTATAAACCGGCGCAGAACCAATTACTTGTGTAATAGACAAATCCGTTACTTTTTGTTGAATTCCTTGGACATCCCCAACAGCTTATACATCCATCAAATCGATAGCATTATCCTTGTTTTGAATGGGTGTAGAAATTTCTATGTTGTTCAAGTGTTGGTCTGATGAGTTTTCAAGGAACTCACCATCAGCTTCACCTTCCATCGTATCAACCCCTTCCTCTACACTTGCAGAATGGTGTATGTCTTTATCTCCCGAAGTAGTATAATAGTCATTGGTGATCATATGAAAGGGCGATAATTCTTTTTCAGCAGTAACAGACACTTCAACATTTTTGTCAGCAGAAAGTACAACAGCGAGGTCACATAAAACGCCACTAATCTGCTCCATTGATTTAGAAGCCTCATCTTGTCGATTTGGATTGGCCACAGGATCTTGCTTAAACACAGGTGCGTTGTCAAATACATCTTTCATTCGAACGGATATATCAGCTACCTCATCAACATGAAATTGAAGCTCATCCGATTGAAAGAAGGGTTGTGTTAATTTGTGAAGGAACAAGCTTGGTTGGATCAATCTCTGGAGTTGTTAGACGCTTAATCTTGAAATCGCATCGAGTACCATGCATGGAAGACGATTGAGTTCGTTTGCATCTGTAGGTAAAGCTCATGTACAGCCTGCAATGCAACAATACAATCCAAATGTATTATTAGAATTGCAAAGTTAAGGTTTCAAATTCTGTATACTAGAATTTATGCCACAGTGGTTTAAAGTTTCAGATAATGTTGTTAAAATTTCAAAGTACACAGTTAAACTTTCAGATAATGTTGTTAAAATTTCAAGTACACATTTAAACTTCAGTAGGAAGTTTGGGTGTTAAAATGAATGAAAATTGTTGAAGTTTCATATTGTGGTTATAACATTTCAAAGTTGATGGCTAAAGTTTCTAATGAATGCCCAAAGTTATCTGAAACTTTAAACCACCTGGCATAAATGAATACACATAGTTTTAATGAATGCTCATCAGATTTACTCATTTCTAATTAAACAGAACGATAGATTGACAAGCTTGACTTACATCCACGGCTCTAGCATGCAACTCCTGGTCATCCTCAACACCTGAAGGTAGTTCGATCTGAATGAACTTCTTCTCGTTATCAGAATGACGTGTGGAAGCCAACAACAACGGACGGGTGGCATTACTTGAGATGAGATTATTATTATAGGTAGGGTCAAGGCAGCGAGGATAGACAACTGGTGAAAATGTCAGCCGACCCAAAGACCCACCAACCAGCTCCCCATCTAATCTAGAATTAATACTACTTTGATCCCAATATTTTATCAGTGGGAGCTCATGAGGTGAACTTTTGCCGCGGAAGACAAACCTCTGGAAATAGGTAATCATAAGAAAAGGAAGACAACCACGTAAGCAGGTCTTATTATTCCTGGACTCGAGACCTAAGCGGTGGCAATGCCATCTAGCACATATGAACACCAGTCATATTGATTAATAAGACTAACATCTTCAACAACTGAGAGAAGCTTCCAGTCGACACCGTTTGAGGTAGGGGCTAGGAATTCCGACATACTGAACAATACAAACAGTCTAATAAAGTCGTCCCCCCCGTCCTTGTCTGCCCTCATATCATCATATAGCTTACCTAAAGGGATGTATTGAGATGCAGTTGTCACATTATATCTTTTCCTCCATCGTTCCTTCAATTGCTTATTTAAAAGCTCAGACGACTCCTTCTTACGACCAGTCACTACTAAATCAAGATCCCTAGGACCTAATGGTAATAGGAAGCAGTCGTGTACATCATGCTTCGACACAACAAACTCTTTAGATTCAGAAGCCCTAAACACATGTGAGCCGTCATTAAAAGCTTCTACAAACAGGTGCACATGATCACGAGGGTACTTGTCAAGACGTAACTCGAGCAACCCACCAAACCCGACTCTCTTTACCGCTTCTCTTTGTGCATTAGTAAGCTTAGATATCAATTTCACAAGCCTCTTACCTCGACATTTTACGATTGTGGAGGGGGTAGGTTTAACAGCGGCTTCTACGACCTCACAATCACCTTCACCATCCATCTGAATGGAAATTAAAAAAAATGGGTTAAAGTTAAATTTCTTTACAAATTGGTGTATTGAAGTTAAGTAATTGATGATGATTTATTTAAAAAAATTCTAAAACTTTAAGCCTCAAATTTGAAATTTCAACACACTCAAGTTGAAACTTCAACTAAGCAGATGGTATATTCAATTATGAAACTTTAAAACTTTAAGCCTCAATTTTGAAACTTTAATCCTTTAACTTTGAAATTTCAACTCACACACGTTCAAACTTCAACTAAGCAGATAATATTTAAATTCTAATTCAAACCCTTGAAACTTCAACTAACAAATTTAGGAACTTCAAACAATAATAAATCTATTTCAATACTTGATTAATAAATTCACAATATCAAAATCAATAGGGCATGAAAACTACGAATGCAGGTGAAGACAAAGATGGGCATGCGAGTTGAATAAAATGATGAAGAAGACAATAGAACTATGAAGGAGTTATGAAGATGAAACCTTTCAAGTTTTTGGCATGCAAAAATCGAGTTTTGAAGATGAAGATGAAGACAAAAACAGAAAAAAACAACAACGATAACAACAACAAAAACAACAAAAACAACAACAACAACAAAACAAAGACGATAAAATAATAATACAAGGATGAGGATTAATATAGAGTTAATGCAATTAAAAATAGAAGAAATTGAAGAATGATTAAGTATACCTGAAATAGGATGATAATGAATTTGCGAAGCGAGTTGATTGGGAGTTCACGGGATTAAGCAGACGGAATTTTTTCAAATTAATCGACGGTTTTTGAAATGCGAGAGGATGAAGAAGTTGAAACGTTGAAGAAAGTAAGAAAAAAAGAAAGAAAGAAAGAAGAAGAGTAAAAATTAATCAACGGTTTTGGTAAAATTAAAATTTAGTAAAGTGTGAGGTAATGTTTATGGGGAAGGGGTTATTTTGTTTTTCATCATTACTGCTGTGCATAGAAAATTGAGTTGGGTAATTATTTTGTTTTTCATCTTAGCCATTGATTTATTATGATCCAAGGGTGAGAAATACGACTTAGGGACTCATCTAAGGTAAGTGGACTTAGATGAACCTAATTCTATATAGAGCCAGGTTCAAATGAGTCCACTCAAATCAACAAAAACAACAAATCAACAACACCACAGTCGAGAGAGCAACCAAGACCATCACCGCTCCCCCTAGGACGACTTTTAACAACTGATAACTCAGTTGTCGGAGAATGAGCTAATAGGGTTGTTGGTTGAGGGGTAGTTGGATCAGGTACACTTAAACGGGGACGCTTGGATCCTTCAACTAGTGGTTGACTACTTCTTTTAGGGCCGATAGATTTAGAAGCTGATTTTCTGGACGTAAGTTTACCTTCTTTGAAGGATTTAGTCGCAGAAATAACCTCTTCCCTCGACTTGTTAATGTCACTAAGTACAAGCGTCGCAGCAATTTCAGCCCTGTACAAGTTCATTGCGTCCATGGTGCCTAGCCCGCAGTCAAAGGGTTTGCCATTATAAAGGAGCATGTGAATCATCATATAGGTACCACAGTCATTGGCTGAGTATCCTAGACCTTGCCATGCAAAGTTAATGTTAACAAGTTTAAACTCGGATACTGACTTGCCTTTGTCTAACCCTTTGGAAACCAAATACTTGCCCATTTCGATTGCCTGTATGTATTTGAAAATGGAAATGAATATAGATAATAAGCAAACATGTGAGCATTATATGTAGAAGGCAGATATATCAAATTCCTCAACAGCTTAAAGTTTTAAAAAAAACCAATTAAACTTTCATGAATAACAGTTAAAGTTTCTTTGAATTTGAGTTAAAGTTAAACTTTCATGAATAACAGTTAAAGTTTCAAATTTTGGGGTCGAGGTTTAGTTTTAGTAGATTAGAATTCTGGGAACAAGTTAAAGTTTCAAATATCATACTTAAAGTTTCAAAGTTCACGTTTAAAGTTTGGTTTCAAGATTGGGTGTTAAAATCATTGGTAATTGTTAAAGTTTCATATTGTTGAATATAACATTTCAAAGTTGGCGGTTAAAGTTTTTGAGTCAAGTTTTGTTAGTGCAGTTTCAAACTAGTGGTTTAAAGTTTAAGAAAATGTCAGTTAAAATTGGAAGTTTCAGAAAATGTCGGTTAAAATTTTGAAGATGAGGTTTGAAGTTTGGTAAATGTGAGTTAAAAGTGCAAAGTTCGGGTTTTAATTTTTGTAGACTAGAATGTATGTCAACTGGTTTAAAGTTTTAGAAATTGTAGTTAAAATTTCAAATTCCACGTTTAGAGTTTCACTATTAAGATTATGTTAAAATCCATGTAGACTCTTGAAGTTTCATTTATTGGGGTATAAAATTTCAAAGTTCGCAGTTAAAGTTTCTAAACTAAATGTTGATTAAAGTTATCAAGCCTTTGGTTAAAGTTTGGACAATGTGTGTTAAAATTTGGAGTTGGACGTTTAAAGTTTTAATATCGTGTTTTTGCTAAATTTTCAAAAGTTGATGAATGACTTAAAGTTTTAATACTGTTATAGGAGTAGAATTAAAAGTACAAAGCTTGGGTGGAATGACTTACAGTTATAAATGCAATATTTGAGATACGTAAAGTATCAAAATCATCGCTATATGAACGGTTGTCAAGGTATTCAACCTGCTTTGCGGGGAAATTTATACATACACAACTATAGTGAGGCGAACCACCTGATAACCCAGGAATGAAGACCTGAGGAAATTCAACATAAACCTATTAATAAAACTTACAATTAAGAATATTAAAATTATAAATCGAGATAATAATGGGTTTAAAAAGGTTACACATACCAAATCAGAATCTAGCTGAAATTGAGATATACAATCACTGACCCAAATGTCCCATGTTGTGAATATATCTTTAGTTAGGTCTAGCACTTCCCCCTTTTGTTTGGCTTCCCAAATTTGGAGTACAAGTGATACCTGTCGAAGTGAGTATCAAAAATAATATTTATAATTTCCAAACTACAACTAGCAAGCGGTAGTAAGGGTCGATCCGCAGGGAGGTAGGGAGTTCTAATTGTCTTATTTGATCTATGAATTTTACGGGGGTTTTGATTTGGATTATTTCTAAGTCTAAATGCATAAATAAAAGGCAAGTAATAAAAAGAGATGTAAACAATAATAAAAAGAATGCTAAGACGGTCGGTTCACTGCAGCTACGACGATGGTATCTAAGTAAGTCTGATAAATCACGATAGGTGGGAAAATAAGAAGTCCTCTCGGTCCATTCTTAACTAGTAGCGCCTCTCGGCCTATACTCTTTGGTCCCTAGGTCTCACTAATACTAGCTCTCGCCCTGAAAAGTGATTCCTAATGCCTAAATTACTTATCTTTCGATCTTAGCAATTTAGTCGTCTAAATTTATTAATCTATTTTCCCTCCCCTATCTCTCGATCTTGTTGGTCGGTTAAATACTAAGCATTTAACAAGTCTCCTCTCGGTCTCGTTGTCAAATATTGCAATTAAAACATTGAAACGGTGCTAATCTATCGCGCGTCAGTCGATCGACCAGCTAAGCCGATCTATCGACCAACGAGTCGATCGATCGGTGACTAATCGATCGATCGACCAAAGGCCGACATCAGGTTTACTAATCTACGTCGTCTTCGCTACAGCTCCCCTCACATCTTAGCAAAGGTACTTAGCTGCTCATAATAATTCTAACTACAACTACGAAAGCAATTAAAACAGTAAACGAAAGCATGATTAAAACGATTTAACGGTGAATTCGCAATAATAAAAATTACGGCTTTAGGGAACTAATCTAGCAATTCTAACTACGAAGATAATAAACTTAAAGACTGAAATTATGATTGAAAACCAAAATCAAGGCCGAAAGGAAATCCAGATGCAAAATAGCGAACTTTATTGAGAAACTAAAGTATTTCAATTGAATGTAAACTATGCTAAAATCGAGACCTAATGTCTCTCCTAAAAACTGATGATTATTCTGAAAACATAGGTTAGTTTATATAGGAAAAATCCTGCGTAACCTTTATTCCTAAACCTAATCACAATGGGCTTTGGAATTCTCGATCTTTTAATTTGCGCATCAGACCCGTTGTTCGGTCGATCGACCTTAAGCATCAGTCGATCGAATAAGTAGCAGCGAACAGTAGCTACTGGAACCCGTGGGGTGGTCGATCGACCACTTGGACCAGTCGATCGACCAACAACATTGTCTGTGCATTCGACGAATTCTGCATCGCGCACCGATCTTAAAACAGATGCCATTTCTTTGTTCCTAGGTCAAATTAGGCGTTCTACGCGGCGTTGGAAAGCTAAGAGGATAAGCTTTCACCTCCAATTGGAATCACTCGATTATCAGGTATAGAACTCAAGATATAGCCATCTGAAGCAGGCTGCAATGTCGAGAAGCACTTCTTTGCTTGTTAAACTCGTACGCACCCATGCTTTTGCTATCTTTAGGCCTTGAAATGCGCACCAAGCTCATTCCTCGAGTCAATACTTCATGTCAAATGCAATGTCAATTACTTAGGGATGGATTCGGCTCGATTTCCGCTCAATTCTTCATATTTTACGCAATAATAGACAAAAACACAAAAGTAGAGGAAAATAGGGAAATAATGGCATATATTGCACATTTGAGCTCTGAAATGCGTGTAGAATAAAGTGTGAAACATCATATTTTAGACACGCATGAAATCTCCCCAAACCAAACCTTGCTTGTCCCCAAGCAAGAACTAGACTCGATCTAATGACCTAATGGAACGAGTCAAATCTCAGAGCGAATTGTCAACTGTAAAGCCTAAACCAGTTTAATGCATAGCCAACAATCAACTAGTGTGTGAATCATGCAAACGAATTATAAAGTCGTTAAAAACTGCTGAACCGTCAACTGTAGAGACTTATCAAATTGGACTCTCGCGGGTCGCTCAAATCTCTCATAAGAACAGGTGAATATGTGAAAGATAGAAAGAATTAAATTTGTAAAGACTCTCACCTAACTACGACCTATGAAAACATGCCAGCAATAAAATATGAAAATGATCTCTATAACCGTACATATGCGTTCCAACCAACAGATGACCAATGACACATGCCGAGGTATAAATATGGAAATGTGAGGTATGGGTAAGAAGAGGCAAAACGTTTTATGGTAAAGTGGAGGTACAGGTGATCAAGCTAGTACCAAAACGGAACCAAATGGCAACATCCAACTTCTTGCTCATAATCAAACGAAACGGTGCTATAGCAAGCACAAGACTCACAATCTCCAAACTAACAAATCACTAAACTCCCCATAGGATATAAATGAAACATGGGAGCAAAAATCGCCAAAAGATAAGGATTAAATTATGCGAATTGATTTCTTTCTCGGATCTTCAGTCGATCGACTATAATTGCGATCGATCGATTTGCCTTGAAAAAGATCTGAGAGGTCTTTTTTTCTTTTTTCTTTTTTTTTCTTTTTCGAATCTTTTCTCATTTTTTTTTCCACTTTGTTTCTTTCCCTCCTTTATTTCATCTTCCCAATAACGTCTCAACAGAGCATATGCCACCAAAAATGAGTAACAACCCCAAGAAAACAGACTACTAGCTTGACAAAGGACAGGCTAAATGTAGGATGTAGTAAATGGGACAAAAAGGATATTTTTGGCAGTGTGGAGTTTATGGGCAAAATGAATAAAGGGAAACCTCTACCACATGTGTCGACAATCCACAAACCGAACGCATACAGGTATTAAGTAGATCAAGTTCATATTTATGCAAATTAAGGAAACATGTCTCATAAGGAGTACTACTCACATTCCTAGATAAACCGGTCATGAATGTCACCAGTTATAGGCTCTAAAACTCAGAAATATGATGTAGCTTGCCAATTTTCAAAGTCAAGTCTCAAGTCCAGCAAATGATTTAACGAAAACTCGTAGATATGCAATTACGATTCCACTAATAACATGATGATAAGCAAGGCTCAGGCAAAACAGGTGCAAATGCAAAATCATCATAGAAATACTACCGTTACGACTCGACCTATATGCTAAAATAAACGTGCATTTTATGGAATTTTTTTGAAATTTTTTTTGAATTTTTGTATATATAAGAGAAATGAAATAAAACAATGCAAAACAAAATTAAACGTGAATGCAAACAAATGAAATGCGACGCAAAACCCTTCCCCAAACCAAATCACACAATGTCCCCATTGTGCAAAATCATGTAATGAAGAAAAGAGAAATGGGAATTTGCGAGAAAATGAAGTAAATAAGACATGAAGTAAAGAAATCAGGAACTCACAAGACTTTAAGCGCAGCAAAAAGGAAACCTCCCCAAACCAGCGTGAGCTAGGAGGTTTCGGTAGCCAGCAGTGCTACTAAAAAGTACCTAAAAAGACAAACAAAACCACGCATAAAATCGAGAAAACAATTTTGGGACGGTAAAATTATGTGCAAAATGAAGAATATGGAAGAAATCGGAAATAAGACGGAAAATAAAGTGGAGGAAGACTCCTTAATTCCGCAAAATGATCAAACTCAGCGGGGAATGATCGCGAGCAGTGCACAAGCGACGAACTTGGTCGATCGACCACATCACCCGATCGATCGACCAAGGTGAAAGGAACAGTAGCTCCGGAAGCTGCAGACGATCGATCGACCATAGAAGCGATCGATCGACCGGGAAAACCATTGTAACTTCAGATTTCTTGAATTAGCTTAATTACTCGAGCTAATGAGGTCTACAAGCCTGCAAATGCACAATAATATGCGCCCAAAATTGCGCAAAACCCAAAGTAAAAGTCTATAGACGGAAATTAAACTAAGCACACACTAAGAGTTTTTATTTCTAAATAACTATGAGGTTTTATTCAAAACAAAAACAAAACACATCCGGGTTGCCTCCCGGCTAAGCCGGTTTGAGACAGTCCCGCTCGACCTCTTTTTCTTCAGCAGCTCACTCTAATTGAGCCCAATCAAAACAACTCAAGGCTCTCAGTAACCTATCATACATCTGCGCATGTGCTACACAAAACTGTAAGTAGCACCATAAGATAGAAATAACATAGGAAATCAAAATGTAAAAACATTTAAGCCTAACAAATTTCCTATGACAGCTCCTAAAATTGTCCACAAAATAATTCTGCCCTCCAGCTAAGGGCGGAATATAAAAGCTCAAGTTAACCACAGGTGATAAACAAAGGAGCTCTATAGCATTTGACTCAAAAACAACGCGAGTAGAATCCAGATGCTCAGACGGGTAAGAACTGTGAGATGGAGGAGTCTGGTCAACTAAGGGAGAAGGTGGATAATCGTCCCAAATGCATGGGGCGGTAAAGTCAAATGGGTCAATCGGGTCCTCTATAATAGGTTCATCTATAATATCATCATACACATCCCAATTAACCTCAAGACTGTCAAAATTTTCCTCCTCACTCTCCTTATCGCTAGACTCGTCAAGTTGGAGATTCTCAAAGAGATCCTCCAAATCGACCTCACTATCAGTGCCAGAATCATAAAGGGGTTCTAAACTATCCTCATAAAAAGGATTGTCAACCACGCTAATGGTCTCCTCTATGTCTCCGTCAGCATTTCCTAGATCGGTTTCTAAGGTCTCACCCACCCCCTCATCTGAGTCAACATGAAGAGAAAAAGTAGGTTTAAGAGATTCAGTAGCAAACCAATTAAAGAATTCTAATACCTCAATGACGGGGATTCCTTCGAAATCCCACTTACCTATAGACTCGAGGTATGCTCGCGTAGGGTCATTCATTTGCCGGAAAATGGTGCAGCATATTTGGAGATCAGAGAAGGCATCTCGTCTGGGCTCAATAAACTCCCAAAGTCTGGCTAAATAAACACCAAAGATTTCGTTCTCTTCCTGCGGAAAACTCAGAAGGAACGACATGAGAACGGTCTCAAGGAACCGAAGTTCCCTGAGACTAAAGAAAGAAAGACTAAAATTAAAGACAACTAAAACTAGCGCTGCCTCCCAGGCAACGGCGCCAAAATTTGATACCTGTCGAAGTGAGTATCAAAAATAATATTTATAATTTCCAAACTACAACTAGCAAGCGGTAGTAAGGGTCGATCCGCAGGGAGGTAGGGAGTTCTAATTGTCTTATTTGTCTATGAATTTTACGGGGGTTTTGATTTGGATTATTTCTAACTCTAAATGCATAAATAAAAGGCAAGTAATAAAAAGAGATGTAAACAATAATAAAAAGAATGCTAAGACGGTCGGTTCACTGCAGCTACGACGATGGTATCTAAGTAAGTCTGATAAATCACGATAGGTGGGAAAATAAGAAGTCCTCTCGGTCCATTCTTAACTAGTAGCGCCTCTCAGCCTATGCTACTGGTCCCTAGGTCTCACTAATACTAGCTCTCGCCCTGAAAAGTGATTCCTAATGCCTAAATTACTTATCTTTCGATCTTAGCAATTTAGTCGTCTCAATTTATTAATCTATTTTCCCTCCCCTATCTCTCGATCTTGTGGGTCGGTTAAATACTAAGCATTTAACAAGTCTCCTCTCGGTCTCGTTGTCAAATATTGCAATTAAAACATTGAAACGGTGCTAATCTATCGCATAGCGTCGTCGATCGACCAGCTAAGCGATCGATCGACCAACAATCGATCGATCGATCGACTAATCGATCGATCGACCAAAGGCGACATCAGGTTTACTAATCTCGTCGTCTTCGCTCTGGCTCCCCTCACATCTTAGCAAAGGTACTTAGCTGCTCATAATAATTCTAACTACAACTACGAAAGCAATTAAAACAGTAAACGAAAGCATGATTAAAACGATTTAACGGTGAATTCGCAATAATAAAAATTACGGCTTTAGGGAACTAATCTAGCAATTCTAACTACGAAGATAATAAACTTAAAGACTGAAATTATGATTGAGAAATACCGAAACTGAAGGCCGAAAGGAAATCCAGATGCAAAATAGCGAACTTTATTGAGAAACTAAAGTATTTGAATTGAATGTAAACTATGGTAAAATCGAGACCTAATGTCTCTCCTAAAAACTGATGATTATTCTGAAAACATAGGTTAGTTTATATAGGAAAAATCCTGCGTAACCTTTATTCCTAAACCTAATCACAATGGGCTTTGGAATTCTCGATCTTTTAATTTGCGCATCAGACCCGTTGTTCAGTCGATCGACCATAAGCATCAGTCGATCGACTAAGTAGCAGCGAACAGTAGCTACTGGAACCCGTGGGGTGGTCGATCGACCACTTGGACCAGTCGATCGACCAACAACGCGCTATCTGAATTGCATTCGACGAATTCGCATCGCGCACCGATCTTAAAACAGCTGCCATTTCTTCGTTCCTTGGTCAAATCAGGCGTTCTACGCGGCGTTGGAAAGCTAAGAGGATAAGCTTTCACCTCCAATTGGAATCACTCGATTATCAGGTTTAGAACGCAAGATATAGCCATCTGAAGCAGGCTGCAATGTCGAGAAGCACTTCTTTGCTTGTTAAACTCGTACGCACCCATGCTTTTGCTATCTTTAGGCCTTGAAATGCGCACCAAGCTCATTCCTCGAGTCAATACTTCATGTCAAATGCAATGTCAATTAATTAGGGATGGATTCGGCTCGATTTCCGCTCAATTCTTCATATTTCTGCAATAATAGACAAAAACACAAAAGTAGAGGAAAATAGGGAAATAATGGCATATATTGCACATTTGAGCTCTGAAATGCGTGTAGAATAAAGTGTGAAACATCATATTTTAGACACGCATCAACAAGACTCTGTCATAAAATAGGGAACAAGTAAAAATTTGACACTTTGTTGTGAAAAGTAAGTAACTGTGAAAAATGCGCACATACAATGTGGGTAAGCCCAAAGAAACAGCGGGAAGTTGGGACTGGGGCAGTTGTATCAGTCATGATCTTGTTGAGTAATAGAGACCAGCAATCGATAACATTGTTCATGATCTCAAGACCGGGTTCTAACGACCGAATGTCCTCCCTCGGAATGAAGTACAGTCTTGTGTAGGATACGATTGTTTCCCTACATAGAATGTGCAACTAGGAAGTCAATACAACAAAATAAAGGGTATACAGTTCTTATAGGTAAAACAATATCAACTAATATAAAGTTCTTATAGGTGACTTACAGTTTACTATAGTTCTCCGATTTATTGAAGATGTAATCCATTACATCCTTCCTCCTGCTAAAAACGGATGTGAATAGTCTGTTGTTGCGGCGTAAAACATCAGACACAAAAACCTGGCTCGGATCGGGTCCACCACAATCAAAAGAGCAACCGAGGTTCTCAGGGACAATAGACATGCAAGAAAGTTTGGTTTTTGAATGAAATAGGAATGGATGGTGAACACCATCAGTTTGAGGGACATATATTGCAGGAGCCTCTTTATTTGCCTCATCCAAACCTTGCACCATATCACCTGAACGCTGTTCAGGTACGTCTGCTGCAACAACAGCCGCAACCACATCCCCCGGAGAAAACAACTCAATCGGAATCTCTTCTTCTCGCACCTCCTGGAGAATGGCATTTACTTCAGCAGTAGTATAAACAGGCGCATTACCAATTAGTTGTGTAATAGACAAATCCGGTACTTTTTGTTGAATTCCTTGGACATCCCCAACAGCTTGTACATCCATCAAATCGATAGCATTATCCTTGTTTTGAATGGGTGTAGAAATTTCTATGTTGTTCAAGTGTTGGTCTGATGAGTTTTCAAGGAACTCACCATCAGCTTCACCTTCCATCGTATCAACCCTTTCCTCTACACTTGCAGAATGGTGTATGTCTTTATCTCCCGAAGTAGTATAATAGTCATTGGTGATCATATGAAGGGGCGATAATTCTTTTTCAGCAGTAACAGACACTTCATCATTTTTGTCGTGAGAAAGTACAATGACCGGAGTCACATAAAACGCCACTAATCTGCTCCATTGATTTAGAAGCCTCATCTTGTCGATTTGGATTGGCCACAAGATCTTGCTTAAACACAGGTGCGTTGTCAAATACATCTTTCATTCGAACGGATATATCAGCTACCTCCTCAACATGAAATTGAAGCTCATCAGATTGAAAGAAGGCTTGTGTGGACTGTGAAGGAACAAGCTTGGTTGGATCAATCTCTGGAGTTGTTAGACGCTTAATCTTCGAAATCGCATCTGATTACCATGCATGGAAGACGATTGAGTTACGCTGCATCTGTAGGTAAAGCTCATGTACAGCCTGCAATGCAACAATACAATCCAAATGTATTATTAGAATTGCAAAGTTACGGTTTCAAATTCTGTATCCTAGAATTTATGCCAAAGTGGTTGAAAGTTTCAGATAATGTTGTTAAAATTTCAAAGTACACAGTTAAACTTTCAGATAATGTTGTTAAAATTTCAAGTACACATTTAAACTTCAGTAGGAAGTTTGGGTGTTAAAATCAATGAAAATTGTTGAAGTTTCATATTGTGGTTATAACATTTCAAAGTTGACGGCTAAAGTTTCTAATGAATGCCCAAAGTTATCTGAAACTTTAAACCACCTGGCATAAATGAATGCACATAGTTTTAATGAATGCTCATCAGATTTACTCGTTTCTAATTAAACAGAATGATAGATTGACAAGCTTGACTTACATCCACGGCTCTAGCATGCAACTCCTGGTCATCCTCAACACCTGAAGGTAGTTCGATCTGAATGAACTTCTTCTCGTTATCAGAATGAGGTGTGGAAGCCAACAACAACGGACGGGTGGCATTACTTGAGATGAGATTATTATTATAGGTAGGGTCAAGGCAGCGAGGATAGACAACTGGTGAAAATGTCAGCCGTCCCAAAGACCCACCAACCACTCACCATCTAATCTAGAATTAATACTACTTTGATCCCAATATTTTATCAGTGGGAGCTCATGAGGTGAACTTTTGCCGCGGAAGACAAACCTCTGGAAATAGGTAATCATAAGAAAAGGAAGACAACCACGTAAGCAGGTCTTATTATTCCTGGACTCGAGACCAGCGTGGCAATGCCATCTAGCACATATGAACACCGGTCATATTGATTAATAAGACTAACATCTTCAACAAGCGAGAGAAGCTTCCGGTCGACACCGTTTGAGGTAGGGGCTAGGAATTCGACATCTTGAACAATACAAACAGTCTAATAAAGTCGTCCCCCCGTCCTTGTGTCGCCCTCATATCATCATATAGCTTACCTAAAGGGATGTATTGAGATGCAGTTGTCACATTATATCTTTTCCTCCATCGTTCCTTCAATTGCTTATTTAAAAGCTCAGACGACTCCTTCTTACGACCAGTCACTACTAAATCAAGTTCCCTAGGACCTAATGGTAATAGGAAGCAGTCGTGTACATCATGCTTCGACACAACAAACTCTTTAGATTCAGAAGCCCTAAACACATGTGAGCCGTCATTAAAAGCTTCTACAAACAGGTGCACATGATCAAAAGGGTACTTGTCAAGACGTAACTCGAGCAACCCACCGAACCCGACTCTCTTTACCGCTTCTCTTTGTGCATTAGTAAGCTTAGATATCAATTTCACAAGCCTCTTACCTCGACATTTTACGATTGTGGAGGGGGTAGGTTTAACAGCGGCTTCTACGACCTCACAATCACCTTCACCATCCATCTGAATAGAAATTAAAAAAAATGGGTTAAAGTTAAATTTCTTTACAAATTGGTGTATTGAAGTTAAGTAATTGATGATGATTTATTTAAAAAAATTCTAAAACTTTAAGCCTCAAATTTGAAATTTCAACACACTCAAGTTGAAACTTCAACTAAGCAGATGGTATATTCAATTATGAAACTTTGAAACTTTAAGCCTCAATTTTGAAACTTTAATCCTTTAACTTTGAAATTTCAACTCACACACGTTCAAACTTCAACTAAGCAGATAATATTTAAATTCTAATTCAAACCCTTGAAACTTCAACTAACAAATTTAGGAACTTCAAACAATAATAAATCTATTTCAATACTTGATTAATAAATTCACAATAACAAAATCAATAAGGCATGAAAACTACGAATGCAGGTGAAGACAAAGATGGGCATGCGAGTTGAATAAAATGATGAAGAAGACAATAGAACTATGAAGGAGTTATGAAGATGAAACCTTTCAAGTTTTTGGCATGCAAAAATCGAGTTTTGAAGATGAAGACAAAAACAGAAAAAAACAACAACGATAACAACAACAAAAACAACAAAAACAACAACAACAACAAAACAAAGACGATAAAATAATAATACAAGGATGAGGATTAATATAGAGTTAATGCAATTAAAAATAGAAGAAATAGAAGAATGATTAAGTATACCGAAATAGGATGATAATGAATTTGCGAAGCGAGTTGATTGGGAGTTCACGAGGATTAAACAGACGGAATTTTTCAAATTAATCAGACGGTTTTTTGAAATGCATAGGATGAAGAAGTTGAAACGTTGAAGAAAGTAAGAAAAAAAGAAAGAAAGAAAGAAAGAAGAAGAGTAAAAATTAATCAACGGTTTTGGTAAAATTAAAATTTAGTAAAGTGTGAGGTAATGTTTATGGGGAAGGGGTTATTTTGTTTTTCATCATTACTGCTGTGCATAGAAAATTGAGTTGGGTAATTATTTTGTTTTTCATCTTAGCCATTGATTTATTATGATCCAAGGGTGGGAAATAGGACTTAGGGACTCATCTAAGGTAAGTGGACTTAGATGAACCTAATTATATATATATATATATATATATATATATATATATATATATATATATATATATATATATATATATATATATATATATATATAT